>NC_138078.1:61946997-62618269 GCF_964212035.1 Myotis nattereri | reverse complement strand
GGAGAAAGATAGAATGAATCAGATAATTGTATTTTACTACAGGAAGGGGAAAACCTCCAGTAAGCAAGCCAACAAATGCAGAAGAAGAAGTGGTGGAGTGTTCATCTACCACAGGTGATACACAGGTTCTCCGAGGGGAATACACGTTATAATGTGAATCCCTCTATAAACAATGCTTCAGAAAAGGGCATTATGAGAAGATGAAAATATTAATGGTCTCCTTGAATAAATACCAGCAAGGGTATAAAGGAGATATGTTTGTATATTTGTGCATTTTCAGATGTTGGAGAGGGATGTAAGGAGGGGGCAGGCCTGTGAGAAGGGAGTAATGTAGAATTCTTTAATTGGGGTATCAGACAAGCCAGTCCATAATGAGCCAGAAACGTTCAATAAGGACAAGGAGAAGACTGATAGGGGATTTTTTCCTCAACATTTTCTAATACTGACAAGGAAGAAAGGAACCTGATGTTTAAGTTAGGTTTGGATTAGGGGCGGGGGGGGGGGATGGATGGTTGTGGTCGCTGTCATGAGAAACACGGTGTTGTGTTTGTGCTGGCAGTGTATAGTAATGAATTTGATTTCCTTTTTACATGGTAGACTATTGAATATTGTTAAACTATTGACAGGATTGTCAGCTGAAGATGTGAAGTTTATGCCAGAACTGGTACAGTTTTTCCTTAAACAACTTGGTCTAGAACAGCATTGCTAGATATTGGAGTTACTAGAGAAGTGAGGTTTCACTCTGTTTCACTGGTGATTTGCTTCATGTTACATTTCCCCATACCAAAGTGACATATTAGTAATAAAGGAAATTATGTATGGTGCACATGGGCATTATCTTCACAATTTTTATGTAAATATGGCACTATTCTAAAATAAAACATCCTTAAAACATCACTCAAAATACTAGGAAATGGTAATATCTGAACATAGTGGAAAAGACCACTGAAAGGACAGGGTTGTATGGCAAGAGGCTTAGAGTAGACACTACCTCCCTGCCATATGCTGGACTATAATGGTACTAGAGGAAATGAGAGAGAGAGAGAGGTCAGTTTGGGAAAAATTTAGGAGGTAAGAGGAAGGTCTCTTTTCTATAACCAGATCATCTGAGACTTCTGCATCCACTCCCACCCCCCCACCCCTTCTTGGATGGTCTAACTGAGGCTTTGTGATGTCATGTCACACCATGGCAACTACTGATTTTGGGCAACAAGAGCTGATGTGATTGGCTCCACATTGACATAGAGTGTATATAATAGGCCTGGACCCTCTGAGTAGTGTCTGTTGCCTCAAGATAGCCAAACTTACTAAGAAGATACTGTAGACTTTTGGAGATAAGGAAGAAGACTACAAACACAAGGATGGATGAAGAAACTGCAAGTCCTAAAGTGAATTAGAAGTCAGTGTCTCAACTGGATGACGAAGAAGTGGATAAGGTTAGAATACCTTATTCAAATGCTGCCCCTTCTCCCTTAATTCCTAACCCAAGATTCTGGCCTTGTCCTTTTTGGCCAAACACACTTCCTTGTTCAATCCATTGTCATTCAATTACAAGCCCATTTCCAAATCATTCTACAATTTCTTCCCCAAAACCTATCTCTTTCTGTGTTTAAGTTGTTTCCAAAGTACATATGTTATGCCCAGATTTCAAGATCCCCCAAGGCAGACCACTAGGGATCCGAGTCCAGTGCAAAAACATAGAGTCTTTTATTCAAGCCCGGGACTTGGTCCCCCTCCTGCCTCTATTACTGGATGCAAGAGAGAGCCCCGAATCCCAAGGGAAAAAAGTATTAATAGGGCTTGTGGTCAGGGTGTGGGGGCACACTCTGACCACTGATTTGGCCGATTCCGGTTGTTTATTTGAGGGCGGGGGGCTAGTGATGCAAGGGCGGGGTGGAGCTAGGGTCTTTTTACACAAACACAGGGGGGTGGCTAGCATACCCTTGGCTTTGGGGTAGTTTCCACCGCTTTCCCATTGGCTGAGATAAGGGCAGGCTGCGTTACTGATACATTCTGTGGCTTTTTCTTGGAAGAGGTGATGACACAGCCATCAGTACTATTCTGTCCTTTCATTGACCCCTTGTCTTAAAACTTCAGGCTCAATCATGAGACAGACTGAACTATCAACTGAACTACTTTTATACACTTCTTGACAAATTGGACTAGTCTTTTAATAATGCAAGTGCTGCAAGTCAACAAAAGCAGGAGGATTACAAGGGGTCTGAGGATGTCTGCTGTCTTCTTGAGGGTGATCTGCATCGGGTGTGTCTAGTCAGAGGTCACCTTCCAGTCAGACTCCCTGCTGTCTGCCTCAGACCTTCCATTCTAAATAGGCCTTTCCCTGATCTCTACAGCCGAGGTTTGTACCACTCCTGACATGGGCATGGTCATTCAGGCCTGCAAGACAGTACACAGGCTGCCAACTGTTAGGTGTTTCTCAATAGAGACAAAACCTGACGGGTATTCTTCTTTGTCCAGTTGGGCATCTGCCCTCTTGGCAGCCAGACACCCTTTACCTTTGGGGTTCATCCTATAAAGTCCCCTTCCAGGACAGCTAACAGATAGCTATAAAAATGTCCCTCAGTGCGGCAGGCTGGATACTTGCCAGTTATTCCCAAAGACTACCAAGGACTGTAGACCATCACCGGTCCACCGATACAGCTACATTTAAAACTGTAAGAGAATTGAAGGTTAATACAACATATTAGAACCTCTCCAGGTGCGCCGGCACAGCCGCGGAGACCGTGCCATCTTGGGTGACTGTCGCCGGCATCCAGAGACCAGCTACTAACCCGGCAACAACGGCTCTCAATCAGCGCGAGTACGTGAACTCAGAGGAACTCGGCTTCTCCCCACAGAAAGGTTAGACTTTCCCCAAAGGTGCGGTTTGCAGTTTAGGTTGGAGAGTGGAACGCGCGCAGGGGGGTGGGGGCTCTGCGCCCCACAAAGACCGCGGCCGTTGGAGCCAGCGTGACCCACGAGTGTGGAAGGGCACCCCCAGGGCTGCTGGCAGAAGGGAACGCTATAAATAAGCCCACAGTTGGACGGGACACAAATGGGCAGCCTCAGATTACGCCAGTTTGCCGGCTACTCAGTGCCAGGAGCCAGAGCGCGCGCAGAGACTTCGCGCAGATTTGGAAGGTGAAGCGTTGCGAGTTCGCACAACTTCCCAGGCTCTTAAATCTGTGCGTTTGATTGTTGAACCCAGTGCAAGGGACTACCCAGTTGGGGTCAGTCACAGAGCTTGTAAGGGAAGGCTGTTTTGGGGGAGCCTGGGAAACAGAGCGGGGAGTGACTACTGGAAAACCAGCTCTGGGCGGAGGACATTCCCAAACCAGCTTCCGGTACAATAGAGAACACCTGGTCAGAGAGGTCCTATACCCTCGGAGGTCAATCCCGACGCACTGCCACCCAGAGGCAGAGCCATGAACTGACTCTTCTGTAAATACAGATAAGGGCTGTCTGGGAAACCAATGTAGCCTGCCTTAAAATCAGGACTGTGGCTTACAACACAGAGGAACAGTGTATCAGAGGAAAATTCAACATTCTCCTGAATACCTGGTGTGCCAAAAAGAGGAGCAGAAGATCTGAAGCACCTTCATTACAGCCCATTTTTTTTTAATTATTTTTTTTAATTATTGTTTCACCTTTTAACTAAGAAACCATTTATTTTCTTTTTTCATCACCTGATATTACCCTTTTAATTACTACATTTTTATTTTTAACCAGTATTATTACTGCTGCCATTTTACCATTTTTTTTTTAAAGTGTCATTTTATTTTCTCTTTATTTTATTTTGGTTCTAAGGTTCTCCATTCTATTTTCATCATTCCTTTAGCATCATTTTCCTCTACCTCAATTGTGCTGCTGTGCTAAAACTCTCTTCCCCACTTTTCCCCTTTTGCTGTCCTGTTTCTCTTACCCTATTCCTGCTTTAGATTTTTCCTATTCTTCATATGCCCTGTCTAAATTTCACCCTACTTATATATCCCTTTTCCAATCACCTGCTCTAAATCCTTATCCACCTCTCCCTTATCTTTCTTCACTATCCAAATTTTTTATTCTCTCCTTTTCTCTATTGTTCTGTTGTTGCTTGCTCGATTGTTGAGTATATTGTGTTTTTTTTTTCTTTTCTTTTCTTTAAGGATTTTATGTGAGGTTGTTCTGCTTTTTCTTTTTCTTTTTCTGTCTCCCATTCCCCCTCCCCACCCCACCCCCGGCCAGTTATTTTTGTGCTTCTGCTTTCCCTTGCCTCACTTGATATTATTGGCTGTTTGTAGTTTGTATTCACTCCAGAGATCCGTTGCTGGAATTTGTTGGGATTAGTGGCGGTTCTATCGGAGTTTTCTCCTCATATGAATAGTCTCCTCCCCTCTTCTACTTCATTCTATTTTTCTTTTTTTTTTCTTTTTCTTCTTTTTTTTTCTCTTTTTTCTGTTTTTCTCTCTATCTTTTTCTCTTCTTTCTTCCTTACCCCCCAACTCTCTTAGCTTGGGTGGCCATCTTTATTTGGGGTTATTAATACCGTAATTCATTTGTGTTCAGTGCCTGGTACGTTGTGCCTTGTTGTGTTGTATTTTGTGCCTTTAAATCAACGCAGCAGATCCAAGCAACAGCGGCCTCCTGATCTCCACACGCTCTGTCTGAGGAACAGCTGCTGTGGGTGAAGCCTCCCTCCACCAGCCAAAAGAGCCACAACAGCTGTGAACAGCACCCATCAGAAGACCCGCTAACAACAGAGGAGCAGCTGCTACCACAACCCCCCAAGGAGCAACCACAGCCCAAGGAACCACTGCCACCTAGGGAGCAGCCACTGAACGACTCAATATCTATATACGTCAGTGAGATCAAACATGGGTAGACAAAGAAATCCCCAAAGGAAAGAAAAGGAGGACTCACCAGAAAAGCAGCTAAGTGATACAGAGGCATACAACACGACAGAAAAAGAATTCAGAATAAGGGTCCTAGAGTGCATACACCGGATGGAGGAAAAAATCGACAACTTATCCAAGAAGCAAGAAGAAACAGATGAAAAAACCGACAACTTAACTAAGACCCAAGAAGAAATGAAGTGCGATATAGCTGCAATAAAGAACACCATTGAAAGTATCAACAGTAGACTAGGAGAAGCGGAAGACCGAATTAGTGAATTAGAAGACAGGGAAGCAAAACACACCCAAACTGTACTTCAGTTGGAGAAAAAAATTAAAAGACAGGAGGAGAGCCTAAGGGAGCTTTGGGACAACATGAAACGAAACAACATACGAATAATAGGGGTGCCAGAACAACAGAAAGAGGAACAAGGATTAGAAAACCTATTGGAAGAAATAATATCAGAAAACTTCCCTGAGGTGGGGAAGAAAAAAGTCACACAAGCCCAGAGAGTCCCAAGCAAGGTGAACCCGAAAAGACCCACACCAAGACACATCATAATTACCATGGCAAATGTTCAGGACAAAGAGAGAATCTTACAGGCTGCAAGAGAGAGACGGAAAGTTACATACAAGGGATCTCCCATTAGATTATCAAATGATTTCTCAACAGAAACACATCAGGCCAGAAAAGAATGGACGGAAATTTACAAAGTGATGCAAAGCAAAGGACTGAATCCAAGAATACTCTATCCAGCAAGGCTATCATTCAAAATTGAAGGGGAAATAAGAAGCTTCACAGACAAAAAAAGGCTAAGGGAGTTTATCACCACCAAGCCAGCAATGCAGGAAATGCTAAAGGGACTGGTATAAAAAGAAGAAATAAAAATCCCAGAAAGAAAACAGCCACACACACAAAAAAAGAAATGGCTACAAAAAAGTACCTTTCAATAATAACTTTAAATGTAAACGGGCTAAATGCTCCAACCAAAAGATATCGAGTGGCTGAATGGATAAAAAATCATGACCCATACATTTGCTGTCTACAAGAGACCCACCTCATTAGAAAGGACTCACACAGACTGAAAGTGAAGGGATGGAAAAATATCTTTCAGGCTAATGGAAAAGAAAAGAAAGCTGGGGTAGCAATACTTATATCGGACAAAATAGACCTCAAAGTGAAGGCCATAACAAGAGATACGGAAGGCCACTTCATAATACTAAAAGGATCAATACAACAAGAAGATATAACCCTGATAAACATATATGCACCCAATGCAGGAGCACCCAAATACATAAAAAATCTTCTGGAAGATATCAAAGGAGAGATCGACAAAAATACAATCATAGTAGGGGACTTTAATACACCACTGTCATCACTGGATAAGTCCTCTAGACAAACAATCAGCAAAGATACAGCAATACTAAATGACTCACTAGATCAGATGGACTTAATAGACATCTTCAGAACACTTCACCCCAGTGCCACGGAATATACATTCTACTCAAGTGCTCATGACACATATTCAAAAATAGACCATATATTGGGTCACAAGCAAAGTATCCCCAAATTCAAGAAGATTGAAATCATAAAAAGCGTCTTCGCAGACCACGATGGCATAATATTAGAAATAAACTGCAATAAAAACAACCCAAAATACTCAAACACCTGGAAGCTGAATAGCATGCTATTAAATATTGATTGGGTTACCAATGAAATCAAAGAAGAAATTCAAAACATCCTGGAAACTAATGACAATGAAAACACAACAATCCAAAACCTATGGGACACAATGAAAGCAGTCCTGAGAGGGAAGTTTATAGCTCTACAGGCCTATCTCAAAAAACAAGAAAAAATGGTAGTAAATCAGCTAACTCTACAACTCAAAGAATTAGAAAGAGAGCAACAAGAAAACCCCAGAGTGAGCAGAAGGAAGGAGATAATAAAGATTAGAGCAGAAATAAATAACATAGAGACCAAAAAAATAATACAGAAAATCAATGAAACCAAGAGCTGGTTCTTCGAAAGGATAAACAAGATTGACAAACCTCTAGCCAGACTCACCAAGAAGCAAAGAGAGAGGACCCAAATAAACAAAATCAGAAATGAAAGAGGTGAAATAACAACAGACCCCACAGAAACACAAATGATTGTTAAAAAATACTATGGACAGCTCTACTCCAGCAAACTAGACAACCTGGAGGAAATGGACAAATTCCTAGAAAAATACAACATTCCAAAACTCAATCAGGAAGAATCTAAAAATCTCAACAGGCCAATAACTATGGAAGAAATTGAAGCAGTCATCAAAAAGCTTCCAGCAAACAAAAGCCCAGGACCAGACGGCTTCACAGGGGAGTTTTACCAAACATTCAAGGAAGAACTAAAACCTATCCTCCTCAGACTACTACAAAAAATTCATGAGGAAGGAACACTTCCAAGCTCATTCTATGAAGCCAGCATCACCCTAATACCAAAACCAGGTAAAGACAACACAATGAAAGAGAATTACAGGCCAATATCCCTCATGAACATAGATGCCAAAATCCTCAACAAAATCTTAGCAAATCGGATCCAGCAGTACATCAGAAAGATCATACACCATGACCAAGTAGGATTTATCCCAGGGATGCAAGGATGGTACAATATCCGCAAATCAATAAACGTGATACATCACATAAACAAATTGAAAGAAAAAAACCACATGGTCTTATCAATTGATGCAGAAAAAGCATTTGACAAAATTCAACACCCATTTTTGATAAAAACTCTCAGCAAGGTGGGAGTAGGAGGATCATACCTCAACATAATAAAAGCCATATATGACAGGCCCACAGCCAACATCATTCTCAATGGACAAAAACTTTCACCATTTCCCCTAAGAACAGGAACAAGACAGGGATGCCCCCTCTCACCACTCCTGTTCAACATAGTACTGGAAGTGTTAGCCATTGCAATTCGGCAGGAAGAAGAAATAAAAGGCATCCAAATTGGAAAAGAGGAAGTAAAACTGTCCTTATTTGCAGACGACATGATATTATACATACAAAACCCTAGAGACTCCATCAAAAAGCTACTAGACTTAATACATGAATTTGGCAATGTAGCAGGATACAAAATTAACCCCAAGAAATCTGAGGCATTTCTATACACCAATAGTGAACTTTCAGAAAGAGAGATTATAAAAACAATCCCATTTACCATCGCACCAAAAAAACTAAGCTACCTAGGAATAATCTTAACTAAAGAGGTAAAAGACCTCTACTCAGAAAACTACAGGACGTTGAAAAAAGATATAGAGGAAGACATAAACAGATGGAAGAACATACCGTGTTCATGGATTGGTAGAATCAACATCATTAAAATGTCCATACTACCCAAAGCAATCTATAAATTCAATGCACTTCCCATTAAAATACCAACGGCATACTTCAGAGATCTAGAACGAACTCTCCAAAAATTTATCTGGAATAAAAAAAGACCCCGAATAGCTGCAGCAATCCTGAAAAAGAACAAAGTAGGTGGGATCTCAATACCAGATATCAAGTTGTATTACAAAGCCACTGTTCTCAAAACTGCCTGGTACTGGCACAAGAATAGGCATATAGATCAATGGAATAGAATAGAGAGCCCAGAAATCGGCCCGAACCAATATGCTCAATTAATATTTGACAAAGGAGGCAAGAACATACAATGGAGCCAAGATAGTCTCTTCAATAAATGGTGTTGGGAAAATTGGACAGATATATGCAAGAAAATGAAACTAGACCACCAACTTACACCATACACAAAAATAAACTCAAAATGGATAAAGGACTTAAATGTACGACAGGAAACCATAAAAATTCTAGAAGAATCCAAAGGCAACAAAATCTCAGACATATGCCGAAGCAATTTCTTCACTGATACAGCTCCTAGGGCACTTGAAATTAAAGAGAAAATGAACAAATGGGACTACATCAAAATAAAAAGCTTCTGCACAGCAAAAGAAACCATCAACAAAACAACGAGAAAACCCACTGTGTGGGAAAACATATTTGCCAATGTCATATCTGATAAGGGCCTAATCTCCAAAATCTATAGGGAACTCATACAACTTAACAAAAGGAAGATAAACAATCCAATCAAAAAATGGGCAAAGGACCTAAATAGACACCTTTCAAAAGAGGACATTCAGAAAGCCAAGAGACATATGAAAACATGCTCAAAGTCACTAATCATCCGAGAGATGCAAATCAAAACAACAATGAGGTACCATCTCACACCTGTCAGACTGGCTATCATCAACAAATCAACAAACGACAAGTGCTGGAGAGGATGTGGAGAAAAAGGAACACTTGTGCACTGCTGGTGGGAATGCAGACTGGTGCAGCCACTATGGAAGACAGTATGGAGTTTCCTTAAAAAACTGAAAATGGAACTCCCATTTGACCCTGTGATCCCACTTCTAGGAATATATCCCAAGAAACCAGAAACACCAATCAGAAAAGATATATGCACCCCTATGTTCATAGCAGCACAATTCGCCATAGCTAAGATCTGGAAACAGCCTAAGTGCCCATCAGTAGATGAATGGATTAGAAAACTGTGGTACATCTACACGATGGAATACTATGCTGCTCTAAAAAGGAAGGAACTCTTACCATTTGCAACGTCATGGATGGAACTGGAGAGCATTATGCTAAGTGAAATAAGCCAGTGAATGAAGGAAAAATACCACATGATCTCACTCATTCATGGATAATAGAGACCATTATAAACTTTTGAACAATAATAGATTCAGAGGCAGAGCTGCCTCAAACAGATTGTCAAACTGCAGTGGGAAGGCCGGGGAGGGTTGGGGGGCAGGAGGGAGGGGGGTAAGAGATCAACTAAAGGACTTGTATGCATGCGTATAAGCATAACCAATGGACATAAGACACTGGGGGATAGGGGAGGCTGGGGGACTGTCTAGGGCGGGGGGATAAAATGGACACATATGTAATACCCTTTGTAACACTATAAGCAATAAAAAAATTAAAAAAAAAATTAAAAAAAAATACAACATATTAATACAATGAAACGTAATATTGGCACTATGGCCCTTTAGGCAGCTAAAACCTCCGGTACTAAACATGAGATATGGCAGGGCTATACAAACATTTTAGGGAGGTGACTAAAGTCCACTCTTTGACCTTTCTATATAAGATAAAATTGTCTTTGTCTTTCTCAGGCCATGTCTATGAAGATGCAGGCATCATTTGAGCCTATTATACAATTTTCTGCAGGTATAGTCCTTTTCAAATTGGGGTGAGTCCTGGGGTCTTGAGCTTCGTTACCCACACCGAGTTCCCAGGATAGAAAGGATGTACAGAGTCCGAGGTGGCACTGGCAGGGCATCTCGAACAAGCTTATGGGTGGCTTGTCATTTTTGTAAGAGATCACGTCCAAGTAAGGGGTACAGGAATTCTGGCATACCTAGAAACGAATGAGTTACTGTGTTCTTTCTGAGGTCCACAATCCTCTTTGATGTCCAAGGAAAAAAGCATTTTGTCTGGTGGCTCTTAGATCTGGTGTCTTCTTAGATGTTTCTGATCCCCTTGGCTATGTCAAGACTGAATAGGCTGCTCCAGAATACACCAGAAAATTAACCAGGGGTTCTATTTACCTACAAATATTTATACCTAGGTAGATATATAAACATCAAATAAACATCCACATTTACACCTTTTCAGTGAACAAGTACTTTTATAGGCTTAGAAACTTTGGCAGATAAAAGGAACACTGCTCACGTTCATCGATAGGGGCCTGACAAGCACGAATGTGGGGGCCTTTGGCTGGAGGGTATAGAGTCTCCATCCCATCTCTCTCAGCACTGCTAAGGACAGGATCATTGGAGAGGTCTCTTCAGCTAGGCAAGTCTGTGCTGAGCCATCTTGGGCAAAAGTGGTTTCTGCTTTCATTTTGGCTAAAAGGTCCCTGCCCATTAGAGGGACCAGGTCAACTGGTAAATATAGGAATTCATGAACCACCTGATGGCCGCCTAACTGACATCGGCGGGGGTGGCAGAACAGTCTGCAGCTGTGGTACTGTTCCAGTAACTCCAATATTGGTGACTTCCTGTCCTGAGAGGGGAAGTACTTTCTGAGTAACTACCGAGTGCTCTGCTGCTGTATCAATCATAAATTTCACAGTCTGGCCCCCGATCTTCATTTTGACCATCATATCATGGGTTCCCAGTTGGAAAAAGCCCAGTCTGTCCTAGTCAGAGTCATCTGTTGCCAGTCCAATGAGGTCTGCCTCAGGTGGCTCTGGCTAATAGTTGCTGGGTGGTTTGGATGGCCTTGCCAGATTCTTCTGGCCTGCTACTGAACTTTATTCTGTCCTTTCTTACACACACAGAACTGGACCCAAGGCAGCGAGGTTTGAGCAATTTTAAAATTCCTTAACATACATTTTATCATTTATGTTGCAGGGAGGGACCGGGTTGGCTCCTCCTGAATAAAGGAACTAATCAAAATAAGGCTTATTTTTTAACTTCATTTGTCCCTGGGTGTGGACAACAAATGACACTCATCAGATTGACATAAACGATTTAACCTTTGTTTAGGGAGGCAAATGCAATGCATTTACTCCCAAGTGTCATTGTTTTAGAGATGATAGGATTTCTGCTCAGTTTCCCTATTTTACTAGTCCCAGCTTACTGGTCTATCATGCATTCAATTTTCTTAAAATGTATTCTGGCACAAGAGAAAGTTGTTTTGCTGTGCACAGGTAGTTTAACCCCTATATAACTGGCTTGGACCTCTACATAGCAAACTGCAGTCTATAAGTTCAATATGCAGCCTCCGTTTTTTCTAACCCAATGAGATTTCAGCCAGTCTCTGAGTCAGACTCCTCCTCTCTTGGAGAATTTCAAAGTCCTGATGGCTTCCAGGTCCTGGGAGAGTGCCTTTTTGACAACCCTTGGGCCCTGCATTTTGCCTTTTTACCAGTTTCCTTCGAGGTAGAGCAGCAACCAGGCCTCTTTCAAGGGAGTGAACTAGAGGGGGATATCAGCCCCACCTGTGCGCCAGCTGCTCCACCTAGGGTCTCCCAGGGGCACAGCCGGAGAGTCCCCCAGCAAATCCCGGAAGACCCTGCCCTTTTCCAGTGGTATGGACTCAAGCAGGGGGTTCACTGAATGTAGCCAGCAGCAAAGCGCTCACTGGCTTCTTCCTGCAAAAGCTCTTGCCCACAAGCACTGCCCCATAGCACATGTCTCACCGGTAGTTCCAGCACCTCAGTGTTCTCCAGCTTAGCCTGAACCTTGGTGCCCACCAGCAGCTGCTGCAGCTCCTGTAGGCTATCTTTGATCCACAAGCACGTGGCTACTTCTCCACCAGGGGCTTATGGGCCTTAGGGGCAGCTCAGGCATTCAGTCCCGCCCCCCCCCACTTCTTTGAGCTGGGTCTCAGATCCTGAGTCGGCCTGGAAAACAGTTCTAAATTACCAGGGGGTATGCGGATTCTAGCTTTGTGCCTCCTCTGCTTTAGAGCAGGAGTTTAGTTGTTTGTTTTTTTTTAAATTCTTAGAAACCTTAATAATTTAATGATTACCAAAAGTGAACATTTGGCAATTTTACTTTAATATTTATGAACATATTTTAAATGTACTTTTACTCTTAAGATATATCTTGACCTTTTGTGATAAAACTAAGAACAGGTATCGGTCTGATTCAGCATTGGAGGGGTTTAAAGAATAAACCAAGGCAGAGAAAGTTTGTGCTTACAGTTATTTTTTTTTAACCTTGAATTTCATTGCTAAGACCTGTTAAGCTTTCAGCCAGCCGTATAACTGCCAAAACCTCCGCCCCCATTGTCTCAGCCCAGGCCCATTGCTTTTCCTCACAGAGTGGGCCTGGTAATATAACCGGTGCATAGTGAGGTTTCTTGTAGACAGAAAACCTGGAGAGCATCTGAAATCCAGTTACTGATGCTTTCAGAATCCAGATGAGGGAGGAAGGAAAAGACCTGGTTATGTTCTCTATGAGGGTTCTAATAAACAATTGAAAACAGCAAATTAAACAAAATACAGTCACAGGCAGGTTTTCTTTCCGTCCTGCGGAGCTGTTCACCAAAGAGATAAGAAAACCATGAATAACAAGTTCTCTGAAATTTGCTACTTTGTTAATTTGCTAAGCAAAAAATTAACTTGAAAAGACATCTCTCTTGCTCTTTTATAAGCAATCTCAGAACTAAGAAATCTTGGAAATACAGCAATTTACAACCCAGGTAAGAGCCACTGATAGACAGAAATTGATATTAACTAAGTGGGCTGATTCTTTTGGTAATGGCAAGCAAAAGACTATGAGATCTGCTAGAGATTCTTGCAGCCCATCGCGGGTCCAGTCCAAACGTTCAGCCAGATGAATTAACAGAAATGCAAAATAAATCAAAGTAGCTTCCCCTTCACACAGACTAGTAATGAGCAGCCAAAATAGACAAACACTTGTATTCACACTCTCTCGGTAGACTAGCCCAGACTTGAGCTGAGTAGATAAACAAAGCAATGCCCCACTCCCCAGATGAGCATGGGGGCACCCCTGGCACCCATGTCCCAGAACAGAATTCTCCACCAACCTTTTAGTGAGAACCTACCAGAGGAGTTAAGACTGCTTCCATTACCCCTCACACTAGAAAATTGGCTGGTCCCACACAAACAGCTGTTCACTCATGCTTTCTCATTGTGTCGGCATTCATTCAAATTCCACAATCTCTATTGTACCCCTTTACAAATTTTTTAACAGGTTTACTTTGTCCCGACCTCATGATGTTCGGTGACAAGAGACAGACAAGGGAGGGGGTGACCTGTTTTCACAGATCCTTACTCAGATTCCCTCCTGACCAAAGTCATGGACCCACACAAAGAGAGCAGAAGGCAGGACCCCTCCCTCCACACTCACATACTTTAAACAAACATTCATAAGCAAAGGCATTTAGCTACCACAAACCACAATTTTTCCCAATTCAATCCAAACCTTAAAATTTTAGCAAATATTCAGCATTTCTCAATCAGTAACATTTTTAAGAATAAACATCAAAATGCAAGACATGTTTTTTATCATTTGAATTCAGTAAGCTTCAAGGTCCCAAGTTCCAAGCAGTTCTGGAAAACCACACCTGAGGCTGGCAAGCAGGTTTGGCCCAGCCCTTCATTTTAAAACGACCATAATGCTTAAAGGAGTAGTTTGAGTCTGTCCCATAATGTCCGTCCAGTAAATCCACAGAAAACAGAAAAAAAAAATACAAGCACAGACAAATACAGTCTTCCAACTCTATGGAAGCAAAACCAAAACAACCTTCCTACTCTGCGAAAGCAAAACTACAGATCAGATTAGACGATGGCCATGCACCACTCCCCTCAATTTGAGGGGTTTCCGGGGCCACCAGATGGAGGATCGGGACATCCCCAAACTCCTCCCACCCGTGGGCCCCCAGTGCATCCCCCTAGTCTGTTATCAGCATTACAGATATCATAAGTGAGCTCACACTGGACAGAATACACAGAAAATATTAACAACACACAGACAGTTACCGCGGTTTGTCAGACCCTCCGAATCGGGGTCTCTTTGAGTCTCAGGGTTTCCAGATGAGCCCCCAAGTGTTCGGCCCATATTTCAAGATCCCCCAAGACAGACCACTAGGGAGCCGAGTCCGATGCAAAAGCATAAAGTCTTTTATTCAAGCCCGGAACTTGATCCCCCTGCTGCCAATATTACTGGATGCAAGAGAGAGCCCCGAGTCCCAAGAGAACAAAGAATTTATAGGGCTTGTGGTCGGAGGGTGGGGGCACACTCTGATCACTGATTTGGCCGATTCCAGTTGGTTGAGTGATGGCAGGGGGCTAGTGACGCAAGGGCAGGGTACAGCTAGGGTTCTTCTTACACAAACTCAGGGGGTTGGCTAGTGTATTCTTGGCGTTGGGTTAGTATCCCCGCAATTTCATTTGCTGAGATCAGGGTAGGCTGAGTAACTGATACATGCTGAAGCTTTATTTGGAAGAGGGGATAAGGACACAGCTATCAGTCCTGTTCTGTCCTTTCACAAAACCAATATAGTGGTGATGGTAAATTTGGACTTTAAGGTGAATGAATACAAGAGGGAGAAAGACAGAAAGAATCAGATTATTGTATTTTACTACAGGAAGGGGAAAACCTCCAGTAAGCAAGCCAACAAATGCAGAAGAAGAAGTGCTGGAGTGTCCATCTACCAGAGGTGATTCCCAGTGTCTCCCACAGAAACACACTTAACAATGTGTATCCCTCTATCAAAAATGCTTCAGAAATAGACATTATGTAAAGATGAAAACTTAATGGTCTCCGTGAATAAATACCAGCAAGGGTATAAAGGAAATGTGTTTGTATTTTTGCGAGTTTTCAGGTGATGGGGAGGGATCTAAGGAGGAAGAAATCATGTGAGAAGAAAGAAATGTAGAATTCTTTAATTGGGGCACCAGATAAGCCATTCCATAGTGAGCCAGACACTTAGAATAAGGACCAGGAGAAGACTGTTGGGGATTTTTCTCCTCAACAATTTCTCATACTGGCAAGGATGAAAGAAGCTGATGTTTAATTTAGGTTTGGATTGGGAGGGTGGGTGGGATGGATGGTGGTGGTTGCAGTCATGAGGAGCAGGGTGTTCTGTTAGTGCTGGCAGTGTATAAAAATGAATTTGATTTCCCTTTTACATGATAGACTATTGAATATTGTAAAGCTATTGAAAGTATGGTCATCTCAAGACCTGAATATTTATGCCACAACTGGTCCAGTTTTTCCTTTAAAAACTTGGTCTAGAAAAGCATTGCTGGATATTGGAGATACTAGTGAAGTGAGGTTTCACTCTAACTCTTTCACCGATGATTCACTTCATGTTACATTTGCCCCATTCCAAAGTGAGTTAATAGTAATAAGGGAAGTTGGGTATGGGGTACATGGGTATTATCTTCACAATTTTTCTTTAAATCTGGGAACTCTTCTAAAATCAAACATCCATTAAAACAACACTCAAAATCCTAGAAATGGGTAGCAACTGAACATAGTGGAATGGACCTCTGAAATGATGGGGGAGTATGGGAATTGTCTTAGAGGAAACACCATCTCCTTGTGATATGCTGGACTATAATGGAACTAGAGGAAATGAAGAGAGAGAGAGAGGGGACAGTTAGGGAAAAATTTTAGGAATTAAGAGGAAGGTGTCTGTTCCATAACCAGAGTGTGTGAGATTTCTGCATCCTCTGCCACCCCCGCCCCTCCTTGATGGTGAAGCTGAGGCTTTGTGATGTCAAGCCACACCATGGAAACCACTGATTTTGGGCAACCAGAACTAAAGTGAGTGGCTCCTCATTAACCTAAAGAGTATATATAGAGGACAGGAACCTTTGAGTAGTGTCTGTTGCCTCAAGATAGCCAAACTTACTAAGTAGATATTGTAGACTAGTGGAGACAAGGAATAACACTCCAAACAGAACGATGGATGAACTGCAAGTCCTCAAGTGAATTAGAAGTCAGTTTCGCAACTGGATGTAGAAGAAGTGGATAAAGTCAGAATACCTTATTCAAATGCTGCCCCTTCCCCAGTAATCTGCACCCAAGAATCTGGTCTTGTGCTTTTTGACCGCAGGCAGATCCTCATTCAATCCATTGTCATTCAATTAAAAGCGCATTTCCAAATCATTTTCCAATTTCTTCCCCAAAACCAATGTCTTTCTGTGTTTAACTTTTTTCCAACCTTCATAACCAAGATAGTGGCAATGGTAAAATTGGACTTTAAGCTGAATGAAGACAAGAGGGAGAATTACAGAAAGGATCAGAAAATTGTATTTTACTACAGGAAGGGGAAAAACTCCAGTTAGCAAGCAAACGAATGCAGAAGAAGAAGTGCTGGAGTGTTCATCTACCACAGGTGATACTCAGGTTCTCTGAGGGGAACACAGTTAATAATGTGTATCCCTCTATCAACAATGCTTCAGAAATGCCCATTATGAGAAGATGAAAACATTAATGGTCTCCATAAATAAATACCTGCAAGGGTATAAAGGGAATATGTTTGTATTTTTGTGAGTTTCAGATAATGGGGAGGGAGGTAAGGAGTGGGAAGTCATGTGAGAAGGGAGTAATGAAGAATTCTTTAATTGGGGCACCAGACAAGCCATTACATACTGAGCCAGACACTTAGAATAAGGACCAGGAGAAGACTGAAGGGGGATTTTTTCGTCAACATTTTCTCATCCTGGCAAGGATGAAACAAAGCTGATGTTTAATTTAGGTTTGGAATGGGTGGGTGGGATGGATGGTGGTGTTCGCAGTCATGAGGAACAGGGTGTTGTGTTAGTACTGGCAGTGTATAATAATGAATTTGATTTCCTTTTTACATGGTAGACTACTGAATATTGTTAAACTATTGAAAGGATGATCAGCACAAGATCTAAAGTTTTATGCCTCTACTGGTCCAGTTTTTCCTTTAACAACTTGGTCTAGAACAGCATTGCTGGATATTGGAGATACTAGAGAAGTGAGGTTTCACTCTAACTGTTCACTGATGATTCACTTCATTTTACATTTCACCATTACCCAAGTAAGATATTGGTAATAAGGGAAATTGGGTATGGTGTACATGGTTATCTTCACAAATTTTCTACTAATCTGGAACTATTCTAAAATAAAACATCTATTAAAACAACACTCAAAATAATAGGAAATTGTAGCAACTGAACATGGTGGAATGGACCACTGAAATGACGGTGGAGTTTTCTGAAATGGCTTAGAGGAAACACTACCTCCCTGCCATATGCTGGACTATAGTGGAACTAGAGGAAGAGAGACAGAGAGAGGGAGGGAGAGAGAGAGGGAGAGGGAGAGGGAGAAAGAGAGAGAGAGAGAGAGAGAGAGAGAGAGAGAGAGAGAGAGAGAGACCAGAGATAAGTAGATAAGTTTGGGAAAAATTTTAGGAGGTAAGAGGAAGGTCTCTTTCTATAACCTGAGCATCTGAGATTTCTGTATCCTCTGCCACCCCTGCCCCTCCTAGATGGTCAACCTGAGGCTTTGTGATGTGAAGCCACACCATGGCAAGCACTGATTTAGGGCAACCAGAGCTGAAGTGAGTGGCTCCTCATTAACCTAAAGAGTATATATAGAGGCCAGGACCCTTTAAGTGGAATCTGTTGCCTCAAGATAGGGAAACTTAATAAGATGATATTGTAGACTAGTAGAGATAAGGAATAAGTCTCCAAACTGTGGGAAACTATTTATTGCCTTCACTATCTGATAAGCATATACAGAGAACTCCCTGAACCCCGGAAGGCTGGGTGCCTTTGAAGCCCTAGCAAAGCTTGGAGCTAGGTCTCACCTCTTCTCTTTGTCCAGACATTGGTAGGTGAAACTACTCCCCCATTTATTATTATGTAAATCCTTGCTGATGGCCTTGTCTGCTTGTTACTATGTGGTCACCTGTCTATGGTCTATGCTATGGGTGCATCCAAGATCAATAAAAGCTCGGTGAAGCCTCAGCACGGAGGAAGTCTTTCAGAACTTGCTGCCTGGTCCCCCAATATTGTCAAATTGTCTCGAGTCTTTTTCTCTCATTTGTTGTGCGGCTCCTCTTTCAGATACCGAACCATACTCCACAGGGGACGTGGAAGGAAACACTCAATATCTGGAGCCGGATGGGAAATCTGGAAGTGGAGGTCTCCCTGGAGCGCGAAAAGGAAGTTTTCACCGAAAAGGTGTGGTAAACTAACCGAAAAAACCTGAGGTAGATTCTACTGCATGCAATGCCCAGGATCAACTACAGAAGCCTGGGTCTGTAAGTACACTGGGATTCTTTTCTTAACCAGGCTAACAAATGCGGCAGGATTTGGCTTTAAAAAAGTAGATTCGGCTTTAAAAAGGTATATTTGGCTTTTTAAAACTAAGAAACTTTATTATAGACTTTTGATTTGCATGTTTAAATTGTTAAAATTTTAGAAGGTAATCTTTTATAGTTTTTGCATGTTATAATAGAACTGAAACTTTGTTGTTCTTGAAAAACGTACTCTTTTAGATCAGGCTGAAAAAAGAGTGCTATGGTCATCTTAATTTGCTTTCTTATCCAAATTAAAATCTTAATTTGTATTTGGAATCTATCAGTAACAAGAAATGAAACCCTGCTGCTGAATCTCTCTCTGGTTTGGGAGATTCAAAGGTGGCAGGAGAACGCAGAGCTATAAGCTCTCCTGCAATGAGATTACTTAATGTTCTTTTTAAAAACTACCTGAGGATATGATGGGAAGTGCAAAGTCTAGCCAATGTCACCTTGGGTGCTAGCTATTACTTTGGAAAGCGAAAAAGGAAAAAAAAAACAAAACTTTAAAATCTGTTTTTCTATTAAGCATAACTTTGGGAACAAATACTCCATCTGAGTCATTTCCTAAAGCAGGATGTGTTGGAAAGGAAAAGGGAGCACATGGCGATAAAATATGGACGCCTCCTCTAATTTAAAGTCTCCTTCTCATAATTGAAAAGTTTTACAAAAATTTAAAATGCGTCTGGGATTTCTGTTCACCTGTAAAGAGAAAACTTGGCTTGGAACTAATCCGCTCCCGTTCCTGTTAGGTTAGTTGGCTCAGGAGACTGCGCAAGAAATAGAGTCCAGTCAATCAGAAAAGAAAGGAATGGAAAAGGCTTATTTGGCATCCCTGGGAGACCCAGGTACCCCAAGGACAGGGCATGTGGATTCAAGCCAACAGGGAGGGGGGTGATTTTTTTATACTGCAGTTGGGTGAGGGGCGGGGACATGAGCTGAGGTATTCAGTTGAGGAAGTTTCAGCTGCAGGGGGTCATGGAGAAGCCAGTATCTGTGTCTGGCAAGTTGACCTGTGAAAATTCCAGGGGAAGTCCCTTTTCTCATTACATGTCTGCATGTATCCAATCCTGGGCTCTCTCTGACCTAACATGTCGGTGTTTTTGTGACGGCGGGGATGGGGGGGTCTCTTTCTAGCTACTTCCAGCTTACAACATGCAAGGGGGGGCGGATTTAAAGGCCAGGGTTAGGCAGAGGCAGATCGGAGGGCAGCCGAGCATAGGGATGGAGCAGGAGCTGATTCACAGTCACCTGTGACATGTCCATGATCCGGGAGTGGATGAACTTGAGGAGGCAGGGGGCTAGGAGAAAAAAAGACACAGATGAGAATCAGGGGCCCTATCATGGGTAGGACCCAGGTAGCTAAGGAGCTTTGGAACTTTCGGGAAGGAGAGTTGTCCTGGAAGTGTCCTGCATGTAGTTCTTCACTCAGCTTAGTCAGGGTCTGTACATTTACGTTTTGCTCCACTACTCTGGACTCATTGATGCCATAACAGCATTCTTCCTGAAGGAATATGCAGGTTCCTCCTTTTTCTGCAGTCAGAAGGTCTGAGGCGATCTGGTTCCGTAGGGCTACTTGGGCTACTGATGTCACTTACTGCTGTAGGGAGGCTAAAATAGGCAGTAGTAGACTCCAGGGCTAACTGGAGCTTGTCATTAAAGTACTGAGCAGTGACCAGACTATTTACAAGGGGCCCCCAGTGAGGCCTACTGAGGCAGCAATACTCACCCCTAAAATGACAGGGAGGAAGGCAGCCCGGCGGGTCCAGGGATGGGATGGAGGGAGCAACCAGTGAGCTCTGACTCTCCATACAAGGTTAGTTGGGGAATTACTGTGACCACGAAGCCAGGCCCGGGGTAAGAGGAGTTCATGCAGTTCCTTAAGGTGCCTTTGCACCAAAAGAAGGTACCTGGGCTGGCCTTGGTGAGACTGGCTGCGGTGTGGTATGACAGTCTCTCCCGTGGCAACCCCATAGGTGTTGACATCTTGATTACATCTGTCTGGGTTCTGCTGATTGTAAGCAAAACAGACATAGGGTCAGCCAGTATTGGACACTGACTGGATGTTGACAGCCATCTGGATCTTTGTCTGACATCCGAACAGACGGCAGTCCTGAGATCCTACTTGCGGGGTGACATGTTTGCCGTCTGGTAGTAGGTTTCACTGACCTTGAACCTCCACACATAAGTGGGTGGAGGTGGGTGTATGTTGCTCAGGGCCGGGAGGAGAAGGAAGGAGGAGGGGAGGGCGGTTAAGACAGAACTTAGTGGGGCCCAACACCTTACATTTATAGAAGTCATGCTGCTCCGGGGTCCTCTTGAGTTTGGCGAGGCAGTGCCAGGACAGGTCGTCAAGCTGGGGTTGCCAAGCAGCTTGGCCGCAGTGGGGGCTGTGAGGATTACAGTGTGAAGTCCTGTCCACCTAGGCTCCAAGGCTTGTGGTTGTGGTTCTTAAGGAGGACCGAGTCACCAGGGTGAAGGGCTGGTCTTGGGAGTCTTGGTCGGTCGGCTCTAGCTTGGGCAGAAACATGAGCAATTGCCTGGTTAAAGACAGATATGGGAGATAGGTACCCAG
Organism: Myotis nattereri; assembly: GCF_964212035.1. NCBI lineage: Eukaryota > Metazoa > Chordata > Mammalia > Chiroptera > Vespertilionidae > Myotis > Myotis nattereri. Next base: position 62,596,966 of record NC_138078.1, on the reverse strand, counting down.
GGGAGGGGGATCGGAAAGAAGACGGTGGTTGAGCAAGAAGAGTCAAAAAGGCTCAAGAAAATGGGGCTTCTTGGTGTAGTCGGAGTTTGGTCAGGGCCATGGGCAGGAGGTCCTGCCAGGAGCTGTGAATTTCTAGAGAGAGTTTAGTTAGAGGGTTCAATAGGTTGGAATTCAGTGGCTATGATGAGAGTTCGAGCCAGTGACAGAAATCCAGCAGGATGTAGAGGAGGAGGGATTGATGTTCGAGAGTAGATGGAAAGTTGTGTTGATGAGAGTGGGCATAGGAGTAGGTCCAGGGTTCGTAAATAGAGAGTGACACTAGAGGATTTCCCATCCCAGACAGTAGAATTGATGACTCCCTCATCATCCCATGTCCGTTTCACCTGAAAATATGAAAAACCTGAGCAAAATTGTAGGGTCCCTTGTCAGGTAAGAGTCTCTGAGTAATGAGGGGTCATCCGGTCCTGGATGGTGTCCCTGCAGAATATGGTGGGAGGCACTCGGTGAGCCTGAGAGATGTAGGTATTGCAGTGAAAGCGGGAGAAAATTTTAGAATGTGCTGATATCGAAGGGAAAATGGAAGGAGCAGTGGAAGCAAGGGACCTGGATATGAGGCTGGAGAAAAGGCGGGGAGGGAGGGAGCAGGTTGCGAAGCCTATTCCCAGGCCTCTAGCCACTTGGATTTTAAAGTTGCTGCATTTTTCCTTTGGGAAGGGTGGAGGGGGAGGGGTGAGGTCAGAGCAGTTTTCAGTTCAGAGGAAGGGACAGTTGTGGCGGAGAGAAGAAGAAAAGGCGTTCACAGCGAAGACTGAGGTACGCAAAGACTGAGCTAGGCAAAGACTGAGCTAGGCTACTGAGGTCTGGGACAACAGGGCCCCATGATGGGATGCATCGCAGTGGAGGATCGGTGTCCCTGTAAAGGGAGGGGTCCAGGAGTGGAAGGAGCAGGGAAGATGAAGGGCTCAGAGTGATCTGCAGAGTGGCAACTAGGATTGTGAGGATGTCTCGTCCTAACAGGGGCATGGGGCATGCTATCATCAAGGAGGTAGGAAAGGGGTCCAGTGGCCAGAAGGCAGGTGGATTTGCCGTCAATATACATGTCCGAGATCTTGGAAGGATAAAGGGGCCCTAAAAAGGAGGGCAGGACAGAGAAGGCAGCCCTCATGTCAACGGGGAAGGTGACCTACTACCTTCATTGTGACCCGAGGCTCAGCAAGGGTGATTGGAGTCATCGAGGCTGGGCTTCTTCAATCTTCAGCCAGTTCCAACATGGACAGCAGGTGAGTCCTGGCCTGGAAGGGTGTCCCCCCTACGCTGAGGCGTAGAAGGCCCACCACGTTTACCAGGGCACTCACTTTTCCAATGAACATTTTGACCGCAGGCAGGGCAGGGCTTGGTCGGAGCTTGGGGCCAGGGGCACTGCATTGCCCAGTGGCCTTCATTTCCGCATTTGAAGCATTTTCTGGTGGCGTTCCTTTCAGTGCACCCCCACCGCTCAAAGCCCCCTTAGGGCCATAGCGGATGCAGTCAACCTCAGGGCCACAACTAAGGCATGACTGCAGGTCTACTTCCTGTTGAAGGCAGGCCTCCCATTCTGACTGTGCCTGCTCCTCCAGGGCATTAAGAACCTTCAAGGCCATTTTTCACTGGACCTCGGTCCTGGGTTTGAGGACTGATAAAGACATTAAAGGTGGGGTTAGAGATTGGGGGGCATAGATTCAGACTATGCCCTCAGTTCCTGGACTGGAATATGGCAGGGGTAGAATGGGCACAGAAATGGAAGAGGCTGTTTTGGAGCTGAAGTTCTTAGGATTTGGGCTCTAGGGGAGAAGGAAGCTTCTCATTAAGAGGATCTGAAGAGAGCACAGCTGTAACCTCTCACAACGGGAACTGGCCGGCCACATTCCTGGAAGGGTCCGGAGAGGCAATCTCTGATGTGGCCACATTTTACGGATAGAGATGCCTGCACGCAGGCGGCCACATGGGACCAGTACTGGGGCGGGGTGGAACTCACTGCTGATGCTGCCAAACTGGGAAAAGTTGCCGAGCTGAAGAGATGAGGTCCTTATGGGTCCAGAGCCACTAGGAGGGTGAGGCGGGCACCCCAAGCCGTGGATGGACGGCCAAAGGGAGTGCTCGCGCCACCCAGGTATCAAGGCACCAAATGTTAGGTTAGGGCTCAGGAGACAGCGAGAGAAATAGAGTCCAGTCAATCAGAAAAGGAAGGAACGGAAAAGGTTTATTCGGCATCCCCGGGAGACCCACGTACACCCAGGACAGGGCACGTGGATTCACGCCAACACTGAGGGGGGCACTTTTTTTATACTGCAGTTCGGTGAGGGGCGGAGACATGAGCTGAGGTATTCAGGTGAGGAAGTTTCAGCTGCAGGGTGTCGTTGAGAAGCCAGTATCTGTATCTGGCATGTTGACCTGTGAGAAATTCCAGGGGAAGTCCATTGTTTCATTACATGTCTGCATGTATCCGATCCTGGGCTCTCTCCGACCTAACAGTTGTGATTTTGGACATTTAGATAGAGTTTTGAGCTGGAATTTCTTTACAAATGTGCAGAATAAAACCCAAGACTGGTTATTTCCTAAAGAAAATCGCGAATTTGACCCATGGTAGAAATTCTAGCAACAAGATTGGTATTATTCCATAATAATGTTAATGAAGTCTATTCCAAAGCTAACTTTAAGACCTCTACAAGGAAAATCAGTAAAATTGTCTCTGTTACAACAATTTGCTAAATTAATTGCCTTGAAATAATTGAATTTGAATTTCAAAAATTATTAAAATCTTTAATTATAAAAATCTAAGTAGCCTGGTAAAAAACCAGCCCTTTGTTTATTGAAAAGGCTGGCCAAAACATTTCTAATGAGAAAAGGGGCTAGTTGCTTCCCACCTGTAGCAAATTCTTAAAGAATGTGGTCAATTTACATCTGATTGGTCAAGGGTAGGCCAAACCTGTTCTTCCAGGGAAAACAGCCCCGCCTCTTCCTAACCCAGGTCAATTTTGAACCTTCCCACCTTCAAGCAAGGGTCAGGAAACAATGTAGCTACAAACTTGTTTCTTGACCTTCCCTAGAGGAAAAAATTATGGGCCTTTTAAAATCAAAGGCTGGGCCAGGCCTGCCTTGCCAGCCTCAAATGTGGTTTTCCAAAGCTGCTGGGAAATTTAAGACCTTGGAGTTTATACCTAGGTTTCTTGAAGTGGCATAATACTGAATTAAATGAGATCTGAGTATTCCTTGTACAAAATCTAGAGGACAGTATTAAATCTGTTGGTTGTTTCTGTCTTGCATTTTTAAAGTTTAGTCTTAATGTTACTGATTGAGAAATACTGAATATTTGACTTGAAAGCAAAGATTTTAAGATTTGGATTGAATTGGGAAAAATTGTATGATTATAATAGCTAAATGCTTAAAAACTATTTTATTTTTGAGAAAATAATTTTTGTTTTCTCTGAAAAAATTAGAATTCAAAATATGTTGCTTATTGATCTGATTAAAAAAAGAGGATTAATTTTTTAGCTCTCAACTGAAATTTTTAATACAAAAACCAGTTTAAATTTGATTAATATTCTTTAAGATAATTATAAAGGGTATAAACAGCTAATGAGATTTCTGTTTGTCTACAATATAATGTTGGTCATCTATCTTTTAGGGGTTTTGGTTTGCTCTGTCAAAGAACAGTGTAGACAGCCGCCTGTTTGAGCTGTGTGACTTGGCAGCCGCCATGTTGGCCGCATGGCTCACTGCGTCCCAGGGGCCGCCATCTTGAAACAAAAAAGGCCCCGCCCTCTGATTTAACCAATCACAAAAGGAATGTCTGCTCACTGAGGCAGGATGGGATTTCAGGGGTGGAGTTTTAAGGCGGAGGTTTACTGTGGAAATGGGGATGGGACAGAAAGTGTGCTTGCCTCTTCAGATTTATTTAATACTATTTTTAAGAAGATATTTTTAATGCTTAATAAATTAGCAATCATGGTCTTAATATAATTACAGTGGTATGATAGACCAATATTTTAAGCAGTTGGCTTCATAAGGGCCGGCAATAGAGCTCATATTTCTTAAAAGGCTTGTAGATACATTTTTAAAAGATATCTTAAATTCTCAGTAGAACCACAGTTATGCGTATATCATAAACAAATTAAGAGTAATTGATTTCATGGTCAAGACTAGAACCTACTATGTTGAGAACTGTTGAAAAAGTGTTGAACATGTTTTAATTAGATATGTATTTGGAAGTTTTTCCTGAGTGCAATATTTCAAAATATAAAATGCTTGCTTTCATAAAGAATTTCTGCCAAATAAAGAAAGAATTGATTTATTAGTAGCAAAGTCTTTATTTAACCTAGCAATGTCTTTTATTTAAAAGCTCCTCACCGCTGCATTTTAAATTAGGTTGGAAGTGAAGCAGGGTTTGCATGTCTTGTATCAAAATAAAACTTTACTAAATGTGGGAAACTGATATAGGTTTAAGCCTCCGACTGACCTGCTGGCAAAGTCATAAACAATTCCCAGCTTGGAGAGCACAGTCCTCTTAGCATAATTAGGCTTGACCTTATAACACTCCCTAGATCTTATCTGGGAAGCTAAGGGGCTGAGGAAGTGCAGGAAGTGTAACCATGGTGTAAACAAGTGAAACTCACAAGAACAGTGTAACTTTGGTAACCACAACCTTGTTTACCACTCAGTATAAAAAGCTTGGTGAGGCCTGAGCACAGGGAAGTCCTTCCTCTTGAGTTGGACTTGCCACCTGGTCCCCCAATATTCCCAAATTATCTCTTGTCTTTTCTTTTTCATTTGTTGTGCGGCTCCTCTTCCAGACCCGAACCCTGAACCACACAGGACGTGGAGGGAAACACTTACGACATCTGGCGCCCAACGGGTAATCTGGTAGTGCAGGTCTCGCTGGAGCGAGAAAAGGAAGTTTACACCGAAAAGGTGAGGAAACCTCACCTAAAAAAGGTGAGGGGATGTCCACCGCATGCAATGCCCAGGATCAACTACAGAAGCCCGGGTCTGTAAGTAACTGGGAACGTTTTCTTAACCAGGGTAACAAACGGGGAAGGATTTGGATTTAAGAAAGTATATTCGGCTTTTAAAAATGTATATTTGGCTTTTAAAAACTAAAAAAAGCCGAAACCGTTTTGGCTCAGTGGATGGAGCGTAGGCCTGTGGACTGAGAGGTCCCAGGTTCAATTCCGGTCAAGGGCATGTACCTGGGTTGTGGGCACATCCCCAGTGGGAGATGTGCAGGAGGCAGCTGATCAATGTTTCTCTCTCATCGATGTTTCTAACTCTCTATCCCTCTCCCTTCCTCTCTGTAAAAAATCAATAAAATATATTTAAAAAAAAACTAAAAAGAAAAACAACTATTATGTGCTTTTGATTTGCATGTTTAAAGTGTTAAAATTTTAGAAGGTAATCTCTTACGGTTTTTGCATGTTATTATAGAACATAACCTTTGCTTTTCTTGAAAAAGGTACATTAGATATTGAATGCTTGCAAAAAAGTTAGAACTTGACAAAGGTCAGCAGCAGGGAAAAACTTGCCTCCAAACTGTTTTTCCTTGTGAAACACAGTATTTCATTTGCTAGAGCCTTTGAGAGAGGCCAAGGAGGATAAATCTCCTCCCCTTGCACCCTCCGCTCCTAAGGAGGAGCAGAAAGAAAAGAAAAAATGGGAGGAATGGCTTTCATGGCTCCCTCCACCTCCATGTCCTAATCCTGAAATGTTTACTTCTCCGTTAATAGAATCACCTGTGCTAAAAGGCCAAATTATAAAGAAATTGGAATATTAAAAGGTACTTTTTTAAATCAGGCTGAAAGAAAAAAGAGTGCCATGGTCACCTCAATGTGGTTTCTTGTTCAAATTAAAATCTTAATTTGTATTTGGAATCTAAAATCTGTAATAAGAAATGAAATTCCGCTACCGAATCCACCTCTGGTGTGGAGATATTCAAAGGTGGCAGGAGAGGGCAGAGCTATAAGCTCTCCGGCAATGAGGTTACTTAATGTATTGTTTAAAAATTACCGAAGAACAAGTCGGGAAGTGCAAAGTTTGGCCAAGATAACCTTGGATGCTAGCCATAACTTTGGAAAGCGAAAAAGGAAAAAAATTTAAAATGTCTTTTTCTATTAAGCATGACTTTGGGAAAAATATGCCATCTGAGTCATTTGCTGAAACTTCCCCCAAGTCAGGATGTGGGGAAAGCAAAGAAGGGAGCACATGGCGATCCAATATGGATGCCGCCTCCCCAAGTATTCTAATTTAAACTCTTCTCGTGATTGAAAAGTTTTACAAAATTTAAAAATGCGTCTGGGATTTCTGTGCACGTGTAAAGAGAAACTGGCTTGGAACTAAGGCGCGCATCGTCCGATTTGGGGCATTTAGATAGAGTTTTGAGCTGAAATCTCTTTCCAAATGTACAGAATGAAACCCAAGACTGATTATTTCCTAAGAAAAATGGCAAATTTTACCCAAAGGAAAAAAGATGCTGGCTAGATTCTAGCAACAAGATTGTTATATTTCCATAATAAAGAACAGTTTTTAAATGCTAATGAAGGGTGTTAAAAAGTTAACTTCAAGGCCAAAAAGAGAATTCAGTAAAATTGTCTCTGTTACAAAAATTTGCTAAAGAGTATGCCTTAAAATAATAATTTGGGCCGAAACCGGTTTGGCTCAGTGGACAGAGCGTCGGCCTGCGGACTGAAAGGTCCCGGGTTCGATTCTGGTCAAGGGCATGTACCTGGGTTGTGGGCACTTCCCCAGTGGGAGATGTGCAGGAGGCAGCTGGTCAATGTTTCTCTCTCATCGATGTTTCTAACTCTCTATCTCTCTCTCTTCCTCTCTGTAAAAAATCAATAAAATATATTTAAAAAAATAATAATAATTTGGATTTGAATCTCAAGAATTATTGAACTATATTAATTATAAAAATCTAAGTAGCCCAGGTAAAGGATGGTTACGCTCTTTAATTAAGGCTGGCTTCCCAAGGCAATTTCTAATGGAGGAAGGGCTAGCCTCCCTTCCCCCAACAGAACAAGCAGGTAGACCAAAAATTTCCTGCCAGTGGCAACTCATAAAGACAGGCTTGCTTCCTAGTTTCCCATCCTTGGGAGCAATGGCAGCCTAGGGCTTTGGGAGTTTGCTAAATTGCTAAATCTGCCTCATGAAAAATCTAGAGGACAGAATTAAATCTGTTGGTTGATTATGTCTTGCATTTTTGAAGTTTATTCTTAAAAATGTTATTGATTGAGAAATGCTAAATATTTAACTTGCCAGCTAAGAATTTAAAGTTCTGGTTAAATAAATTGGGAGAAATCATATAATTATAATAAAATTTCAACATTTGTCTAATTGAAAAAAGAGGGTAAATTCTGTGATCCCATCCAAAATTTTTATATGCTAAGATCAGTTTTAATTTAATTGATATCTCTTAATAATTATAAAAGGTATATAATCTTTAAATCATATATACACATATATATTTGATGGTCTTTCAAGTTGGATTTCAAAACTATAACCAAGGAATGACTTTGGGACATTTCACGGGCCCTGAAATGTTTTCAAAAGGTTATTTTCTCTTCTTAAAAGATTTTTTAATAAAGCCAATTTAATATACTTGAAATCACAGGGAAGGCTTTATCAAATATAAATTAATATATTTTAAGTTTTTGCCTCTAAGAAAGGGCAAAACAAGTTATTTTGTTGGATATTTCTTAAAATGCAGCAGAATTTTAAGATGTAATTTAAAAATAGCAAAAGCTCCTTACCGCTGCATTTTAAATTAGGCTGCAGGTGGGACAGCATTTGCACCTTGTGAATCAGACATAAAACTTTACTAAATTTACTAACTGTACCTATTATAAGAAGCCAGTATCTTTGTAAGCAATTGAATCCTAGTAAAGTAAAATTCTTCTAAAAAAGGTTACCGAAGGCTTCCCATGATCCTTCTGTTTATGCGAATAAGCCGAAAGGGAATGCTGTTTAAAAATATTATCTTAAATTTAATGAAAAGGAGAAATTTTAAAATTTTGAAATATTTTCCACTAATATTTATAGGATACTCTAATGATTTGCTGTTAAAATACCAAATCTGAAAGTACAGTCACAATAAATGTTTAATGATTTTGACTTGAAATACATGGCCTTGCGGCACTATCAGTCAACATCCAGGAAATAACCCTGTAGGTTACTTAGTGTAAAAGAAAAAGATTTCTTTTTAAATTGAAGTTTTCCAAGTCTAACCCAGCAGGAGGAGGGCGAGTCAGACAACAAACAGCCTGGAGACCACCTGGGGCATGGTAAAGAAGACTGTACAGAGAACGTCTTTCTTGCCATGCTAGCAGTAATCATCTGTACGGTAATATTACCTAGGGCAAATGTGTGAGTATTTCAGACTTATACTCCTGACCCTTCATGGGTAAGAACCCTTATGTGGGCTGATCCTTCCAGGAGGACCACAGGTGGGGCAAGGAAGCATATGGACAAGGTATTATTACACAGTTGTTGCCACCCAGCTTCCCTTTTGTATGACTCTGAATCAAGCCACTGCTCCTTGTGTGTAAAATTAAGAGAAGTTTTTGGCCAGCCTGGACCCCAAAGATCGGAGAAGAAACGGCTCAAGTACATGTATTATCGCTACTTGCTCTGGGGAAAGGTGCAGAAAATATAAGTGTGCTAAGGGACCCCCCCCAAAAAAAAAAAACTAAGCCTTTACGTCAATGGTCTTATGTATAGAATCCCACTGAGGAAGAAGTTAATTGGCAAGATTGTTATAGTAATTATCCTACCACCAGCAAACTTAATAATTTTTTTTTCTTTATAGACTGGAGCCCTTATGGTTCTCTGTATAGTAACAACCGCACCCCTAAATGGAAAGGGAATGCATCCTATGTATATGTTAAAGAAAATCACTCCATCTCATGGAGGAGACTTTGTTGGTCCTCAATTACAACATGACAACTGGCCTCTACAAAGCACGCAGTGGAAATTAGCTGCTGCGCTTGCACCTATACAATGGTATAGTTTCAATTATAGCTCAAATAGTTCCATTTTTGCTTTACGAGGAACTCTCAATAAGACAGTGTTTGCTAGTGCCTGTGTGTTTGATCTTTTTGTGCTCTGATCAGGCCCCATTCAGATGCATCTTAATGTTACAAGCCATCTGTATGAGGTGTCATGCACAGCTTGTACATTATCCCGTTGTATCAATTCTACTGTTCAAAAAAAACTTACTCATGATTTTAAAACAACCAGCTTTTGCTTGGGTTCCCACTAACTTAACTGAACCATGGGAATCTCATTAAACCTACGAACTATTGCATGATCTAGTAAAAAATCTTAAAAAGACAAAAAAGATTTTTTGGAATGTTTATTGCAGGAATCTTTGCCCTTGTAATGTTACTTACTTCTGTGGGCATTGCTATTTCATCTATGGTACAGACTGTTCAGACCTCTCATTTCGTACAGCAGGCCAAAGAAAATGTAACTAAGAGCTTGTCTATACAAAAAGAAATTAACAGCCAGTTTAACATTGAATTGCCATGGCCTACAAAAAAGAATATCCTTACATGATATTATTCTACAATGTCATTATTGTACATTTATCCCAAACAAATTTACAAATGAATTTCAATGTTTTACATGAAGGGATTTATTCCTTTCCACTGTGCGGAGGGCCTCCTGGGGAAGGCACTTAAGCATTCTGTATTGACCTATCTTGACTTTTTTTGTCAAGAGGAATCCAATTGCCTACAGCTGTTACCTGAGCTCTCTGTTCAAGCTGGGATCATGAAAAGCTGGTACCATGGATCTGTCTCTTGCCCAATGGCGTAAGCTGGGCCTTCTCTTGAGAAGAAACCTGGGTTCCCTATGATCAATGCCGGGGCCCCGCCAGCAGGCGAGGGGATCCAAAGGCAGTTGCTGGGCATGGAGGCCAGAGGGACATAGGCTATCAAGGAGACAGAACTGAACCTCACATCACACTACTTGGCCCATAGATAGCTGGTAGTCAACGACGGGTAAGATCCCACAGGGTGGGACAATCTAAGACAGGCACAGCTGGGGTCCAGTAGGAGAAAATTTGGGGTGCAACAAAGGTGGGGCACAGATCCTCACCCCCCCACCAATGGTGCACGGGCTTGAACACTTGGCCCTTCTGAGGAAGGTCTCCTGTCCCAATGGCTGCTTCTTGCTTCCCATGCCCAGCCCAGATCAGGAACCAAATAACAGAAGAGATTTGGTCCAGCTGAAATCAGTACCCAGAAAAACGGACGCTTGGCTAACAGACCCTATGTCTAAATGTAGCCTAACAACAGGAATGCTCAGAGCCTTCACAAGGATGTAAAGTGATCCTTTCAATTAATATTTACAGTGTAAATTAAGATTATTGTTAAAATATTAAATTTGACAGCAAAATAGTTTTCAAATTAATTAAATTTGGCTAACTTGAAATAAGTAATTATTCAAAAAGTATTAACAAAAATGTTCATGGTAAACATGTTATGAACCTAAAGCATGTTCAGGTTCATTTTTTTTGTATGCAAAAAATTAATATTTAAAGCTATCTAGACTGCATTATAAAATTTTTAAGAAGTCTCCTAAAAAAAAAAAAAGGGCGGGGATAGTGGAAAAATATAGTGGAAGAACACCATGTAAGGAAATAGATCCTGTAACTAAATTGCATTTAGAGGGAAAAAAATTTTTTCGTTTATAATGCTAATAGTGAGACACCCAGAAAAACCACACATTAGGCCAGTGTAGGCCAGGGAAAGATCATGTTAAAGAAAAGACCCCAAGTAAGTTTTTTTTTTTTTTTTCCTTTAACCTTTGGTCGAGAATGTGTTTGTATATTTTCAGAGAACAGCTCCAAGACCATGTGGATTCCTGCAACAAGGGATCCCGGAGAGAAACTGACCAGATTGCTCCAGCCACAAAGACAGGAGAGACAGTTCAGAGATGGAAATGTTGGAAGACGGCTTGCCATGCAAGCAGTCAGCAGCTGTGCATCACGGCAGGTTGCCCAGGATCAAACCAGAGAGGGTCGGACCTGCATTGCCACCATTTGTCCACCATCCAGAACTGAAATATCATTGCTGACATGTACACATAAGGAACTGTTGGACATTGAAACTTGGACTAAGAATTGTTGGACATTGAAATTGGGACTTAAAACATTTTTTGTCCTTGAAATGTTATGCTTAAGTTTTAAAATGTTTTGGGTTACGGATTGGCATTGTTATTGTTTTAATAGCCAGAGTTTTGTTCTTGGTGTGTAAGTTATAGTAGCTTAATAATAAAAAAAAGGGTGAGATGTGGGAAACTGATATAGGTTTAAGCCTCCAACTGACCTGCTGGCAAAGTCATAAACAATTCCCAGCTTGGAAAGCACAGTCCTCTTAGCATAATTAGGCTTGACCTTATAACACTCCCTAGATCTTATCTGGGAAGCTAAGGGGCTGAGGAAATGCAGGAAGTGTAACCATGGTGTAAACAAGTGAAACTCACAAGAACAGTGTAACTTTGGTAAACACTACCTTGTTTACCACTCAGTATAAAAAGCTTGGTGAGGCCTGAGCACAGGGAAGTCCTTCCTCTTGAGTTGGACTTGCCACCTGGTCCCCCAATATTCCCAAATTATCTCTTGTCTTTTCTTTTTCATTTGTTGTACAGCTCCTCTTCCAGACCGGAACCCTGAACCACACAGGACATGGAGGGAAACACTTACGACAACTAAATTTACTAATCTTTGTAAGAAATAGAATCCTAGTAAAGTAAAACTCTTCTAAAAAGTTACTGAAGACTTCCCATGATCCCTCTGTATATGCAAATAAGCCAAAGGGTATACTCTTTAAAAATATGATTGCTAACATTTACAGATTGTTGTTAAAATACTAAATCTGATTAGTACCATAAATGAAAAATCACTTGAAATATATAGCTATGCTACAGTATTTGTTAAAATCTCAAAAGGCAACCATGTTCCTTACATTTGTTGCTTGTGTGAGAAAGAAAACTGTCGGGAAGAAATAAAAAGAGGTTTCCTTCATAAGTCTAACTAAAATTAAAAATCAATATATTGGGCCTCATAAGCTAAATTAAATAATTTGTGTTTTGCCTCCTTAAACAAAGTTTATGTAAATTTACTTAAAGACTAATACCAGAAATTTAATTAATGTCATTTACTGTCCATAAATTAGGACAAGTAAAGTTACAAGAATAAATGTTATTACAAACTGAAATTAGCAAATTGGGCTAAGTGGATATTCAGGGGAACTTAGCTGTCACCTATTAAAATATAAACTACTACAATTTTTAAATAAGACCTCCATCATTATACCAAAAATTCTAGGCAGGAACCAATTCCTGGAGCTTTAACTGTTTTTACTGATGGGTCATCTAATGGGAAAGTTGCCTATCATACTATAAATTCTGACCGAGTCATACTGACCAGTCATACTTCTGTGCAAAGAATTGAGTTAGAAGCTATTAAGGCTGCGTTGCAAGATTTCCAACAGCCTGCTAACATAATTTCTGATTCCTCTTATGCTTCGGGCCTAGTGAATAGAACTGAAACTGCCCCGTTGAAATGGCTTAGTGACCAAAGTTTATTCTTACTATTTAAGTAAGTTCAACAGATTGTGCAGCAGACAACATACCCTTTTAATATCACCCACATCAGGGCTCACAGCATATTACCTGGCCCATTTACTAAGGGAAATGCACATGCTGATCAATGCGTTGCTTTATTAAAAGAGGCTTCAGAGTCTCATCAGCTTTTAAAAATCCCAACTAGAAAAACAAAAAAGGGGGATGATGGAGAAATCACCTTCGGGTAGGCTGCACCTAGCTTTAATTACTCTAAATTTTTTCAGTTGCAATGCTGATGGAAAGACACCTATGGAGCTACATTGGTGTCAGAATAAAACAAAAGAAAATGGTCTAGGTAAATGGAAGGATCCCGAATCTGGTTTATGGAAGTGAACTGACCCATTATTTAGCTTTGGCAGAGGGTACGCTTGTATATTCCCAGAGAATTTTTCCAAACCCTTATGGATTCCTGCTAGAAATATTAAACTGAATCAGGAATCTAGCCAGACTGAAGATGTTGCACCTGGAGCCATAACATGTAGCTGTAAACAATCAACTACCTCGGCCACAGAGAGCAGTGACTCCAAGCAGTCCACTGAAGAGAAGGAACAGGAGGAAGACAAACCAGACAATCAAAAGCCCAGAGACCACCTGGGACACGGTAAAGTGAAGTATGGTAACAATTAATTCAGGTAAAAACTATAGTTTCATACTGGTCTTAGAAGGCACATTTTTCCTTTACCTGGGAAGGATAGCATAGCTATCCCAAAGTCAGAAGGCTCCAGTCAGTGTGTCAAGTCAGTGCTCTGGAGACCCAGAATTGTAATTTAGATAGCATGCTGTCTATGCTTCTGTAAATTGCTTTTTTTTTTTTTTTTTTTTTTTTTTTTTTGTTGCTAACTAGGTTCCTCATTTGAAACCTGGCGAAAGTCAGTTTAAAATTAAGTTGTCATGACCTAGAGCAAAGAATATTCTAACATGGCATTATTCTACAAGTTTTATTAATAATTTTTGATGCTTTACAACAGTATATTGTGCATTTATCCCAAACAAATTTACAAATGAATTTGGATGTTTTACATGAAGGGATTTATTCCTTTCCACTGTGTGGAGGACCTCCTGGGGAAGGCACTTAAGCATTCTGTATTGACCTATCTTGACTTTTTTTGTCAAGAGGAATCCAATTGCCTACAGCTGTTACCTGAGCTCTCTGTTCAAGCTGGGATCATGAAAAGCTGGTACCATGGATCTGTCTCTTGCCCAATGGCATAAGCTGGGCCCTCTCTGGAGAAGAAACCTGGGTTCCCTATGATCAATGCCGGGTCCCCGCCAGCAGGCGGGGGGATCCAAAGGCAGTTGCTGGGCATGGAGGCCAGAGGGACACAGGTTAACAAGGAGACAGAACTGAACCTCACAACACCCTACTTGTCCCAGAGATGGTTGATAGTCAAACACGGGTAAGACCCCAAAGCGTGGGGTGACCTAAGACAGGCACAGCCGGGGGCCAGGAGGAGAAAACATTGGGTGCAACAAAGGAGGGACACAGACCCCCCACAATGGTGCACGGGCTTGGCACTCGCCCCTTCTGAGGAACGTCTCCTGTCCCCATGGCTGCTTCTTGCTTCCCATGCCCAGCCCAGGTCAGGAACCAAATAACAGAAGAGATTTGGTCCAGCTGAAAGCAGAATCCAGATAAACGGAGGCTTGGCTAACAGACCCTATGTCTAAATGTAGCCTAACAACAGGAATGCTCAGAGCCTTCACAAGGATGTAAAGTGATCCTCTTCATTAATATTTAAAGGGAAAATTAAGATTATTGTTAAAATATTAAATTTGACAGCAAAATAGTTTTCAAATTAATTAAATTCAAGTTTACAAATTAATTACATTTGTCTAATTTGAAATAAGTAATTATTCAAAAAGTATCAACAAAAATTTTCATTTCATGGTAAACATGCTATGAACCTAAAGCATGTTCAGGTTCATTTTTTTTGTATGCAAAATATTAATATTTAAAGCTATCTAGACTGCATTATGAAATTTCCAAGAAGTCTCTTAATTAAATAAAAAAAAGGGGGGGATAGTGGAACAATATCGTGGAAGAATACCATGTAAGGAAATAGATCCTGTAACTAAATTACATTTAGAGAAAAAAATTTTTCATTTATAATGCTAATAGTGAGACACCCAGAAAAAACACACATTATGCTAGGGTAGGCCAGGGAAAGATCATGTTAAACAAAAGACCCCAAGTAAGGTTTTTTTTTCCTTTAACATTTGGTCGAGAATATGTTTGTATACTTTCAGAGAACAGCTACAAGACCATGTGGATTCCTGTAAGAACGGATCACAGAAAGCCAACCACAAAGACAGAAGAGACAGTTCAGAGATGGAGATGGTGGAAGACGCCTTGCCATGCTAGCAGTCAGCAGCTGTACAGCACTGCAGGGTGCTCAGGAACAGACCAGAAAGGACCAGACCTGCATTTTCCACCATCCAGAACCAAGATTTCATTGCTGGCATGTACACATGAACTTTTGGACATTGAAACATGGACTCATAACTTTAGGACATTGAAATTGGGACTTGATTATTTTTTAAAGAAAAAATAAGGGGGAGATGTGGGAAACTGTTTATTGCCTTCACTATCTGATAAGCATAGACAGAGAACTCCCCAAAACACCCCGAAGGCTGGGTGCCTTTGAAGCCCTAGCAAAGCTCAGAGCTAGGCGCCACCCCTGTTTGTCCAGACAGTGGTAGCTGAAACTACTCCCCCATTTATTATTATGTAAATCCTTGCTGAGGGGCTAGTGTGCTTATTACTAGGGGGTCACCTGCCTAAGGTCTATGCGAAGGGTGCATCCGAGATCAATAAAAGCTTGGTGAGGCCTGAGCACAGAGGAAGACCTTCGGGACTTGCCAACTGGTCCCCCAATATTGCAAAATTATCTCTTGTCTTTTTCTCTCCTTTGTTGTGCGGCTCCTCTTTCAGATACTGAACCCTACTCCACGTGGGACATGGAAGGAAACAATCAACACAAAACACAAGGATGGTTGAATGAACTGCAAGTCCAAAAGTGAATGTATGTTGGTATTGAGTGGGGGGGGGGGGTAGGATGGATGCTCATGGTCGCATTCATGAGGAACAGGGCGTTTTGTTAGTGCTGGCAGTGTATAATAGAGAATTTGAATTATTTTTTACATGGCAGACTATTGAATATTGTTAAACTATTGAAAGGATGGTCAGCTCGAGATGTGAAGTTTTATGCCACAACTGGTACAGTTTTACCTTTAACATCATGGTCTAGAACAGCATTGTTGGATATTGGAAATACTGAGGAAGTGAGGTGTGACTCTGTTTCACTTCTGGGGAGGGATCTAAGGAGGGAGCAGGCATGTGAGAAGTGAGTAATGCAGATTTCTTTAATTGGGGCACCAGACAAGCCATTCCCTACTGAGCCAGACACTTAGAATAAGGACAAGGAGAAGTCTGAATGGGGATATTATCCTCAACACTTTCTCATACTGCCAAGGAAGAAAAGAAGCTGATGTTTAATTTAGGTTTAGATTGGGTGGGTGGGATGGAAGATGGTGGTCGCAGTCATGAGGAACAGGGTGTTCTTTTAGTGCTGGCAGTGTATCATAATGAATTTGATTTCCTTTTTACATGGTAGACTATTGAATATTGTTAAACTATTCACAGGATTCTCAGCTCAATATGTTAAGTTTTATGCCACAACTGGTACAGTTTTTATTTAACAACTTGCTCTAGAACAGCATTGGTGGATATTGTTGATATTAGAGAAGTGAGGTTTCACTCTGTTTCACTGATGATTCACTTCATGTTACATATGCCCGATAATAAGTAAGATATTAGTAAAAGGGGAAATTGGGTATGGTGTATATGATTATTATCTTCACAAATGTTCTGTAAATCGGGAACTATTCTAAAATAAAAAATCCATTAAAAGAACACTCAAAATCCTAGGAAATGGTAGCAACTGCACATATTGGAATGTACCACTCAAATTATGGTGGAGTATGGCAATTGTCTTAGAGGAAACACCACCTCCCTGCCATATCCTGGACTATAATGGACCTAGAGGAAATGAGAGGGAGAGAGAGGACAGTTAGGGGAAAATTAAAGGAGTAAGATGGAGGTCTCTGTTCTATAACCAGAGTGTGTGAGATTTCCCTATCCTCCGCCACCCCTGCCCCTCCTGGTTGGTCAAGCTGAGGCTTTGTGATGTCAAACCACAGCATGGCAACCACTGATTTGGGGCAGCCAGGGCTAAAGTGAGTGGCTTCTCAATAACATATAAAGTATACATAGAGGCCAGGACCCTTATACTAGTGTCTGTTGCCTCAAGATAGCAAAACTTAATAAGACGATAGTCTAGACCAGTAGAGATAAGAAAGAAGACTCCAAACACAAGGATGGATGAAGAAAGTGTAAGTGCAAAAGTCAATTTATGTTTGTATTGGGGGGGTTGCTATGGATTGACGTGGTGGCAGTAATGAGGAACAGGAAGTTGTGTTAGTGCTGGAAGTGTATAATAAAGAATTTGATTTCCTTTTTACATGGCAGATTATTGAATATTGTTAAACTATTGACAGGAGGGTCAGCTCAAGATGTGAATATTTATGCCACAAGTGATTGAGTTTTTCCTTTAACATCATGGTTTAGAACAGCATTGTTGTATATTGGAGATACTAGAGAAGTGAGGTTTGACTCTGTTTCACTGATGAGGAGGCATCGAAGGAGGGGGCAGGCATGTGAGAAGGGACTAATGTAGATTTCTTTATTTGGGGCACCAGACAAGCCTTTCCATACTGAGTTAGACACTTAGCATAAGGACAAGGATAAGTCTGAATGGCGATTTTATTCCCAACACTTTCTCATACTGACAAGGAAAAAAGAAGCTGATGTTTAATTTAGGTTTGAATTGGGGTGGCCGGATGGATGGTGATGGTCGCAGTCATGATGAACAGGGTGTTGTCATAGTACTGGCAGTGTATAATAATGAATTTGATTTCCTTTTTACATGGTAGACTACTGAATATTGTTAACTATGGACAGGATGGTCGCTCAAGATCTGAAGTTTTATACCGCAAATGGTCCAGGATTTCCTTTAATAACTTGGTCTAGAACAGCATTACTGGATATTGGAGATACTAGAGAAGTGAGGTTTCACTCTGTTTCACGGATGATTCACTTCATATTACATTTTCCCCCTAGTTAACTAAGATATTACTAATAAAGAAAAATGGGTATGGTTTCCACGGTTATTATCTTCACAAATGTTCTGTAAATCAGGAACTATTCTAAAATAAAACAACCATTAAAACAACACTGAAAATCCTAGTAAATGGTAGCAACTGAACATAGTGGAAAGGACCACTGAAATGACGGGGGAGTATGGCAATTGTCTTGGGGGAAACACCACCTCCCTGCCATAGGATGGACTATAATGGAACTAGAGGAAATGAGAGAGAGAGGCAGGTCAGTTTGGGAAAAATTTTAGCAGTTAAGAGGGAGGTCTCTGTTCTATAACCAGAGTGTCTGAGATTTCTGGATCCGCTGCCACCCCCGCACCTCCTGGATGGTCAAGCTGAGTTTGTGATGTCAAGCCACACCATGGCAACCACTGATTTTGGGCAGTCAGAGGTGAAGTGTGTGGCTCCTAATTAACTTAAAAGTATATATAAATCCCAGGACATTTTGAGTAGTGTCTGTTGCCTCAAGATAGCGAAACTAAATAAGACGATAGTGTTGACTAGTAGAGATAAGGAATAAGACTCCAAACATAAGCATCGATGAAGAAACTGCAAGTCCAACAGTGAAATTATGTTTGTATTGGGGGGTGGTGGGATTGATGGTGGTGGTCGCAGTCATGAGGAACATGGTGTTGTGTTAGTGCTGGCAGTGTATAATAAAGAATTTGATTTCCTTTTTACATGGCAGACTATTGAATATTGTTAAACTATTGAAATGATCATAAGCTCAAGACCTGAAAGTTTATGCCACAACTGGTCCAGTTTTTCCTTTAAAAACTTGGTCTAGAACAGCATTGCTGGATATTGGAGATACTAGGGAAGTGAGGTTTCACTCTCACTGTTTCACTGCTGTTTCACTTCATGTTACATTTACTCCATACATAAGTAAGTCATTAGTAATAGGGGAAATTGTGTTGGTGTACATGGTTATTAACTTCACAACTTTTCTTTAAATCTGGAACTATTCTAAAATAAAACATCCATTAAAACAACACTCAAAATCCTAGGAAATGGTAGCAACTGAACATAGTGGAATGGACCACTGCAATGACGGGGGAGTATGGGAATTGTCTTAGAGGAAACACCAACTCCCTGCCATATGCTGGACTATAATGGAACTAGAGGAAATGAGAGGGAGGGAGAGGACAGTTAGGGAAAAATTTAAGGAGCAAGATGAAGGTCTCTGTTCTATAACCAGAGTGTCTGAGATTTCTGCATCCTCTGCCACCCCCGCCCCTCCTGGTTGGTCAAGCTGAGGCTTTGTGAAGTCAAACCACACCATGGCATCCACAGATTTTGTGCAGCCAGGGTTGAAGTGAGTGGCTCCTCAATAACATAAAAAGTATATATAGAGGCCAGGACCCTTTGACTAGTGTCTGTTGCCTCAAGGTAGAGGAACTTAATAAGACCATAGTCTAGATCAGTAGAGATATAAATAAGAATCCAAACACAAGGATGGATGAAGAAAGTGTAAGTCCAAAAGTCAATTTACGTTTGTATTGTGGGGGAGTGGTTTGGATTGTCCTGGTGGCAGTCATGCGGAACAGAGTGTTGTGTTAGTGCTGGAAGTGTATAGTAAAGAATTTGATTTCCTTTTTACATGGCAGACTATTGAATATTGTTAAACTATTGACAGTATGGACAGCTCAAGATGTGAAGTTTTATGCCACAACTGGTCCAGTTTTTCCTTTAACAACTTCCTCTAGAACAGCATTACTGGATATTGGAGATACTAGAGAAGTGATGATTCACACTGTTTCATTGATGATTCACTTCATCTTACATTTGCCCCCTAGTTAAGTAAGATATTAGTAATAATGGAAATTGGGTATACTGTACATGGTTATTATCTTCACAATTTTTCTGTAAATCTGGAACTATTCTAAAATAAAACAACCATTAAAACAACACTCAAAATCCTAGGAAACATTAATATCTGAACACAGTGGAATGGACCACTGAAATGACGGGGGAGTATGGCAATTGTCTTGGAGGAAACACCACCTTCTGCCATAGGATGGACTATAATGGAACTAGAGGATATGAGAGAGAGAGAGGCAGGTCAGTTTGGGAAAAATTTTAGGAGTTAAGAGGAAGGTCTCTGTTCTATAACCAGAGTGTCTGAGATTTCTGCAGCCTCTGCCAACCCCGCCCCTCCTGGTTGGTCAAGCTGAGGCTTTGTGATGTCAAGCCACATCATGGCAACCACTGATTTTGGGCAGCCAGAGCTGAAGTGAGTGGCTTCTAATTAACTTAAAAGTATATATAGATGCCAGGACACCGTGAGTAGTTTTGTTGCCTCAAGGTAGCGAAACTAAATAAGACGATAGTGTAGACTAGTAGAGATAAGAAATAAGACTCCAAACACAAGCATGGATGAAGAATGTGCAAGTCCAACGGTGAATTTATGTTTGGGGGTTGGGTCAGATGGATGGTGGTGGTCGCAGTCATGTGGAAGAGGGTGTTGTGTTAGTGCTGGCAGTGTATAATAAATAATTTGTTTTCCTTTTTAAATGGCAGACTATTGAATATTGTTAAACTATTGAAAGGCTGATAAGCTCAAGACCTGAAAGTTTATGCCCCAACGGGTCAAGTTTTTCCTTTAATAACTTGGTCTAGAACAGCATTGCTGAATATTGGAGATACTAGAGAAGTGAGGTTTCACTCTAACAGTTTCACTGATGTTTCACTTCATGTTACATTTGCTCCATACATAAGTAAGTCATTAGTAATATGGGAAATTGGGTATGGTGTACATGGTTATTACCTTCACAACTTTTCTGTAATTTTAGAACTATTCTAAAATAAACATCCATTAAAACAACTCTCAAAATCCTAGGAAATGTTATCAACTGAACATAATGGAATGGACCACTGAAATGACGGGGGAGTTTGGGAATTGTCTTAGAGGAAACACCAACTCCCTGCCATATAATGGACTATAATGGAACTAGAGGAAATGAGTGAGAGAGCGAGCACAGTTTGGGAAAAAATTTAGGAGTTAAGAGGTAGGTCTCTGTTCTATAACCAGAGTGTCTGATATTTCTGCATCCTCTGCCACCCCTGTCCCTCCAGGATGGTCACGCTGAGGTTTGTGATTGAAGGGACAGAAAGGAACTTGAAAGAACTAAGGAGAACTTAGCAGAAATTCCCTCTCCTCCCTCTTCAAGGACAAGGCAGAGACATGCTCTTCTCCCTCTCCTCTATCTTGTCTTGCTATGCTGGGCCCTCAGCCCAAGCCTCCCCCCACTGAGAGTGACCCCAAGAATGCTGGTAGTGTCCAAACTCTCCCAACCACCCACCTGAGTGGACTAATGAAGCTCCAGAAATGAAGCTAAGGTCATAATAAGGCTATAGTGGAGGATGGCTCCAATCTTCAGAATGTGATGGTCACTTCCTGACCCTTATTCTGTAAAACCCTGACCAATCTCTGTAACTCACGTCACCCCTAATGCCCACCCCAAGTAGCTAGCCCTATATAACCTTTGTTCTCCTGGGAAATGCTCTCTCGCCTCACCGATGCACCGGTAGAGGCTGGGAGCCAATTCTAGAATTGATCAATAAAGACTCGTTGCTTTTGCATCGGAGGAGGATCCCTTGTGGTGGATTATTGGGGACACCGAACTCTGGGCATATCATTTTGGGGGCGCGTCCGGGATCCCCAAGAAAACACGCGAGGGAGGCCACTCCGAGTATCTGCTGTCTGCAGTAAGTGTCTGTGTGTTGTCTGTTCTGTCCTATGCGAGCTCGCTTCTGTAATCAGGCCTGATGAGATCTAAGTGGACGCACTGGTGGATCTCAGCAGGAGGAGTCAAGGGACGCCTTGAAACTCCATCTGGCAGTGTGTAAAAGCCCCATATGGCGGGGTGTAAAAGCCCCATCTGGCTTTTTTTCAGTTTTTCTTCCACGGGGTGGAAGGCTGTTCTTAGGTGTCTCTGTTTGTTTGGTGTCTGTATTCTTTTGTTTGATTTTGTGGACTCACTGGACGGACGCTATGGGACAGACTCAAACTACTCCTTTAAGCATTATGGTCGTTTTAAAGTCAAGGGCTGGGCCAAACCTGCTGGCCAGCCTCAGGTGTGGTTTTCCAGAACTGCTGAGAACTTGGGACCTTGAAGCTTACTGAATTCAAATGATAAAAAAACTTATGTCTTGCATTTTTGATGTTTATTCTTAAAAATGTTACTGATTGAGAAAAACTGTGTGTTGTGGTAGCTAAATGCCTTTGCAGAATGAATGTCTCGTGAAAGTGTGCAAGTGCGGAGGGAGGGGGCCTGCCCTCTCCTCTCCTTTGTGTGGCTCCACAATTTTGGTCAGGCGGGTACCTGAGTAAAGATCTGTGAAAACAGGTCACCCCTCTCTTGTCTGTCTCTCGTCACCGATGATCATGAGGTCGGGACAAAGTAAACCTGCTGTTCTTAATTATATGTTAAAAAAAATTTTTTTTAAGGAATACAATAGAGATTGTAAAATTAAAATGAATGCTAAAACACTGAGGAAGCATGAGTGAACAGCTGTTTGTTTGTGTGGAACTAGCCAATTTGCTACCAAGAGGGGGACTGGACGCAGTCTTAACTCCTCCAGTAGGTTCTCACCAAAACGTTGGTCAAGAATTCTGTTCTGGGACATGGGTGCCAGGAGTGCCCCCACGCCCGTCTGGGGAGTTGGGCATTGTTTTTTTTTTATCTGCTCAGCTCCAGTCTGTGCTAGTCTTCTGAGAGTGTGAATACGAGTGTTTATCTATTTTGGCTGCTCATTACTAGTCTGTGTAAAGTGAAAGCTACTTTGATTTATTTTGCATTTCTGTTAATTCATCTGGCTGAACGTTTGGACTGGACCTGCGGTGGGCTGCAAGAATGTCTAGCAATTCTCAGTCTTTTGCTCGCCACTACAGAAGGAATCAGCCCACTTAGTTAATATAAATTCTGTCTATCATTTGCTCTTACCTGGGGTGTAAATAGCTGTAAATCCAAGATTGCTTAGTTCTGAGATTGCTTATAAAAGAGTAAAAGAAAAAAATCTGTGAGAAAA
Source organism: Myotis nattereri (assembly GCF_964212035.1). NCBI lineage: Eukaryota > Metazoa > Chordata > Mammalia > Chiroptera > Vespertilionidae > Myotis > Myotis nattereri. The sequence continues at coordinate 62,574,058 of NC_138078.1, read as the reverse complement.
AGCAGCCTGGGCTGAGAGAATTGGGGCGGGGCAGGGTTGGCAGTTATGCTGCTGGCTGCAAACCTAACAGGTCTTATCAATGAACTTCAAGGTTACAAAAAATAACTGTAAGCACAGTCTTTCTCTGCCCTGGTTTATACTTTTAACCCCTCCAATGCTGAATCAGACAAATACCTGTTCTTAGTTTTATCACAAAAGTCTAGATATATCTTAAGAGTAAAAGTACATTTAAAATATGTTCATAAATATTAATCTAAAATTGCTGAATGTTCACCTTTGATAATCATGAAAGGATTAAGGTTTCTAAGAATAAAATAAAACAACAACTGAACTCCCACTAGAAAAGTGGAGGAGGAACAAAGCTAGAATCTGCAGCCCCCCCCCCCCCCCCCCCCCCGCCGCTGATTTAGAACTGTTTGCCAGGCAGACTCAGCCCCTGAGAGCCAGGTCAAAGAAGTGGGGGCTGAATGCCTGAGCTGCCCACAAGGCCAGGAAGCCCCTGGTGGAGAAGAGGTGTGCGTGTAGTCAAGGAGAGCCTTCAGGAGCTGCAGCAGCTGCTGGCGGGCACCTAGGTGCAGGCTAAGCTGGAGAAGGCCTAGGTGCTGCCGTGAAGGTGCGGCACGAGCTGTGGGGCAGAGCTTGTGGGCGCTAGCAGCTGCAGGCAGAAGCCAGTGAGCGCTTCTCTGCTGGCTACATCCAGTGAACCCCTGCTTGAGTCCATACCACTGCAAAAGGGCAGCGGCTTCCGGGATTTGCTGGGGGACGCTCTGGCTGGGCCCCTGGGAGACCCTAGGCTGGAAGAGGAGGGGTTAATATCTCCTTCCAGTGCACTCCCTTGAAAGAGGCCTGGTTGCTGCTCTGCCACAAAGGGAACTGATAAAAAGGCAAAAAGCAGGGCCCTAAGAATTCACAAAAAAGCACTCTCCCTGAACATGGGAGCTATCAGGACTTTGAAATTCTCCAAGAGAGGAAGAGTCTGACTCAGACTGGACAAAACCTCGTTGGGTTAGAAAAACCTGAGGTTGCATATTGAACTTATAGACTGCAGTTTGCTGGGCAGAGGTCCAAGCCCAGTTATATAGGGGTTAAGGTACTTGTACAGCAAACAACTTTCTCCTGTGCCAGAATACATTGTAAAAAAATTGAATGCATGATAAACCAGTAAGCTGGAACAAGTAAAATATGGAAACAGAGCAGAAATCCTATCTTCCCTAAACCAATGACACTTGGAAGTAAATGCTTTGCATTTGCCTCTCTAAAACAAAGGTTAAATCGTTTATGTAAATCTGATTAGTGTCATTTGTTGTCCACACCCAGGAACAAATGAAGTTAAAAAATAAGCCTTATTTTGATTAGTTCCATTATTCAGGAGGAGCCAACCCGGTCCCTCCCTGCAACATAAATGATAAAATGTATGTTAAGGAATTTTCAAATTGCTCAAACCTCGCTGCCTTGGGTCCAGTTCTGCATGTGTAAGAAGAGACAGAGTAAAGGCCAGAAGAAGCTGGCAAGGCCATCCAAACCACCCAGCCGCTATTGGCCAGAGCCGCCTGAGCCGGACCTCCTTGGACTGACATCAGCTGACTCTGACTAGGACAAATTTGGCTCTTTCCAACTGGGCCCCCATGAGCCGATGGTCAAAATGAAGATCAGGGCCCAGACTGGGAACTTTATGATTGATGCAGCGGCAGAGCACTCGGTAGTTACTCAGAAGGTAGCTGCACTCTCAGGACAGGAAGTCACCAATATTGGAGCTACAGGTACAGTACCACAGCTGCAGACTGTTCTGCCACCCCCGCCGATGTCAGTGAGGCGGCCATCAGGTGGTTCATGAATTCCTATATTTACCAGTTGACTTGGTCTCTCTAAAGGGCAGAGACCTTTTAGCCAAAATGGAAGCAGAAACCACTTCTACCCCAGATGGCTCACTACAGCCTTGCCTATGTGAAGAGACCGCTCCAATGATCCTGTCCTTAGCAGTGCCAAGAGAGAAAGAATGAAGACTTTATACCCCCCAGCCAAAGGACCCCACATCTGTTCTTGTCAGGCCCCCATCAGGGGACTTGAGCAATGTTTCTGTTATCTGCCAAAATTCCCAAGACTGTAAAAGTACTTGTTCACTGAAAAGGTATAAATATAAATGGTTATTTGATATTTATATATCTACTTAGGTATAAATATTTGTAAGATAAATAAAACCCCCGCTTAGTTTCCTGGTGTATTCTGGAGGAGCCTATTCAGTCTTGACAGTGCCAATGGCACCAGTAACATCTAAAAAGACACCAGTTCTAAAAGCTGCCAGACAAACTGCCTTTTTCCTTGGACATCAAAGAGGACTGGGGACCTCAGAAAGAACACGGTAACTCATGCGTTTCTAGTCATGCCAGAATGCCTGTACACCTTACTTGGACGTGATCTCTTACAGAAATTACAAGCCACCCATAAGCTTGTTCGAGATGCCCTGCCAGTGCCACCTCGGACTCTGTGCATCCTTTCCAGCCTGGGGACTCGATGTGGGTAAAAAAGTTCACGATCTCAGGACTCACCCAAACTTGAAAAGGACTATACTTGCAGAAAATTGTATAATAGACTCTGATGATGCCTGCATCTTCATAAACATGGCTTCAGAAAGACAAGGACAATTTTACCTTATATAGAAAGGTCAAAGAGTGGACTTTAGTCACCTCCCTAAAATGTTTGTGTAGCCCTGCCATATCCCATGTTTAGTAGCGGAGGATTTGACTGCCTGAAGAGGCCATGATGCCAATATTATGTTTCATTGTATAAATGTGTTGTATTAACCTTCAATTCTCTTACAGGTTTAAATGTAGCTGTAACTGGCAAATGTCAATAGTGATTTTATTGACCGGAAACTTTGACTGGAGTATCATGTTTTAAAAAACCTGTCTGAGCTCTGAAGCCTTGAAGCCAAAAAAAGTGCCACAGGAAAGGCCTGGTATCCTACTTGGAAGCCCTGAAGATGGCTGGCGCTGGAGCGTCAAGCCCTTGCCCTACCATCACTGGCTGTTGTTAAGAGTAGAAGGGGAGCAATAAGGATGCCTCTGCATCCCTGCGGAACCCCACAAACTCTGGGCCACAATGAGTAGGAGGGCTACTGAGATGGGCCTTAAAGCCTAGAGCGTGGGCTCAGGTGGAGTTGCTACAGGTGAGGGATTCACCTAATGCAGCAGATACTGCAGGTAGGCGTGATGGCAGATGGATGGCGTGGCTTCCTGGCCCTACGGGACACATTAAGATTCAATCATGAAATTCCAGCAAAGGTAGTCAGTTACCATTCTTGTTGTGTTTATGCAAACATCAGGCCAAATTGAATACAGTAGATAAATTGGTCTTGATTTGGCTTTTTGATAGCCATAGAGGAATTTTAAGAAGAAAAATCCTATTTCAATAGAAGTTGTTAAAGCTTCTTTCCCTTCCACCAAACCATTTGTTATAGTTTGTCTCTGCCAGGTCACAAGCCCAGCTCCTTCTGTGCCCAGGACAGCAGGGAGCCTGACTGGAAGGTGACCTCTGACTAGACACACCCGCTGCAGATCACCCTCAAGAAGACAGCGAACCTCGGCGGAACACTTGTAACCCTCCTGATGCTGTTGACTTTCGGCCCTTGCATTATCAACAGACTAGTCCAATTTGTCAAAGAATGTATAAAAGTAATTCAGTTAATAGTTCAGTCCATCTCATGATTGAGCCGGAAGTTCCAAGACAAGTGGGGAATGAAGGGACAGAAGGGAACTTGAAAGAACTAAAACGAACTAAGCAGAAATGCACCCTCCTCCCACTTCAAGGACGAGGCAGAGACCTGCTCTTCTCCCTCTCCTCTATCTTGTCTTGCAAGGCTGGGCTCTCAGCCCAAGCTGGCCCCCCGCCCCCGAGAGTGACCACAAGAATGCTGGTATTGTCCAAACTCTCCAACCACCCACCTGAGTGGACCAATGACGCTCCAGAAATGTAGCTAAGGTCCTAATAAGGCTATAGTGGAGGACGGCTCCATCCTTCAGAATGTGATGGTCACTTCCTGACCCTTATGCTGTAAAACTCTGACTAATCTCTGAACCTCACGTCACCCCTATAGCCCACCCCAATTATCTAGCCCTATGTAACCTTTGTTCTCCTGGGAAACGCTCTCTCGCCTTACCGCTGCGCCAGATAGAGGCTGGGAGCCAATTCTAGAATTGATCAATAAAGACTCGTTGCTTTTGCATCGGAGGAGGCTCCCTGGTGGTGGATTATTGGGGACCCTGAACTCTGGGCATAACAGTGATGTCAAACCACACCATGGCAACCACTGATTTTGGGCAACCAGGGCTGAAGTGAGTGGCTCCTCAACAACATAAAATCTATATATAGAGTCCAGAACCCTTTGAGTAGTGTCTGTTGCCTCAAGATAGCGAAACTTAATAAGACGATAGTGTAGACTAGTAGAGATAAGGAATAAGACTCCCAACACAAGGATGGATGAAGAAACTGTAAGTCCAAAAGTCAATTTATGTTTGTATGGGGCGGGGGTCGTATGGATTGTCGTGGTGGCAGTCATGAGGAATAGGGTGCTGTGTTAGTGCTGCAAATGTATAATAAAGAATTTGATTTCCATTTTACATGGCAGACTATTGAATATTGTTATACGATTGACAGAATGGTCAGCTCAAGATGTACAGTTTTATGCCACAACAGGTAGAGTTTTACCTTTAACATCATGGTCTAGAACAGCATTGTTGTATATTGGAGATTCTAGAGAAGCGAGGTTTGACTCTGTTTAACTGATGAGGATGGATCTAAGGAGGGGGCAGGCATGTGATAAGGGAGTAATGTTGATTTCTTTATTTGAGGCACCAGATATGCCAATCCATACTGAGTCAGACCATTAGCATAAGGACTAGGAGCAGTCTGAATGGGGATTTTTTCTCAACACTTTCTCATACTGACAAGGAAAAAAGAAGCTGATGCTTAATTTAGGTTTGGATTTGGGCGGCGGGATGGATGTTGGTGGTCGCACTCATGAGGAACAGGGTGTTGTCATAGTGCTGGCAGTGTATAATAATTAATTTGATTTCCTTTTTACATGGTAGACTATTGAATATTGTTAAACTATGGAAAGGATGGTCAGCTCAAGATCTTAAGTTTTATGCTGCAAATGGTCCAATTTTACCTTTAACAACTTGGTCTAGAACAGCATTATTGGATATTGGAGATACTAGAGAAGTGATGTATCATTCTTTTTCACTGGTGATTCACATCATCTTACATTTGTCCCCTAAATAAGTAAGATATTAGTAATAAGGGAAATTGGGTATGGTGTACATGGTTATAATCTTCACAATTTTTCTATAAATCTGGAAATATTCTAAAATAATATATCCATTAAAACAACACTCAAAATCCTAGGAAATGGTACTTACTGAACATAGTGGAATGGATCACTGAAATGACTGGGGAGTTTGGGAATTGTATTAGAGGAAACACCAACTTCCTGCCATATGCTGGACTATAATGGAACTGGAGGAAATGAGAGGGAGAGAGAGGACAGTTTGGAAAAAATTTAAGGAGTAAGGTGAAGGTCTCTGTTCTATAACCAGTGTGTCTGAGATTTATGCATCCTCTGCCACCCCCGCCCCTCCTCGTTGGTCAAGCAGAGGCTTTGTGATGTCAAGCCACACCATGGCAATGACTGATTTTGTGCAGCCAGAGCTGAAGTGAGTGGCTCCTCATTAATCTAAAAAGTATATTTAGAGGCCAGGACAATTTGAGTAGTGTCTGTTGCCTCAAGATAGCGAAACTTAATAAGACGATAGTATAGACTAGTAGAGATAAGGAATAAGACTCTAAACACAAGCATGGATGAAGAAACTGTAAGTCCAAAAGTGAATTTATGTTTGTATTTATAAGGTGGGATCGATGGTCTTGGTTGCAGTCATGAGGAACAGGGTGTTGTGTAATAGCTCGAGGTTTATAATAAAGATTTTGATTTCTTTTTTACATGGCTAACTATTGAATATAGTTAAACTATTGGAAGGATGGCCAGCTCAAGATGTAAAATTTTATGCCACAACAGGAAGAGTTTTTCCTTTTATATCATGGTCTAGAACAGCATTGTTGTATATTGGAGATACTAGAGAAGTGAAGTTTGACTCTGTTTCACTGATGAGGAGGAATCTAAGGAGGGTGCAGAAATGTGAGAAGGGAGTAATGCAGATTTCTTTTGTTGGGGCACCAAACAAGCCTTTCCACACTGAGTCAGACACTTAGCATAAGGACAAGGTTAAGTCTGAATGGGGATTTTATTCCCAATACTTTCTCATACTGACAAAGAAAAAAGAAGCTGATGTTTAATTTTGGTTTGGATAGGGGTGGTTGAATGGAAGGTGGTGGTTCCAGTCATTAGGAAAAGGGTGTTGTCATAGAGCTGGCAGTGTATAATAATGAATTTGATTTCCTTTTTACATGGTAGACTATTGAATATTGTTAAACTATTGACAGTATGGACAGCCCAAGATCTTAAGTTTTATGCCGCAAATGGTCTAGTTTTTCCTTTAACAATTTGGTCTAGAACAGCATTGGTGAGTATTTGAGATACTAGAGAAGTGATGTTTCACTCTATTTCACTGATGATTCACTTCATGTTACTTTTTCCCCATACATAAGTAAGATATTCGTAATAAGGGAAATTGGGCATGGTGTACATGGTAGTTATCTTCGAAATTTTTCTGTACATCTGGAACTATTCTAAAATAAAACATCCATTAAAACAACACTCAAAATCCTAGGAAACGTTAATATCTGAACTTAGTGGAATGGACCACTGAAATGAGGGGGGAGTATGTGAACTGTCTTAGAGGAAACACCACCTCCCTGCCATAACCTGGACTATAATGGAGCTAGCGGAAATGAGAGAGAGAGAGAGTTCAGTTTGGGAACATGTTTAGGAGTTAAGAGGAAGGTCTCTGTTCTATAAGCAGAGTGAGATTTCTGCATCCTTTGCCACCCCCGCCCCTCCTGGATGGTTAAGCTGAGTCTTTGTGATGTCAAGCCACACCATGGCAACCACTGATTTTGGGCAACCTAAGCTGAAGTGAGTGGCTCCTCATTAACCTAAAGAATAAATATATTCCAGGTAAATTTTTGGAGACTTCGTTTTAGATCTATGAAGTATTCCGTTGGTATTTTAATGGGAAGTGCTTTGAATATATACATTGCTTTGCGTAGTATGGACATTTTAATGATGTTGATTCTAGCAATCCATGAACACAGTATGTTCTTCCATCAGTTTATGTCTTCCTCTATATCTTTTTTCAACGTCCTGTAGTTTTCTGAGTAGAGGTCTTTTACCTCTTTAGTTAAGTTTATTCCTAGGTAGCTTAATTTTTTTGGTGCAATGGTAAACGGGATTGTTTTCATAATCTCTCTTTCTGAAAGTTCACTATTGGTGTATAGAAATGCCTCAGATTTCTTGGGGTTAATTTTGTGTCCTGCTACATTGCCAAATTCATGTATTAAATCTAGTAGCTTTTTGATGGAGTCTCTAGGGTTTTGTATGTGTAATATCATGTCCTCTGCAAATAAGGACAGATTTACTTCCTCTTTTCCAATTTGAGTGCCTTTTATTTCTTCTTCTTGCCTAATTGCAATGGCTTACACTTCCAGTACTATGTTGAACAGGAGTGGTGGGAGGGGGCATCCTTGTCTAGTTCCTGTTCTTAGGGGAAATGGCGTTAGTTTTTGTCCATTGAGTATGATGTTGGCTGTGGGCCTGTCATATATGGCTTTTATTATGTTGATTTATGATCCGTCTACTCCCGCCCTACTGAGAGTTTTTATCAAAAATGGGTGTTGAATTTTGTCATATGCCTTTTCTGCATCAATTTATAAGACCATGTGGTTTTTTTCTTTCAATTTTTTTATGTGATGTATCACGTTTATTGATTTGCGGATATTGTACCATCCTTGCATCACTGGGTTAAATCCTACTTGGTCATGGTGTATGATCTTTCTGATGTACTGCTGGATCCGATTTGCTACGATTTTGTTGAGGATTTTGGCATCTATGTTCATGAGGAATATTGGCCCATAATTCTCTTTCATTGTGTTGTCTTTACCTAGTTTTGTTATTAGGGTGATGCTGGCTTCAAAGAATGAGCTTGGAAGTGTTCCTTCCTCTTGAATTTTTTGTAGTAGTCTGAGGAGGAAAGGTTTTAGTTCTTCCATGAATGTTTGGTAAAACTCCCCTGTGAAGCCATCTGGTCCTGGGCTCTTGTTTGATGCAAGCTTTTTGATGACTGCTTCAATTTCTTACATAGTTATTGGCCTGTTGAGATTTTTAGATTCTTCCTGATTGAGTTTAGGAATGTTTTTATTTTTCTAGGAATATGTGCATTTCCTCCAGGTTGTCTAGTTTGTTGGAGTAGAGCTGTCCATAGTATTTTTTAACAATCATTTGTATTTCTGTGGGGTCTGTTGTTATTTCGCCTCTATCGTTTCTGATTTTGTTTATTTGGGTCCTCTCTCTTTGCTTCTTGGTGAGTCTCGCTAGAGGTTTGTCAATCTTGTTTATGCTTTCAAAGAACCAGCTCTTGGTTTCATTGATTTTCTGTATTGTTTTTCTGGTCTCTATGTCATTTATTTCTGCTCTAATCTTTATTATCTCCTTCCTTCTGCTCACTCTGGGGTTTTCTTGTTGCTCTCTTTCTAGTTCTTTGAGTTGTAGAGTTAGGTGATTTCTGCCATTTTTTCTTGTTTTTTGAGATAGGCCTGTAGAGCTGTAAACTTCCCTCTCAGGACTGCTTTAATTGTGTCCCATAGGTTTTGGTTTGTTGTGTTTTCATTGTCATTCATTTCCAGGACGTTTTCAATTTCTTCTTTGATCTCATTGGTAACCGAATCAATATTTAATAGCATGCTCTTCAGCTTCCAGGTGTTTGAGTATTTTGGGTTGTTTTTATTGTAGTTTATTTCTAATATTATGCCATCGTGGGATGCGAAGATGCTTTTTATGATTTCAATCTTCATGAATTTTGGGATACTTTGCTTGTGACCCAATATATGGTCTATTTTTGAATATGTCTTATTAGCACATGAGTAGAATGTATATTCCCTGTCTTTGGGGTGAAGTGTTCTGAAGATGTCTATTAAGTCCATCTGATCTAGTGAGTCATTTAGGATTGCTGTATCGTTGCTGATTGTTTGTCTAGAGAACATATCCAATGCTGTCAGTGGTGGATTAAAGTCCCCTACTATGATTGTATTGTTGTCGATCTCTCCTTTGATATCTTTCAGGAGTGTTTTTTATGAATTTGGGTGCTCCTGCATTGGGTGCATATATGTTTACCAGGGTTATATCTTCTTGTTGTATTGATCTCTTTAGTATTATGAAGAGGCCTTCCTTATCTCTTGTTATGGCCTTCATTTTGAGCACTATTTTGTCTGATATAAGTATTGCTACCCCAGGTTTCTTTTCCTTTCCATTTGCCTGAAAGATATTTTTCCATCCCTTCACTTTCAGTCTGTGTGAGTCCCTTCTAATGAGGTGGGTTTCTTCTAGACAGTACATGTATGGGTCATTTTTTTAATCCATTCAGTATTCGATGTCTTTTGGTTGGAGCATTTAGTCCGTTTATGTTTAAAGTCATTATTGAAAGGTACTTGTTTGTAGCCATTTCTTTTTTGTGTGTGGCTCTTCTTTCTGAGCTTTTTATTTCTTCTTTTTATACCAGTCTCTTTAGCATTCCTTGCATTTCCGGTTTGGTGGTGATAAACTCCCTTAGCCTTTTTTTGTCTGTGAAGCTTCTTATTTCCCCTTCAAGTTTGAATGATAGCCTTGCTGGATAGAGTATTCTTGGATTCAGTCCTTTGCTTTGCATCACTTTGTAAATTTCCGTCCATTCTTTTCTTGCCTGATGTGTTTCTGTTGAGAAATCATTTGATAAACTATTTGGAGATCCCTTGTATGTCACTTTCTGTCTCTCTTGCAGCCTGTAAGATTCTCTCTTTGTCCTGAACATTTGCCATGGTAATTATGATGTGTCTTGGTGTGGGTCTTTTCGGGTACACCTTGTTTAGGACTCTCTGGGCTTGTGTGACTTTTTTCTTCCCCACCTCAAGTATGTTTTCTGGTATTATTTCTTCGAAAAGGTTTTCTAATCCTTGTTCCTCTTTCTGTTGTTCCAGCACCCCTATTATTCGCATTTTGTTTCATTTCATGTCATCCCAAAGCTCCCTTAGGCCCTCCTCCTGTCTCTTATTTTTTTTCTCCAATTGCACTACATTTTGGGTGTGGTTTGCTTCTTTGTCTTCTAATTCAATTATTTGGTCCTCTGCTTCTCCTAGTCTACTGTTGATACTTTCCATGGTGTTTTTTATTGCAGCTATATCTCTCTTCATTTCTTCTTGGGTCTTACTTAAGTTGTTGATTTTTTCTTCTGTTTCTTCTAGCTTCTTCCATATGTTATTGATTTTTTCATCTGTTTCTTCTTGCTTCTTGCATAGGTAGTTGACTTTTTCATCTGTTTCTTCTTGCTTCTTGCAGAAGTTGTTGATTTTCCTCCATCCGGTTTATGCACTCTGGGACCCTTATTCTGAATTCTTTTTCTGTCATGTTGCATGCCTCTGTATTACTTATTTGCTTTTCTGGAGAGTCCCTCTTCTCGTTCCTTTGGGGGTCTTTGTCTACCCATGTTTGATCTTACTGACATATCTAGACGTTGATTCATTCAGTGGCTGCTCCCTTGGCTGCAGTGACTCCTTGGTCTTTGGTTGCTCTTCGGGCGGTTGCGGTAGCAGCTGCTCTTCAGTTGGCAGCAGCTCCTCTGGTGGGTGCTGTTAACAGCCGTGGTGGCTCTTCTGGCTGGTGGGGGGAGGTTTCCCGTTCAGCTGCTGTTCCTCAGCAGAGGGTGTGGTGCTCAGGAGGCTGCTGTTCCTTGGATCTGCTGAGTTGATTTAAAGGCACAAAATATAACACAACAAGGCACCACGTACCAGGCAGTAAACACAAATTTATTCACGATATAAGTAACCCCAAATAAAGGTGACCACCCTAATGATGAGAATTAGGGAATAAGGAAGGAGGAAGAGAAAAAGATAAATGAGAAAAAAGAAAAGAAAAGTAGGGACCAAAAAAAGGAGTGCAAAAATGAATTTGGGAAAAAAGGAGGGGGGGAAATAAGAGCGAGAAAAGAAAAGAAAAAAAAAAGAGTGAAAAGGGAGAATGAAGTGGAAGAAGGGAAGAGACTTTTTATATGCTGAGAATACTACTATAGAACCGCCACTTATCCCAACAAATTCCAGCAACAGCTCCCTGGAGATTGATGCAAACTAGAAACTAATAATATAACGATGAAAATAGAACGGACACTAATCCCAAAATAAAATAAAGAGAAAATAAAATGGCAGTTTAAAAAATGGTAAAATGGTAGCAGTAATTATACTGGTTAAAAATAAGAAGGTAGTAATTAAAAGGGTAAAATCAGGTGATGGAAAAAGAAGAAAAAAAAAGAAAAAAATTGGTTTCTTAGTTAAAAGGTGAAAACAGAAAAAAAAATGCAGTAGTGAAGGTCCTTAAGTTCTTCTATTCTTCAGTCTGGCTCACCTTTAGTCCTGCCAGGTATTTGGAGTGTTGAGTTTCCCTTCGCTACACTGTTCCTCTGTGTTGTAAACGACAGTCCTTATTTTAAAGCAGGCCGTATTTGTTTCCCAGACAGCCTAATTTGTGTTTAGCAAAGAGTCAGTTTGTGGCTAAGCCTCTGGGTGGCAGTGTTCTGGGGTTGGCCTCTGAGGCGATACTGCTTCTCTATCGCACTTAAAACTGATTTGGAGATGTCAATTATCCAGAGCTGGTTCCCGAATAGTTACACTCTCTGTGTTGTTGTTGGGATTCTGATTTCCTTCTTAAACGGCAGACTATTGAATATTGTTAAACTATTGAAAGGATGGTCAGCTCGAGATCTTAAGTTTTATGCCGCAACTGGTAAAGTTTTTCCTTTAACATCTTGGTCTAGAACAGCAATGCTGGATATTGGAGATACTAGAAAACTGAGGTTTCATTCTAACTGTTTCACTGACGATTCACTTCATGTTACAATTGCCCCATACATAAGTAAGATATGAGTAATAAGGGAAATTGGGTATGGTGTACATGTTTATTATCTTCACAACTTTTCTGTAAATCCGGAATTATTCTAAAATAAAAGATCTATTAAAACAACACTCATAATCCTAGGAAATTGTAGCAACTGAACATAGTGGAATGGACCACTGAAATGACGGGGGAGTATGACAATTGTCTTAGAGGAAACACCACATCCCTGCTATAATCTATAATATAATGGAACTACAAGAAATGAGAGAGGGAGACAGATGTCAGTTTGGGGGAAAAATTTTAATAGGTAAGTGGAAGGTCTCTTTTCTATACCAGAGCATCTGAGAATTCTGCATCGCCTCCCAGCCCCTCCCCTCCTGGATGGTCAAGCTGAGGCTTTGTGATGTCAACCCACACCATGGAAACCACTCATTTTGGGAAAACAGAGCTGAAGTGAGTGGCTCCTCATTAACCTAAAGAGTATATATTGAGGCCAGAACCCTTTGAGTAGTGTCTGTTTCCTTAAGATAGCGAAACTTAATAAGACGATAGTATAGACTAGTACAGATAAGGAATAAGACTCCAAACACAAGGGGGGATGAAGAAACTGCAAGTCCAAATGGGAATTTATGTTTGTAGTGGGAGGGGTGGAGGATGGATCGTCGTGGTCACAGTGATTTGGAACAGGGTGTTGTGTTAGTGCTCACAGTTTATAATATAGAATTTGATTTCCTTTTTTCAAGGCAGACTATTGAATATTGTTAAACCATTGAAAGAATGGTCAGCTCAAGGTGTGAAGTTTTATGCCACAACGGGTACAGTTTTTCCTTTAACATCATGATCTAGACCAGCATTGTTGGATATTGGAGATACTAAAGAAGTGAGTTTTGACTCTTTTTCAATGATCGGGAGGGATCCAAGGAGGGGGCAGGCATGTAAGAAGCGAGTAATGTTGATTTCTTTAGTTGGGCCACCAGAAAAGCCATTCCATACTGAGCCAGGCACGTAGAGTAAGGACAAGGAGAAGACTGAATGGGAATTTTTTTCTCAACCATTTTTCATACTTGCAAGGAAGAAAAGCAGCTTATGTTGAATTTAGGTTTGGATTGGGGGGGTGGGATGGATGGTGGTGGTCGCAGTCATGAGGAACAGGATGTTTTGTTAGTGCTGGCAGTGTATAATAATGCAATTGATTTCCTTTTTACATGGTAGACTATTGAATGGTCAACCTGAGGCTTTGTCATGTCAAGCCACACCATGGCAACCACTGATTTTGGGCAACCAGAGCTGAAGTGAATGGCTCCTCATTAACCTATAGAGTATATACAGAGGCCAGGACCCTTTGAGGAGTGTCTGTTGCCTCAAGATACTGAAACTTGATACGACGATATTGTAGATTAAGAGAGATAAGGAATAAGTCTCCAAACACAAGGATGGAGGAAGAAACTGCAAGGCCAAAAGTGAATTTATGTTTGTATTGGGGGTTGGTATGGATGGTGGTGGTCGCAGTCATGTGGAACAGGGTTTTGTGATAGTGCTGGCTCCTTATATAAAAAATAGTTCGATTTCCTTTTTACACAGCAGACTATTGAATATTCATAAACTATTGAAAGGATGGACAGCTCAAGATGTGAAGTTTTATGCCACAACTGGTCCAGTTTTTCCTTTAACAACTTGGTCTAGAACAGCATTGCTGGATATTGGAGATACTAGAAAAGTGAGGTTTCACTATAACTGTTTCACTGATGATTCACTTAAGGTTACATTTGCCCCATACATATGTAAGATATTAGTAATAAGGGAAAATGGGTATGGTTTCCATGGTTATTATCTTCACCATTTTTCCGTCAATTTCTAACTATTCTTAAATAAAGCATCCATTAAAACAACACTCAAAATCCTAGGAGACGTTAATACTTGAAAATAGTGGAATGGACGACTGAAATGTCGGGGGAGTATGGCCATTGTCTTAGAGGAAACACCACCTCCCTGCCATACGCTGCATTGTAATAGAATTAGAGGAAATCAGAGAGAGAGAGAGGTCATTTTTGTCAAAATTTTACGAGTTAAGAGGAAGGTCTCTGTTCTATAACCAGAGTGTCTGAGAGTTCTGCATCCTCTGCCACGCCCGCTTCTCCTGGATGGTCAAGCTGAGGCTTTGTGATGTCAAGACCCACCATGGCAACCACTGAATATGGGCAACCAGAGCTGAAGTGAGTGGCTCCTCATTAACCTAAGAGTATATATGGAGGCCAGGACCCTTTGAGTAGTGTCTGTTGCCTCAAGACAGCGAAACTTACTAAAACGTATTGTAGACTAGTGGAGATAAGGAATAAGTCTCCAAACACAAGGTTGGATGAAGAAACTGCAAGTCCAAAAGTGAATTTATGTTTGAATTGGGCGGGGCGTGGGATGGATGCTGGTGGTCACAGTCATGCAGAGAATGATGTTGTGTTAGTGTTGGGAGTGTATAATAAAGAATTTGATTTCCTTTTTACATGGCAGACTATTGAATATTGTAAAACTATTGAAAGGAGGGTCAGCTCAAGATCTGAAGTTTTATGCCACAACTGGTACAGGTTTTCCTTTAACATCATGGTCTAGAACAGCATTGTTCGATATTGGCGATACTAGAGAAGTGAGGTTTGACTTTGTTTCACTGATGTGGAGGGATCTAAGGAGGGGTCAGTCACCTGAGAAGGGAGTAATGTAGATTTCTTTGTTTGGGGCACCAGACAAGCCCTTCCATACAGAGCCACACAATTAGACAAGGAGAAGTCTGAGTGGGGATTTTTTCTCAACACTTTCTCATACTGGGAAGGAATAAAGAAGCTCATGATTAATTTAGGTTTCGATAGGGGGGTGGGATGGCTGGTTGTGGTCACAGTCATGAGGGACAGGGTGTTGTGTCAGTGCTGGTAGTATATAATAATGAATTTGGTTTTCTTTTTACATGGTAGACTATTGAATATTGTTAAACTGTTGAAAGGATGATCAGCTCAAGATCTGAAGTTTTATGCCGCAACTGGTCCAGAGTTTCCATTAACAACTTGGTCTAGAACAGCATTGCTGGATATTGGAGATACTAGAGAAGTGAAGTTTCACTCTGTTTCATGTTGATTCACTTCTTGTTACATTTGCCCCATACATAAGTATGATATTAGTAATAAGGGAAATTGGGTATGGTGTTCATGGTCATTATCTTCAGAATTTTTCTGTAAATCTGGAACTATTCTATAATAAATCATCCATTAAAACAACACTCAAGGGTGGTACAATATCCGCAAATCAATAAATGTGATACATCACATAAACAAAATGAGAGAAACAAAACACATGGTCATAACAATTGATGCAGAAAAAGCATATGACAAAATTCAACACCCATTTTTGATAAAAGCTCTCAGCAAGGTGGGAGGAGAAGGATCATAAATCAACATAATAAAAGGCAATTATGACAGGCCTACAGCCAACATCATACTCAGTGGACAAAAACTAACACCATTTCCCATAAGAACAGGAACAAGACAGGGATGTCCCCTCTCACCACTCCTGTTCAACATAGTACTGGAAGTATTAGCCATCGCAATTACGCAAGAAGAAGAAATAAATGGCATCCAAATTGGAAAAGAGGAAGTAAATCTGTCCTTATTTGCAGACGACATGATATTATACATTAAAAAGACTAGAGACTCCATCAAAAAGCTACAAGACTTAATACATGAATTTGGCAATGTAGAGGCATACAAAATTAACCCCAAGAAATCTGAGGCATTTCTATACACCAATAGTGAACTTTCAGAAAGGGAGATTATAAAAACAATCCCATTTACCATCGCACCAAAAAAATTAAGCTACCTAAGTATAAAATTAACTAAAGAGGTAAAATACCTCAACTCAGAAAACTACAGAACGTTGGAAAAAGATATAGAGGAAGACATAAACAGATGGAAGAACATACCATGTTCATGGATTGGTAGAATCAACATCATTAAAATGTCCATACTACCCAAAGCAATCTATAAATTCAACACACGTCCCATTAAAATACCAACGGCATGCTTCACAGATCTAGAACGAACTCTCCAAAAATTCATCTTGAATAAAAAAAAAAGACCCTGAATAGCTGCAGCGATCCTGAAAAAGAAAAAAGTAGATGGGATCTCAATACCAGATATCAAGATGTATTACAAAGTCACTGTTCTCAAAACTGCCTGGTACTGGCACAAGAACAGACATATAGATAAATGGAATTGCATAGAGAGCTCAGAAATCGGCCTGCATGAATATGCTCAATTAATATTTGACAAAGGAGGCAAGAAGATAAATGGAGCCAAGATAGTCTCTTCAATAAATGGTGTTTGGAAAATTGGACATATATATGCAAGAAAATGAAACTAGACCACCAATTTACACCATACACAAAAATAAACTCAAAATGGATAAAGGACTTAAATGTACAACAGGAAACCATAAAAATTCTAGAAGAATCTAAAGGCAACAAAATCTCAGACATATGCCGAAATAATTTCTTCACTGATACAACTCCTAGGACACTTGAAACTAAAGAGAAAATGAACAAATGAAACTACATCGAAATAAAAAGCTTCTGCACAGCAAAAGAAACCATCAACAAAACAATGAGAAAACCCACTGTGTGGGAAAACATATTTGCCAATGTCATATCTGATAAGGGCCTAATCTCCAAAATTTATAGGGAACTCATACAACTTAACAAAAGGAAGTTAAACAATCCAATCAAAAAATGGGCAAAGGACCTAGATAGACACCTCTCAAAAGAGGATATCCAGAAAGCCAAGGGACATATGAAAACATGCTCAAAGTCACTAATCATCTGAGAGATGCAAATCAAAACAATGAGGTACCATCTCACACCTGTCAGACTGGCTATTAGCAACAAATCAACAAACGACAAGTACTGGAGAGGATGTGGAGAAAAAGGAACACTTGTGCACTGCTGGTGGGAATGCAGACTGGTGCAGCCACTATGGAAGACAGTATGGAGATTCCTCAAAAAACTGAAAATGGAACTCCCATTTGACCCTGTGATCCCACTTCTAGGAAAATATCCCAAGAAAGCAGAAACACAAATCAGAAAGGATATATGCACCCCTATGGTCATAGCAGCACAATTCACCATAGCTAAGATCTGGAAACAGCCTAAGTGCCCATCAGTAGATGAATGTATTAGAAAATTGTGGTACATCTACACGATGGAATACTATGCTGCTGTAAAAAGGCAGGAGCTCTTATCGTTTACAGTGGCATGGGTGGAACTTGAGAGCGCTGTACTAGGTGAAATAGGCCAGTGAATGAGGGAAAGGGACCGCATGATCTCACTCATTCATGGATAATAGAGGCCATTATAAACTTTTGAACAATAATAGATACAGAGGCAGAGCTGCCTCAAACAGATTGTCAAACTGCAGCACCAAGGCCAGGGAGAGTTGGGGGGCAGGAGGGAGGGGGGTAAAAGATCAACCTAAGGACTTATATGCATGCATATAAGCATAATCAATGGACATAAGACACTGGGGGATAGGGGAGGCTAGGCTACTGTCAAGGGTGAGGGGGAAAAAAGGACACATATATAATACCCTTTGAAATACTTTAAGCAATAAAAAAAGTGATTTCAGAAATTAAAAAAAAATAATAAAATAAAAAAAATAAATCTAGAAAAATTTTTTCATTTATAATGCTAACAGTGAGACACCCAGGAAAACTCACATGGTGTCAAAATAAGCCAAAGGAAAATCATTTGGGCAAATATAAAAAGTACCCTAATTAAAAATTTCTTTATTAACCTAAGGTCGAGAATATGTTTGTATATTTTCAGAAAACAACTTCAAGACCACGTGGATTGCTGCAACAGAGAGGAATTCTCAGGAATGCTCCAGTCATGAAGACAAGAGGAGAGACAGTTCAGAGATGGAGACGCTGAAGACGCTTTTCCATGCTAGCAGTCAGCAGCTATGTGTCGCTGCAGATTGCCCAGGACCAAACCAGAGAAGGTCGGACCTGCATTGCCACCATTTTTCCACAATCCAGAACTGAAATATCATTGTTGACATGTACACATAAAAAACTGTTGGACATTGAAATTGGGACTTAAAACAATTTTTGTCCTTGAAATGTTATGCTTAAGTTTTAAAATGTTTTGGGTTAAAAATGGGCATTGTTATCATTTTAATAGCCAGAGTTTTGTTCTTGATGTTTAAGTTTTATTTTCATTATAGTAGCTTAATTAACAAAACAAAATAGGGTGAGATGTGGGAAACTGACATAGGGTTAAGCCTCGGACTGACCTGCTGGCAAAGTCACAAACAAGTCCTAGGTAGAGGGTACAGTCCTCTTAGCATAATTAGGCTTGTCCTTATAACACTCCCTAGATGTTATCTGGGAATCTAATGGGCTGAGGAAGTGCAGGAAGTATAACCATGGTGTAAACAAGTGAAACTCACAAGGAAAGTGAAACTTTGGTAACCACTACCTTGTTTACAACTCACTATAAACAGCTTCGTGCTGACAACCCCCACCGCTCTCAACGTGGACCGCGTCCCGGCCTGGGTCCATTACACTCCCGTCCAGTCAGCGGACCCATCCATGACCAGGAAAGACTTCATCACCAAATGGAGCATCGATCGAGATCAACGCTACCTGCTCAAGCTCAAGCTGCAGTGTGCTCGACCTGCCTGATTCTGGTAACATTGCTCGCGATCACTCCTGTCACCAGGAGCCCCCACAATACTGTGTAATAGACTTAGATGATGCCTGCTTCTTCATGGACAGGGCTGCCAAGAGACAAGGATAATTTATAGGATCACATGTTTAGTAGCAGAAGATTGGACTGCCTGAAGCGGCCATGATGCCAATATTATGTTTCATTGTATTGATATGTTATATTGACCTTTGATTCTTTTGCAGGTTTAAATGTGTGTTGGCTGTCCTGGAAGGGGACTGTGTGGGGTGACCCCCAAAAGTAAAGGGTCGCTAGCTGCCAAGAGGGCAGGTGCCCAACTGGGCGGGGAAGTGTGCCCATCAGGTTCTGGTCACTGTTGAGAGACAGTTGACAGTTGGCAGCATGTACCGCTTGCAGGCCTGCGTGACCATGCCCATGTCAGGGGTAGTAAGCTGGAAAAGTCCTGTTTTGAATAGAAGGTCTAACGCAGGGTGTTGCATAGAAAGAAAGTTTAATGCCAACAATTACTGTTTTGTTATAACTCTGAAAAATCCATGAAAAGGAATTGGCAAGGAAAGTCAGAAAATCTTAGAGTAGATCAGTATGTTTTTCTCCTTATGTAATTCCTATGAAATCTGGCAATGCTAAATAAGTCATGGGAATACATTTCTTTGCATATATTTAATAAGACCTGATCCTGATAATGGTTTTATTAACAGAAAACTTTGACTGGAATGCCATGTTTTAAAGAGCCCTGTCTGAGCTCTAAAGACTTGAAGCCAGTCAGAATGACACGAAGAAAGCCTGGTATCCTGGTTGGGAGCCCTGAAGATGGCTGGCGCTGGAATGTCAGGCCGATGCCCTACCATAACTGGCGGTTGGTAAGAGTGGAAGGGGAGCAGCAAATATGGCGCTGCATCCCTGTGCAACCCTCGCACACTCTGGGCCACAACGAGTGGGAGGGCTACTGATATGAGCCTTAAAGCCTTGAGCATATGCTCAGGTGGCGTTGCTACAGGTGAGGGATTCACCTAACTCCGCAGATACTGTAGGCAGGCCTGATGGAAGCTGGATGGCTTAGCTTCCTGGCCTACGGAACACATTAAAATTCAACCATGAGACTGCAGCAAAGGTAGTCAGTTACCATTCTTGTGTTTATGCAAACATCAGGAGATTAGGTAAATTAATCTTGATCTGGATTTTTGATAGCCATGGAGGAATTTTAATTAGAAAAATCCTATTACAATAGAGGCTGTTAAAGCTAAAATGGTTTCTTTCCCTTGCACCGAACCATTTGTTAAGCATATAGGGATAGTTCAGTTGATAGTTCTGTGTGCCCAGTATGGGCCTCTAGCAACTGTGGAATAGTAATGCAGTCCGTCTCATGATTGAGCAGGAAGTTCCAAGAAACTGGGGGAATGAAAAGGCGAAGGATATACCCTCCATCTTCCCCATATCCTCAATGTTGGGCCAGCCGCCATGTGCTCAGGATAGTACCAGCTTCCTGTATCACAGGACACTGCTGGCCATGCACAGAACCTTTTTAACCTAACCAATGACAATCAGGGGACGTGCGGGCCTTGGAGATGACCAAATCCTGTGTAATAAGACCCGACTTGCACCTAGCCAATCGGCCGGGCCCACAATCATCTCCCCTCCCCTAACTCCACCCCCCTATTAAAACCTCATTTTTTCTCACAGGCGTTCTCTCTTTTCTCGCCTTTGTGAGGATAGGAGCCAGACATGGGTCTGTGATAATAAAGGACTCTTTGCTTTTGCATTGGACACGGCTGGCTCCCTGGTGAGGTCTGTTGGGGATTTAAAATCTGGGCATAACAATAACCAAGATAGTGGCGATGGTAAATTTGGACTTTAAGCTGAATGAAGACAAGAGGGAGAAAGATAGAACAAATCAGATAATTGTATTTTACTACAGGAAGGGGGAAACCTCCAGTAAGCAAGCCAATAAATGCAGAAGAAGAAGTGGTGGAATGTTCATCTACCACAGGTGATACACAGGTTCTCCGAGGGGAATACACCTAATAATGTGAATCGCTCTATAAACAATGCTTCAGAAAAGGGCATTATGAGAAGATGAAAATATTAATGGTCTCCTTGAATAAATACCAGCAAGGGTATAAAGGAGATATGTTTGTATATTTGTGCATTTTCAGATGATGGGGAAGGATGTAAGGAGGGGGCAGGCCTGTGAGAAGGGAGTAATGTAGAATTCTATAATTGGGGCATGAGACAAGCCAGTCCATACTGAGCCCCGAACCTTGAATAAGGACAAGGAGAAGACTGAATGTGTATTTTTTCCTCAACATTTTCTAATACTGACGAGGAAAAAAAGAACCTGATGTTTAAGTTAGGTTTGGATTGGGGGGGGGGGGGATGGATGGTGGTGGTCGCTGTCATGAGAAACAAGGTGTGTTTGTGCTGGCAGTGTACAGTAATGAATTTGATTTCCTTTTAGATGGTAGACTATTGAATATTGTTAAACTATTGAAAGGATTGTCACCTCAAGATGTGAAGTTTATGCCACAACTGGTACAGCTTTTCCTTAAACAACTTGATATAGAACAGCATTGCTAGATATTGGAGTTACTAGAGAAGAGAGGTTTCACTGGAGATTACTTCATGTTACATTTCCCCATACCAAAGTGACATATTAGTAATGAAGGAAATTATGTATGGTGCACATGGGCATTATCTTCACACTTTTTCTGTAAATCTGGTACTATTCTAAAATAAAACATCCATAAAACAACACTCAAAATACTAGGAAATGGTAATATCCAAACATAGTGGAACAGACCACTGAAAGGACAGGGTTGTATGGCAAGAGGCTTAGAGTAGACACCACCTCCCTGCCATATGCTGGACTATAATGGTACTAGAGGAAATGAGAGAGGGAGAGAGGTCAGTTTGGGAAAATTTTAGGAGGTAAGAGGAAGGTCTCTTTTCTATAATCATATCGTCTGAGACTTCTGCATCGACTCCCACCCCACCCCCCCTTCTTGGATGGTCTAGCTGAGGCTTTGTGATGTTAAGCCACACCATGGCAACCACTGATTTTGGGCAACAAGAGCTGATGTGATTGGCTCCACATTGACATAGAGAGTATATAATAGGCCTGGACCCTCTGAGTAGTGTCTGTTGCCTCAAGATAGCCAAACTTACTAAGAAGATACTGTAGACTTTTGGAGATAAGGAAGAAGACTACAAACACAAGGTTGGATGAAGAAACTTCAAGTCCTAAAATGAATTAGAAGTAAGTTTCTCAACTGGATGACGAAGAAGTGGATAAGGTCAAAATACCTTATCCAAATGCTGCCCCTTCCCCAGAAATTCCTCACCCAAGATTCTGGCCTTGTGCTTTTTGGCCACAGACACTTCCTCATTCAATCTATTGTCATTCAATTACTATCCCATTTAATAAACATTTTCCAATTTCTTCCCTCAACCAATGTCTTTTTGTGTTAAACTTGGTCCAAACTACATAACCAAGATATTGGCAATGGTCAATATGGACTTTAAGCAGAATGAAGACAAGAGGGAGAAAGACAGAAAGAATCAGAAAATTGTATTTTACTACAGGAAGGCGAAAACCTCCAGTAAGCATTCCTACAAATGCAGAAGAAGAAGTGTTGGAGTGTTCCTCTTAAAGAGGTGATACCCAGGGACTCCCAGAGGAACACAGTTAATAATGTGTATCCCTCTATCAAAGATGCCTCAGAAATGGGCATTATGAGATGATGAAAACATTAATGGTCCCCTTGAATAAATATCAGCAAGGGCATAAAGGAAATGTGTTTGTATATTTGCGTGTTTTCAGATGATGGTGAGCGATCAAAGGAGGGGGAAGGCATGTGAGAAGGGAGTAATATAGAATTCTTTAATTGGGGCACCAGACATGCCATTCTATACTGAGACAGACACCTAGAATAAGGAAAAGGAGAAGACTGAAGGGGGATTTTTTCCTCAACAGTTTCTCATACTGGCAAGGAAGAAAAGAAGGTGATGTTTTACATAATTTTTAATTGGGGGTGGGGTGGGATGGATGGCGGTGGTAGCAGTCATGAGGAACAGGGTGTTGTCTTAGTGCTCTCAGTGTATAAAATTGAATTTTATTTCCTTTTTACATGACAGACTATTGAATATTGTTAAAATATTGACAGCATTGTCAGCTCAAGATGTAAAGTTTATGCCACAACTGGTACAGTTTTTCCTTTAACAACTTGGTCTAGAATAACATTGCTGGATATTGGAGATACTAGATATGTGAGGTTTCAACATGTGAGGTTTCAAATGTAACATGATTCAATTCATGTTACATTTGCTCCATAACCAAGTAAGATATTAGTAATTAGGAAAATTGGGTATGGTGTCAAGGGGTATTATCTTCACAATTTTTCTGAAAATGTGGAACTATTCTAAAAAAATCATCCATTAAAACAACACTCAAAATACTAGGAAATGGTAATACCTGAACATAGTGGAATGGACCACTAAAATGAAGGGGGAGTATGGGAAGTGTTTTAGAGGAATCACCCCCTCCCTGCCATATGATGGACTATTATTGAAATAGAGGAAATGAGACAGTGAGAGAGAGAGAGAGAGAGGTCAGTATGGGAAAAATTTTCGGAGGCAAGAGGAAGGTATCTTCTCTAAAACTAGAGCTTCTGAACTTTCTGCATCCTCTGCCAACCCCGCCCCTCATGGATGGTCAAGCTGAGGCATTCTGATGTCAAGCCACACCATGCCAACCACTTAATTTGGGCAATGAAATCAGTAGAGAGTGGCTCCTCATTGCCCTAGAGAGTATATATAGAGTCCAGGTCCCTTTGAGTAGTGTCTCTTTCCTCAGGATAGCCAAACTTACTAAGAAGATATTGTAGAATAGTGGATATATGGAAGAAGACTTCAAACAGAAGGATGGATGAAGAAACTGCAAGCCCTAAAGTGAATTAGAAGTCAGTGTCTCAACTGGATGACGAAGAAGTGGATAAGGTCAGAATACCTTATTCAAAAGCTCCCCCTTTCCCCTTAATTCCTAACCCAAGATTCTGGCCTTGTCCTTTTTGGCCAAACACACTTCCTTGTTCAATCCATTGTCATTCAATTACAAGCCCATTTCCAAATCATTCTCCAATTTCTTCCCCAAAACCAATGTCTTTCTGTGGTTAAATTGTTTCCAAAGTTCATATGTTATGCCCAGATTTCAAGATCTGCCAAGACAGACCACTAGGGATCCGAGTCCAGTGCAAAAACATAGAGTCTTTTATTCAAGCCGGGGACTTGGTCCCCCTCCTGCCTCTATTACTGGATGCAAGAGTGAGCCCCGAGTCCCAAGGGAAAAAAGTATTAATAGGGCTTGTGGTCAGGGTGTGGGGGCACACTCTGACCACTGATTTGGCCGATTCCAGTTGTTTTTTTGAGGGCAGGGGGCTAGTGATGCAAGGGCAGGGTGCAGCTAGGGTCTTTTTACACAAACACAGGGGGGTGGCTAGCATACCCTTGGCTTTGGGGTAGTTTCCACCGCTTTCCCATTGGATGAGATAAGGGCAGGCTGAGTAACTGATACATTCTGCAGCTTTTTCTTAGATGAGGGGATCAGGACACAGCTATCAGTACTGTTCTGTCCTTTCATTCACCCCTTGTCTTGGAACTTCCGGCTCAATCATGAGATGGACTGAACTATCAACTGAACTACTTTTATACACTTCTTGACAAATTGGACTAGTCTGTTAATAATGCAAGGGCCGTAAGTCAACAACAGCAGGAGGATTACAAGGGGTCTGCGGAGGTCCGCTGTCTTCTTGAGGGTGATCTGCAGCGGGTGTGTCTAGTCAGAGGTCACCTTCCAGTCAGACTCCCTGCTGTCTGCCTCAGACCTTCCATTCTAAATAGGCCTTTCCCTGATCTCTACAGCCGAGGTTTGTACCACTCTTGACATGGGCATGGTCATTCAGGCCTGCAAGACAGTACACAGGCTGCCAACTGTTAGGTTTTTCTCAATAGAGACCAAAACCTGATGGGTGTTCTTCTTTGTCCAGTTGGGCATCTGCCCTCTTGGCAGCCAGACACCCTTTACCTTTGGGGTTCATCGTATATAGTCCCTTTCCAGGACAGCTAACAGATAGCTATAACAATGTCCCTCAGTGTGGCAGACTGGATACTTGCCAGTTATTCCCAAAGACTACCAAGGACTGTAGACAATCACCAGTCCACCGATACAGCTATATTTAAACCTGTAAGAGAATTGAAGGTTAATACAACATATTAATACAATGAAACATAATATTTGCACCATGGCCGCTTCAGGCAGCTAAATCCTCTGCTACTAAACATGAGATATGGCAGGGCTATACAAACATTTTAGGGAGGTGACTAAAGTCCACTCTTTGACCATTCTATATTAGATAAAATTGTCTTTGTCTTTCTGAAGCCATGTCTATGAAGATGCAGGCATCATCTGAGCTTATTATACAATTTTCTGCAGGAATAGTCCTTTTCAAATTGGGGTGAGTCCTGGGGTCTTGAGCTTCTTTACCCACACCGAGTCCCCAGGCTGGAAAGGATGTATAGAGTCCGAGGTGGCACTGGCAGGGCATCTCGAACAAGCTTATGGATGGCTTGTCATTTCTGTAAGAGATCACGTCCAAGTAAGGGGTACAGGCATTCTGGCATAACTAGAAACGAATGAGTTACCGAGTTCTTGCTGAGGTCCACAATCCTCTTTGATGTACAAGGAAAAAGGCAGTTTGTCTGGTGGCTCTTAGAACTGGTGTCTTCTTAGATGTTTCTGGTCCCATTGGCTCTGTCAAGACTGAATAGGCTGCTCCAGAATACACCAGAAAATAAACCAGGGGTTCTATTTACCTACAAATATTTATACCTAGGTAGACATATAAACATCAAATAAACATCCACATTTACACCTTTTCAGTGAACAAGTACTTTTACAGGCTTGGGAATTTTGGCAGATAAAAGGAACATTGCCCAAGTTCATCGATAGGGTCCTGACAAGCACGAATGTGGGGGCCTTTGGCTGGGGGTTATAGAGTCTCCATCCTTTCTCTCTCACCACTGCTAAGGACAGGATCATTGGAGAGGTCTCTTCAGCTAGGCAAGGCTGTGCTGAGCCATCTGGGGCAAAAGTGGTTTCTGCTTCCATTTTGGCTAAAAGGTGTCTGTCCATTAGATGGACCAGGTAAACTGGTAAATATAGGAATTCATGAACCACCTGATGACCGCCTAACTCTCATCGGCAGGGGTGGCAGAACAGTCTGCAGCTGTGGTACCATTCCAGTACACCAATAACGGTGACTTCCTGTCCTTAGAAGGGAACTACCTTCTGAGTAACTACCGAGAGCTCTGCCGCGGTATCAATGATAAATTTCACAGTCTGGCCCCCGATCTTCATTTTGGCCATCGGCTCATGGGGGCCCAGTTGGAAAAAGCCCAGTCTGTCCTAGTCAGAGTCAGCTGTTGCCAGTCCAATGAGGTCTGCCTCAGGCGGCTCTGGCTAATAGTTGCTGGGTGGTTTGGATGGCCTTGCCAGGTTCTTCTGACCTGCTACTGAACTTTACTCTGTCCCTTCATTCACACACAGAACTGGACCCAAGGCAGCGAGGTTTCAGCAATTTTAAAATTCCTTAACATACATTTTATCATTCATGTTGCAGGGAGGGACCGGTGTGGCTCCTCCTGAATAAAGGAACTCATCAAATAAGGCTAATTTCCTAACTTCATTTGTCCCTGGGTGTGGACAACGAAAGACACTAATCAGTTTGTCATAAAGGATTTAACCTTTGTTTAAGGAAGCAAATGCAAAGCATTTACTCCCAAGTGTCATTGTTTTAGAAAAGATAGGATGTCTGCTCAGTTTCCCTATTTTACTAGTCCCAGCTTACTGGTCTATCATGCATTCATTTTTCTTAAAATGTATTCTGGCACAGGAGAAAGTTGTTTTGCTGTACACAGGTAGTTTAACCCCTATAGAACTGGCTTGGACCTCTACATAGCAAACTGCAGTCTATAAGTTCAATATGCACCTTCCGGTTTTTCAAACCCAACGAGGTTTCTGCCAGTCTCTGAGTCAGACTCCTCGTCTCTTGGAGAATTTCAAAGTCCTGATGACTTCCAGGTCCAGGGAGAGTGCCTTTCTGAGAACCCTTGGGTCCTGCTTTTTGCCTTTTTACCAGTTTCCTTCGTGGTAGAGCAGCAACCAGGCCTCTTTCAATGGAGTGAACTAGAAGGGGATATCAGCTCCACCTGTGAGCCAGCTGCTCCACCTAGGGTCTCCCAGGGGCACAGCCGGATTGTCCCCCAGCAAATCCCGGAAACGCTGCCCTTTTCCAGTGGTATGGACTCAAGCAAGGGGTTCACTGAATGTAGCCAGCAGCTAAGCGCTCCCTGGCTTCTGCCTGCAGCTGCTCGCGCCCACAAGCACTGCCCCATAGCACATGTCTCACTGGTAGCTCCAGCACTTCAGTGTTCTCCGGCTTAGCCTGAACCTTGGTGCCCACCAGCAACTGCTGTAGCTCCTGTAGGCTATCTTTGATCAAGGAGCATGCGGCAACTTATCCACCAGGGGCTTATGGGCCTTGCAGGCAGCTCAGGCATTCAGCCCCACCCCCTTCTTTGACCTGGGTCTCAGATACTGAGTTGGCCTGGAAAACAGTTCTAAATGACCGGGGGGGGGGGGGGTGCGGATTCTAGCTTTCTGCCTCCTCTGCTTTTTGAGCAGGAGTTTAGTTGTTTTTTTTGTTTGTTTGTTTCTTTGTGTTTTTTTTTTTATTCTTAGAAACCTTAATCCTTTAATGATTACCAAAAGTGAACATTCAGCAATTTTAGTTTAATATTTATGAACATATTTTAAATGTACTTTTACTCTTAAGATATATCTTGACCTTTTGTGATAAAACTAAGAACAGGTATCGGTCTGATTCAGCATTGGAGGGGTTTAAAGAATAAACCAAGGCAGAGAAAGTTTGTGCTTACAGTTATTTTTTTTTAACCTTGAATTTCATTGCTAAGACCTGTTAAGCTTTCAGCCAGCCGTATAACTGCCAAAACCCCCTCCCCCATTGTCTCAGCCCAGGCCCATTGCTTTTTCTCACAGAGTGGGCCTGGAAATATAACCGGTGCATAGTGAGGTTTCTTGTAGACAGAAAACCTGGCCACCATCTGAAATCCAGTTACTGATGCTTTCAGAATCCAGATGAGGGAGGAAGGAAAAGACCTGGTTATGTTCTCTATGAGGGTTCTAATAAACAATTGAAAACAGCAAGTTAAACAAAATACAGTCACAGGCAGGTTTTCTTTCTGTCCTGTGGAGCTGTTCACCAAAGAGATAAGAAAACCATGAATAACAAGTTCTCTGAAATTTGCTACTTTGTTAATTTGCTAAGCAAAAAATTAACTTGAAAATACATCTCTCTTGCTCTTTTATAAGCAATCTCAGAACTAAGAAATCTTGGAAATACAGCGATTTACAACCCAGGTAAGAGCAACTTATAGACAGAAATTGATATTAACTAAGTGGGCTGATTCTTTCGGTAATGGCAAGCAAAAGACTATGAGATCTGCTAGAGATTCTTGCAGCCCATCGCGGGTCCAGTCCAAACGTTCAGCCAGATGAATTAAAAGAAATGCAAAATAAATCAAAGTAGCTTCCACTTCACACAGACTAGTAATGAGCAGCCAAAATAGACAAACACTTGTATTCACACTCTCTCGGTAGACTAGCCCAGACTGGAGCTGAGCAGATAAACAAAGCAATGCCTCACACCCCAGATGAGCTTGGGGGTACTCCTGGCACCCATGTCCCAGAACAGAATTCTCCACAAACCTTTTGGTGAGAACCTACCGGAGGAGTTAAGACTGCTTTCAGTCCCCCCTCTTGCTAGCAAATTGGCTAGTCCCACACAAACAAACAGCTGTTCTCTCATGCTTTCTCATTGTGTCGGCATTCATTCCAATTCCACAATCTCTATTGTACCCCTTTACAAATTTTTTTAACAGGTTTACTTTGTCCCGACCTCATGATGTTCGGTGACGAGAGACAGACAAGGGAGGGGGTGACCTGTTTTCACAGATCCTTACTCAGATTCCCGCATGAACGAAGTCATGGAGTCAAACAAAGGAGAAGAGAAGGCAGGACCCCTCCCTCCACACTCACATACTTTAAAGAAACATTCATAAGCAAAGGCATTTAGCTACCACAACCCACAATTTTTCCAATTCAATCCGAACCTTGAACTTTTAGCAAATATTCAGCATTTCTCAATCAGTAACATTTTTTGAGAATAAACATCAAAATTCAAGACATGATTTTTATCATTTGAATTCATTAAGCTTCAAGTCCCAAGTTCCATGCAGTTCTGGAAAACCACACCTGAGGCTGGCAAGCAGGTTTGGCCCAGCCCTTCATTTTAAAATGACCATAATGCTTAAAGGAGTAGTTTGAGTCTGTCCGATAACGTCCGTCCAGTAAGTCCACAGAAAACAGCAAAAAAAATACAAGCACAGACAAATACAGTCTTCCAACTCTATGGAAGCAAAACCAAACCAACCTTCCTACTCCGCGAAAGCAAAACTACAGATCAGATTAGACGATGGCCATGCACCACTCCCCTCAATTTGAGGGGTTTCTGGGCCCACCAGATGGAGGATCGTGGCGTCCCCCAACTCCTCCCACCCGTGGGCCCACAGTGCATCCCCCTAGTCTGTTATCGGCATTACAGATTTCATAAGTGAGCTCACACTGGACAGAACACACAGAAAACAACTGACAACACACAGACAGTTACCGCGGTTTGTCAGACCCTAAGAATCGGGGTCTCTTTGAGTCTCAGGGGTTCCAGATGAGCCCCCAAATGTTTGGCCCAGATTTCAAGATCTCCCAAGACAGACCACTAGGGAGCCGAGTCCGATGCAAAGGCATAAAGTCTTTTATTCAAGCCCGGAAATTGGTACCCCCCACCCCACTGCCAACATTACTGGATGCAAGAGAGAGCCCCGAGTCCCAAGGGAACAAAGAATTTATAGGGCTTGTGGTCAGATAGTGGGGGCACACTCTGATCACTGATTTGGCCGCTTCCAGTTGGTTGAGTGATTGCAGGGGGCTAGTGACGCAAGGGCAGGGTACAGCTAGGGTCCTTCTTAAACAAAGTCAGGGGGTTGGCTAGCATATTCTTGGCCTTGGGCTAGTTTCCCCCGCAATTCCATTTGCTGAGATAAGGGTAAGCTGAGTCACTGATACATGCTGAAGCTATTTCTTGGAAGAGGGGATGAGGACACAGCTATCAGTCTCGTTCTGTCCTTTCACAAAACCAAGATAGTGGTGATGGTATTTTGGACTTTAAGCTGCATGAATACAAGAGGGAGAAAGACAGAAAGAATCAGATAATTGTATTTTAATACAGGAACGGGAATACCTCCAGAAAGCAAGCCAACAAATGCAGAAGAAGAAGTGCTGGAGTGTGCGTCTACCAGAGGTGATACCCAGGGTCTCCCAGAGGAACACACTTAACAATATGTATCCCTCTATCAAAAATGCTTCAGAAATGGGCATTATGAAAAGATGAAAACATCAATGGTCTCCGTGAATAAATACCAGCAAGGGTATAAAGGAAATGTGTTGGTATTTTTGTGAGTTTTCAGATGATTGGGAGGGATCTAAGGAGGAAGAAGTCATGTGAGAAGAAAGAAATGTAGAATTATTTAATTGGGGCACTAGATAAGCCATTCCATAGTGAGCCAGACACTTAGAATAAGGACAAGGAGAAGACTGATTGGGGATTTTAATCCTCAACACTTTCTCATACTGGCAAGGAAGAAAGAAGCTGATGTTTAATTTAGGTTTGCATTGGGGGGTGGGATGGATGGTGGTGGTTGTAGTCATTGGGAGCAGGGTGTTCTGTTAGTGCTGGCAGTGTATAAGAATGCATTTGATTTCCCTTTTACATGGTAGACTATTGAATATTGTGAAGCTATTGAAAGTATGGTCATCTCAAGACCTGAATATTTATGCCACAACTGGTCCAGTTTTTCCTTTAACAACTTGGTTTGGAAAAGCATTGCTGGATATTGGAGATACTAGTGAAGTGAGGTTTCACTCTAACTCTTTCACCGATGATTCACTTCATGTTACATTTGCCCCATTCCAAAGTGAGTAAATAGTAACAAGGGAAGTTGGGTATGGGGTACATGGGTATTATCTTCACAATTTTTCCGTAAATCTGGACCTATTCTAAAATGAAACATCCATTAAAACAACACTCAAAATCCTCGACATGGGTAGAAACTGAACATAGTGGAATGGACCTCTGAAATGATGGGGGAGTATGGCAATTGTCTTAGAGGAAACACAACCTCCCTGCGATATGCTGGACTATAATGGAACTAGAGGAAATGAAGAGAGAGAGAGGGGACAGTAAGGGATAAAATTTTAGGAATTAAGAGGAAGATGTCTGTTCCATAACCAGAGTGTCTGAGATTTCTGCATCCTCTGCCACCCCCGCACCTCCTGGATGGTGAAGCTGAGGCTTTGTGATGTCAAGCCACACCATGGCAACAACTGATTTGGGGCAACCAGAGCTAAAGTGAGTGGCTACTCATTAACCTAAAGAGTGTATATAGAGGACAGGAAACTTTGAGTAGTGTCTGTTGCCTCAAGATAGCCAAACTTACTAAGTAGATATTGTAGAATAGTGGAGATAAGGAATAACACTCCAAACAGAACGATGGATGAAGAACTGCAAGTCCTCAAGTGAATTAGAAGTCAGTTTCGCAACTGGATGTGGAAGAAGTGGATAAAGTCAGAATACCTTATTCAAATGCTGCCCCTTCCCCAGAAATTCTACACCCAAGAATCTGGTCTTGTGCTTTTTGACCACAGGCAGTTCCTCATTCAATCCATTGTCATTCAATTAAAAGCCCATTTCCAAATCATTTTCCAATTTATTCCCCAAAACCAATGTCTTTCTGTGTTTACCTTTTTTCCAACCTTCATAACCAAGATAGTGGCAATGGTAAATTTGGACTTTAATCTGAATGAAGACAAGAGGGAGAACTACAGAGAGAATCAGAAAATTGTATTTTACTACAGGAAGGGGAAAAACTCCAGTTAGCAAGCAAACGAATGCAGAAGAAGTGCTGGAGTGTTCATCTACCACAGGTGATACTCAGGTTCTCCCATGGGAACACACATAATAATGTGTATCCCTCTATCAACAATGCTTCAGAAATGCGCATTATGAGAAGATGAAAACATTAATGGTCTCCATAAATAAATACCTGCAAGGGTATAAAGGGAATATGTTTGTATTTTTGTGAGTTTTCAGATAATGGGGAATGAGCAAAGGAGTGGGAAGTCATGTGCGAAGGGAGTAATGAAGAATTCTTTAATTGGGGCACCAGACAAGCCATTCCATACTGAGCCAGACACTTAGAATAAGGACCAGGAGAAGACTGAAGGGGGATTTTTTCGTCAACACTTTCTCATCCTGGCAAGGATGAAACAAAGCTGATGTTTAATTTAGGTTTGGAATGGGTGGGTGGGATGGATGGTGGTGGTCGCAGTCATGAGGAACACGGTGTTGTGTTAGTGCTGGCAGTGTATAATAATGAATTGGATTTCCTTTTTACATGGTAGACTACTGAATATTGTTAAACTATTGAAAGGATGGTCAGCACAAGATCTAAAATTTTAAGCCTCTACTGGTCCAGTTTTTCCTTTAACAACTTGGTCTAGAACATCATTGCTGGATATTGGACATACTAGAGAAGTGAGGTTTCACTCTAACTGTTCACTGATGATTCACTTCATTTTACATTTCACCCATACGCAAGTTAGATATTAGTAATGAGGAAAATTGGGTATGGTGAACATGGTTATCTTCACAAATTTTCTATAAATCTGGAACTATTCTAAAATAAAACATCTATTAAAATAACCCTCAAAATAATAGGAAATGGTAGCAACTGAACATGGTGGAATGGACCACTGAAATGACGGTGGAGTTTGGAAAGTGCCTTAGAGGAAACACCACCTCCCTGCCATATGCTTGACTATAGTGGAACTAGAGGAAGAGAGAGACAGAGAGGGAGGTAGAGAGAGAGGGAGAGGGAGAGAGGAGAGAGAGAGAGAGAGAGAGAGAGAGAGAGAGAGAGAGAGAGAGAGAGAGAGAGAAAGATATCCGAGAACATTTTGGGAAAAATTTTAGGAGGTAAGAGGTAGTTCTCTTTCTACAACCTGAGCGTCTGAGATTTCTGTATCCTCTGCCACCCCTGCCCCTACTAGATGGTCAACCTGAGGCTTTGTGATGTGAAGCCACACCATGGCAAGCACTGATTTTGGGCAACCAGAGCTGTAGTGAGTGGCTCCTCATTAACCTAAAGAGTATATATAGAGGCTAGGACCCTTTAAGTGGAATCTGTTGCCTCAAGATAGGGAAACTTAATAAGATGATATTCTAGACTAGGAGAGATAAGGAATAAGTCTCCAAACTGTGGGAAACTGTTTATTGCCTTCAGTATCTGATAAGAATAGACAGAGAACTCCCTGAAACCCCCCGAAGGCTGGTTGCCTTTGAAGCTCTAGCAAAGCTTGGAGCTAGGCCTCACCTCTTCTCTTTGTCCAGATAGTGGTAGTTGAAACTACTCCCCCATTTATTATTATGTAAATCCTTGCTGATGGCCTTGTCTGCTTGTTACTTTGTGGTCACCTGCCTAAGATCTATGCTATGGATGCACCAAGATCAATAAAAGCTCAGTGAGGCCTGAGCATGGAGGAAGTCCTTTGGGACTTGCTGCCTGGTGGCAAATTATCTCTTGTCTTTTTCTCTCATTTGTTGTGCGGCTCCTCTTTCAGATACCGAACCATACTCCACAGGGGACATGGAAGGAAACACTCAACATCTGGAGCCCGATGGGAAATCTGGAAGTGCAGGTCTCGCTGGAGCGCGAAAAGGAAGTTTCACCAAAAAGGTGTGGAAAACTCACAGAAAAAACGTGAGGTTGATTCTACTGCCTGCAATGCCCAGGATCAACTACAGAATCCTGGGTCTGTAAGTACACTGGGATTCTTTTCTTAACCGGGCTAACAAATGCGGCAGGATTTGGCTTTAAAAAAGTATATTCGGCTTTAAAAAGGTATATTTGCTTTTTAAAACTACGAAACATTATTATAGACTTTTGATTTGCATGTTTAAAGTGTTAAAATTTTAGAAGGTCATCTTTTATAGTTTTTGCATGTTATAATAGAACTTAACCTTTGTTGTTCTTGAAAAAGGTACTCTTTTAGATCAGGCTGAAAAAAGAGTGCTATGGTCATCTTAATGTGTTTTCTTATCCAAATTTAAATCTTAATTTGTATTTGGAATCTATCTGTAATAAGAAATGAAACCCCGCTGCTGAATCTCTCTCTGGTTTGGAGAGATTCAAAGGTGGCAGGAGAGCGCAGAGCTATAAGCTCTCCCGCAATGAGATTACTTAATGTTCTGTTTAAAAACTACCTGAGGACATGATGGGAAGTGCAAAGTCTAGCCAATGTCACCTTGAGTGCTAGCTATTACTTTGGAAAGCGAAAAAGAAAAAAAAACCAAAAACTTTAAAATCTGTTTTTCTATTAAGCCTTACTTTGGAAAAAAATACGCCATCTGAGTCATTTGCTGAAACTTCCCCCAAAGCAGGATGTGGTGGAAAGGAAAAGGGAGCACATGGCGATCCAATATGGACGCCTCCTCTAATTTAAAGTCTCCTTCTCATAATTGAAAAGTTTTACAAAAATTTAAAATGCTTCTGGGATTTTTGTTCACGTGTAAAGAGAAAACTTGGCTTGGAACTAATCCGTTCTCGTTCCTGTTAGGTTAGGTGGCTCAGGAGACTGTGCAAGAAATTGAGTCCAGTGAATAAGAAAAGAAAGGAAAAGAAAAGGTTTATTCTGCATCCCTGGGAGACCCAGGTACCCCCAGGACAGGGCATGTGGATTCAAGCCAACAGGGAGGGGGGCGCTATTTTTATACTGCAGTTGGGTGAGGGGCTGGGACATGAGATGAGGTATTCAGTTGAGGAAGTTTCAGCTGCAGGGGGTCATGGAGAAGCCAGTATCTGTGTCTGGCAGGATGACCTGTGAGAAATTCCAGGGGAAGTCCATTGTCTCATTACATGTCTGCATGTATCTGATCCTAGGCTCTCTCTGACCTAACATCCAGGCCTTTTGGTGATGGGGGGCGGGGCGACACTTTCTAGCTACTTCCAGCTTACAACAGGCAAGGGGGGGGGATTTAAAGGCCATGGTTAGGCAGAGGCAGATCAGAGGGCAGCCGAGCATAGGGATGGAGCAGGAGCTGATTCACAGTCACCCGTGACATCTCCATGATCCGGGAGTGGATGAACTTGAGGAGGCAGGGGGCTAGGAGCAAAAAAGACACAGATGAGAATCAGGGGCCCTATCATGGGGAGGACCCAGGTAGCTGAGGAGCTTTGGAACTAGCGGGAAGGAGAGTTGTCCTGGAAGTGTCCTGCATGTAGTTCTTCACTCAGCTTAGTCAGGGTCTGTACATTTACATTTTGCTCCACTACTCTGGACTCATTGATGCAGTAACAGCATTCTTCCTGAAGGAATATGCAGGTTCCTCCTTTTTCTGCAGTCAGAAAGTCTGAGGCAAGCTGGTTCTATAGGGCTACTTGGGCTACTGATGTTACTTGCTGCTGTAGGGAGGCTAAAAGAGGCGGTGGTAGACTCCAGGGCTAACTGGAGCTTGTCATTAAAGTACTGAGCAGTGACCAGACTATTTACAAGGGGCCCCGAGTGAGGCCTACTGAGGCAGCAATACTCACCCCTAAAATGACAGGGAGGAAGGCAGCCCGGCGGGTGCAGGGATGGGATGGAGGGAGCAACCAGTGAGCTCCGACTCTCCATACAAGGTTAGTTGGGGAATTACTGTGACCACGAAGCAAGGCCCGGGGTCAGAGGAGTTCATGCAGTTCCTTAAGGTGCCGTTGCACCAAAAGAATGTACCTGGGCCGGCCTTGGTGAGACTGGCTGCGGTGTGGTATGACAGTCTCTCCCGTGGCAACCCCATAGGTGTTGACATCTTGATTACATCTGTCTGGGTTCCGCTGGTTGTAAGCAAAACAGACATAGGGTCAGCCAGTATTGGACACTGACTGGATGTCGACAGCCATCTGGATCTTTGTCTGACATCCGAACAGAGGGCATTCCTGAGATCCCACCTTCCGGGTGACATGTTTGCCGTCTGGTAGTAGGTTTCACTGACCTTGAACCTCCACACATAAGCGAGTGGAGGTGGGTGTAGGTTGCTCAGGGCCGGGAGAAGAAGGAAGGAGGAGTGGAGGGCGGTTAAGGCAGACCTTAGTGGGGCCCAACACCTCACATTTATAGAAGTCATGCTGCTCCGGGGTCCTCTTGAGTCTGGAGAGGCGGTGCCAGGACAGGTCGTCTAGCTGGGGTTGCCAAGCAGCTTGGCCGCAGTGGGGGCTGTGAGGATTACAGTGTGAAGTCCTGTCCACCTAGGCTCCAAGGCTTGTGGTTGTAGGTTCTTAAGGAGGACCGAGTCAGCAGGGCGAAGGGCTGGTCTTGGGAGTCTTGGTGTCAGCTCTGGCTTGGGCAGAAACCTGAGCAATTGCCTGGTTAAAGACAGATATGGGAGATACGTACCCAAGGGAAGGGGATCGGAAAGAAGATGGCGGTTGAGCAAGAAGAGTCAAAAGGGCTCAAGAAAATGGGGCTTCTTGGTGTAGTCGGAGTTTGGTCAGGGCCATGGGCAGGAGGTCCGGCCAGGAGCTGTGAATTTCTAGAGAGAGTTTAGTTAGAGGGTTCAATAGGTTGGAATTGAAGGGCTATGATGAGGGTTCAAGCCAGTGACAGAAATCCAGCAGGATGTAGAGGAGGAGGGATTGATGTTCGAGAGTAGATGGAAAGTTGTGTTGATGAAAGTGGGCATAGGAGTAGGTCCAGGGTTCGTAAATAGAGAGTGACACTAGAGGATTTCCCAACCCAGACAGTAAAATTGATGACTCCCTCATCATCCCATGTCCGTTTCACCTGAAAATATGAAAAACCTGAGTTAAATTGTAGGGTCCCTTGCCAGGTAAGTCTGTGAGGAATGATGGGTCATCGGGTCCTGGATGGTGTCCCTGAAGAAGATGGTGGGAGGCACTCGGTGAGCCTGAGAGATGTAGGTATTGCAGTGAAAACGGGAGAAAATGTTAGAATGCACTGATATCCAAGGAAAAATGGAAGGAGCAGTGGAAGACAGGGACCTGGATATGAGGCTGGAGAAAAGGCGGGGAGGGAGGGATCAGGTTGCACAGCCTATTCCCAGGCCTCTAGCCGCTTGGATTTTAAAGTTGCTGCATTTTTTCTTTGGGAACGGTGGAGGGGGATGGGGCGAGGTCAGAGCAGTTTTCAGTTCAGAGGAGGGGACATTTGTGGAGGAGAGAAGAAGAAAAGGTGTTCACTGCGAAGACTGAGCTAGGCAAAGATTGAGCTAGGCTACTGAGGTCTGGGACAACAGGGCCCCATGAAGGGATGCATGGCAGTGGAGGATCGGTGTACCTGTAAAGGGAGGGGGCCAGGAGTGGAAGGAGCAGGGAAGATGAAGGGCTCAGAGTGATCTGCAGAGTGGCAACTAGGATGGTGAGGATGCCTTGTCCTAACAGGGGCATGGGGCATGCTATCATCAAGGAGGCAGGGAAGGGGTCCAGTGGCCAGAAGGCAGGTGGATTTGCCATCAATATACATGTCCGAGATCTTGAAGGATAAAGGGGCCCTAAAGAGGATGGCAGGACAGACAAGGCAGCCCCCATGTCAACCGGGAAGGTGACCTACTACCTTCATTGTGACCTGAGGCTCAGCGAAGGTGATTGGAGTCATCGAGGCTGGGCTTCTTCAATCTTCAGCCAGTTCCAACATGGCCAGCAGGTGGTTCCTGGCCTGGAAGGGTGTCCCCCTACCCTGAGGCGTAGAAGGCCCACGACTTATTCCAGGGCAGTCACTTTTCCAGTGACCATTTTGACCGCATGCTGGGCAGGGCTTGGTCGGAGCTTGGGGCCAGGGGCACTGCATTGCCCAGTGGCCTTCATTTCCGCAACTGAAGCATTCTTCGGTGGCGTTCCTTTCACTGCACCTCCACTGCCCACAGCCCCCTTAGGTCCATGGCTGCTGCTGTCAACCTCAGGGCCACAACTAAGGCATGACTGCAGGTCTACTTCCTGTTGAAGGCAGGCCACCCATTCTGACTGTGCCTGCTCCTCCAGGGCATTAAGAACATTCAAGGCCATTTTTCACTGGACCTCGGACCTGGGTTTGAGGACTAATATAGACCTTAAAGGTCGGGTTAGAGAGTGGGTGGCATAGATTCAGACTATGCCCTCAGTTCCTGGACTGGACTATGGCAGCAGTAGAATGGGAGCAGAAATGGAAGAGGCTGTTTTGGAGCTGACTTTCTTAGGATTTGGGCTCTAGGGGAGAAGGAAGCATCCCATTAAGAGGGTCTGAAGAGAGCACAGCTGCAACCTCTCACAAAGGGAACTGGCCGGCCACCTTCCTGGAAGGGTCCGCAGAGGCAATCTCTGACGTGGCCACATTTTATGGATAGAGATGCCTGCGGGCAGGCGGCCACATGGGACCAGCACTGGGGCGGGGCGGGATTCACTGCTGATTCTGCCAAACTGGGAACTGTTGCCGAGCTGAAGACATGAGGTCCTTATGGGTCCAGAGCCACTAAGAGGGAGAGGCGGGCACCCCAAGCTGTGGAGGGACGGCCAAAGGGAATGCTCACACCACCCAGGTATTAAAGAACCAAATATTAGGTTAGGGCTCAGGAGACTGTGCAAGAAATAGAGTCCAGTGAATCAGAAAAGAAAGGAAAGGAAAAGGTTTATTCTGCGTCCCTGGGAGACCCACGTTCCCCCAGGACAGGGCACGTGGATTCACGCCAACAGGGAGGGGGGCGCTTTTTTTATACTGCAGTTGGGTGAGGGGCGGAGACATGAGCTGAGGTTTCAGTTGAGGAAGTTTTAGCTGCAGGGGGTCGTTGAGAAGCCAGTATCTGTATCTGGCACATTGACCTGTGAGAAATTCCAGGGGAAGTCCATTGTCTCATTACATGTCTGCATGTATCCGATCTGGGCTCTCTACGACATAACAGTTCTGATTTTGGACATTTAGATAGAGTTTTGAGCTGGAATTTCTTAACAAATGTGCAGAATAACCCAAGACTGGTTATTTCGTAAAGAAAATGGAGAATTTGACCCACGGTAGAAATTCTAGCAACAAGATTGGTATTTTCCCATAATAATGTTAATGAAGCCTATTCCAAAGCTAACTTTAAGACCTCTACAAGGAAAATCAATAAAATTGTCTCTGTTACAAAAATTTGCTAAATTAATTGCCTTGAAATAATTGAATTTGAATCTCAAAAATTATTAAAATCTCTAATTATAAAAATCTAAGTAGCCCGGTAAAACACCAGCCCTTTGTTTATTGAAAAGGCTGGCCAAAACATTTCTAATGAGAATAGGGGCCAGTTGCTTCCTGCCTGTAGCAAATTCTTAAAGAATGTGGTCAATTTACATCTGATTGGTCAAGGGTAGGCCAAACCTGTTCTTCCAGGGAAAACAGCCCCCCCCCCTTCCTCCCCAGGCCAATTTTGAACCTTCCCACCTTCAAGCAAGGGTCAGGAAACAATGTAGCTACAACCTTGTTTCTTGACCT
The DNA here is from genome assembly GCF_964212035.1 of Myotis nattereri. Taxonomy (NCBI): domain Eukaryota; kingdom Metazoa; phylum Chordata; class Mammalia; order Chiroptera; family Vespertilionidae; genus Myotis; species Myotis nattereri. The sequence goes on along the minus strand of NC_138078.1, from coordinate 62,534,518 downwards.
TTCCTAGAGGAAAAAATTATGGTCCTTTTAAAATCAAAGGCTGGGCCAGGCCTGCCTTGCCAGCCTCAAATGTGGTTTTCCAAAGCTGCTGGGAAATTTAAGACCTTGGATTTTATACCTAGGTTTCTTGAAGTGACATAATACTGAATTAAATGAGATCTGAGTATTCCTTGTACAAAATCTAGAGGACAGTATTAAATCTGTTGGTTGTTTCTGTCTTGCATTTTTAAAGTTTAGTCTTAATGTTACTTATTGAGAAATCCTGAATATTTGACTTGCCAGCTAAGAGTTTAAGATTCGGATTGAATTGGGAAAAATTGTATAATTATAATAGCTAAATGCTTAAAACATATTTTATTTTTGAGAAAATAATTTTTGTTTTCTCTGAAAAAATTAGAATTCAAAATATGTTGCTTATTGATGTGATTAAAAAAAGAGGATTAATTTTTTAGCTCTCAACTGAAATTTTTAATACAAAAACCAGTTTAAATTTGATTAATATTCTTTAAGATAATTATAAAGGGTATAAACAGCTAAGGAGATTTCTGTTTGTCTACAATATAATGTTGGTCATTTATCTTTTAGGGGTTTTGGTTTGCTCTTTCTTTTTTTTTTTTTTTTCGTTTCAACAAGTAATTTTAATCTGTTCATTCTTTAGATAGAAATGATAAGCATGTTCATCTATCTTCACTCTTTTTTTTTCATATTAAATACATAAATTTTTTTTTTATTATTAGTTAAGGAATTACAAATGTGTCCTCATCCCCCCCCTTTAACCCCCAACCTCCCCCCCACACACAAACTCGTGCTCCCATCCCCCCATTGTCCATGTCCATTGGTTTGGCTTATATACGTGTATACAAGTCCTTCTGTTGATCTCTTCCCCTTACCCCCACCCTCCCCTACTTTCCTTCTAGGGATTGATAGCCTAATCGCTGTTTCTCAGTCTTTGGGTCTGTCCTTTTTCATCAATCTATGTTGTTCTCTATAATCCACAAATGAGTGAGATCATGTGGTATTTATCTTTCTCTGACTGGCTTATTTCACTTAGCATAATGCTCTCCAGTTCCATCCATGCTGTTGCAAAAGGCAAGAGTTCCTTTTTTTTTTACCGCAGCATAGTATTCCATTGTGTATATGTACCACAGTTTTCTAATCCACTCATCTGCTGATGGGCACTTAGGCTGTTTCCAAATCTTAGCTATGGTGAATTGTGCTGCTATGAACATAGGGGTGCATATATCCTTTCTAATTGGCGTTTCTGGTTTCTTGGGATATATTCCTAGGAGTGGGATCACAGGGTCAAATGGGAGTTCCATTTTTAGTCTTCTGAGGTAGCTCCATACTGTTCTCCACAGTGGCTGCACCAGTCTGCATTCCCACCAGCAGTGCAGAAGGGTTCCTTTTTCTCCACATCCTCTCCAACACTTGTTGTTTGTTGATTTGTTGATGATAGCCATTCTGACAGGTGTGAGATGATAACGCATTGTCGTTTTGATTTGCATCTCTCGTATAATTAGTGACTTTGAGCAGGTTTTCATATGTCTTTCTGCCTTCTGTATGTCCTCTTTCGAAAAGTGTCTATCTAGGTCCGTTGCCCACTTTTTTATTGGATTGTTTATCTTCCTTTTGTTAAGTTTCATGAGATCCCTGTATATGTTGGAAATTAAACCCTTATCGGTGGTATCATTGGTAAATATGTTCTCCCATGTAGTGGGTCTTCTTGTTGTTTTTTTGATGGTTTCCTTTGCTGTGCAAAAGCTTTTTATTTTGATGTAGTCCCATTTGTTTATTTTCTCTTTAGTTTCCATTGCCCTAGGAGCATTATCAGAGAATAAATTTCTTCGGCATATGTTTGCGATTTCGCTGCCTGTGGATTCCTCTAGTATTTTTATGGTTTCCCGTCTTACATTTAAATCTTTTATCCATTTTGAGTTTATTTTTGTGTATGGTGTGAGTTGGTGATCTAGTTTCATCCTTTTGCATGTATCTGTCCAATTTTCCCAACACCATTTATTGAAAAGACTGTCTTGACTCCATTGTATGCTCTTGCCTCCTTTGTCGAATATTAATTGGGCATAGTGGATTGGGTCAATTTCTGGGGTCTCTATTCTATTCCATTGATCTATATGTCTGTTCTTGTGCCAGTACCAAGCTGTTTTAAGAACAGTGGCTTTGTAATACAGTTTGATATCTGGTATTGAGATCCCACCTACTTTGTGTTTTCTCAGGATTGCTGCAGCTATTCGGGGTCTTTTTTTATTCCAGATGAATTTTTGGAACGTTTGTTCTAGATTTGTGAAATATGCCATTGGTAATTTAATGGGGATTGCATTGAATCTATAAATTGCTTTGGGTAGTATGGACATTTTGATGATGTTGATTCTACCAATCCATGAACACGGTATATTCTTCCATCTGTTTATGTCTTCCTCTATCTCTTTTTTCAGTGTCCTGTAGTTTTCAGCATATAAGTCTTTTACCTCCTTAGTTAAGTTTATTCCTAGGTATTTTAATTTTTTTGGTGCAATGGTAAATGGGATTGCTTCTGTAGTTTCACTTTCTGTAAGTTCACTATTGGTGTAAAGAAATGCCATGGATTTCTTAGCATTAATTTTGTATCCTGCTACATTTCCGAATTCATTTATTAAGTCTAATAATTTTTTGATGGAGTCTTTAGGGTTCTGTATGTACAGTATCATGTCATCTGCAAATAAGGACAGTTTTACTTCTTCTTTTCCAATCTGGATGCCTTTTATTTCTTCTTCGTGTCTGATCGCAATGGCTAGTACTTCCAGTACTATGTTGAACAGGAGTGGTGAGAGGGGGCATCCCTGTCTTGTTCCTGTTTTTAGGGGGAATGGTTTTAGTTTTTGCCCATTGATTATGATGTTGGCTGTGGGTTTGTCATATATGGCTTTTATTATGTTGAGGTATGATCCCTTAATTCCTATCTTGCTGAGAGTTTTTATCAAGAAAGGGTGTTGGATTTTGTCAAATGCTTTTTCTGCATCAATTGATATGACTATGTGGTTTTTTTCTCTCAATTTGTTTATGTGATGTATCACGTTTATTGATTTGCGGATATTGTACCATCCTTGCATCCCTGGGATAAATCCTACTTGGTCATGGTGTATGATCTTTTTGATGTACTGCTGGATCCGATTTGCTAGGATTTTGTTGAGGATTTTGGCATCTATGTTCATGAGGGATATTGGCCTATAATTTTCTTTCATTGTATTGTCTTTATCTGGTTTTGGGATTAGGGTGATGTTGGCTTCATAGAATGAGCTGGGTAGTGTTCCTTCCTCTTGGATCTTTCGACATAGTCTGAGGAGGATAGGTTTTAGTTCTTCCTTGAATGTTTGGTAAAACTCCCCTGTGAAGCCATCTGGCCCCGGGCTTTTGTTTGCTGGAAGCTTTTTGATTACTGCTTCGATTTCCTCCATAGTTATTGGCCTATTGAGATTTTTAGATTCTTCCTGGTTAAGTTTTGGAAGGTTGTATTTATCTAGGAATATGTCCATTTCCTCCAGGTTGTCTAGTGTGTTGGAGTAGAGTTGTTCATAGTATTTTCTAACAATCCTTTGTATTTCTATGGGGTCTGTTGTTATTTCTCCTCTTTCATTTCTGATTTTGTTTATTTGGGTCCTCTCTCTTTGTTTCTTGGTGAGCCTGGCTAGAGGTGTATCAATCTTGTTTATCCTTTCAAAGAACCAGCTCTTGGTTTTGTTGATCTTTTGTATTGTTTTTTTGGTCTCTATGTCGTTTATCTCCGCTCTGATCTTTGTTATTTCCTTCCTTCTGCTTACAGTGGGCTTTTTTTGTTGCTCTCTTTCTAATTCTTCGAGTTGTAGAGTTAGGTCATTTATTCTCATTGTTTCTTGTTTCTTGCAGTAGGCTTGTAGAGCTATGAACTTCCCTCTCAAGACTGCTTTTGCTGTGTCCCATAGGTTTTGGATTGTTGTGTTTTCATTGTCATTCGTTGCCATGATGTTTTTTATTTCTTCTTTGATCTCACTGGTGACCCAGTCGTTGTTTAATAGCATGCTATTTAGTCTCCATGTGTTTGATTTTTTTGGATTATTTTTGTTGTAGTTGATTTCCAGTTTTATGCCTTTGTGGTCTGAGAAGATACTTGATATGATTTCAATTTTCTTGAATTTGAAGAGACTTTGTCTGTTACCCAGTATATGGTCTATCTTTGAAGATGACAAATGTGCACCTGAGGAGAATGTATATTCTGTGGCTTTGGGGTGAAATGTTCTGAAGATGTCAATTAATTCCATCTGATCTACTGAGTCATTTAGAATTGATGTTTCTTTGCTGAGTTTCTGTTTAGAGGATTTGTCCAGTGACGATAATGGGGTGTTAAGGTCCCCTACTATGATTGTATTGCTGTCAATCTCTCCCTTGATCTTCTCCAGAAGCTTTCTTACGTATTTGGGTGCTCCTATATTGGGTGCATATATATTTACCAGAGTTATTTCTTCTTGTTGGACTGCTCCCTTTAGTATTATGAAGTGGCCTTCTTGATCTCTTTTTATGTCCTTCACTTTGAGATCTAATTTGTCAGATATAAGTATTGCTACCCCGGCTTTTTTTTCACTTCCATTGGCCTGAAAAACCTTTTTCCATCCCTTCACCATCAGTCTGTGTGCGTCTTTTTTTCTGAGGTGGGTTTCCTGAAGACAGCAGATATATGGGTCATGTTTTCTTATCCACTCATTTACCCTATGCCTTTTGACTGGGGAATTTAATCCATTTACATTTAAAGTTATTATTGATAGAAACTTGTTAGTCGCCATTTTTGTTCTTTACCGCTGCGTTCCTTCTTTGTTTCCTGTTTTTTCTATTTACAGCAGACCCTTTAGCATTTCTTGCATTGCTGGGTTGGTTGTAATAAACTCCCGTAGACCATTTTTGTCTGTGAAGCTCCTGATTTGACCCTCAATTTTGATTGATAGCCTCGCTGGGTATAGTATTCTTGGATTCAGACCCTTCCTTTGCATGACTTTGTATATTTCATTCCATTCCCTTCTTGCCTGATGTGTTTCTGTTGAGAAATCGGTCGCTAGTCTGATGGGGGATCCTTTGTAGGTAACTTTCTGTCTCTCTCTGGCTGCTTTTAAGATTCTTGCTTTGTCGTTGGTGTTTGCCAATTTAATTATTATGTGCCTTGGTGTCGGTCTTTTCGGGTTCATTTTGTTTGGGACTCTGTGAGCTTCTTGGATTTGTGTGAGTTTTTTCCTCCCTATATCAGGGAAATTTTCTGTTACTATTTTTTCAAACAGGTTTTCTATTCCTTGCTCAGTTTCCTCTCCTTCTGGCACCCCTATTATTCGGATGTTGTTTTGTTTAGCATTGTCCCAGAGTTCTCTTAGGCTCTCTTCCTGCTTTTTAATTTTTTTTTCTAGAAGCTGTTCTGTTTGGGTATTTTTTTCTACCTTGTCTTCTAGCTCGCTGATACGGTCCTCTGCTTCTTCTAGTCTACTGTTGATGCTTTCTATTGAGTTCTTTATGGCAGTGATGTCGTTTTTCATTTCTTCTTGGTTTCTCTTCATTTCCTCTTGGTTCTTCTTCATTTCCTCTTGGTTCCTACACATATTGTTGAATTGGTCTTCCATTCTTTTCATCCACCTTATGACCATTACTCTGAATTCTTTCTCTGACAGGTTGCTTGCCTCCATTGCCTCTATTTCGTTTACTTCTTTTTCTGATGATGCCTGTTTTTCTTTCATATTTGGGTTGGTTCTTTGTTTCACCATGATTTCTCTTCTCAAGGTGTTTGGTTATGTAGATCTCTCTCTGTTGCGCTGATTCAAAGGCACAAAATACAACACAACAAGGCACAACGTACAAGGCACCGAACTAAATGCATTCACAATATTAATAACCCCAAATAAAGGTGACCCTCCCGAGCGAAGAGAATTAGGGGATAAAGAAGAAAAAAGAGAAAAATATTAGAGAGAAAAATAAAAAACAAAAAGGAGTGCTGTAATGAGATTGGGAAAAGGGAGAGAAAAAAAAAAAACACAAAAAGACCAAAAAAAAAAAAAAAACAACAACAACAACAAAAACAAAACAAACAAAAAAATTAAGAGAATGAAATAGAGGGGGGGAAGAGGCTATTTGTATGGGGAGAGCGAGGGATTGGAAATTAGATATATAAGTAGGGTGAAATTTAGACAGTGGGTAGAAAGAAGGAATAGGTAAAATCCAAAGCAGGAATAGGGTAAGAGAAACAGGACAACAAAAGGGGAAAAGTGAGGAAGAGAGTTTTGGCTTAAGGGTAAATGTGAAATAGAGAGAAATGATGCTAAAGGAACGATGAAAATAGAGTGTAGAACACTAATCCCAAAATAAAATAAAGAAAAATAAAAAAAATAATAAAAAATAAAATGACACTTGAAAAAATGGTAAAAGGATAGCAGTAATACTGGTTAAAAAAATGTAGTAATTAAAAAGGTAAAATCAGGTGATGGAAAAAAAAAATAAAAAAAAATAAAATAGGTTCTTAATGAAATGGTGAAAAAAGAATTAAAAAAATATATATATATAAATATTCGGAAGTGAAGGTGCTTCAGATCTTCCACTCTTCTTTTTGGCATGCCTCAGTCCTGCCAGGCATTCAGGAGAGTGTTGAACTTCCCTGTGATGCACTGTCCCTCCGTGCAGTAAACCACAGACCTGATTTTAAGGCAGGTTGTATTTTTTTACCAGACTGCCTTTATTTGTGATGGCAAAAGAGACAGTTCGTGGCTCTGCCTCTGGGTGGCAGTGTGTCTGGATTTACCACCGAGGCTCTAAGTCCTCTCTATCAGTAGGGTTTTGTCCTCTATGGTATTTGAAACTGATTCGGGAAAGACCACTGCCCAGAGCTGGTTCCTTGCCACTGTCCGCTGTTTCCCAGGCTCCCCAAAAAGAACTTTCCCCTACAGGCTCTGCGAATGACCCCAACTGGGGAATCCCATGCGCTGGGTTTAAAAATCAAATGCACGGATCTAAGGGGAACTGTAACAAGAGCCTGATAGTTGTGCGAATTCGCAAGCCTCCACCTTCCAGGTCTGTGCACAGTCTCCGCGCGCGCAGTCTCCGCGCGCCCACTCGCCCCTGGCACCAAGCAGCCAGCAAATTGGCAAAGTCCAAGGCTGCTCCTTTACATCCAGTCCAGCTATGGGCTCATTTTTCGCGTTCCCTTCTGCCAGCAGCCCTGTGGGGCCCCTTCCCCACTCTCGGGTCACGCTGGTCCCAGTGGCTGCAGACTCTGTGGGGTGCAGATTCCGCCCCGCGCGCGCGCGCGCGAGCTCGGTCCTCCCTCCAACCCGAACTGCAAACTGCACCTTTAGGGGATGTCCAACCTTTCCATGAGAAGAAGCAGTGCTCGTCTGAGATCACGCAGTCACGCTGCTTGAGATCCCTTGTTTCCAGGTTAGTAGCTGGTCTCTGGATGCCGGCAACAATCACCCAAGATGGCGCAGTCTCCGCTGCTTAGCTGGCGCACCAGGAGAGGCTTCAGCTGCAGTCTCCAACCATCCTTTTTTTTCCCTGGGGGGTTCTCAGTCTTTCCTAGCTGCAGACAATCTCTCAGCTGAAAATCCTCTACCTATTCTGGCTGAATGTTACCCGTTTCAGCTGCTCACCCTTATCTGCTCCAGGACAAGGCACAGGACATGTCCGCTTATACCTCCGCCATTTTTCCTCCCCTTGGTTTGCTCTTTCAAAGAACAGTGTAGACAGCCGCCCATTTGAGCTGTGTGACTTGGCAGCCGCCATGTTGGCCATATGGCTCACTGCGCCCCTGGGGCCCGCCATCTTGAAACAACAAAGGCCCCGCCCTCTGATTTAACCAATCACAAAAGGAATGTCTGCTCACTGATGCAGGATGGGATTTCAGGGGTGGAGTTTTAAGGCGGAGGTTTACTGTGGAAATGGGGATGGGGCAGAAAGTGTGCTTGCCTCTCAGATTTATTTAATACTATTTTTAAGAAGATGTTTTTAATGCTTAATAAATTAGCAATCATGGTCTTAATATAATTTCAGTGGTATGATAGGCCAATGTTTTAAGCAGTTTGCTTCATAAGGGCCGACAATAGAGCTCATATTTCTTAAAAGGCTTGTAGATACATTTTTAAAAGATATCTTAAATTCTCAGTAGAACCACACTTATGCGTATATCATAAACAAATTAAGAGTAATTGATTCCATGGTCAAGACTAGGTCCTATTATGTTGAGAACTGCTTAAAAAGTGTTGAACATGTTTTAATTAGATATGTATTTGGAAGTTTTTCCTGCGTCAATATTTCAAAATATAAAATGCTTGCTTTCATAAAGAATTTCTGCCAAATAAAGAATGAATTGATTTATTAGTAGCAAAGTCTTTATTTAACCTAGCAATGTCTTTTATTTTTTTTATTTTTTTTAAATATATTTTATTGATTTTTTACAGAGAGGAAGGGAGAGAGATAGAGAGTTAGAAACATCGATGAGAGAGAAACATTGATCAGCTGCCTCCTGCACATCTCCTACTGGGGATGTGCCCACAACCCTGGTACATGCCCTTGACCGGAATCGAACCTGGGACCTTTCAGTCCGCAGGCCGACGCTCTATCCACTGAGCCAAACCGGTTTCGGCGCTAGCAATATCTTTTATTTAAAAGCTCCTCACCGCTGCATTTTAAATTAGGCTGGAAGTGAAGCAGGGTTTGCATGTCGTGTATCAAAATAAAACTTTACTAAATGTGGGAAACTGATATAGGCTTAAGCCTCCGACTGACCTGCTGGCAAAGTCATAAACAATTCCCAGCTTGGAGAGCACAGTACTCTTAGCATAATTAGGCTTGACCTTATAACACTCCCTAGATTTTATCTGGGAAGCTAAGGGGCTGAGGAAGTGCAGGACGTGTAACCATGGTGTAAACAAGTGAAACTCACAAGAACAGTGTAACTTTGGTAACCACTACCTTGTTTACCACTCAGTATAAAAAGCTTGGTGAGGCCTGAGCACAGGGAAGTCCTTCCTCTTGAGTTGGACTTGCTGCCTGGTCCCCCAATATTCCCAAATTATCTCTTGTCTTTTCTTTTTCATTTGTTGTGGGGCTCCTCTTCCAGACCCGTACCCTGAACCACACAGGACGTGGAGGGAAACACTTACGACATCTGGCGCCCGACGGGTAATCTGGAAGTGCAGGTCTTGCTGGAGCGAGAAAAGGAAGTTTACACCGAAAAGGTGAGGAAAACTCACCGAAAAAGGTGAGGGGAAGTCCACCGCACGCAATGCCCAGGATCAACTACAGAAGCCCGGGTCTGTAAGTAACTGGGAACGTTTTCTTAACCAGGCTAACAAACGGGGAAGGATTTGGATTTAAGAAAGTAGATTCGGCTTTAAAAAAGGTATATTTGGCTTTTAAAAACTAAAAAAATCCTGTATTATGTGCTTTTGATTTGCATGTTTAAAGTGTTAAAATTTTAGAAGGTAATCTCTTACGGTTTTTGCATGTTATTATAGAACATAACCTTTGCTTTTCTTGAAAAAGGTACATTAGATATTGAATGCTTGCAAAAAAGTTAGAACTTGACAAAGGTCAGCAGCAGGGAAAAACTTGCCTCCAAACTGTTTTTCCTTGTGAAACACAGTATTTCATTTGCTAGAGCCTTTGAGAGAGGCCAAGGAGGATAAATCTCCTCCCCTTGCACCCTCCGCTCCTAAGGAGGAGCAGAAAGAAAAGAAAAAATGGGAGGAATGGCTTTCATGGCTCCCTCCACCTCCATGTCCTAATCCTGAAATGTTTACTTCTCCGTTAATAGAATCACCTGTGCTAAAAGGCCAAATTATAAAGAAATTGGAATATTAAAAGGTACTTTTTTAAATCAGGCTGAAAGAAAAAAGAGTGCCATGGTCACCTCAATGTGGTTTCTTGTTCAAATTAAAATCTTAATTTGTATTTGGAATCTAAAATCTGTAATAAGAAATGAAATTCCGCTACCGAATCCACCTCTGGTGTGGAGATATTCAAAGGTGGCAGGAGAGGGCAGAGCTATAAGCTCTCCGGCAATGAGGTTACTTAATGTATTGTTTAAAAATTACCGAAGAACATGTCGGGAAGTGCAAAGTTTGGCCAAGATAACCTTGGGTGCTAGCCATAACTTTGGAAAGCGAAAAAGGAAAAAAATTTAAAATGTCTTTTTCTATTAAGCATGACTTTGGGAAAAATATGCCATCTGAGTCATTTGCTGAAACTTCCCCCAAGTCAGGATGTGGGGAAAGCAAAGAAGGGAGCACATGGCGATCCAATATGGATGCCGCCTCCCCAAGTATTCTAATTTAAACTCTTCTCGTGATTGAAAAGTTTTACAAAATTTAAAAATGCGTCTGGGATTTCTGTGCACGTGTAAAGAGAAACTGGCTTGGAACTAAGGCGCGCATCGTCCGATTTGGGGCATTTAGATAGAGTTTTGAGCTGAAATCTCTTTCCAAATGTACAGAATGAAACCCAAGACTGATTATTTCCTAAGAAAAATGGCAAATTTTACCCAAAGGAAAAAAGATGCTGGCTAGATTCTAGCAACAAGATTGTTATATTTCCATAATAAAGAACAGTTTTTAAATGCTAATGAAGGGTGTTAAAAAGTTAACTTCAAGGCCAAAAAGAAAATTCAGTAAAATTGTCTCTGTTACAAAAATTTGCTAAAGAGTATGCCTTAAAATAATAATTTGGGCCGAAACCGGTTTGGCTCAGTGGACAGAGCGTCGGCCTGCGGACTGAAAGGTCCCGGGTTCGATTCTGGTCAAGGGCATGTACCTGGGTTGTGGGCACTTCCCCAGTGGGAGATGTGCAGGAGGCAGCTGGTCGATGTTTCTCTCTCATCGATGTTTCTAACTCTCTATCTCACTCTCTTCCTCTCTGTAAAAAATCAATAAAATATATTTTAAAAAAATAATAATAATTTGGATTTGAATCTCAAGAATTATTGAACTATATTAATTATAAAAATCTAAGTAGCCCAGGTAAAGGATGGTTACGCTCTTTAATTAAGGCTGGCTTCCCAAGGCAATTTCTAATGGAGGAAGGGCTAGCCTCCCTTCCCCCAACAGAACAAGCAGGTAGACCAAAAATTTCCTGCCAGTGGCAACTCATAAAGACAGGCTTGCTTCCTAGTTTCCCATCCTTGGGAGCAATGGCAGCCTAGGGCTTTGGGAGTTTGCTAAATTGCTAAATCTGCCTCATGAAAAATCTAGAAGACAGAATTAAATCTGTTGGTTGATTATGTCTTGCATTTTTGAAGTTTATTCTTAAAAATGTTATTGATTGAGAAATGCTAAATATTTAACTTGCCAGCTAAGAATTTAAAGTTCTGGTTAAATAAATTGGGAGAAATCATATAATTATAGTAAAATTTCAACATTTGTCTAATTGAAAAAAAGAGGGTAAATTCTGTGATCCCATCCAAAATTTTTATATGCTAAGATCAGTTTTAATTTAATTGATATCTCTTAATAATTATAAAAGGTATATAATCTTTAAATCATATATACACATATATATTTGATGGTCTTTCAAGTTGGATTTCAAAACTACAACCAAGGAATGACTTTGGGACATTTCACGGGCTCTGAAATGTTTTCAAAAGGTTATTTTCTCTTCTTAAAGATTTTAATAAAGCCAATTTAATATACTTGAAATCACAGGGAAGGCTTTATCAAATATAAATTAATATATTTTAAGTTTTTGCCTCTAAGAAAGGGCAAAACAAGTTATTTTGTTGGATATTTCTTAAAATGCAGCAGAATTTTAAGATGTAATTTAAAAATAGCAAAAGCTCCTTGACGCTGCATTTTAAATTAGGCTGCAGGTGGGACAGCATTTGCACCTAGTGAATCAGACATAAAACTTTACTAAATTTACTAACTGTACCTACTATAAGAAGCCAGTATCTTTGTAAGCAATTGAATCCTAGTAAAGTAAAATTCTTCTAAAAAAGGTTACCGAAGGCTTCCCATGATCCTTCTGTATATGCGAATAAGCCGAAAGGGAATGCTGTTTAAAAATATTATCTTAAATTTAATGAAAAGGAGAAATTTTAAAATTTTGAAATATTTTCCACTAATATTTATAGGATACTCTAATGATTTGCTGTTAAAATACCAAATCTGAAAGTACAGTCACAATAAATGTTTAATGATTTTGACTTGAAATACATGGCCTTGCGGCACTATCAGTCAACATCCAGGAAATAACCCTGTAGGTTACTTAGTGTAAAAGAAAAAGATTTCTTTTTAAATTGAAGTTTTCCAAGTCTAACCCAGCAGGAGGAGGGCGAGTCAGACAACAAACAGCCTGGAGACCACCTGGGGCATGGTAAAGAAGACTGTACAGAGAACGTCTTTCTTGCCATGCTAGCAGTAATCATCTGTACGGTAATATTACCTAGGGCAAATGTGTGAGTATTTCAGACTTATACTCCTGACCCTTCATGGGTAAGAACCCTTATGTGGGCTGATCCTTCCAGGAGGACCACAGGTGGGGCAAGGAAGCATATGGACAAGGTATTATTACACAGTTGTTGCCACCCAGCTTCCCTTTTGTATGACTCTGAATCAAGCCACTGCTCCTTGTGTGTAAAATTAAGAGAAGTTTTTGGCCAGCCTGGACCCCAAAGATCGGGGAAGAAACGGCTCAAGTACATGTATTATCGCTACTTGCTCTGGGGAAAGGTGCAGAAAATATAAGTGTGCTAAGGCACCCGCCCCACACACACACACACTAAGCCTTTACGTCAATGGTCTTATGTATAGAATCCCACTGAGGAAGAAGTTAATTGGCAAGATTGTTATAGTAATTATCCTACCACCAGCAAACTTAATAATTTTTTTTTTCTTTATAGACTGGAGCCCTTATGGTTCTCTGTATAGTAACAACCGCACCCCTAAATGGAAAGGGAATGCATCCTATGTATATGTTAAAGAAAATCACTCCATCTCATGGAGGAGACTTTGTTGGTCCTCAATTACAACATGACAACTGGCCTCTACAAAGCACGCAGTGGAAATTAGCTGCTGCGCTTGCACCTATACAATGGTATAGTTTCAATTATAGCTCAAATAGTTCCATTTTTGCTTTACGAGGAACTCTCAATAAGACAGTGTTTGCTAGTGCCTGTGTGTTTGATCTGTTTGTGCTGAGATCAGGCCCCATTCAGATGCATCTTAATGTTACAAGCCATCTGCATGAGGTGTCATGCACAGCTTGTACATTATCCCGTTGTATCAATTCTACTGTTCAAAAAAAAAAACTTACTCATGATTTTAAAACAACCAGCTTTTGCTTGGGTTCCCACTAACTTAACTGAACAATGGGAATCTCATTAAACCTACGAACTATTGCATGATCTAGTAAAAAATCTTAAAAAGACAAAAAAGATTTTTTGGAATGTTAATTGCAGGAATCTTTGCCCTTGTAACGTTACTTACTTCTGTGGGCATTGCTATTTCATCTATGGTACAGACTGTTCAGACCTCCCATTTCGTACAGCAGGCCAAAGAAAATGTAACTAAGAGCTTGTCTATACAAAAAGAAATTAACAGTCAGTTTAAAATTGAATTGCCATGGCCTAGAAAAAAGAATATCCTTACATGATATTATTCTACAATGTCATTATTGTACATTTATCCCAAACAAATTTACAAATGAATTTGAATGTTTTACATGAAGGGATTTATTCCTTTCCACTGTGCGGAGGGCCTCCTGGGGAAGGCACTTAAGCATTCTGTATTGACCTATCTTGACTTTTTTTTTGCCAAGAGGTATCCAATCGCCTACAGCTGTTACCTGAGCTCTCTGTTCAAGCTGGGATCATGAAAAGCTGGTACCGTGGATCTGTCTCTTTCCCAATGGCGTAAGCTGGGCCCTCTCTGGAGAAGAAACCTGGGTTCACTATGATCAATGCCGGGTCCCCGCCAGCAGGCGGGGGGATCCAAAGGCAGTTGCTGGGCATGGAGGCCAGAGGGACACAGGTTAACAAGGAGACAGAACTGAACCTCACAGCACCCTACTTGGCCCAGAGATGGTTGATAGTCAAAGACGGGTAAGACCCCAAAGCGTGGGGCGACCTAAGACAGGCACAGACGGGGGCCAGGGGGAGAAAACTTTGGGTGCAACAAAGGAGGGACACAGACCCCCGCCAATGGTTCACGGGCTTGACACTCGCCCCTTCTGAGGAAGGTCTCCTGTCCCCATGGCTGCTTCTTGCTTCCCAGGCCCAGCCCAGATCAGGAACCAAATAACAGAAGAGATTTGGTCCAGCTGAAAGCAGAATCCAGATAAACGGAGGCTTGGCTAACAGACCCTATGTCTAAATCTAGCCTAACAACAGGAATGCTCAAAGCTTTCACAAGGATGTAAAGTGATCCTCTTTCTTAATATTTAAAGGGAAAATTAAGATTATTGTTAAAATATTAAATTTGACAGCAAAATAGTTTTCAAATTAATTAAATTCAAGTTTACAAATTAATTACATTTGGCTATTTTGAAATAAGTAGTTATTCAAAAAGTATTAACAAAAATTTTCATTTCGTGGGAAACATGTTATGAAAATAAAGCAGGTTCAGGTTCATTTTTTTGCGTGCAAAAAATTAATATTTAAAGCTATCTAGACTGCATTATAAAATTTCCAAGAAGTCTCCTAATTAAATAAAAAAAAGGGGGGGATAGTGGAAAAATATCGTGGAAGAATACCATGTAAGGAAATAGATCCTGTAACTAAATTACATTTAGAGAAAAAATTGTTTCGTTTATAATGCTAATAGTGAGACACCCAGAAAAAACACACATTATGCTAGGGTAGGCCAGGGAAAGATCATGTTAAACAAAAGACCCCAAGTAAGGTTTTTTTTTTTCCTTTAACATTTGGTCGAGAATATGTTTGTATACTTTCAGAGAACAGGTACAAGACCATGTGGATTCCTGTAAGAACGGATCACAGAAAGCCAACCACAAAGACAGAAGAGACAGTTCAGAGATGGAGATGGTGGAAGACGCATTGCCATGGTAGCAGTCAGCAGCTGTGCAGCACTGCAGGGTGCTCAGGAACAGACCCGAAAGGACCGGACCTGCATTTTCCACCATCCAGAACAAACATTTCATTGCTGACATGTACACATGAACTTTTGGACATTGAAACATGGACTCATAACTTTAGGACATTGAAATTGGGACTTGATTATTTTTTAAAGAAAAAATAAGGGGGAGTTGTGGGAAACTGTTTATTGCCTTCACTATCTGATAAGCATAGACAGAGAACTCCCCATAACACCCCGAAAGCTGGGTGCCTTTGAAGCCCTAGCAAAGCTCAGAGCTAGGCGCCACCTCTGTTTGTGCAGACAGTGGTAGCTGAAACTACTCCCCCATTTATTATTATGTAAATCCTTGCTGAGTGGCTAGTGTGCTTATTACTAGGTGGTCACCTGCCTAAGGTCTATGCTATGGGTGCATCCGAGATCAATAAAAGCTTGGTGAGGCCTGAGCACAGAGGAAGTCCTTCGGGACTTGCAAACTGGTCCCCCAATATTGCAAAATTATCTCTTGTCTTTTTCTCTCCTTTGTTGTGCGGCTCCTCTTTCAGATACCGACCCCTACTCCATGCGGGACATGGAAGGAAACAATCAACACAAAACACAAGGATGGTTGAATGAACTGCAAGTCCAAAAGTGAATGTATGTTGGTATTGGGGGGGGGGGGGTGGTTAGGATGGATGGTCATGGTCGCATTCATGAGGAACAGGGCATTTTGTTAGTGCTGGCAGTGTATAATAAAGAATTTGAATTATTTTTTACATGGCAGACTATTGAATATTGTTAAACTATTGAAAGGATGGTCAGCTCGAGATGTGAAGTTTTATGCCACAACTGGTACAGTTTTGCCTTTAACATCATGGTCTAGAACAGCATTGTTGGATATTGGAGATACTGAGGAAGTGAGGTTTGACTCTGTTTCACTTCTGGGGAGGGATCTAAGGAGGGAGCAGGCATTTGAGAAGGGAGTAATGTAGATTTCTTTAATTGGGGCACCAGACAAGCCATTCCATACTGAGCCAGACACTTAGAATAAGGACAAGGAGAAGACTGAATGGGGATTTTATCTTCAACAGTTTCTCATACTGGCAAGGAAGAAAAGAAGCTGATGTTTAATTTAGGTTTGGATTGGGTGGGTGGGATGCATGATGGTGGTCGCAGTCATGAGGAACAGGGTGTTCTTTTATGCTGGCAGTGTATCATAATGAATTTGATTTCCTTTTTACATGGTAGACTATTGAATATTGTTAAACTATTGACAGGATTCTCAGCTCAATATGTTAAGTTTTATGCCACAACTGGTACAGTTTTTATTTAACAACTTGCTCTAGAACAGCATTGGTAGATATTGTTGATATTAGAGAAGTGAGGTTTCACTCTAACTGTTTCACTGATGATTCACTTCATGTTACATTTGCACCAAACCTAAGTAAGATATTAGTAATAAGGGAAATTGGGTACGGTGTACATGAGTATTATCTTCCCAATTTTTTTGTAAATCTGGAACTATTCTAAAACAAAATTTTTATTAAAACTACACTCAAAATAATAGTAAATGGTAATATCTGAACATAGTGGAATGGACCACTGAAATGACTGTAGAGTTTAGAAAGTGGATCAGAGGAAACACCACCTCCCTGCCATATGCTGGACTATAGTGGAACTAAAGGAAGAGAGTGAGAGAGAGGAGAGGGAGAGAGAGAGAGAGAGAAAGAGAGAGAGAGAGAGAGAGAGAGAGAGAGAGAGAGAGAGAGAGAGAGTAAATAGAGACAGAGGTCAGTTTGGGAAAAATTTTAGTAGTTAAGTGGAAGGTCTCCATTCTATAACCAGAGTATCTGAAATTTCTGCATCCTCTGCAAACCCTGTCCCTCTTGGATGGTCAAGCTGAGGCTTTATGATGTCAAGCCACACCATGGCCAAACTGATTTTGGGCAACCAGACCTGAAATGAGTGGCTCCTCATTAACCTAAATATAATAAATAGAGGCCAGGAACTCTTTCAGTAGTGTCTGTTGCCTCAAGATAGCGAGACTTAATAAGACGATAGTGTAGACTTATAGATATAAGTAATAAGACTCCAAACCCAAGGATGGAAGAAGAAACTGCAAGGACAAAATTGTATTTATGTTTGTTTTGGGGTCAGGTGAGCTGCATGGTGATGTTCGCATTCATGAGGAACAAGGTGTTGTGTTAGTGCTGCCAGTGTATAGTAAAGAACTTGATTTCCTTTTTACATGGCAGACTATTGAATATAGCTAAACTATTGAAAGGATGGTCAGCTCAAGATCTGAAGTTTTATGCCGACAATGGTCCAGTTTTTCCTTTAACAACTTGTTCTAGAACAGCATTGCTGAATATTGGAGATACTAGTGAAGGGAGGTTTCACTCTGACTGTTTCACTGATGATTCACTTCATGTTACATTTGCCCCATACATAAGTACGATATTAGTAATAAGCGAAATTGGGTATGGTGTACGTGGTTATTATCTTCACAATTTTTCTGTAAAGCTGGAACTATTCTAAAATAAAACATACATTAAAACAACACTCAAAATCCTAGAAATGGTAGCAACTGAACATAGTGGAATGGACCACTGAAGTGACGGGGGAGTATGGAAATTGTATTAGAGGAAACACCACCTCCCTGCCATATGCTGGACTATAATGGAACTAAGTGAAATGAGAGAGAGAGACAGTTTGGGTAAAATTTTAGGAGTTTAGAGGAAGGTCTCTCTTCTATAACCAGAGTGTCTGAGATTTCTGCATCCTCTGCCACTCCCGCCCCTCCTGGAAGGTCAAGCTGAGGCTTTGTGATGTCAAGCCACACCATGGCAACCACTGAATTTGGGCAACCAGAGCTGAAGTGAGTGGCTCCCCATTAACCTAAAGACTATATGGAGGCCAGGACCCTGTGAGTAGTGTCTGTTTCCTCAAGATAGCGAAACTTAATAAGAAGATGTTGTAGTCTAGTATAGATAAGGAATAAGACTCCAAACACAAGCATGGATGAAGAAACTGCAAGTCCAAAAGTGAAGTTATGTTTGTTTTGGGGTGGGGTGGTGGGATGGATGGTGGTGGTCGCTGTCATGAGGATCAGGGTGCTGTGTTAGTGCTGGCAGTGTATAATAATGAATTTGATTTCCTTTTTACATGGCTGTCTATTGAATATTGTTAAACTATTGAAAGGATGGTCAGGTGCAGATTTCAAGGTTTATTCCACTTCTCGTCCAGATTTTTCATTAACAACTTGGTCTGGAACAGCATTGCTGGATACTGGACATACTAGAGAAGTGAGGTTTCACTCTGTTTCACTGATATTTCACTTCATGTTACATTTGCCCCATACATAAGTAAGCTATTAATAATAAGGGAAATTGGGTATGGTGTACATGGTTATTATCTTCACAATTTTTCTGTAAATATGGTCATATTCTAAAATAAAACATCCATTAAAACAACACTCAAAATCCTAGGAAACGTTAATATCTGAACATAGTCTAATGGACTACTGAAATGACGGTAGAGTATGGGAATTGTCTTAGAGGAAACACCACCTCCCTGCCTATGCTGAAATATAATGGAACTAGAGGAAAGTAGAGAGAGAGAGAGAGAGAGAGAGAGAGAGAGAGAGAGAGAGAGAGAGGTCAGTTTGGGAAAAATTTTAGGAGTTAAGAGGAAAGTCTCTGTTCTATAGCAAGAGTGTCTGAGATTTCTGCATCCTCTTCCACCCCTGCCATTCTTGGTCAGTCAAGCTGTGGATTTGTGATGTCAAGGAACAAAATGGCAACCACTGACTGTTGGCAAACAGAGCTGAAGTGAGTGGCTCCTCATTAACTTAAAGAGTATATATAGAGGCCAGGACCCTTTGAGTAGTGTCTGTTGCCTCAAGATCGCGAAACTTAATAAGATGATACTGTACACAAGTAGAGATAAGGAATATGACTCCAAACACAAGGACGGATGAAGAAACTGCAAGTACATAAGTGAGTTCATGTATGTTCTGCGGGAGAAGGCGGGATGGATTGTGGTGTTCGCAGTCATGAGGAACAGGGTGTTCTGTTAGTGCTAGCAGAGAATAATAATTAATTTGATTTCCTTTTGACACAGCAGACTTTTGAATATTGTTAAACTATTGAAAGGAAGGTCAGCTCAAGTCTTAAGTTATGTGCAACAACTGGTCCAGTTGATGCAATAACAACATGGTCTAGAACAGCATTGCTGGATATTGGACATACTAGAGAAGTGAAGTTTCTATCTGTGTCACTGATGATTCACTTCATGTTACATATATGCCCGATAATAAGTAAGATATTAGTAAAAAGGGAAATTGGGTATGGTGTACATGGTTATTATCTTCACAATTTTTCTGTAAATCTGGAATTATTCTAAAATAAAATATCCATTAAAACAACACTCAAAATCCTAGGAAATGGTAGCAACTGCACATATTGAAATGTACCACTGAAATTATGGGGGAGTATGGCAATTGTCTTAGAGGAAACATCACCACCCTGCCATATCCTGGACTATAATGGACCTAGAGGAAATGAGAGGGAGAGAGAGGACAGTTAGGGAAAAATTAAAGGAGTAAGATGAAGGTCTCTGTTCTATAACCAGAGTGTGTGAGATTTCTCCATCCTCTGCTGGTTGGTCAAGCTGAGGCTTTGTGATGTCAAACCACACCATGGCAACCACTGATTTTGGGCAGCCAGGGCTAAAGTGAGTGGCTTCTCAATAACATATAAAGTATATATAGAGGCCAGAACCCTTTCACTAGTGTCTGTTGCCTCAAGATAGCGAAACTTAATAAGACGATAGTCTAGACCAGTAGAGATAAGAAAGAAGACTCCAAACACAAGGATGGATGAAGAAACTGTAAGTGCAAAAGTCAATTTATGTTTGTATTGGGGGGGTGGTATGGATTGACGTGGTGACAGTCTTGAGGAACAGGGTGTTGTGTTAGTGCTGGAAGTGTATAATAAAGAATTTGATTTCCTTTTTACATGGCAGACTATTGAATATTGTTAAACTATTGACAGGAGGGTCAGCTCAAGATGTGAATATTTATGCCACAAGTGATTGAGTTTTTCCTTTAACATCATGGTCTAGAACAGCATTGTTGTATATTGGAGATACTAGAGAAGTGAGCTTTGACTCTGTTTCACTGATGAGGAGGCATCAAAGGAGGGGGCAGACATGTGAGAAGGGAGTAATGTAGATTTCTTTATTTGGGGCACCAGACAAGCCTTTCCATACTGAGTCAGACACTTAGCATAAGGACAAGGATAAGTCTGAATGGCGATTTTATTCCCAACACTTTCTCATACTGACAAGGAAAAAAGAAGCTGATGTTTACTTTAGGTTTGAATTGGGGCAGCCGGATGGATGGTGATGGTCGCAGTCATGATGAACAGGGTGTTGTCATAGTACTGGCAGTGTATAATAATGAATTTGATTTCCTTCTTACATGGTAGACTATTGAATATTGTTAACTCTTGACAGGATGGTCGCTCAAGATCTGAAGTTTTATGCCGTAAATAGTCCAGGTTTTCCTTTAATAACTTGGTCTAGAACAGCATTACTGGATATTGGAGATACTAGAGAAGTGAGGTTTCACTCTATTTCACGGATGATTCACTTTATATTACAACTACTCCCTAGTTAACTAAGATATTAGTAATAAAGGAAAATGGGTATGGTTTCCATGGTTATTATCTTCACAATTTTTCTGTAAATCTGAAACTATTCTTAAAACAACCATTAAAACAACACTGAAAATCCTAGTAAATGGTAGCAACTGAACATAGTGGAAAGGACCACTGAAATGACGGGGGAGTATGGCAATTGTCTTGGGGGAAACACCACCTCCCTGCCATAGGATGGACTATAATGGAACTAGAGGAAATGAGAGAGAGAGTCAGGTCAGTTTGGGAAAAATTTTAGCAGTTAAGAGGAAGGTCTCTGTTCTATAACCAGAGTGTCTGAGATTTCTGCATCCGCTGCCACCCCCGCACCTCCTGGATGGTCAAGCTGAGGTTTGTGATGTCAAGCCTCACCATGGCAACCACTGATTTGGGGCAGTCAGAGCTGAAGTGTGTGACTCCTCATTAATCTGAAAAGTATATATAGAGGCCAGGAAAATTTGAGTAGTGTCTGTTGCCTCAAGATAGGGAAACTAAATAAGACGATAGTGTTGACTAGTAGAGATAAGGAATAAGACTCCAAACAAAAGCAAGGATGAAGAAACTGCTAGTCCAACAGTGAACTTACGTTTGTATTGGGGGGTGGTGGGATTGATGGTGGTGGTCGCAATCATGAGGAACATGGTGTTGTGTTAGTGCTGGCAGTGTATAATAAAGAATTTGATTTCCTTTTTACATGGCAGACTATTGAATATTGTTAAACTATTGAAACGATCATAAGCTCAAGACCTGAAAGTTTATGCCACAACTGGTCCAGTTTTTCCTTTAACAACTTGGTCTAGAACAGCATTGCTGGATATTGGAGATAGTAGGGAAGTGAGGTTTCACTCTAACAATTTCACTGCTGTTTCACTTCATGTTACATTTACTCCATACATAAGTAAGTCATTAGTAATAAGGGAAATTGTGTTGGTGTACATGGTTATTAACTTCACAACTTTTCTTTAAATCTGGAACTATTCTAAAATAAAACATCCATTAAATCAACACTCAAAATCCTAGGAAATGGTAGCAACTGAACATAGTGGAATGGACCACTGAAATGACGGTGGAGTATGGGAATTGTCTTAGAGGAAACACCAACTCCCTGCCATATGCTGGACTATAATGGAACTAGAGGAAATGAGAGGGAGGGAGAGGACAGTTAGGGAAAAATTTAAGGAGTAAGATGAAGGTCTCTGTTCTATAACCAGAGTGTCTGAGATTTCTGCATCCTCTGCCACCCCTGCCCCTCCTGGTTGGTCAAGCTGAGGCTTTGTGATGTCAAGCCACACCATGGCAACGACTGATTTTGGGCAGCCAGAGCTGAAGTGAAGGCTCCTCATTAATCTAAAAAGTATATATAGAGGCCAGGACAATTTGAGTAGTGTCTGTTGCCTCAAGATAGCGAAACTTAATAAGATGATAGTATAGACTAGTAGAGACAAGGAATAAGACTCCAAACACAAGCATGGATGAAGAAACTGTAAGTCCAAAAGTGAATTTATGTTTGTATTTAGGGGGTGGGATGGATGTTCGTGGTGTCAGTCATGAGGAACAGGGTGTTGTGTTAGGGCTCGCAGTTTACAATAAAGATTTGATTCCTTTTTACATGGCTGACTATTGAATATTGTTAAAGTATTGAAATGATCTTCAGCTCAAGTTGTGAAGTTTTATGCCACAACAGGTAGAGTTTTTACTTTAACATCATGGTCTAGAACAGCATTGTTGGAAATTGGATATACTAGAGAAGTGAGGTTTGACTCTGTTTCATTGATGAGGAGGGAGCTTTGGAGAGGGCAGGCATGTGAGAAGGGAGTAATGTTGATTTCTTTAGAAGGGGCACTGGACAAGCCATTACATACTGAGCCAGACCCTTAACATAAGGACAAGGAGAAGTCTGAATGGGGATTTTTTCTCAATACTTTCTCATACGGTCAAGGAAAAAAGAAGCTGATGTTTAATTTAGGTTTGGATTGGGGGTTAGGATGGATGGTGGTGGTCGCAGTCATATGGAACAGGGTGTTGTGTTAGTGCTGGCAGTATGTAATATTGAATTTGTTTTCCTTTTTACATAGTAGACTATTGAATATTGTTAAACTATTGAAAGGATGGTCAGCTCAAGATGTGAAGTTTTATGCCACAACTGGTCCAGTTTTTCTTTTAACAACTTGGTCTAGAACAGCATTACTGGATATTGGAGATACTAGAGAAGTGAGGTTTCACTCTGTTTCACTGATGATTCACTTCATATTACATTTGCCCCCTAGTTAAGTGAGATATTAGTAATAAGGGAAATTTGGTATGGTATACATGGTTACTATCTTCACAATTTTTCTGTAAATCTGGAACTATTCTAAAATAAAACATCCATTAAAACAACACTCATAATCCTAGGAAATATTAATATCTGAACACAGTGGAATGGACCACTGAAATGACGGGGGAGTATGGCAATTGTCTTGGAGGAAACACCACCTCCCTTCAATAGGGTGGACTATAATGGGACCAGAGGAAATGAGAGAGATGCAGGTCAGTTTGGGAATAATTTTAGCAGTTAAGAGGAAGGTCTCTGTTCTATAACCAGAGTGTCTGAGATTTCTGCATCCTCTGCCAACCCCGCGACTCCTGGATGGTCAAGCTGAGGCTTTGTGATGTCAAGCCACACCATGGCAACCACTGATTTTGGGCAGTCAGAGCTGAAGTGTGTGGCTCCTAATTAACTTAAAAGTGTATATAGATGCCAGGACACTTTGAGTAGTTTCTGTTGCCTCAAGATAGCGAAACTAAATAAGACGATATTGTAGACTAGTAGAGATAAGGAATAAGACTCCAAACACAAGCATGGATGAAGAAACCGCTAGTCCAACAGTGAACTTATGTTTGTATTGGGGGGGGGGATTGATGGTGGTGGTCGCAGTCATGTGGAAAATGGTGTTGTGTTAGTGCTGGCAGCGTATGATAAAGAATTTGATTTCCTTTTTACATGGCAGACTGTTAAATATTGTTAAACTATTGAAACGATCATAAGATCAAGACCTGAACGTTCATGCCACAACTGGTCCAGTTTTTCCTTTAACAACTTGGTCTAGAACAGCATTGCTGGATATTGGAGATACTAGAGAAGTGAGGTTTCACTCTAACTGTTTCACTGATGTTTCACTTCATGTTACATTTACTCCATACATAAGTAAGTCATTAGTAATAAGGGAAATTGTGTATGGTGTACTTGGTTATTACCTTCACATCTTTTCTGTAAATCTGGAACTATTCTAAAATAAAATATCCATTAAAACAACACTCAACAAATGGCGGAGGTTTAGACAGATGTGTCGGTGCCTTGTCCCGAGCAGATAAGGGCGGGCAGCTGAAACGGGAAGCCTACAGCCTGAATAAGCAGAGGAGATTCAGCTGAGAGACAGTCTGCTGCTAGGAAAGATAGAGAAATCCTAGATAAAGGGAATGGTTAGAGGCTGAGGCTGAAACCTCTCCAGGTGCGCTGGCACAGCCGAGGAGGCCATGCCATCTTGGGTGACTGTCATCGGCATCCAGAGACCAGCTACTAACCCGACAACAATGGCTCTCAAGCAGCGCGACTACGTGAACTCAGAGGAACCCTGCTTCTCCCCACAGAAAGGTTAGACTTTCCCAAAGATGCGGTTTGCAGTTTAGGTTGGAGAGTGGAACATGCGCAGGGGGGTGGGGACTCTGCGCCCCACAAAGACAGCGGCCGTTGGAGCCAGCGTGACCCACGAGTGTGGAATGGCCCCCCCAGGGCTGCTGGCAGAAGTGAACGCTATAAATAATCCCACAGTTGGACGGAACACAAATGGGCAGCCTCAGATTATGCCAGTTTGCCGGCTACTCGGTGCATGGAGCCAGAGCGCTCGCAGAGACTTCGCGCAGATTTGGAAGGTGAAGTGGTGCGAGTTTGCACAACTCCCCATGCTCTTAAATCTGGGCGTTTGATTGTTGAACCCAGTGCAAGGGACTACCCAGTTGGGGTCAGTCACAGAGCTTGTAAGGGAAGGCTGTTTTGGGGGAGCCTGGAAAACAGCGCAGGACATTCCAAACCAGCTTCTGGTACAATAGAGAACACCTGGTCAGAGAGGTCCTATACCCTCAGAGGTCAATCACGACGCACTGCCACCCAGAGGCAGAGCCACGAACTGACTCTTCTGTAAATACAGATAAGGGCTGTCTGGGAAACCAATACAGCCTGCCTTAAAATCAGGACTGTGGCTTACAACACGGTGGAACATGTATCAGAGGGAAATTCAACATTCTCCTGAATACCGGGTATGCCAAAAAGAGAAGCAGAAGATCTGAAGCACCTTCATTACAGCCCATTTTTTTTAAATTATTTTTTTTAATTATTGTTTCACCTCTTAACTAAGAAACCATTTATTTTCTTTTTTTCATCACCTGATTTTACCCTTTTAATTACTACATTTTTATTTTTAACCAGTATTATTACTGCTTCCATTTTACCTTTTTTTTTTAAAGTGTCATTTTACTTTCTCTTTATTTTATTTTGGGACTAAGGTTCTCCATTCTATTTTCATCGTTCCTTTAGCATCATTTTCCTCTACCTCAATTGTGTTGCTGTGCTAAAACCCTCTTCCCCACTTTTCCCCTTTTGCTGTCCTGTTTCTCTTACCCTATTCCTGCTTTAGATTTTCCCTATTCTTCATACCCCGTCTAAATTTCACCTTACTTATGTATCCCTTTTTCAATCACCTGCTCTAAATCCTTATCCACCTCTCCCTTATCTTTCTTCACTATCCAAATTTTTTATTCTCTCCTTTTCTCTATTTTTTTTGTTATTGCTTGCTCAGTTGTTGAGTATACTATTTTTTTTTTCTTTTCTTTTCTTTAAGGATTGTCTGTGAGGTTGTTCTGCTTTTTCTTTTTCTGTCTCCCATCCCCCCCGCCCCGGCCAGTTATTTTTGTGCTTCTGTTTTCCCTTGCGTCACTTGATAGTATTGGCTGTTTGTAGTTTGTATTCACTCCAGGGATCCGTTGCTGGAATTTGTTGGGATTAATGGCGGTTCTATCGAAGTTTTCTCCTCATATGAATACTCTCCTCCCCTCTTCTACTTCATTCTTTTTTCTTTTCTTTCTTTTTTTCTTTTTTTTTCTCTTTTTTCTGTTTTCCTCTCTACCTTTTTCTCTTCTTTCTTCCTTACCCCCCAACTCTCTTAGCTCGTGTAGCCATCTTTATTTGGGGTTATTAATACCGTAATTCATTTGTGTTCAGTGCCTGGAACGTTGTGCCTTGTTTTGTTGAATTTTGTGCCTTTAAATCAACGCAGCAGATCCAAGCAACAGTGGCCTCCTGATCTCCACACGCTCTGTCTGAGGAACAGCTGCTGTGTGTGAAGCTTCCCTCCACCAGCCAGAAGAGCCAGAACAGCTGTGAACAGCTAACATCAGAAGAACCGCTACCAACAGAGGAGCAACTGCTACCACAACCGCCCAAGGAGCAACCACAGCCCGAGGAGCCACTGCCACCTAGGGAGCAGCCACTGAACGACTCAATATCTATATACGTCAGTGAGATCAAACATGGGTAGACAAAGAAATCCCCAAAGGAAAGAAAAGGAGGACTCACCAGAAAAGCAGTTAAGTGATACAGAGGCATACAACAAGACAGAAAAAGAATTCAGAATAAGGGTCCTAGAGTGCATACACAGGATGGAGGAAAAAATCGACAACTTATCCAAGAAGCAAGAAGAAACAGATGAAAAAATCAACAACTTAAGTAAGACCCAAGAAGAAATGAAGTGCGATATAGCTGCAATAAAGAACACCATTGAAAGTATCAACAGTAGACTAGGAGAAGCGAAAGACAGAATTAGTGAATTAGAAGACAGGGAAGCAAAACACACCCAAACTGTACTTCAGTTGGAGAAAAAAATTAAAAGACAGGAGGAGAGCCTAAGGGACCTTTGGGACAACATGAAATGAAACAACATACCAATAATAGGGGTGCCAGAACAACAGAAAGAGGAACAAGGATTAGAAAACCTATTGGAAGAAATAATATCAGAAAACTTCCCTGAGGTGGGGAAGAAAAAAGTCACACAAGCCCAGAGAGTCCCAAGCAAGGTGAACCCGAAAAGACCCACACCAAGACACATCATAATTACCATGGCAAATATTCAGGACAAAGAGAGAATCTTACAGGCTGCAAGAGAGAGATGGAAAGTTACATACAAGGGATCTCCCATTAGATTATCAAGTTATTTCTCAACAGAAACACATCAGGCCAGAAAAGAATCTACAGAAATTTACAAAGTGATGCAAAGCAAAGGACTGAATCCAAGAATACTCTATCCAGCAAGGCTATCATTCAAAATTGAAGGGGAAATAAGAAGCTTCACAGACGAAAAACGGCTAAGGGAGTTTATCACCACCAAACCAGCAATGCAAGGAATGCTAAAGGGACTGGTGTAGAAAAAAGAAATAAAAATCCCAGAAAGAAAACAGCCACGCACACAAAAAGAAATGGCTACAAAAAAGTACCTTTCAATAAAAACTTTAAATGTAAATGGGCTAAATGCTCCAACCAAAAGATATCGAGTGGCTGAATGGATAAAAAATCATGACCTATACATTTGCTGTCTACAAGAGACCCACCTCATTAGAAAGGACTCGCACAGACTGAAAGTGAAGGGATGGAAAAATATCTTTCAGGCTAATGGTAAAGAAAAGAAAGCTGGGGTAGCAATACTTATATCGGACAAAATAGACCTCAAAGTGAAGGCCATAACAAGAGATACGCAAGGCCACTTCATAATACTAAAGGGATCAATACAACAAGAAGATATAATCCTGATAAACATATATGCACACAATGCAGGAGCACCCAAATACATAAAAAATCACCTGGAAGATATCAAAGGAGAGAGAGACAACAATACAATCATAGTAGGGGACTTTAATACACCACTGTCAGCACTAGATAAATCCTCTAGACAATCAGCAAAGAAACAGCAATCCTAAATGAGTCACTAGATCAGATGGACTTAATTGTTATCTTCAGAACACATCACCCCACAGCCACGGAATATACATTCTTCTCAAGTGCTCATAGGACAGATTCAAAAAAAGAACACATATTGGGTCACAAACAAAGTCTCCCCAAATTCAAGAAGATTGAAATCATACCAAGCATCTTCTCAGACCACGATGGCATAATATTAGTAATAAACTACAATAAAAACAACCCAAAATACCCAAACACTTGGAAGCTGAAAAGCATGTTATTAAATATTGACTGGGTTACCAATGAGATCAAAGAAGAAATTAAAAACGTCCTGGAAACTAATGACAACGAAAACACAACAATCCCAAACCTATGGGACACAATGAAAGCAGTCCTGAGAGGGAAGTTTAGAGCTCTACAGGCCTATCTCAAAAAACAAGAAAAAATGGTAGTAAATCAGCTAACTCTACAACTCAAAGTATTAGAAAGAGAGCAACAAAGAAATCCGAGAGTGAGCAGAAGGAAGGAGATAATAAAGATTAAAGCAGAAATAAATGACATAGAGACCGAAAAAACAATACAGAAAATCAATGAAACCAAGAGCTGGTTCTTCAAAAGGATAAACAAGATTGACAAACCTCTAGCCATGCTCACCAAGAAGCAAAGACAAAGGACCCAAATAAACAAAATCAGAAACGATAGCGGAGAAATAACAACAGACCCCACAGAATTACAAATGATTGCTAAAAAATACTATGGACAGCTCTACTCCAACAAACTAGACAACCTGGAAGAAATGGACAAATTCCTAGAAAAATACAACATTCCAAAACTCAATCAGGAAGAATCTAAAAATCTCAATAGGCCAGTAACTATGGAAGAAATTGAAGGAGACATCAAAAAGCTTCCATCTAACAAAAGCCCAGGACCAGACGGCTTCACAGGGGAATTTTACCAAACCTTCAAGGAAGAACTAAACCCTATCCTCCTCAGACAACTACCAAAAATTCAGGAGGAAGGAACACTTCCAAGCTCATTCTATGAAGCCAGCATCACCCTAATACCAAAACCCGGTATAGACAACACAATGAAAAAGAATTACAGGCCAATATCGCTCATGAACATAGATGCCAAAATCCTCAACAAAATCTTGGCAAATCGGATCCAGCAGTACATCAGAAAGATCATACACCATGACCAAGTAGGATTCATCCCAGGGATGGAAGGATGGTACAATATCCGCAAATCAATAAACGTGATACATCACATAAAAAAATTGAAAGAAAAAAACCACATGGCCATATCAATTTATGCAGAACAATCGTTTGACAAAATCCAACACCGATTTTTGATAAAAACTCTCAGCAAGGTGGGAGTAGAAGGATCATACCTCAATATAATAAAAGCCATATATGACAGGTCCACAGCCAACATCATACTCAATGGACAAAAAGTAACACCATTTCCCCTAAGAACAGGAACAAGACAGGGATGCCCCCTCTCACCACTTCTGTTCAACATAGTACTGGAAGTGTTAGCCATTGCAATTAGGCAAGAGGAAGAAATAAAAGGCATCCAAATTGGAAAAGAGGAAGCGAAACTGTCCTTATTTGCAGACGACATGATATTATACATACAAAACCCTAGAGAATCCATCCAAAACTACTAGGCCTAATACATGAATTTGGCAATGTAGCAGGATACAAAATAAACCCCAAGAAATCTGAGGCATTTCTATACACCAATAGTGAACTTTCAGAATAGAGATTACAAAAACAATCCCTTTTACCATCACACCAAAGAAATTAAGCTACCTGGGAATAAACTTAACTAAAGAGGTAAAAGTCCTCTACTCCGAAAACTACAGGACCTTGAAAAAAGAGATGGAGGAAGACATAAACAGATGGAAGAACATACCGTGTTCATGGATTGGTAGAATCAATATCATTAAAATGTCCATACTACCCAAAGCAATCTATAAATTCAACGCACTTCCCATTAGAATACCAACGGCATACTTCAGAGATCTAGAACGAACTCTCCAAAAATTCATCTGGAATAAAAAAAGACCCCGAATAGCGGCAGCAATCCTGAGAAAGAACAAAGTAGGTGGGATCTCAATACCAGATATCAAGCTGTATTACAAAGCCACTGTTCTCAAAACTGCCTGGTATTGGCACAAGAACAGACATATAGATCAATGGAATAGAATAGAGTGTCCAGAAATTGACCCGATTCAATATGCTCAGTTAATATTTGACAAAGGAGGCAAGAACATACAATGGATCCAGAATAGTCTCTTCAACAAATGATGTTGGGATAATTGGGCAGATACATGCAAGAAAATGAAACTAGACCACCAACTTACACCATACACAAAAATAAACTCAAAAAAGATAAAGGACTTAAATGTACAACAGGAAACCATAAAAATTCTAGAAGAATCCAAAGGCAACAAAATCTCAGACATATGCCAAAGCAATTTCTTCACTGATACAGCTCCTAGGGCACTTGAAACAAAAGAGAAAATGAACAAATGGGAGTACTTCAATATAAAAAGCTTCCGCAAAGCAAAAGAAACCATCAACAAAACAACAAGAAAACCAACTGTGTGGGAAAACATATTTGCCAATGTCATATCTGACAAGGGCCTAATCTCCAAAATTTATAGGGAACTCATACAACTTAACAAAAGGAAGATAAACAATCCAATCAAAAAATGGGCAAAGGACCTAAATAGACACCTTTCAAAAGAGGACATTCAGAAAGCCAAGAGACATATGAAAACATGCTCAAAGTCACTAATCATCCCAGAGATGCAAATCAAAACAACAATGAGGTACCACCTCACACCTGTCAGACTGGCTATCATCAACAAATCAACAAACGACAAGTGCTGGAGAGGATGTGGAGAAAAAGGAACACTTGTGCACTGCTGGTGGGAATGCAGACTGGTGCAGCCACTATGGAAGACAGTATGGAGTTTCCTCAAAAAACTGAAAATGGAACTCCCATTTGACCCTGTGATCCCACTTCTAGGAATATATCCCAGGAAACCAGAAACATCAATCAGAAAGGATATATGCACCCATATGTTCATAGCAGCACAATTCACCATAGGTAAGATCTGGAAACAGCCTAAGTGCCCAGCAGTAGATGAATGTATTAGAAAACTGTGGTACATCTACACGATGGAATACTATGCTGCTGTCAAAAGGAAGGAACTCCTACAATTTGCAAAGGCATGGATGGAACTGGAGAGCATTATGCTAAGTGAAATAAGCCAGTCAATGAAGGAAAAATACCACATGATCTCACTCATTCATGGATAATAGAGACCATTATAAACTTTTGAACAGTAATAGATACAGAGGCAGAGCTGCCTAAAACAGATTGTCAAACTGCAGTGGGAAGGCCGGGGTAAGTTGGGGGGCAGGAGGGAGGGGTATAAGAAATTAACCGAAGGACTTGTATGCATGCATATATGCATAACCAATGGACATGGGACGCTGAGGGGTAGGGGAGTCCAGGGGATAGTCAAGGGCGGGGGCAAAAAAGACACATATGTAATACCCTTTGTAATACTTTAAGCAATTAAAAAAAAGAGAAAAAAATAAAGTAATTATGATGTAAAAAAAATAAAAAAAATAAAACTACTTTACCTAAAAAAAAATAAATAAAAAAATAAAACAACACGCAAAATCCTAAGAAATGGTAGCAACAGAACATAGTGGAATGGACCACTGAAATGACGGGGGAGTACGGGAATTGTCTTAGAGGAAACACAAACCCCCTGCCATATGCTGGATTATAACGGAACTACAGTAAATGAAAGGGAGGGAGAGGACAGTTAGGGAAAAATTTAAGGAGTAAGATGAAGGTCTCTGTTCTATAACCAGAGTGTCTGAGATTTCTGCATCCTCTGCCACCCCCGCCCCTCCTGATTGGTCAAGCTGAAGCTTTGTGATGTCAAGCCACATCATGGCAACCACTGATTTTGGGCAGTCAGAGCTGAAGTGTGTGGCTCCTCATTAATCTGAAAAGTATATATAGAGGCCAGGAAAATTTGAGTAGTGTCTGCTGCCTCAAGATAGCGAAACTTAATAAGACAATTGTGTAGACTAGTAGAGATAAGGAATAAGACTCGAAACACAAGCATGGATGAAGAAACTGTAAGTCCAAAAGTGAATTTATGTTTCTATTGAGGGGGTGGGATGGATGTTCATGGTGTCAGTCATGAGAAACAGGGTGTTGTGCTCTGGCTCGCAGTTTATAATAAACAATTTGATTCCTTATTACATGGCTGACTATTGAATATTGTAAAACTATTGAAATGATGGTCAGCTCAAGTTGTGAAGTTTTATGTCGGAACAGGTAGAGTTTTTCCTTTATCAAGATGGTCTAGAACAGCATTGTTGGATACTGGATATACTAGAGAAGTAAGGTTTGACTCTGTTTAATTGATGAGGAGGGATCTATGGAGGGGGAAGGCATGTGAGAAGGGAGTAATGTAGATTTCTTTAGTTGGGGCACCGGACAAGCCATTCCATACTGAGCCAGGTCCTTAACATAAGGACAAGGAGAAGTCTGAATGGGGATGTTTTCTCAACACTTTCTCATACTGTCAAGGAAAAAAGAAGCTGATGCTTAATTTCGGTTTGGATTGGGGGGGGGGTGGGATGGATGGTGGTGGTCGCAGTCATGAGGAACAGGGTGTTGTGTTAGTGCTGTCATTGTGTAATATTGAATTTGTTTTCCTTTTTACATAGTAGACTACTGAATATTGTTAAACTATTGAAAGGAGGCTCAGCTAAAGATGTGAAGTTTTATGCCACAACTGGCCCAGTTTTTCCTTTAACAACATGGTCTAGAACAGCACTGCTGGATACTGGAGATACTATTGAAGTGAGGTTTCACTGTAACTGTTTCACTGATGATTCACTTCATGTTACATTTGCCCCATACATAAGTAAGATATTAGTAATAAGGGAAATTGGGTATGGTGTAAATAGTTATTATATTGACAATTTTTCTGAAAATCTGGAACTATTCTAAAATAATACATCCATTAAATCAACTCTCAAAATCCTAGGAAATGGTAGCAACTGAAAACAGTGGAATGGACCACTGAAATGACGGGGATTGTCTTAGAGGAAACACTAACTCCCTGCCATATGCTGGACGATAATGGAACTAGAGGAAATGAGAGAGGCAGCGAGGACAGTTTGGGAAAAATTTTTGGAGTTAAGAAGTAGGTCTCTATTCTATAACCAGAGTGTCTGAGATTTCGGCATCCTTTGCCACCCCCACCCTCATGGATGGTCAAGCTGAGGCTTTGGAAGTCAAACCACACCATGGCATCCACGGATTTTGTGCAGCCAGGGATGAAGTGAGTGGCTCCTCAATAACATAAAAAGTATATATAGGGGCCAGGACCCTTTGACTAGTGTCTGTTGCCTCAAGTTAGAGAAACTTAATAAGACGATAATCTAGACAAGTAGAGATAAGAAATAAAAATCCAAACACAAGGATGGATGAAGAAAGTGTAAGTCTAAAATTCAATTTACGTTTGTATTGTGGGGGAGTGGTTTGGATTGTCCTGGTGGCAGTCATGCAGAACAGGGTGTTGTGTTAGTGCTGGAAGTGTATAATAAAGAATTTGATTTCCTTTTTACATGGCAGACTATTGAATATTGTTGAACTATTGAAAGGATGGTCAGCTCAAGATCTGCAGTTTTATGCTGCAAATGGTCCAGTTTTTCCTTTAACAACTTGGTCTAGAACAGCATTACTGGATACTGGAGACATGAGAGAAATGAGGTTTCACTCTGTTTCACTGATGATACACTTCATCTTACATTTGCCCCTTAGTTAAGTAAGATATTAGTAATAATGGAAATTGGGTATGGTGTACATGGTTATTATCTTCACAATTTTTCTGTAAATCTGGAACTATTCTAAAATAAAACATCCATTAAATCAACACTCAAAATCCTAGGAAATATTAATATCTGTACATAGTGGAATGGATCACTGAAATGACGGGGGAGTATGGCAATTGTCTTGGATGAAACACCACCTCCCTGCAATAGGATAGACTATAATGGAACTAGAGGAAATGAGAGAGAGAGAGGCAGGTCAGTTTGGGAAAAATTTTAGCAGATAAGAGGAAGGTCTCTGTTCTACAACCAGAATGTCTGAGATTTCTGCATCCTCTGCCAACCCCGCCCATCCTGGATGGTCAAGCTGAGGCTTAGTGATGTCAAGCCACACCATGGCAACCACTGATTTTGTGCAGCCAGAGCTGAAGTGAGTGGCTCCTAATTAACTTAAAGGTATATATAGATGCCAGGACATTTTGAGTAGTGTCTGTTGCCTCAAGATAGTGAAACTAAATAAGACGATAGTGTAGACTAGTAGAGATAAGGAATAAGACTCCAAACACAAGCATGGATGAAGAAAATGCAAGTACAACAGTGTACTTATGTTTGTATGGGGGGGGGATTGATGGTCGTGGTCGCAGTCATGAGGAACATGGTGTTGTGTTAGTGCTGGCAGTGTATAATAAAGAATTTGATTTCCTTTTTACATGGCAGACTATTGAATATTGTTAAACTATTGAAATGATCATAAGCTCAAGACCTGAGGGTATATGCCACAACTGGTCCATTTTTTCCTTTAACAACTTGGTCTAGAACAGCATTGCTGGATATTGGAGAATCTAGAGAAGTGAGGTTTCACTCTAACTGTTTCACTGATGTTTCACTTCATGTTACATTTACTTCATACATATGTAAGTCATTAGTAATAAGGGAAATTGGGTATGGTGTACATGGTTATTACCTTCACAACTTTTCTGTAAATCTGGAACTATTCTAAAATAAAGCATCCACTAAAACGACACTCAAAATCCTAGGAAATGGTAGCAACTGAACATAGTGGAATGGACCACTGAAATGACGGTGGAGTATGGGAATTGTCTTAGAGGAAACACCAACTCCCTGCCATATGCTGGACTATAATGGAACTAGAGGAAATGAGAGGGAGAGAGAGGACAGTTAGGGAAAATTTTAAGGAGTAAAATGAAGGTTTCTGTTCTATAACCAGAGTGTCTGAGATTTCTGCATACTCTTCCACCCCCGCCCCTCCTGGTTGGTCAAGGTGAGGCTTTGTGATGTCAAGCCACACCATGGCAACCACTGATTTTGGGCAGCCAGAGCTGAAGTGAAGGCTCCTCATTTATTTAAAAAGGATATATATAGTCCAGGACAATTTGATTAGTGTTTCTTGCCTCAAGATAGCGAAACTTAATAAGACGATAGTGTAGACTATTAGAGATAAGGAATAAGACTCCAAACACAAGCATGGATGAAGAAACTGTAAGTTCAAATGTGAATTTATGTTTGTATTGAGGGAGTGGGATGGATGTTCGTGGTGTCAGTCATGAGGAACAGGATGTTGTGTTAGGGCTCACAGTTTATAATAAAGGATTTGATTCCTTTTTACATGGCTGACTATTGAATATTGTTAAACTATTGAAATGATGGTAAGCTCAAGTTGTGAAGTTTTATGTCGGAACAGGTAGAGTTTTTCCTTTAACAAGATGGTCTAGAACAGCATTGTTGGATACTGGATATACTAGAGAAGTTAGGTTTGACTCTGTTTAATTGATGAGGAGGGATCTATGGAGGGGGAAGGCATGTGAGAAGGGAGGAATGTAGATTTCTTTAGTTGGGGCACCGGACAAGCCATTCCATACTGAGCCATGTCCTTAACATAAGGACAAGGAGAAGTCTGAATGGGGATGTTTTCTCAACACTTTCTCATACTGTCAAGGAAAAAAGAAGCTGATGCTTAATTTCGGTTTGGATTGCGGGTGGGTGGGATGGATGGTGGTGGTCGCAGTCATGAGGAACAGGGTGTTGTGTTAGTGCTGTCATTGTGTAATATTGAATTTGTTTTCCTTTTTACATAGTAGACTACGGAATATTGTTAAACTATTGAAAGGAGGCTCAGCTCAAGATGTGAAATTTTATGCCACAACTGGCCCAGTTTTTCCATTAAAAACTTGGTCTAGAACAGCACTGCTGGATACTGGAGATACTATTTAAGTGAGGTTTCACTGTAACTGTTTCACTGATGATTCACTTCATGTTACATTTGCCCCATACATAAGTAAGATATTAGTAATAAGGGAAATTGGGTATGGTGTACATGGTTATTATATTGACAATTTTTCTATAAATCTGGAACTATTCTAAAATAAAACATCCATTAAATCAACTCTCAAAATCCTAGGAAATGGTAGCAACTGAACACAGTGGAATGGACCACTGAAATGACGGGGAGTATGGGAATTGTCTTAGAGGAAACACCAACTTCCTGCCATATGCTGGACGATCATGGAACTAGAGGAAATGAGAGAGGCAGCGAGGACAGTTTGGGAAAAATTTTTGGAGTTAAGGAGTAGGTCTCTATTCTATAACCAGAGTGTCTGAGATTTCGGCATCCTTTGCCACCCCCACCCCTCATGGATGGTCAAGGTGAGGCTTTTTGAAGTCAAACCTCACCATGGCATCCACGGATTTTGTGCAGCCAGGGCTGAAGTGAGTGATTCCTCAATAACATAAAAAGTATATATAGGGTCCAGGACCCTTTGACTAGTGTCTGTTGCCTCAAGGTAGAGAAACTTAATAAGACGATAATCTAGACCAGTAGAGATAAGAAATAAGAATCCAAACACAAGGATGGATGAAGAAAGTGTAAGTCTAAAAGTCAATTTACGTTTGTATTGTGGGGGAGTGGTTTGGATTGTCCTGGTGGCAGTCATGCAGAACAGGGTGTTGTGTTAGTGCTGGAAGTGTATAATAAAGAATTTGATTTCCTTTTTA
This sequence comes from Myotis nattereri, assembly GCF_964212035.1. Classification (NCBI taxonomy): domain Eukaryota; kingdom Metazoa; phylum Chordata; class Mammalia; order Chiroptera; family Vespertilionidae; genus Myotis; species Myotis nattereri. Next base: position 62,497,884 of record NC_138078.1, on the reverse strand, counting down.
CATGGCAGACTATTGAATATTGTTGAACTATTGATAGGATGGTCAGCTCAAGATCTGCAGTTTTATGCTGCAAATGGTCCAGTTTTTTCTTTAACAACTTGGTCTAGAACAGCATTACTGGATACTGGAGACACGAGTGAAATGAGGTTTCACTCTGTTTCACTGATGATACACTTCATCTTACATTTGCCCCTTAGTTAAGTAAGATATTAGTAATAATGGAAATTGGGTATGGTGTACATGGTTATTATCTTCACAATTTTTCTGTAAATCTGGAACTATTCTAAAATAAAACATCCATTAAATCAACACTCAAAATCCTAGGAAATATTAATATCTGTACACAGTGGAATACATCACTGAAATGACGGGGGAGTATGGCAATTGTCTTGGATGAAACACCACCTCCCTGCCATAGGATAGACTATAATGGAACTAGAGGAAATGAGAGAGAGAGAGGCAGGTCAGTTTGGGAAAAATTTTAGCAGATAAGAGGAAGGTCTCTGTTCTATAACGAGAGAGTCTGAGATTTCTGCATCCTTTGCCAACCCCGCCCATCCTGTATGGTCAAGCTGAGGCTTTGTGATGTCAAGCCACACCATGGCAACCACTGATTTTGGGCAGTCAGAGCTGAAGTGAAGGCTCCTCATTTATTTAAAAAGTATATGTAGAGTCCAGGACAATTTGATTAGTGTCTCTTGCCTCAAGATAGCGAAACTTAATAAGACGATAGTGTAGACTATTAGAGATAAGGCATAAGACTCCAAACACAAGCATGGATGAAGAAACTGTAAGTTCAAATGTGAACTTATGTTTGTATTGAGGGAGTGGGATGGATGTTCGTGGTGTCAGTCATGAGGAACAGGGTGTTGTGTTAGGGCTCGCAGTTTATAATAAAGGATTTGATTCCGTTTTACATGGCTGACTATTGAATATTGTTAAACTATTGAAATGATGGTAAGCTCAAGTTGTGAAGTTTTATGTCGGAACAGGTAGAGTTTTTCCTTTAACATCATGGTCTAGAAAAGCATTGTTGGATACTGGATATACTAGAGAAGTGAGGTTTGACTCTGTTTCATTGATGAGAAGGGATCTATGGAGGGGGAAGGCATGTGAGAAGGGAGTAATGTAGATTTCTTTAGTTGGGGCACCGGACAAGCCATTCCGAACTGAGCCAGGCCCTTAACATAAGGACAAGGAGAAGTCTGAATGGGGATTTTTTCTCAACACTTTCTCATAATGTCAAGGAAAAAAGAAGCTGATGCGTAATTTCGGTTTGGATTGGTGGTGGGGATGGATGGTGGTGGTCCCAGTCATGAGGAACAGGGTGTTGTGTTAGTGCTGGCAGTGTGTAATATTGAATTTGTTTTCCTTTTTATATAGTAGACATTGAATATTGTTAAACTATTGAAAGGATGCTCAGCTCAAGATGTGACGTTTTATGCCACAACTGTTCCAGTTTTTCCTTTAACAACTTGGTCTAGAACAGCACTGCTGGATACTGGAGATACTAGAGAAGTGAGGTTTCACTGTAACTGTTTCACTGAAGATTCACTTCATGTTACATTTGCCCCATACATAAGTAAGATATTAGTAATAAGGAAAATTGGGTATGGTATACATTGTTATTATCTTGACAATTTTTCTGTAAATCTGGAACTATTCTAAAATAATACATCCATTAAATCACCTCTCAAAACCCTAGGAAATGGTAGGAACTGAACATAGTCGAATGGACCCCTGAAATGACGGGGGAGTATGGGAATTGTCTTAGAGGAAACAACAACTCCTTGCCATATGCTGCACTATAATGGAACTAGAGGAAATGAGAGAGAGAGAGAGAGCACAGTTTGGGAAAAAATTTAGGAGTTAAGAGGTAGGTCTCTGTTCTATAACCAGAGTGTCTGATATTTCTGCATCCTTTGCCAACCCCGTCCCTCCTGGATGGTCAAGCTGAGGCTTTGTGATTGAAGGTACAGAAAGGAGCTTGAAAGAACTAAGCAGAACTAAGCAGAAATTCACTCTCCTCCCTCTTCAAGGACAAGGCAGAGACATGCTCTTCTCCCTCTCCTCTATCTTGTCTTGCAATGCTGGGCCCTCAGACCAAGTCCCCCAACCCCCCGAGAGTGACCCCAAGAATGCTGGTATTGTCCTAACTCTCCCAACCACCCACCTGAGTGGACCAATAACGCTCCAGAAATGTAGATAAGGTCATAATAAGGCTATAGTGGAGGATGGCACAACCTTCAGAATGTGATGGTCACTTCCTGACCCTTATTCTGTAAAACCCTGACCAATCTCTGTAACTCACGTACCCCTAATGCCCACCGCAAGTAGCTAGCCCTATATAACCTTTGTTCTCCTGGGACACGCTCTCTTGCCTCACCGCTGCGCCGGTAGAGGCTTGGAGCCAATTCTAGAATTGATCAATAAAGACTCCTTGCTTTTGCATTGGAGGAGGATCCCTAGTGGTGGATTATTGGGGACACCGAACTCTGGGCATAACATTTTGGGGGCGCGTCCGGGATCCCCAAGAAAAACCCGTGAGGGACGCCACTCCGAGTATCTGCTGTCCGCGGTAAGTGTCTGTGTGTTGTCTGTTCTGTCCTATGCGAGCTCGCTTCTGCAATCTGGCCTGATGAGATCTAAGTGGACGCACTGGTGGATCTCAGGCATGAGGAGTCAAGGGACGCCTTGAATCTCCATCTGGGGGGTGTAAAAGCCCCATCTGGCTTTTTTCCAGTTTTTCTTCCACGGGGTCGGAAGGATGCTCTTAGGTGTCTCTGTTTGTTTGGTGTCTGTGTTCTTTTGTTTGATTTTGTGGACTCACTGGACGGACGCTATGGGACAGACTCAAACTACTCCTTTAAGCATTATGGTGGTTTTAAAGTCAAGGGCTGGGCCAAACCTGCTTGCCAGCCTCAGGTGTGGTTTTCCAGAACTGCTGAGAACTTGGGACCTTCAAGCTTACTGATTTCAAATGATAAAATTCTTATATCTTGCATTTTTGAAGGTTATTCTTAAAAATGTTACTGATTGAGAAAAACTGTGTGTTGTGGTAGCTAAATGCCTTTGCTGAATGAATGTCTGGTGAAAGTGTGCTAGTGCGGAGGGAGGGGGCCTGCCCTCTCCTCTCCTTTTTGTGGCTCCACAAATTTGGTCAGGCGGGTACGTGAGTAAAGATCTGTGAAAACAGGTCACCCCTCCCTTGTCTGTCTCTCGTCACTGATGATCATGAGGTCGGGACAAAGTAAACCTGCTGTTCTTAATTACATGTTAAAAAAAATTTTTTTTAAGGAATACAATAGAGATTGTAAAATTAAAATGAATGCTAAAACACTGATGAAGCATGAGTGAACTGCGTGAACAGCTGTTTGTTTGTGTGGAACTAGCCAATTTGCTACCAAGAGGGGGACTGGAAGCAGTCTTAACTCCTCCGGTAGGTTCTCACCAAAACGTTGGTCAAGAATTTTGTTCTGGGACATGGGTGCCAGGAGTGCCCCCACGCCCGTCTGGGGAGTTGGGCATTGTTTTGTTTATCTGCTCAGCTCCAGTCTGTGCTAGTCTTCTGAGAGTGTGAATACGAGTGTTTATTTTGGCTGCTCATTACTAGTCTGTGTAAAGTGAAAGTTACTTTGATTTATTTTGCATTTCTGTTAATTCATCTGGCTGAACGTTTGGACTGGACCCGCGGTGGGCTGCAAGAATCTCTAGCAATTCTCAGAGTCTTTTGCTCGTCACTACAGAAGGAATCAGCCCACTTTGTTAATATAAATTTCTGTCTATCAGTTGCTCTTACCTGGGGTGTAAATAGCTGTAAATCCAAGATTGCTTAGTTCTGAGATTGCTTATAAAAGAGTAAAAGAAAACAATCTGTGAGGAAAAGCAGCCTGGGCTGAGAGAATTGGGGCGGGAGAGGGTTGGCAGTTATGCGGCTGGCTTCAAACCTAACAGGTCTTATCAATGAACTTCAAGGTTACAAAAAATAACTGTAAGCACAGTCTTTCTCTGCCCTGGTTTATACTTTTAACCCCTCCAATGCTGAATCAGATCAATACCTGTTCTTAGTTTTATCACAAAAGGTCTAGATATATCTTAAGAGTAAAAGTACATTTAAAATATATTCATAAATATTAATCTAAAATTGCTGAATGTTCACCTTTGATAATCATTAAAGGATTAAGGTTTCTAAGAATAAAATAAAACAACAACTGAACTCCTGCTAGAAAAGTGGAGGAGGAACAAAGCTAGAATCTGCAACCCCCCCCTGCTGATTTAGAACTGTTTGCCAGGCAGACTCAGCCCCTTAGAGTCAGGTCAAAGAAGTGGGGGCAGAATGCCTGAGCTGCCCACAAGGCCCAGAAGCCCCTGGTGGAGAAGAGGTGTGCGTGTAGTCAAGGAGAACCTACAGGAGCTGAAGCAGCTGCTGGCGGGCACCTAGATGCAGGCTAAGCTGGAGAAGGCCTAGGTGCTGCTGTGAAGGTGCGGCACGAGCTGTGGGGAAGAGCTTGTGCGCGCGAGCAGCTGCAGGCAGAAGCCAGTGAGCGCTTCTCTGCTGGCTACATCCAGTGAACACCTGCTTGAGTCCATACCACTGCAAAAGGGCAGCGGCTTCCGTGATTTGCTGGGGGATGCTCTGTCTGGGCCCCTGGGAGACCCTAGGCTGGAAGAGGTGGGTTAATATCTCCTTCCAGTGCACTCCCTTGAAAGAGGCCTGGTTGCTGCTCTGCCACAAAGGGAACTGGTAAAAAGGCAAAAAGCAGGGCCCTAAGAGTTCACAAAAAAGCACTCCTCCTGGACCTAGGAGCTATCAGGACTTTGAAATCCTCCAAGAGAGGAGGAGTCTGACTCAGACTGGACAAAACCTCATTGGGTTAGAAAAACCTGAGGTTGCATATTGAACTTATAGACTGCAGTTTGCTGGGCAGAGGTCCCAGCCCAGTTATATAGGGGTTAATCTACCTTGTACAGCAAACAACTTTCTCCTGTGCCAGAATACATTGTAAAAAAATTGAATGGATGATAAACCAGTATGCTGGAACAAGTAAAATATGGAAACAGAGCAGAAATCCTATCTTCCCTAAACCAATGACACTTGGGAGTAAATGCTTTGCATTTGCCTCTCTAAAACAAAGGTGAAATCGTTTATGTCACTCTGATTAGTGTCATTTGTTGTTCACACCCAGGGACAAATGAAGTTAAAAAATAAGCCTTATTTTGATTAGTTCCTTTATTCAGGAGGAGCCAACCCGGTTCCTCCCTGCAACATAAATGATAAAATGTATGTTAAGGAATTTTCAAATTGCTCAAACCTCGCTGCCTTGGGTCCAGTTCTGCATGTGTAAGAAGAGACAGAGTAAAGGCCAGAAGAAGCTGGCAAGGCCATCCAAACCACCCAGCCGCTATTGGCCAGAGCCGCCTGAGCCGGACCTCCTTGGACTGACATCAGCAGACTCTGACTTGGACAGATTGGGCTCTTTCCAACTGGGCCCCTATGAGCCGATGGTCAAAATGAAGATCAGGGCCCAGACTGGGAACTTTATGATTGATGCAGCGGCAGAGCACTCGGTAGTTACTCAGAAGGTAGCACCCCTCTCAGGACAGGAAGTCACCAATATTGAAGCTACAGGTACAGTACCACAGCTGCAGACTGTTCTGTCACCCCCACTGATGTCAGTGAGACGGCCATCAGGTGGTTCATGAATTCCTATATTTACCAGTTGACCTGGTCCCTCTAATGGGCAGAGACCTTTTAGCCAAAATGGAAGCAGAAACCACTTCTACCCCAGATGGCTCACTACAGCCTTGCTAGGTGAAGAGACCGCTCCAATGATCCTGTCCTTAGCAGTGCCAAGAGAGAAAGTATGAAGACTTTATACCCCCCAGCCAAAGGACCCCACATCTGTTCTTGTCAGGCCCCCATCAGTGGACTTGGGCAATGTTTCTGTTATCTGCCAAAATTCCCAAGACTGTAAAAGTACTTGTTCACTGAAAAGGTATAAATGTAAATGGTTATTTGATATTTATATATCTACTTAGGTATAAATATTTGTAAGATACATAAAACCCCCGCTTAGTTTCCTGGTGTATTCTGGAGCAGCCTATTCAGTCTTGACAGAGCCAATGGGACCAGTAACATCTAAAAAGATACCAGTTCTAAAAGCCGCCAGACAAACTGCCTTTTTCCTTGGACATCAAAGAGGACTGGGGACCTCAGAAAGAACACGGTAACTCATTCGTTTCTAGTCATGCCAGAATGCCTGTACCCCTTACTTGGAGGGGATCTCTTACAGAAATTACAAGCCATCCATAAGCTTGTTCGAGATGCCCTGCCAGTGCCACCTCGGACTCTGTACATCCTTTCCAGCCTGGGGACTCGATGTGGGTAAAAAAGTTCACGACCCCAGGACTCACCCCAACTTGAAAAGGTCTATACTTGCCTAAAATTGTATAATAGACTCAGATGATGCCTGCATCTTCATAAACATGGCTTCAGAAAGACAAGGACAATTTTACCTTATGTAGAAAGGTCAAAGAGTGGACTTTAGTCACCTCCCTAAAATGTTTGTATAGCCCTGCCATATCTCATGTTTAGTAGCGGAGGATTTGACTGCCTGAAGAGGCCATGATACCAATATTATGTTTCATTGTATAAATGTGTTGTATTAACCTTCAATTCTCTTACAGGTTTAAATATAGCTGTAACTGGCAAATGTCCAGTCTCCTACACTGAGGAACATTGTTATAGCTATGTGTTAGCTGTCCTGGAAGGGGACTATGTGGGGTGAACTCCAAAAATAAAGGGTGTCTAGCTGCCAAGAGGGAAGGTGCCCAACTGGGCAAAGGAGAATACCCATCAGGTTTTAGTCTCTATCGAGAGGCAGTTGACAGTTGGCAGCCTGTATACTATCTTGTAGGACTGTGTGACCATGCCCATGTCAGAGGTGGCACAAAACCTAAACTGTAGAAAACTGGGAAAAGCCTGTTTGGAATAGAAGGTCTGAGGCATGGTTATGCATTTCTAAAGAACATAGAAAGAAGGTTTAAAGGCTGGTTTGAAAGCATAAAATTTATGAAAGTTGTGTACATGAAAAAAAAAGAAATGTTAAAAGAAAATGAATCAAATGGTACAGGGCAGTAAGTCAGAAAGAGTAAATAACTTACATTCTGCCTCACTAAACCGAGGGTAAATAGTTATGCCAAAGTTCTTAGAAAGAACTGATAAAAGAAATCCAGCAGTTACTGTTTTGTTATAACTCTGAAGAGTCCATGAGAAAGAACTAACAAGAAAAATCAGAAGATCTTAGAGCAGATCAGTATGTTTTTCTCGTTATATAATTCCTCTGAAATTTGGCAATGCTAAATAAGTCATGGCAATACATTTCTTTGCGTGAAATCAATAAGACCGTTTTTAAATAGTGATTTTATTGACCGGAAACTTTGACTGGAGTATCATGTTTTAAAAAACCTGTCTGAGCTCTGAAGACTTGAAGCCAAAAAAAGTGCCACAGGAAAGGCCTGGTATCCTACTTGGAAGCCCTGAAGATGGCTGGCGCTGGAGCGTCAGGCCCATGCCGTACAATCACTGGCGGTTGGTAAGAGTAGTAGGGGAACAATAAGGATGACTCTGAGTCCCTGTGGAACCCCACACACTCTGGGCCGCAACGAGTAGGAGGGCTACTGAGATGGGCCTTAAAGCCTAGAGCGTGGGCTCAGGTGGAGTTTCTACAGGTGAGGGATTCACCTAATGCAGCAGATACTGCAGGCAGACGTGATGGCAGCTGGATGGCTTGGCTTCCTGGCCCTACGGGACACATTAAGATTCAATCATGAAATTCCAGCAAAGGTAGTCAGTTACCATTCTTGTTGTGTTTATGCAAACATCAGGCCAAATTCAATACAGTTGATAAATTTGTCTTGATTTGGCTTTTTGAAAGCCATAGAGGAAATTTAGGAAGAAAAATCCTATTTCAATAGAAGTTGTTAAAGCTTCTTTCCCTTCCACCAAACCATTTGTTATAGTTTGTCTCTGCCAGGTCACAAGCCCAGCTCCTTCTGTGCACAGGACAGCAGGGAGCCTGACTGGAAGGTGACCTCTGACTAGACACACCTGCTGCAGATCACCCTCAAGAAGACAGCGAACCTCGGCGGACCCCTTCTAACCCTCCTGATGCTGTTGACTTTCGGCCCTTGCATTATCAACAGACTAGGCCAATTTATCAAGGAATGTATAAAAGTAATTCAGTTAATAGTTCAGTCCGTCTCATGATTGAGCCGGAAGTTCCAAGACAAGTCGGTAATGAAGAGACAGAAGGGAACTTGAAAGAACTAAGCAGAACTCTCCCAACCACCCACCTGAGTGGACCAATGACGCTCCAGAAATGTAGCTAAGGTCCTAATAAGGCTATAGTGGAGGACGGCTCCAACCTTCAGAATGTGATGGTCACTTCCTGACCCTTATGCTGTAAAACCCTGACCAATCTCTGAACCTCACGTCACCTCTAAAGCCCACCCCAAATAGCTAGCCCTATATAACCTTTGTTCTCCTGGGACACGCTCTCTCGCCTTACCACTGCGCCTGATAGAGGCTGGGAGCCAATTCTAGAATTGATCAATAAAGACTCGTTGCTTTTGCATCGGAGGAGGCTCCCTGGTGGTAGATTATTGGGGACACTGAACTTTGGGCATAACAGTGATGTCAAACCACACCATGGCAACCACTGATTTTGGCAACCAGGGCTGAAGTGAGTGGCTCCTCAATAACATAAAAAGTATATATAGAGGCCAGAACCCTTTGAGTAGTGTCTGTTGCCTCAAGATAGCGAAACTTAATAAGACGATAGTCTAGACTAGTAGACATAAGGAATAAGACTTGCAACACAAGGAAGAAACTGTAAGTCCAAAAGTCAATTTATGTTTGTATGGGGCGGGGGTGGTATGGATTGTCGTGGTGGCAATCATGAGGAATAGGTTGCTGTGTTAGTGCTGCAAATGTGTAATAAAGAATTTGATTTCCTTTTTACATGGCAGACTATTGAATATTGTTATACTATTGACAGGATGGTCAGCTCAAGATGTAAAGTTTTATGCCACAACAGGTAGAGTTTTTCCTTTGACATCATGGTCTAGAACAGCATTGTTGTATATTGGATATACTAGAGAAGTGAGGTTTGACGGTTTCATTGATGAGGAGGGATCTAAGGAGGGGGTAGGCTTGTGAGAAGGGAGTAATGTAGATTTCTTTAGTTGGGGCACCGGACAAGCCATTCCATACTGAGTCAGACCATTAGCATAAGGACTAGGAGCAGTCTGAATGGGGATTTTTTCTCAACACTTTCTCATACTGTCAAGGAAAAAAGAAGCTGATGCTTAATTTAGGTTTGGATTTGGGAGGCATGATGGATGTTGGTGGTCGTAGTCATGAGGAACAGGGTGTTGTCATAGTGCTGGCAGTGTATAATAATGAATTTGATATCCTTTTTACATGGTAGACTATTGAATATTGTTAAACTATTGAAAGGATGGTCAGCTCAAGATCTTAAGTTTTATGCCGCAAATGGTCCAGTTTTACCTTTAACAACTTGGTCTAGAACAGCATTATTGGATATTGGAGATACTAGAGAAGTGAGGTTTCACTCTGTTTCACTGATGATTCACATCATCTTACATTTGTCTTCTAGTTAAGTAAGATATTAGTAATAAGGGAAATTGGGTATGGTGTACATGGTTATAGTCAAAATTTTTCTGTAAATCTGGAACTATTCTAAAATAATACATCCATTAAAACAACACTCAAAATCCTAGGAAATGGTAGTAACTGAACATAGTGTAATGGACCACTGAAATGAAGGGGGAGTTTGGGAATTGTATTAGCGGAAACACCAACTTCCTGCCATATGCTGGACTATAATGGAACTGGAGGAAATGAGAGGGAGAGAGAGAACAGTTTTGAAAAAATTTAAGGAGTAAGGTAAAGGTCTCTGTTGTATAACCAGTGTGTCTGAGATTTCTGCATCCTCTGCCACCCCCACCCCTCCTTGTTGGTCAAGCAGAGGCTTTGTGATGACAAGCCAAACCATGGCAACGACTGATTTTGGGCAGCCAGAGCTGAAGTGAGTGGCTCCTAAATAACCTAAAAAGGATATATAGAAGCCAGGACTCTTTGAGTAGTGTCTGTTGTCTCAAGATAGCGAAACTTAATGAGAAGATAGTCTAGACTAGTAGAGATAAGGAATAAGACTCCCAACACAAGGATGGATGAAGAAACTGTAAGTCCAAAAGTCAATTTATATTTGTATTGGAGGGGGTGTATGGATGGTCATGGTGGCAGTCATGAGGAACCTGGTGTTGTGTTAGTGCTGTTAGTGTATAATACAGAAATTGATTTCCTTTTTACATGGCTGACTATTGAATATTGTTAAACTATTGACTGGATGGTAAGCTCAAAATGTGAATTTTTATGCCACAAGTGATTGAATTTTTCCTTTAACATCATGGTCTAGAACAGCATTGTTGTATATTGGAGATACTAGAGAAGTGAAGTTTGACACTGTTTCACTGATGAGGAGGAATCTAAGGAGGGGGCAGGCATGTGAGAAGGTAGTAATGTAGATTTCTTTAGTTGGGGCACCAGACAAGCCATTCCACACTGAGTCAGACACTTAGCATAAGGACAAGGATAAGTCTGAATGGGGATTTTATTCCCAACACATTCTCATACTGAGAACGTAAAAAGAAGCTGATGTTTAATTTTGGTTTGGATAGGGGTGGTTGGATGGAAGGTGGTGGTCGCAGTCATGAGGAACATGGTGTTGTCATAGAGCTGGCAGTGTATAATAATGAATTTGATTTCCGTTTTACATGGTAGACTATTGAATATTGTTAAACTATTGACAGTATGGCCAGCCCAAGATCTTAAGTTTTATTCCGCAAATGGTCTAGTTTTTCCTTTAACAACTTGGTCTAGAACAGCATTGGTGAGTATTTGAGATACTAGAGAAGTGATGTTTCACTCTATTTCACTGTTGATTCACTTCATGTTACATTTTCCACATACATAAGTAAGATATTAGTAATAAGGGAAATTGGGCATGGTGTACATGGTAGTTGTCTTCACAATTTTTCTGTAAATCTGGAACTATTCTAAAATAAAACATCCATTAAAACAACACTCAAAATCCTAGGAAACCTTAATATCTGAAATTAGTGGAATGGACTACTGATATGAGGGGGGATTATGGCAATTGTCTTAGAGGAAACACCACCTCCCTGTCATATCCTGGGCTATAATGGAACTAGAGGAAATGAGAGAGAGGGAGAGGTCAGTTTGCGAACATGTTTAGGAGTTAAGAGGAAGGTCTCTGTTCTCTAAGCAGAGTGTCTGAGATTTCTGCATCCTTTGCCACCCCAGCCCCTCCTGGATGGTTAAGCTGAGTCTTTGTGATGTCAAGCCACACCATGGCAACCACTGATTTTGGGCAACCTAGGCTGAAGTGAGGGGCTCCTCATTAACCTAAAGAGTATATATATTCCAGATGAATTTTTGGAGACTTCTTTCTAGATCTATGAAGTATGCCGTTGGTATTTTAATGGGAAGTGCGTTGAATTTATAGATTGCTTTGGGTAGTATGGACATTTTAATGATGTTAATTCTAGCAATCCATGAACACAGTATGTTCTTCCATCTGTTTATATCTTCCTCTATATGTTTTTTTAACGTCTTGTAGTTTTCTGAGTAGAGGTCTTTTACATCTTTAGTTATTTTATTCCTAGGTAGCTTATTTTTTTTTGCTGCAATGGTAAACGGGATTGTTTTTATAATCTCTATTCTAAAAGTTCACTATTGGTGTATACAAATGCCTCAGATTTCTTGGGGTTAATTTTGTGTCCTGCTACATTGCCAAATTCATGTATTAAGTCTAGTAGCTTTTTCATGGAGTCTCTAGGGTTTTGTATGTATAATATCATGTCGTCTGCAAATAAGGACATTTTTACTTCCTCTTTTCCAATTTGGGTGCCTTTTATTTCTCCTTCTTGCCTAATTGCAATGGCTAACACTTCCAGTACTATGTTGAACAGGAGTGGTGATAGGGGGCATCCCTGTCTTGTTCCTGTTCTTAGGGGAAATGGTGTTAGTTTTTGTCCATTGAGTATGATGTTGGCTGTGGGCCTGTCATATATGGCTTTTATTATGTTGATTTATGATCCTTCTACTCCCACCCTACTGAGAGTTTTTATCAAAAATGGGTGCTGAATTTTGTCATATGCTTTTTCTGCATAAATTGATATGACCATGTGGTTTTTTTCTTTCAGTTTTTTTATGTGATGTATCACGTTTATTGATTTGCGGATATTGTACCATCCTTGCATCACTGGGTTAAATCCTACTTGGTCATGGTGTATGATCTTTCTGATGTACTGCTGGATCTGATTTGCTAAGATTTTGTTGAGGATTCTGGCATCTATGTTCATGAGGGATATTGGCCTGTAATTCTCTTTCATTGTGTTGTCTTTACCTGGTTTTGGTATTAGGGTGATGCTGGCTTCATAGAATGAGCTTGGAAGTGTTCCTTCCTCTTGAATTTTTTGTAATAGTCTGAGGAGGAAAGGTTTTAGTTCTTCCTTGAAGGTTTGGTAAAACTCCCCTGTGAAGCCGTCTGGTCCTGGGCTCTTGTTTGATGCAAGCTTTTTGATGACTGCTTCAATTTCTTCCATAGTTTTTGGCTTGTTGAGATTTTTAGATTCTTCGTGATTGAGTTTTGGAATGTTGTATTTTTCTAGGAATTTGTCCATTTCCTCCATGTTGTCTAGTTTGTTGGAGTAGAGCTGTCCATAGTAGTTTTTAACAATCATTTGTATTTCTGTGGTGTCTGTTGTTATTTTACCTCTATCGTTTCTGATTTCGTTATTTGGCTCCACTCTATTTGCTTCTTGGTGAGTCTGGCTAGAGGTTTGTCAATCTTGTTTATCCTTTCAAGGAACCAGCTCTTGGTTTCATTGATTTTCTGTATTTTTTTTTTGGTCTCTATGTCATTTATTTCTCCTCTAATCTTTATTATCTCCTTCCTTCTGCTCACTCTGGGGTTTACTTGTTGCTCTCTTTCTAATTCTGTGAGTTGTAGAGTTAATTTATTTCTGCCATTTTTTCTTGTTTTTTGAGATTGGCCTGTAGAGCTCTAAACTTCCCTCTCAGGACTGCTTTAATTGTTTCCCATAGGTTTTGGATTGTTGTGTTTTCATTGTCATTAGTTTCCAGGACGTTTTTAATTTCTTCTTTGATCTCATTGGTAACCCAATCAATATTTCATAGCATGCTATTCAGCTTCCAGGTGTTTGAGTATTTTTTTTTTTTTTGATTTTATTGTAGTTTATTTCTAATATTATGCCATCGTGGGATGCGAAGATGCTTTTTCTGATTTCAATCTTCATGAATTTGGGGATACTTTGCTTGTGACCCAATATATGGTCTTTTTTTGAATATGTCTTATTAGCACCTGAGTAGAGTGTACATTCCCTGTCTATGGGGTGAAGTGTTCTGAAGATATCTATTAAGTCCATCTGATCTAGTGAGTCATTTAGGATTGCTCTATCTTTGCTGATTGTTTGTCTAGAGTACTTATCAAGTGCTTTCAGTGGTGTATTAAAGTCCCCTACTATGATTGTATTGTTGTCGATCTCTCCTTTGATATCTTCCAGGAGATTTTTTATGAATTTTGGTGCTCCTGCATTGGGTGCATATATGTTTACCAGGGTTATATCTTCTTGTTGTATTGACCCCTTTAGTATTATGAAGTGACCTTCCTTATCTCTTGTTATGGCCTTCACTTTGAGGTCTATTTTGTCCGATATAAGTATTGCTACCCCAGCTTTCTTTTCCTTTCCATTTGCCTGAAAGATATTTTTAAATCCCTTCACTCTCAGTCTGTGTGAGTCCCATCTAATGAGGTGGGTTTCTTGTAGACAGCAGATGTACGGGTTATTTTTTTTATCCATTCAGCCATTCGATGTCTTTTGGTTGGAGCATTTAGTCTGTTTACGTTTAAAGTTATTATTGAAAGGTACTTGTTTGTAGCCATTTCTTTTTCTGTGTTGCTGTTTTCTTTCTGAACTTTTTACTTCTTCTTTTTATACCAGTCCCTTTAGCATTCCTTGCATTGCTTGTTTGGTGGTGATAAACTCCCTTAGCCGTTTTTTGTCTGTGAAGCTTCTTATTTCCTCTTCAAGTTTGAATGATAGCCTTGCTTGATAGAGTATTCTTGGATTCAATCCTTTGCTTTGCATCACTTTGTTAATTTCCGTCCATTCTTTTCTTGCCTGATGTGTTTCTGTTGAGAAGTCATTTGATAAACTATTGGGAGATCCCTTGTATGTCACTTTCCGTCTCTCTCTTGCAGCCTGTAAGATTTTCTCTGTGTCCTGAACATTTGCCATGGTAATTATGATCTGTCTTGGTGTGGGTCTTTTCGGGTTCACATTGTTTAGGACTCTCTGGCCTTGTGTGATTTTTTCTTCCCCACATCAGGGAAGTTTTCTGATATTATTTCTTTTAATAGGTTTTCTAATCCTTGTTCCTCTATCTGTTGTTCTAGCACCCCTATTATTCGTATGTTGTTTCATTTCATGTTGTCCCATAGCTCCATTAGGCCCTCCTCCTGTCTTTTATTTTTTTTCCAATTGCACTACATTTTGGGTGTGGTTTTCTTTCTTGTCTTCCAACTCAATTATTCTGCACTCTGCTTCTCCTAGTCTACTGTTGATACTTTCAATGGTGTTTTTTATTGCAGCTATATCACTCTTCATTTCTTCTTGGGTCTTACTTAAGTTGTTGATTTTTTCATCTGTTTCTTCTAGCTTCTTCCATATGTTATTGATTTTTTCATCTGTTTCTTCTTGCTTCTTGCATAGGTAGTTGACTTTTCATCTGTTTCTTCTTGCTTCTTCCAGAAGTTGTTGATTTTTTCCTCCATCCGGTTTATGCACTCTGGGACCCTTATTCTGAATTCTTTTTCTGTCATGTTGCATGCCTCTGTATTACTTAGCTGCTTTTCTGGAGAGTCCTCTTCTCTTTCCTTTGGGGGTTTCTTTGTCTACCCATGTTTGATCTTACTGACATATCTAGACGTTGAGTCGTTCAGTGGCTGCTCCCTGGGCTGCAGTGACTCCTTGGTCTTTGGTTGCTCTTCGGGTGGTTGCGGTAGCAGCTTCTCTTCAGTTGGCAGCAGCTCCTCTGGTGGGTGCTGTTAACAGCTGTGGTGGCTCTTCTGGCTGGTGGGGGGAGGTTTCACTGATGAGGAGGGTTCTAAGAAGGGAGCAGTCATCTGAGAAGGGAGTAATGTAGATTTCTTTATTTGGGGGCACCAGACAAGCCATTCCATACTGAGCCAAACACTTAGACAAGGAGAAGTCTGAATGGGGATTTTTCGCTCAACACTTTCTCATACTGGCATGGAAAAAAGAAGCTGATGATTAATTTAGGCTTCGATAGGGCGGATGGGATGGATGGTGGTGGTCGCAGTCATGAGAAACAGGGTGTTGTGTCAGTGCTGGCAGTATATAATAATGAATTTGGTTTCCGTTTTATATGGTAGACTATTGACTATTGTTAAACTATGGAAAGGATGGTCAGCTCAAGATCTGAAGTTTTATGCCGCAACTGGTCCAGTTTTTGCTTTAACAACTTGGTCTAGAACAACATTGCTGTATATTGGAGATACTAGAGAAGTGAAGTTTCACTCTGTTTCACTGTTGATTCACTTCTTGTTACATTTGCCCCATACATAAGTACGATATTAGTAATAAGGGAAATTTGGTATGGTGTTCATGGTTATTATCTTCACAATTTTTCTGAAAATCTGGAACTATTCTAAAATAAATCATCCATTAAAACAGCACTCAAGGATGGTACAATATCCGCAAATCAATAAACGTGATACATCACATAAACAAATTGAAAGAAAAAAACCACATGGTCTTATCAATTGATGCAGAAAAAGCATTTGACAAAATTCAACACCCATTTTTGATAAAAACTCTGAGTAAGGTGGGAGTAGAAATATCATACCTCAACATAATAGAAGCCATGTATGACACGCCCACAGCCAGCATCATACTCATTGGACAAAAACTAACACCATTTCCCCTAAGAAGAGGAACAAGACAGGGATGTCCCCTCTCACCACTGCTGTTCAACATAGTACTGGAAGTATTAGCCATCGCAATTAACCAGAAGAAGAAATAAAAGGCATCCAAATTGGAAAAGAGGGATTAAAACTGTCCTTTTATGCTGACGACATGATATTATACATACAAAACCCTAGAGACTCCATCAAAAAGCTACTAGACTTAATACATGAATTTTGCAATGTAGCAGGATGCAAAATTAATCCCAAGAAATCTGAGGCATTTCTATACACCCATAGTGAACTTTCAGAAAGAGAGATTATACAAACAATCCCATTTACCATCGCACCAAAGAAATTAAGCTACCTAGGAATAAAATTAACTAAAGAGGTAAAAGACCTCTACTCAGAAAACTGCAGGACGTTGAAAAATGATATAGAGGAAGACATAAACAGATGGAAGAACATACCATGTTCATGGATTGGTAGAATCAACATCATTAAAATGTCCATACTACCCAAAGCAATCTATAAATTCAACGGAATTCCCATTAAAATACCAACGGCATACTTCACAGATCTAGACCGAACTCTCCAAAAATTCATCTGGAATAAAAAAAATGACCCTGAATAGCTGCAGCAATCCTGAAAAAGACCAAAGTAGGTGGGATCTCAATACCAGATATCAAGTTGTATTACAAAGGCACTGTTCTCAAAACTACCTGGTCGTGGCACAAGAACAGACATATAGATCAATGGCATAGAATAGAGAGTCCAGGAATTGGCCGGAACCAATATGCTCAGTTAATATTTGACAAAGGAGGCAAGAACATACAATGGAGCTAAGATAGTCTTTTCAATAAATGGTATTTGGAAAATTGGACATATATATGCAAGAAAATGAAACTAGACCACCAACTTACACCATATACAAAAATAAACTCAAAATGGATAAAGGACATAAATGTAACACAGGAAACCATGATAATTCTAGAAGAATCTAAAGGCAACAAAATCTCAGACATATGCCGAAATAATTTCTTCACTGATGCAACTCCTAGGACACTTGAAACTAAAGAGAAAATGAACAAATGGGACCACATCAAAATAAAAAGCTTCTGCACAGCAAAAGAAACCATTAACAAAACAATGAGAAAACCCACTGTGTGGCAAAACATATTTGCCAATGTCATATCTGATAAGGGCCTAATCTCCAAAATTTATAGGGAACTCATAGAACTTAACAAAAGGAAGTTAAACAATCCAATCAAAAAATGGGCAAAGGACCTAGATAGACACCTCTCAAAAGAGGATATTCAGAAAGCCAAGAGACATATGAAAACATGCTGAAAGTCACTAATCATCTGAGAGATGCAAATCCAAACAACAATGAGGTACCATCTCACACCTGTCAGACTGGCTATCATCAACAAATCAGCAAACGACAAGGGCTGTAGAGGATTTGGAGAAAAAGGAAAACTTGTGCACTGCTGGTGGGAATGCAGACTGGTGCAGCCACTATGGAAGACAGTATGGAGTTTCCTCAAAAAACTGAAAATGGAACTCCCATTTGACACTGTGATCCCACTTCTAGGAATATATCCCAAGAAAGCAGAAACACAAATCAGAAAGGATATATGCACCCCTATGGTCATAGCAGCACAATTCACCATAGCTAAGATCTGGAAACAGCCTAAGTGCCCAGCAGTAGATGAATGTATTAGAAAACTGTGGTACATCTACACGATGGAATACTATGCTGCTGTAAAAAGGAAGGAGCTCTTACCGTTTACAGTGGCATGGATGGAACTGGAGAGCGTTGTGCTAGGTCAAGTAGGCCAGTCAATGAGGGAAAGGTACCATATGATCTCACTCATTCATGGATAATAGAGACGATTATAAACTTTTGAACAATAATAGATACAGAGGCAGAGCTGCCTCAAACAGATTGTCAAACTGCAGCGCGAAGGCCGGGGAGGGTTGGGGGGCAGGAGGGAGGCGGGTGAAAGACCAACCTAAGGACTTGTATGCATGCATATAAGCATAATCAATGGACATAAGACACTGGGGGATAGGGGAGGCTAGGGGACTGTCTAGGGCGGGGGGATAAAATGGACACATATGTAATACCCTTTGTAATACTTTAAGCAATAAAAAATAAATAAATAAATAAATCTAGAAAATTTTTTTTTCATTTATAATGCTAACAGTGAGACACCCAGGAAAACACACATGGTGTCAAAATAAGCCAAAGGAAAATCATTTGGGGAAATATAAAATGTACCCTAAGTAAAAATTTCTTTATTAACCTAAGGTCGAGAATATGTTTGTATATTTTCAGAAAACAACTTCAAGACCACGTGGATTGCTGCAACAGAGAGGAATTCTCAGGAATGCTCCAGTCATGAAGACAAGAGGAGATACAGTTCAGAGATGGAGACGCTGAACACGCTTTTCCATGCTAGCAGTCAGCAGCTGTGTGTCGCTGCAGATTGCCCAGGACCAAACCAGAGAGGGTCGGACCTGCATTGCCACCATTTTTCCACAATCCAGAACTGAAATATCATTGTTGACATGTACACATAAGGAACTGTTGGACTTTGAAATTGGGACTTAAAACAATTTTTGTCCTTGAAATGTTATGCTTAAGTTTTAAAATGTTTTGGGTTACGGATTGGCATTGTTATCGTTTTAATAGCCAGAGTTTTTTTCTTGATGTTTAAGTTTTATTTTCATTATAGTAGCTTAATTAACAAAACAAAAAAGGGTGAGATGTGGGAAACTGACATAGGGTTAAGACTCGGACTGACCTGCTGGCAAAGTCACAAACAAGTCCTAGCTTAGAGGGCACAGTCCTCTTAGCATAATTAGGCTTGGCCTTATGACACTTCTTAGATGTTATCTGGGAATCTAATGGGCTGAGGAAGTGCAGGAAGTATAACCATGGTGTAAACAAGTGAAACTCACAAGGAAAGTGAAACTTTGGTAACCACTACCTTGTTTACCACTCACTATAAACAGCTTCGTGCTGACAACCCCCACCGCTCTCAACGTGGACCGCGTCGCCACATGGGTCCATTACACTCCTGTCCAGTCAGCGGACCCATCCATGACCGGGAAAGACTTCATCACCAAATGGAGCATCGATCGAGATCAACGCTACCCTCTCAAGCTCAAGCTGCAGCGTGCTCGACCTGCCTGATTCTGGTAACATTGCTCGCAATCACTCCTGTCACCAGGAGCCCCCACAATACTGTGTAATAGACTTAGATGATGCCTGCTTCTTCATGGACATGGCTCAAAAGAGACAAGGACAATTTATAGGATCACATGTTTAGTAGCAGAAGATTGGGCTGCCTGAAGCGGCCATGATGCCAATATTATGTTTCATTGTATTGATATGTTATATTCACCTTTGATTCTTTTGCAGGTTTAAATGTGTGTTGGCTGTCCTGTAAGGGGACTGTGTGGGGTGACCTCCAAAAGTAAAGGGTATCTAGCTGCCAAGGGTGCAGTTGCCCAACTGGGCAGGGAAGGGTGCCCATCAGGTTCTGGTCACTGTTGAGAGACAGTTGATAGTTGGCAGCATGTATACCGCTTGCAGGACTGCGTGACCATGCCCATGTCAGGGGTAGTAAGCTGGAAAAGGCCTGTTTAGAATAGAAGGTCTAACGCAGGGTGATAAATAGAAAGAAAGTTTAATGCCAACAATTACTGTTTTGTTATAACTCTGAAAAATCCATGAAAAGGAATTGGCAAGGAAAGTCAGAAAATCTTAGAGTAGATCAGTATGTTTTTCTCCTTATGTAATTCCTCTGAAATCTGGCAATGCTAAATAAGTCATAGCAATACATTTCTTTGCATATATTTAATAAGACCAGTTCCTGATAATGGATTTATTAACAGAAAACTTTGACTGGAATATCATGTTTTAAAGAGCCCTGTCTGAGCTCTAAAGACTTGAAGCCAGTAAGAATGCCACGAACAAAGCCTGGTATCCTGGTTGGGAGCCCTGAAGATGGCTGGTGCTGGAATGTCAGGCCAATGCCCTACCATAACTGGCGGTTGGTAAGAGTAGAAGGGGAGCAGCAAATATGCCTCTGCATCCCTGCGCAACCCCCGCACACTCTGGGCCACAACGAGTGGGAGGGCTACTGATATGAGCCTTAAAGCCTGGAGCATAGGCTCAGGTGGAGTTGCTACGGGTGAGGGATTCACCTAACTCCACAGATACTGTAGGCAGGCCTGATTGAACCTGGATGGCTTAGCTTCCTTGCCTACGGAGCACATTAAAATTCAACCATGAGACTGCAGCAAAGGTATTCAGTTACCATTCTTGTTGTGTTTATGCAAACATCAGGAGAGTAGGTAAATTAATCTTGATCTGGCTTTTTGATAGCCATGGAGGAATTTTAAGAAGAAAAATCCCATTACAATAGAGGCTGTTAAAGCGAAAATGGTTCATTTCCCTTCCACCGAACCATTTGTTAAGCATATAGGGATAGTTCAGTTGATAGTTCTGTGTGCCCAGAATGGGCCTCTAGCAAGGGTGGAATAGTAATGCAGTCCGTCTCATGATTGAGCAGGAAGTTCCAAGAAACTGGGGGAATGAAAAGACGAAGGATATGTCCCCCATCTTTCCCGTATCCTCAATGTTGGGGCAGCCGACATGTGCTCAAGATAGTACCAGCTTCCTGTATCCCAGGACACTGCTGGCCAAACCCAGAGCTTTTCACCTACCCAATGACAATCAGGGGATGTGCGCGCCTTGGTGATGACCACATCCTGTGTAATAAGACCCGACTTGCACCTAGCCAATGGCAGGGCCCACAATCATTTCCCCTCCCCTAACTCCACCCCCCTATTAAAACCCCATTTTTTCCCACAGGCGTTCTCTCTCGTCTCGTCTTTGTGAGGATAGGAGCCAGATATGGGTCTGTGATAATAAAGGACTCTTTGCTTTTGCATTGGACACGGCTGGCTCCCTAGTGAGGTCTGTTGGGGATTTAAAATTTGGGCATAACAATAACCAAGATAGTGGTGATGGTAAATTTGGACTTTAAGCTGAATGAAGACAAGAGGGAGAAAGATAGAACGAATGAGATAATTGTATTTTACTACAGGAAGGCGGAAACCTCCAGTAAGCAAGCCAACAAATGCAGAAGAAGAAGTGGTGGAGTGTTCATCTACCACAGGTGATACACAGGTTCTCTGAGGGGAATACACGTAATAATGTGAATCCCTCTATAAACAATGCTTCAGAAAAGGGCATTATGAGAAGATGAAAATATTAATGGTCTCCTTGAATAAATACCAGCAAGGGTATAAAGGAAATATGTATTTTTGTGTGTTTTCCGATGATGGGGAGGGATGTAAAGAAGGGGCAGGCCTGTGAGAGGGGAGTAATGTAGAATTATTTAATTGGGGCATCAGAAAGCCAGTCCATACTGAGCCAGAAACCTTGAATAAGGACAAGGATAAGACTGAATGGGGATTTTTTTTCCTCAACATTTTCTAATACTGACAAGGAAGAAAAGAACTTGATATTTAAGTTAGGTTTGGATTGGGGGGGGGGTGGTCGTTGTCATGAGAAACAAGGTGTTGTGTTTCTGCTGGCAGTGTAAAGTAATGAATTTGATTTCATATTTACATGGTAGACTATTGAATATTGTTAAACTATTTTTTTTTCCTGATTGATCCAGATTTTAGAATGTTATTTTATTTTTATTTTTTTTAATTTATTTCATAAAGTATTAAAAAGGGTATTACATATGTGTCTATTTTATCCCCCCGTCCTAGACAGTCAACTAGCCTCCCATATCCCCCAGTGTCTTATGTCCATTGGTTATGCTTATATGCATGCATAGAAGTCCTTTGTTTATCTCTTACCCCCTACCTCCTGCCCCCCAACCCTCCCCTGCCTTCCCGCTGCAGGTTGACAATCTGTTTGAGGCAGGTCTGCCTCTGTATCTATTATTGTTCAAAAGTTTATAATGGTCTCTATTATCCATGAATGAGTGAGATCATGTTGTATTTTTCCTTCATTGACTGGCTTATTTCACTTAGCATAATGCTCTCCAGTTCCATCCATGACGTTGCAAATGGTAAGAGTTCCTTCCTTTTTAGAACAGCATAGTATTCCATCGTGTAGATGTACCACAGTTTTCTAATCCATTCATCTACTGATGGGCACTTAGGCTGTTTCCAGATCTTAGCTATGGTGAATTGGGCTGCTATGACCATAGGGGTGCATATTTCCTTTCTGATTTGTGTTTCTGGTTTCTTGGGATATATTCCTAGAAGTGGGATCACAGGGTCAAATGGGAGTTCCATTTTCAGTTTTTTAAGGAAACTCCATACTGTTCTCCACAGTGGCTGCACCAGTCTGCATTCCCACCAGCAGTGCACAAGTGTTCCTTTTTCTCCACATCCTCTCCAGCACTTGTCGTTTGTTGATTTGTTGATGATAGGCAGTCTGACTGATGTGAGATGGTACCTCATTGTTGTTTTGATTTGCATCTCTCAGATGATTAGTGACTTTGAGCATGTTTTCATATGTCTCTTGGCTTTCTGAATGTCCTCTGTTGAAAGGTGTCTATTTAGGTCCTTTGCCCATTTTTTGAATGGATTTTTTATCTTCCTTTTGTTAAGTTGTATGAGTTCCCTATAAATTTTGGAGATTAGGCCCTTATCAGATATGACATTGGCAAATATGTTTTCCCACACAGTGGGTTTTCTCATTGTTTTGTTGATGGTTTCTTTTGCTGTGCAGAAGCTTTTTATTTTGATGTGGTCCCATTTGTTCATTTTCTCTTTAGTTTCAAGTGCCCTAGGAGCTGTATCAGTGAAGAAATTGCTTCGGCATATGTATGAGATTTTGTTGCCTTTGGATTCTTCTAGAATTTTTATGTTTCCTGTCGTACATTTAAGTCCTTTATCCATTTTGAGTTTATTTTTGTGTATGGTGTAAGTTGGTGGTCTAGTTTCATTTTCTTGCATATATCTGTTCAATTTTCCCAACACCATTTATTGAAGAGACTATCTTGGCTCCATTGTATGTTCTTGCCTCCTTTGTCAAATATTAATTGAGCATATTGGTTCGGGCCGATTTCAGGGCTGTCTATTCTATTCCATTGATGTACATGCCTATTCTTGTGCCAGTACCAGGCAGTTTTGTGAACAGTGGCTTTGTAATACAACTTGATATCTGGTATTGAGATCCCACCTACTTTGGTCTTTTTCAGGATTGCTGCAGCTATTCGGGGTCTTTTTTTATTCCAGATGAATTTTTGGAGAGTTCGTTCTAGATCTGTGAAGTATGCCGTTGGTATTTTAATGGGAAGTGCGTTGAATTTATAGATTGCTTTGGGTAGTATGGACATTTTAATGATGTTGATTCTACCAATCCATGAACATGGTATGTTCTTCCATCTGTTTATGTCTTCCTCTATATCGTTTTTCAACGTCCTGTAGTTTTCTGAGTAGAGGTCTTTTACCTCTTTAGTTAATTTTATTCCTAGGTAGCTTAATTTTTTTGGTGCGATGGTAAAGGGGATTGTTTTTATAATCTCTCTTCCTGAAAGGTCACTATTGGTGTATAGAAATGCCTCAGATTTCTTGGGGTTAATTTTGTATCCTGCTACATGGCCAAATTCATGTATTAAGTCTAGTATCTTTTTGATGGAGTCTCTAGGGTTTTGTATGTATAATATCATGTCGTCTGCAAATAAGGACAGTTTTACTTCCTCTTTTCTGATTTGGAGACCTTTTATTTCTTCTTCTTGCCGAATTGCAATGGATAACACTTCCAGTACTATGTTGAACAGCAGTGGTGAGAGGGGGCATCCCTGTCTTGATCCTGTTCTTAGGGGAAATGGTGTTAGTTTTTGTCCATTGAGTATGATGTTGGCTGTGGGCCTGTCGTATATCGCTTTTATTATGTTGAGGTATGATCCTTCTACTCCCACCTTGCTGAGAACTTTTATCAAAAACGGGTGTTGAATTTTGTCAAATGCTTTTTCTGCATCAATTGATATTACCATGTGGTTTTTTTCTTTCAATTTGTTTATGTGATGTATCACGTTTATTGATTTGGGGTTATTGTACCATCCTTGCATCCCTGGGATAAATCCTACTTGGTCATGGTGTATGATCTTTCTGATGTACTGCTGTATCTGATTTGCTAAGATTTTGTTTAGGATTTTGGCATCTATGTTTATGAGGGATATTGGACTTTAATTCTCTTTCATTGTGTTGTCTTTACCTGGTTTTGGTATTAGGGTGATGCTGGATTCATAGAATGAGCTTGGAAGTGTTCCTTCCTCTTGAATTTTTTGTAGTAGTTTGAGGAGGATAGGTTTTAGTTCTTCCTTGAAGGTTTGGTAAAACTCCCCTGTGAAGCCGTCTGGTCCTGGGCTCTTGTTTGATGCAAGCTTTTTGATGACTGCTTCAATTTCTTCCATAGTTATTGGCCTGTTGAGATTATTAGATTCTTCCTGATTGAGTTTTGGAATGTTGTATTTTTCTAGGAATTTGTCCATTTCCTCCAGGTTGTCTAGTTTGTTGGAGTAGAGCTGTCCATTGTATTTTTTTAACAATCACTTGTATTTTTGTGGTGTCTGTTGTTATTTCGCCTCTATCGTTTCTGATTTTGTTTATTTGGGTCCTCTCTCTTTGCTTCTTGTTGAGTCTGGCTAGAGGTTTGTCAATCTTGTTTATCCTTTCCAGGAACCAGCTCTTGGTTTCATTGATTTTCTGTATTTTTTTTTTTTTTTTGGTCTCTATGTCATTTATTTCTCCTCTAATCTTTATTATCTCCTTCCTTCTGCTCACTCTGGGGTTTTCTTGTTGCTCTCTTTCTAATTCTTTGAGTTGTAGAGTTAGCTGATTTACTACCATTTTTTCTTGTTTTTTGAGATCGGCCTGTAGAGCTCTAATCTTCCCTCTCAGGACTGCTTTCACTGTGTCCCATAGTTTTTGGATTGTTGTGTTTTCATTGTCATTAGTTTCCAGGATGTTTCAAATTTCTTCTTTGATTTCATTGGTAACCCAATCAATATTTCATAGCATGCTCTTCAGCTTCCAGGTGTTTGAGTATTTTTTGTTGTTTTTATTGTAGTTTATTTCTAATATTATGCCATCGTGGGATGCGAAGATGCTTTTTATGATTTCAATCTTCATGAATTTGGGGATACTTTGCTTGTGACCCAATATATGGTCTCTTTTTGAATATGTCTTATGAGCATTTGAGTAGAATGTATATTCCCTGGCTTTGGGGTGAAGTGTTCTGAAGATGTCTATTAAGTCCATCTGATCTAGTGAGTCATTTAGGATTGCTCTATCTTTGCTGATTGTTTGTCTAGAGGGCTTATCCAGTGTTGTCAGTGGTGTATTAAAGTCCCCTACTATGATTGTATTGTTGTCGATCTCTCCTTTGATATCTTCCAGGAGTTTTTTTTATGAATTTGGGTGCTCCTGCATTGGGTGCATATATGTTTACCAGGGTTATATCTTCTTGTTGTATTGATCCCTTTAGTATTATGAAGTGGCCTTCCTTATCTCTTGTTAAGGCCTTCACTTTGAGGTCTATTTTGTCCGATATAAATGTTGCTACCCCAGCTTTCTTTTCCTTTCCATTTGCCTGAAAGATATTTTTCCATCCTTTCACTTTCAGTCTGTGTGAGTCCCTTCTAATGAGGTGGGTTTCCTGTAGACAGCAGATGTATGGGTCATGTTTTTTTATCCATTCAGCCACTCGATTTCTTTTTTTTGGAACATTTAGTCCGTTTACGTTTAAAGTTACTATTGAAAGGTACTTGTTTGTAGCCATTTCTGTTTTTGTGTGGCTGTTTTCTTTTTGAGCTTTTTATTTCTTCTTTTTATACCAGTCCCTTTAGCATTCCTTGCATTGCTGGCTTGGTGGTGATAAACTCCCTTAGCCGTTTTTTGTCTGTGAAGCTTCTTATTTCCCCTTCAATTTTGAATGATAGCCTTGCTGGATAGAGTATTCTTGGATTAAGTTCTTTGCTTTGCATCACTTTGTAAATTTCTGTCCATTCTTTTCTGGCCTGATGTGTTTCTGTTGAGAAATCATTTGACAATCTAAGGGGAGATCCCTTGTATGTAACTTTCCATCTCTCTCTTGCAGCCTGTAAGATTCTCTCTTTGTCCTGAACATTTGCCATGGTAATTATGATGTGTCTTGGTGTGGGTCTTTTCGGGTTCACCTTGTTTGGGACTCTCTGGGCTTGTGTGCATTTTTTCTTCCCCACCTCAGGGAAGTTTTCTGATATTATTTCTTCTAATAGGTTTTCTAATCCTTGTTCA
Source organism: Myotis nattereri (assembly GCF_964212035.1). Lineage (NCBI taxonomy): Eukaryota > Metazoa > Chordata > Mammalia > Chiroptera > Vespertilionidae > Myotis > Myotis nattereri. Next base: position 62,471,440 of record NC_138078.1, on the reverse strand, counting down.
TCCTTCTTTTGTTCTGGTACCCCTATTATTCGTATGTTGTTTCGTTTCATGTTGTCCCAAAGGTCCCTTAGGCTCTCCTCCCGTCTTTTAATTTTTTTCTCCAACTGAAGTACAGTTTGGGTGTGTTTTGCTTCCTTGTCTTCTAATTCACTAATTCGGTCCTCTGCTTCTCCTAGTCTACTGTTGATTCTTTCAATGGAGTTTTTCATTGCAGCTATATCACTCTTCATTTCTTCTTGGGTCTTACTTAAGTTGTTGATTTTTTCATCTGTTTCTTCTAGCTTCTTCCATATGTTATCGATTTTTTCATCTGTTTCTTCTTGCTTCTTGCAGAGGTTGTCGATTTTTTCCTCCATCCGGTTTATGCAGTCTAGGACCCTTATTCTGAATTCTTTTTCTGTCATGTTGCATGCCTCTGTATTACTTAGCTTCTTTTCTGAAGAGTCCTCCTTCTTTTTCCTTTGGGGGTTTCTTTGTCTACCCATGTTTGATCTCACTGACATATCTAGACGTTGAGTCGTTCACTGGTTGCTCCCTTGGTGGCAGTGACTCCTTGGTCTGTGGTTGGTCTTCGGGCGGTTGCGATAGCAGCTGCTCTTCAGTTGGCAGCAGCTCCTCTGGTGGGTGCTGTTCACAGGTGTGGTGGCTCTCCTGGCTGGTGGGGCGAGGTTTCACGTACAGCTGCTGTTCCTCAGCAGAGGGTGTATTGCTCAGGAGGTTGCTGTAGCTTGGATCTGCTTTCCAGGGGAGTTCTGCTCTTCCAGGCTGCAAACCGTCTCACCAGCTGAGCAATTTCGCCAATTTGGGGTGGATGTAACTAGTTTCAGCTGCTCACTCCATTTGCTACAGGACACGACCTGGGACGCGTCTGCCTATACCGCCGCCATCTTCCGTCTCTCCTGAATATTGTTAAACTATTGACAGGATTAGCTCAAGATGTGAAGTTTATGCCACAACGGGTACAGTTTTTCCTTAAACAACTTGGTCTAGAACAGCATTGCTAGATATTGGAGTTACCAGAGAAGTGAGGTTTCACTCTGTTTCACTGGTGATTACTTCATTTTACATTTCCCCATACCAAAGTGACATATTAGTAATAAAGGAAATTATGTATGGTGCACATGGGCATTATCTTCACAATTTTTCTGTAAAACTGGAACTATTCTAAAATAAAACATCCATAAAACAACACTCAAAATACAAGGAAATAGTAATATCCGAACATAGTGGAACAGACTACTGAAAGGACAGGGTTGTATGGCAAGAAGCTTAGAGTAGACACCATCTCCCTGCCATATGCAGGACTATAATGGTACTAGTGAAAATGAGAGAGAGAGAGATGCCAGTTTGGGAAAATTTTAGGAGGTAAGAAGAAGGTCTCTTTTCTATAACCAGATCATCTGATACTTCTGCATCCACTCCCACCCCTCCACCCCCTTCATGGATGGTCTAGCTGAGGCTTTGTGATGTGAAGCCACACCATGGCAACCACTGATTTTGGGCAACAAGAGCTGATGTGATTGGCTCCACATTGACATAGAGAGTATATAATAGGCCTGGACCTCTGAGTAGTGTCTGTTGCCTCAAGATAGCCAAACTTACTAATAAGATATGTAGACTTTTGGAGATAAGGAAGAAGACTACAAACACAAGGATGGATGAAGAAACTGCAAGTCCTAAAATGAATTAGAGGTCAGTTTCTCAACTGGATGACGAAGAAGTAGAGAAGGTAAGAATACCTTATTCAAATGCTGCCCCTTCCCCAGAAATTCCTCACCCAAGATTCTGGCCTTGTGCTTTTTGGCCACAGACACTTCCTCATTCAATCCATTGTCACTCAATTACTATCCCATTTTGTAAACATTTTGCAATTTCTTCCCTCAACCAATGTCTTTTTGTGTTAAACTTGATCCAAACTACATAACCAAGATATTGGCAATGGTTAATACGGACTTTGAGCTGAATGAAGACAAGAGGGAGAAAGACAGAAAGAATCAGAAAATTGTATTTTACTACAGGAAGGCGAAAACCTCCAGTAAGCATTCCTACAAATGCAGAAGAAGAAGTGTTGGAGTGTTCCTCTTAAAGAGGTGATACCCAGGGACTCCCAGAGGAACACAGTTAATAATGTGTATCCCTCTATCAAAGATGCCTCAGAAATGGGGATTATGAGATGATGAAATCATTAATGGTCTCCTTGAATAAATACCAGCAAGGGCATAAAGGAAATGTGTTTGTATATTTGCGTGTTTTCAGATGATGGTGAGGGATCAAAGGAGGGGGAAGGCATGTGAGAAGGGAGTAATGTAGAATTCTTTAATTGGGGCACCAGACATGCCATTCCATACTGAGACAGACACTTAGAATAAGGAAAAGGAGAAGACTGAAGGGGGATTTTTTCCTCAACAGTTTCTCATACTGGCAAGGAAGAAAAGAAGCTGATGTTTTACATAATTTTTAATTGGGGGGGTGGGATGGATGGTGATGGTAGCAGTCATGAGGAACAGGTTGTTGTCTTAGAGCTGTCAGTGTATAACAATGAATTTTATTTCCTTTTTACATGATAGACTGTTGAACATTGTTAAAATATTGACAGCATTGTCAGCTCAAGATGTAAAGTTTATGCCGCAACTGGAACAGTTTTTCCTTTAACAACTTGGTCTAGAACAGCATTGCTGGATATTGGAGATACTAGAGAAGTGAGGTTTCACTCTAACTGTTTCACTGATGATTCAATTCATGTTACATTTGCTCCATAACCAAGTAAGATATTAGTAATTAGGAAAATTGGGTATGGTGTCAAGGGGTATTATCTTCACAATTTTTCTGTAAATCTGGATCTATTCTAAAAAAATCATCCATTAAAACAACACTCAAAATACTAGGAAATGGTAATACCTGAACATAGTGGAATGGACCACTGAAATGACGGGGGAGTATGGGAAGTGTTTTAGAGGATTCAACCCCTCCCCGCCATATGCTGGACTATTATTGAACTAGAGGAAATGAGACAGTGAGAGAGAGAGGTCAGTTTGGGAAAAATTTTTGGAGGCCAGAGGAAGGTCACTTCTCTAAAACCAGAGCTTCTGAACTTTCTGCATCGTCTGCCAACCTCGCCCCTCTTGGATTGTCAAGCTGAGGCATTGTGATGTCAATCCACACCATGCCAACCACTTAATTTGGGCAATGAGATCGGTAGTGAGTGCCTCCTCATTGCCCTAGAGAGTATATATAGAGTCCAGGTCCCTTTGAGTAGTGTCTCTTGCCTCAAGATAGCCAAACTTACTAAGAAGATATTGTAGACTAGTGGATATATGGAAGAAGACTCCAAACAGAGGATGGATGAAGAAACTGCAAGTCCTAAAGTGAATTAGAAGTCAATGTCTCAACTGGATGACGAAGAAGTTGATAAGGTCAGAATACCTTATTCAAATGCTCCCCCTTCCCCCTTAATTCCTAACCCAAGATTCTGGCCTTGTCCTTTTTGGCCAAACACACTTCCTTGTTCAATCCATTGTCATTCAATTAGAAGCCTATTTCCAAATCATTCTCCAATTTCTTCCCCAAAACCAATGTCTTTCTATGTTTAACTTGTTTCCAAAGTACATATGTTATGCCCAGATTTGAAGATCCCCGAAGACAGACCACTAGGGATCCGAGTCCAGTGCAAAAACATAGAGTCTTTTATTCAAGCCCGGGACTTGGTCCTCCTCCTGCCTCTATTACTGGATTCAAGAGAGAGCCCCGAATCCCAAGGGAAAAAAGTATTAATAGGGCTTGTGGTCAGGGTGTGGGGGCACACTCTGACCACTGATTTGGATGATTCCGGTTGTTTTTTTGAGGGCGGGGGGCTAGTGATGCAAGAGCAGGGTGCTTCTAGGGTCTTTTACACAAACACAGGGGGGTGGCTAGCATACACTTCGCTTTGGGGTAGTTTCCACCGCTTTCCCATTGGCTGAGATAAGGGCAGGCTGAGTAACTGATACATTCTGCTGCTTTTTCATGGAAGACGGATAAGGACACAGCTATCAGTACTGTTCTGTCCTTTTATTCACCCTTGTCTTGGAACTTCCGGCTCAATCATGAGACGGACTGAACTATCAACTGAACTACTTTTATACACTTCTTGACAAAGTGGACTAGTCTGCTAATAATGCAAGGGCCGTAAGTCAACATCAGCAGGAGGATTACAAGGGGTCTGCGGAGGTCCGCTGTCTTCTTGACGGTGATCTGCAGCGGGTGTGTCTAGTCAGAGGTCACCTTCCAGTCAGACTCCCTGCTGTCTGCCTCAGACCTTCCATTCTAAATAGGCCTTTCCCTGATCTCTAGAGCCGAGGTTTGTACCACTCCTGACATGGGCATGGTCATTCAGGCCTGCAAGACAGTACCCAGGCTGACAACTGTTAGGTGTTTCTCAATAGAGATCCAAACCTGATGGGTACTCTTCTTTGTCCAGTTGGGCATCTGCCCTGTTGGCAGCCAGACACCCTTTACCTTTGGGGTTCATCCTATATAGTCCCCTTCCAGGACAGCCAACAGATAGCTATAACAATGTCCCTCAGTGTGGAAGCCTGGATACTTGCCAGTTATTCCCAAAGACTACCAAGGACTCTAGACCATCACCGGTCCACCGATACAGCTACATTTAAACCTGTAAGAGAATTGAAGGTTAATACAACATATTAATACAATGAAACATAATATTGGCACCATAGCCGCTACAGGAAGCTAAATCCTCCACTACTAAACATGAGATATGGCAAGGCTATACAAACATTTTAGGGAGTTGACTAAAGTCCACTCTTTGACCTTTCTATATAAGATAAAATAGTCTTTGTCTTTCTGAAGCCATGTCTATGAAGATGCAGGCATCATCTGAGCCTATTATACAATTTTCTGCAGGTATAGTCCTTTTCAAATTGGGGTGAGTCCTGGGGTCTTGAGCTTCTTTACCCACACCGAGTCCCCAGGCTGGAAAGGATGTACAGAGTAGAGGTGGCACTGGAAGGGCATCTCGAACAAGGTTATGTGTGGGTTGTCATTTCTGTAAGAGATCACGTCCAAGTAAGGGGTACAGGCATTCTGGCATAATTAGAAACGAATGAGTTACCGTGTTCTTTCTGAGGTCCACAATCCTCTTTGATGTCCAAGGAAAAATGCAATTTGTCTGGTGGCTCTTAGAACTGGTGTCTTCTTAGATGTTTCTGGTCCCATTGGCTCTGTCAAGACTGAATAGGCTGCTCCAGATTACACCAGAAAATTAACCAGGGGTTCTATTTACCTACAAATATTTATACCTAGGTAGACATATAAACATCAAATAAACATCCACATATATACCTTTTCAGTGAAAAAGTACCTTTACAGTCTTGGGTATTTTGGCAGATAAAAGGAACAATGCCCAAGTTCATTGATAGGGGCCTGACAAGCAGAATGTGGGGGCCTTTGGCTGGGGGGTATAGAGTCTCCATCCTTTCTCTCCTGGCACTGCTAAGGACAGGATCATTGGAGAAGTCTCTTCACCTAGGCAAGTCTGTGCTGTGCCATCTGGGGCAAAAGTGGTTTCTGCTTCCATTTTGGCTAAAAGGTCTCTGCCCATTAGAGGGACCAGGTCAAGTGGTAAATATAGGAATTTATGAACCACCTGATGGCCGCCTCACTGACATCAGCGGGGGGGGGGGGGGGGGCGGGGCCGAACAGTTTGCAGCTGTGGTAATGTACCTGTAGCTCCAATAACGGTGACTTCCTGTCCTGAGACGGGAACTACCTTCTGAGTAACTACCGAGTGCTCTACCACTGTATCAATCATAAATTTCAGTCTGGCCCCCGGTCTTCATTATGACCATCGGCTCATGGGGGCCTAGTTGGAAAAAGCCCAGTCTGTCCTAGTCAGAGTCAGCTGTTGCCAGTCCAATGAGGTCTGCCTCAGGCGGCTCTGGCTTATAGTTGCTGGGTGGTTTGGATGGCCTTGCCAGATTCTCTGGCCTGCTACTGAACTTTACTCTGTCCCTTCTTACACACACAGAACTGGACCCAAGGCAGCGAGGTTTGAGCAATTTTAAAATTCTTTAACATACATTTTATCATTCATGTTGCAGGGAGGGACCGGTTTGGCTCCTCCTGAATAAAAGAACTCATCAAGTAGGGCTAATTTCCTAACTTCATTTGTCCCTGAGTGTGGACAACGAAAGACACTAATCAGATTGACATAAAGGATTTAACCTTTGTTTAGGGAGGCAAATGCAAAGCATTTACTCCCAAGTGTCATTGTTTTAGAGAAGATAGGATTTCTGCTCAGTTTCCCTTTTTTACTAGTCCCAGCCTACTGGTCTATCATTCATTCAATTTTCTTAAAATGTATTCTGGCACAGGAGAAAGTTGTTTTGCTGTTCACAGGTAGTTTAACCCCTATATAACTGGCTTGGACTTCTACATAGCAAACTGCAGTCTATAAGTTCAATATGCAGCCTCCGGTTTTTCTAACCCAACAAGATTTCAGCCAGTCTCTGAATCAGAATCCTCCTCTCTTGAAGAATTTCAAAGTCCTGAGAGCTTCCAGGTCCAGGGAGAGTGCCTTTTTGACAACCCTTGGGCCCTGCTTTTTGCCTTTTTACCAGTTTCCTTCGTGGTAGAGCAGTAACCAGGCCTCTTTCAAGGGAGTGAATTAGAAGGGTATATCAGCCCCACCTGTGAGCCAGCTGCTCCACCTAGGGTCTCCCAGGGGCCCAGCCGAAGCGTCCCCCAGCAAATCACGGAAGACGCTGCCCTTTTCCAGTGGTATGGACTCAAGCAGGGGGTTCACTTAATGTAGCCAGTAGCGAAGTGCTCTCTGGCTTCTGCCTGCAGCTGCTCGCGCCCACAAGCACTGCCCCATAGCACATGTCTCACCAGTACCTCCAGCACCTCATTGTTCTCCAGCTTAGCCTGAACCTCGGTGCCCAACAGCAGCTGCTGCAGCTCCTGTAGGCTATCTTTGATTCATGAGCACGCGGCTACTTCTCCACAAGGGGCTTATGGGCCTTGTGGGCAGCTCAGGGATTCGCCCCCCCCCCCCGCCCCCACTTCTTTGACCTGGGTCTCATATACTGAGTCGGCCTGGAAAACAGTTGTAAATTACCACGGGGGATGGGTATTCTAGCTTTGGGCCTCCACTGCTTTTTGAGCAGGAGTTTAGTTGTTTTTTGTTTTTTTGTTTGTTTGTTTTGTTTTTTTTAATTCTTAGAAACCTTAATCCTTTAATGATTACCAAAAGTGAATATTCAGCAATTTTAGTTTAATATTTATGAACATATTTTAAATGTACTTTTACTCTTCAGATATATCTAGACCTTTTGTGATAAAACGAAGAACAGGTATCGGTCTGATTCAGCATTGGAGGGGTTTAAAGAATAAAGCAAGGCAGAGAAAGATTGTGCTTACAGTTATTTTTTTTTTAACCTTGAATTTCATTGCTAAGACCTGTTAGGATTGCAGCCAGCAGAATAACTGCCAAAACCCCCGCCCCCATTGTCTCAGCCCAGGCCCATTGCTTTTCCTCACAGAGTTGGCCTGGAAATATAACGGGTACATAGTGAGGTTTCTTGTAGACAGAAAACCTGGAGAGCATCTGAAATCCAGTTACTGATGCTTTCAGAATCCAGATGAGGGAGGAAGGAAAAGACCTGGTTATGTTCTCTATGAGGGTTCTAATAAACAATTGAAAACAGCAAGTTAAACAAAATACAGTCACAGGCAGGTTTCCTTTCCGTCCTGCAGAGCTGTTCAACAAAGAGATAAGAAAACCATGAATAACAAGTTCTCTGAAATTTGCTACTTTGTTAATTTGCTAAGCAAAAAATCAACGTGAAAAGACATCTCTCTTGCTCTTTTATAAGCAATCTCAGAACTAAGAAATCTTGGAAATACAGCAATTTACAACCCAGGTAAGAGCAACTGATAGACAGAAATTGATATTAACTAAGTGGGCTGATTCTTTCGGTAATGGCAAGCAAAAGACTCTGAGATCTGCTAGAGATTCTTGCAGCCCATCGCGGGTCCAGTCCAAACGTTCAGCCAGATGAATTAACAGAAATGCAAAATAAATCAAAGTAGCTTCCACTTCACACAGACTAATATTGAGCAGCCAAAATAGACAAACACTTGTACTCACACTCTCTCGGTAGACTAGCCCAGACTGGAGCTGAGCAGATAAACAAAGCAATGCCCCACTCCCCAGATGAGCATGGGGGCACTCCTGGCACCTATGTCCCAGAACAGAATTCTCCACGAACCTTTTGGTGAGAACCTACCGGAGGAGTTAAGACTGCTTCCAGTCCCCACTCTCGCTAGCAAATTGGCTAGTCCCACACAAACAAACAGCTGTTCACTCATGATTTCTCATTGTGTCGGCATTCATTCAAATTCCACAATCTCTATTGTACCCCTTTACAAATATTTTTAACAGATTTATTTGTCCCGACCTCATGCTGTTCGGTGACGAGAGACAGACATGGGAGTGGGTGACCTGTTTTCATAGATCCTTACTCAGATTCCCTCCTGAACGAAGTCATGGAGCCACACAAAGGAGAGGAGAAGGCAGGACCCCTCCCTCCACACTCACATACTTTAAACAAACATTCATAAGCACAGGCATTTAGCTACCACAACCCACAATTTTTCCCAATTCAATCCGAACCTTAAACTTTTAGCAAATATTCAGCATTTCTCAATCAATAACACTTTTAAGAATAAACATCAAAATGCAAGACATGTTTTTTATCATTTGAATTCAGTAAGCTTCAAGGTCCCAAGTTCCAAGCAGTTCTGGAAAACCACACCTGAGGCTGGCAAGCAGGTTTGGCCCAGCCCTTCATTTTAAAACGACCATAATGCTTAAAGGAGTAGTTTGAGTCTGTCCCATAACGTCTGTCCAGTAAGTCCACAGAAAACAGAAAAAAAAAATACAAGCACAGATAAATAGAGTCTTCAAACTCTATGGAAGCAAAACCAAAACAACCTTCCTACTCCGCGAATGCAAAACTATAGATCAGCTTAGACGATGGCCATGCACCACTCCTCTCAAATTGAGGGGTTTCTCGGGCCCACCAGATGGAGGATCGGGATGTCCCCCAACTCCTCCCACCTGTGGGCCACCAGTGCATCCCCCTAGTCCGTTATCGGCATTACAGATTTCATAAGTGAGCTCACACTGAACAGAACACACAGAAAACAACTGACAACACACAGACAGATACCGCGGTTTGTCAGACCCTCTGAATTGGGGTCTCTTTGAGTCTCAGGGGTTCCAGATGAGCCCCCAAATGTTCAGCCCAGATTTCAAGATCCCCCAAGAGGGACCACTAGGGAGCCGAGTCCGATGCAAAAGCACAGTCTTTTATTCAAGCCAAGAACTTGGTCCCCCCACTGCCAACATTACTGGATGCAAGAGAGAGCCCCGAGTCCCAAGGGAACAAAAATTTACAGGGCTTGTGATCGGAGGGTGGGGGCACATTCTGATCACTGATTTGGCCGATTCCAATTGGTTGAGTGATGGCAGGGGGCTAGTGACGCAAGGGCAGGGTACAGCTAGGTTTCTTCTTACACAAAGTGGGGGGGTTGGCTAGCATATTCTTGGCCTTGGGCTGGTTTCCCCCACAATTCCATTTGCTGACATAAGGGTAGGCTGAGTAACTGATACATGCTGAAGCTTCTTCTTGGAAGAGGGGATAAGGACACAGCTATCAGTCCTGTTCTGTCCTTTCACAAAACCAACATAGTGGTGATGGTCAATTGGGACTTTAAGCTGCATGAAGACAAGAGGGAGAAAGACAGAAAGAATCAGATAATTGTATTTTACTACAGGAAGGGGAAAACCTCCAGTAAGCAAGCCAACAAATGCAGAAGAAGTAGTGCTGGAGTGTCCATCTACCAGAGGTAATACTCAGGGTCTCCCAGAGGAACACACTTAACAATGTGTATCCCTCTATAAAAATGCTTCAGAAATGGGCATTATGAAAAGATGAAAACATTAATGGTCTCCATGAATAAATACCAGCAAGGGTATAAAGGAAATGTGTTTGTATTTTTGAGAGTTTTCAGATGATGGGGAGGGATCTAAGGAGGAAGAAGTCATGTGAGAAGAAAGAAATGTAGAATTCTTTAATTGGGGCACCAGATAAGCCATTCCATAGTGAGCCAGACACTTAGAATCAGGACAAGGAGAAGACTGATTGGGGACTTTTCTCCTCAACACTTTCTCATACTGGCAAGAAAGAAAGAAGCTGATGTTTAATTTAGGTTTGGATTGGGGGGGGGGTGGCATGGATGGTGGTGGTTGCAGTCATGAGGAGCAGGGTGTTCTGTTAGTGCTGGCAGTGTATAAGAATGAATTTGATTTCCTTTTTACATGGTAGACTATTGAATATTGTGAAACTATTGAAAGTATGGTCATCTCAAGACTTGAATATTTATGCCACAACTGTTCCAGTTTTTCCTTTAACAACTTGGTGTAGAACAGCATTGCTGGATATTGGAGATACTAGTGAAGTGAGGTTTCACTCCAACTCTTTCACTGATGATTTACTTCATGTTACATTTGCCCCATTCCAAAGTGAGTAAATAGTAATAAGGGAAGTTGGGTATGGGGTCCATGAGTATTATCTTCACAATTTTTCTGTAAATCTGGAACTATTCTAAAATAAAACATCCATTAAAACAACACTCAAAATCCTAGAAATTGGTAGCAACTGAACATAGTGGAATGGACTTCTGAAATGATGGGGGAGTATGGGAATTATCTTAGAGGAAACACAACCTCCCTGCCATATGCTGGACTATAATGGAACTAGAAGAAATGAAGAGAGAGAGAGGGGACAGTTAGGGAAAAATTTTAGGAGTTAAGAGGAAGGTGTCTGTTCCATAACCAGAGTGTCTGAGATTTCTGCATCCTCTGCCACCCCCGCCTCTCCTTGATGGTGAAGCTGAGGCTTTGTGATGTCAAGCCACACCATGGCAACAACTGATTTTGGGCAACCAGAGCTAAAGTGAGTGGCTCCTCATTAACCTTAAGAGTATATAGAGAGGCCAGGAACCTTTGAGTAGTGTCAGTTGCCTTGAGATAGCCAAACGTACGAAGAAGATATTGTAGACCAGTGGAGATAAGGAATAAGACTCCAAACACAAGGATGGATGAAGAAACTGCAAGTCCTCAAGTGAATTAGAAGTCAGTTTCTCAACTGGATGTGGAAGAAGTGGATAAAGTCAGAATACCTTATTCAAATGCTGCACCTTCCCCAGTAATTCCGCACCCAAGAATTTGGTCTTGTGTTTTTGACCACAGACAGTTCCTCATTCAAACCATTGTCATTCAATTAAAAGCCCATTTCCAAATCATTTTCCAATTTCTTCCCCAAAACCAATGTCTTTCTGTGTTTAACTTTTTTCCAACCTTCATAACCAATAAAGTGGCTATGGTAAATTTGGACTTTAAGCTGAATGAAGACAAGAGGGAGAATTACAGAAAGAATCAGAAAATTGTATTTTACTACAGGAAGGGGAAAAACTCCAGTTAGCAAGCAAACGGCTGCAGAAGAAGAAGTGCTGGAGTGTTCATCTACCACAGGTGATACTCAGGTTCTCCCAGGGGAACACACTTAATAATGTGTATCCCTCTATCAACAATCCTTCAGAAATTCGCATCATGAGACGATGAAAACATTAATGGTCTCCATGAATAAATACCTGCAAGGTTATAAAGGGAATATGTTTGTATTTTTGTGAGTTTTCAGATAATGGGGAAGGAGCTAAGGAGTGGGAATTCATGTGAGACGGGAGAAATGAAGAATTTTTTAATTGGGGCACCAGACAAGCCATTCCATACTGAGCCAGACACTTAAATAAGGACCAGGAGAAGACTGAAGGGGGATTTTTTCTTCAACACTTTCTCATCCTGGCAAGGATGAAAAGAAGCTGATGTTTAATTTAGGTTTGGAATGAGTGGGTGGGATGGATGGTGGTGGTCGCAGTCATGAGGAACACGGTGTTGTGTTAGTTCTGGCAGTGTATAATAATGAATTTGATTTCCTTTTTACATGGTAGACTATTGAATATTGTTAAACTATTGAAAGGATGGTCAGCACAAGATCTAAAGTTTTATGCCTCTACTAGTCCAGTTTTTCCTTTAACAACTTGGTCTAGAACAGCACTGCTGGATATTGGAGATACTAGAGAAGTGAGGTTTCATTCTAACTGTTCACTGATGATTCACTTCATGTTACATTTGCCCCATACCCAAGTAAGATATTTGTAATAACGGAAATTTTTTTTGGTGTACATGGTTATTATCTTCACAATATTTCTGTTAATCTGGAACTTTTCTAAAAATAAACATCTATTAAAACAACACTCAAAATAATAGGAAATGGTAACAACTGAACATGGTGGAATGTACCACTGAAATGACGGTGGAGTTTGGGAAGTGACTTAGAAGAAACACCACCTCCCTGCCATATGCTGGACTATTGTGGAACTAGATGAAGAGAGAGAGAGAGAGAGAGAGAGAGAGAGAGAGAGAGAGAGAGAGAGAGAGAGAGAGAGAAGAGAGAGATGAGAGAGAGAGATAGAATAGAGAGAGAGTTCAGTTTGGGAAAAATTTTAGGAGGTAAGAGGTAGGTCTCTTTTCTATAACCTGAGCTTCTGAGATTTCTCTATCCTCTGCCACCCCTGCCCCTCCTGGATGGTCAACCTGAGGCTTTGTGATGTCAGCGACACCATGGAAACCACTGATTTTGGGCAACCAGAGCTGAAGTGAGTGGCTCCTCATTAACCTAAAGAGTATATATAGAGGCCAGGACCCTTTAAGTGGAATCTGTTGCCTCAATATAGGGAAACTTTATAAGGTGATATTGTAGACTAGTAGAGACAAGGAATACGTCTCGAAACTGTGGGAAACTGTTTATTGCCTTAACTATCTGATAAGCATAGACAGAGAATTCCCTGAAACCCCCTTTGATGCTCTAGCAAAGCTTGGAGCTAGGCCTCACCTCTTCTCTTTGTCCAGACAGTGGTAGCTGAAACTACTCCCCCATTAATTATTATGTAAATCCTTATTGATGGCCTTGTCTGCTTGTTACTATGTGGTCACCTGCCTAAGATCTATGCTATGGGTGCATCCAAGATCAATAAAAGCTCCCTGAGGCCGCAGAACAGAGGAAGTCATTCGGGACTTGCTGCGTGGTCCCCCAGTATTGGAAAATTATCGCGTGTCTTTTTCTCTCAGTTGTTGTGCGGCTCCTCTTTCATATACAGAACCATACTCGACAGGGGACGTGGAAGGAAACACTCAACATCTGGAGCCCGACGGGAAATCTGGAGGTACAGGTCTCGCTGGAGCGCAAAACGGAAGTTTTCACCGAAAAGGTGTGGAAAACTCACCAAAAAAACGTGAGGGGGATTCTACTGCATGCAATAAACACGATCAACTACAGAAGCCCGGGTCTGTAAGTACACTGGGATCGTTTTCTTAACCAGGCTAACAAATGGGGCAGGATTTGGCTTTAAAAAAGTAGATTCGGCATTAAAAAGGTATTTTTGGCTTTTTAAAACTAAGAAACTTTATTATAGACTTTTGATTTGCATGTTTAAAGTGTTAAAATTTTAGAAGGTAATCTTTTACAGTTTTTGCATGTTATAATAGAACTTAACCTTTGTTTTTCTTGAAAAAGGTACTCTTTTATATCAGGATGAAAAAAGAGTGCCATGGTCATCTTAATGTGTTTTCTTATCCAAATTAAAATCTGAATTTGTATTTGGAATCTATATGTAATAAGAAATGGAACCCCACTGCTGAATCTCTCTCTGGTTCTGAGAGATTCAAAGGTGGCAGGAGAGCGCAGATCTATAAGCTCTCCCGCAATGAGATTCCTTAATGTTCTGTTTAAAAACTACCTGAGGACATGTTGGTAAGTGCAAAGTCTAGCCAATGTCACCTTCAGTGCTAGCTATTACTTTGGAAAAAAGAAACAACTTAAAAATATGTTTTTCTATTAAGCATGACTTTGGAAACAAATACGCCATCTGAGTCATTTGCTGAAACTTCCCCCAAAGCAGGATGTGGTGGAAAGGAAAAGGGAGCACATGGCGATCCAATATGGACGCCTCCTCTATTTTAAAGTCTCCTTCTCATAATTGAAAAGTTTACAGAAATTTAAAATGCGTCTGGGATTTCTGTTCACGTGTAAAGAGAAAACTTGGATTGGAACTAATCCACACTCGTTCCTGTTAGGTTAGGTGGCTCAGGAGACTGCGCAATAAATAGAGTCCAGTGAATCAGAAAAGAAAGGAAAGGAAAAGGTTTATTCTGCATCACCTGGAGACCCAGCTACCCCCAGGACAAGACATGTGGATTCAAGCCAACAGGGAGGGGGGTGCTTTTTTTATACTGCAGTTGGGTGAGTGGCGGGGACATGAGCTGAGGTATTCAGTTGAGGAAGTTTCAGCTGCAGGGGGTCATGGAGAAGCCAGTATCTGTGTCTGGCAGGATGACCTGTGAGAAATTCCAGGGGAAGTCCATTGTCTCATTACATGTCTGCATGTATCCGATCCTGGTCTCTCTCTGGCCTAACATCCCGGCCTTTTGGTGATGGGCTGGGGGGCGACTCTTTCTAGCTACTTCCAGCTACCAAGGGGCAAGGAGGCGGGGGCGGATTTAAAGGCCAGGGTTAGGCAGTGGCAGATCAGAGGGCAGCTGAGCATAGGGATGGAGCAGGAGCTGATTCACAGTCACCCGTGACATCTCCATTATCCGGGAATGGATGAACTTGAGGAAGCAGGGGGCTAGGAGCAAAAAAGGACAGATGAGAATCAGGGGCCCTATCATGGGTAGGACCCAGGTAGCTAAGGAGCTTTGGAACTAGCGGGAAGGAGAGTTGTCCTGGAAGTGTCCTGCATGTAGTTCTTCACTCAGCTTAGTCAGGGTCTGTACATTTACGTTTTGCTCCACTACTCTAGACTCATTGATGCCGTAACAGCATTCTTCCTGAAGGAATATGCATGTTCCTCCTTTTTCTGCAGTCAGAAGGACTGAGGCAAGCTGGTTCTGTAAGGCTACTTGGGCTACTGATGTCACTTGCTGCTGTAGGGAGGCTAAAAGAGGCGGTAGTAGACTCCAGGGCTAACTGAAGCTGCCATTAAAGTACTGAGCAGTGACCAGACTATTTACAAGGGGCCCCCAGTGAGGCCTATGAGGCAGCAATACTCACCCCTAAAATGAGAGGGAGGATTGCAGCCCGGTGGGTCAAGTGATGGGATGGATGTAGCAACCAGTGAGCTCCAACTCTCCATACAAGGTTAGTTGGGGAATTACTGTGACCACAAAGCAAGGCCCGGGGTCAGAGGAGTTCATGCAGTTCCTTAAGGTGCCGTTGCACCAAAAGAAGGTACCTGGTCTGGCCTTGGTGAGACTGGCTGCGGTGTGGTATGACAGTCTCTCCCGTGGCAACCCCATAGGTGTTGACATCTTGATTACATCTGTCTGGATCCCGCTGGTTGTAAGCAAAACAGACATTGGGTCAGCAAGTATTGGACACTGACTGGATGTCGACAGCCATCTGTATCTTTGTCTGACATCCGAACAGAGGGCAGTCCTGAGATCCTACCTGCTGGGTGACATTTTTGCCGTCTGGTAGTAGGTTTCACTGACCTTGAACCTCCACACATAAGCAGGTGGAGGTGGGTGTAGGTTGCTCAGGGCCAAGAGGAGAAGGAAGGAGGAGGGGTGGGCGGTTAAGGCAGACAGTAGTGGGGCCAACACCTCACATTTATAGAAGTCATGCTGCTCTGGGGTCCTCTTGAGTCTGGAGAGGCGGTGCCAGGTCAGGTCGTCAAGCTGGGGTTGCCAAGCAGCTTGGCCGCAGTGGGGGCTGTGAGGATTACAGTGTGAAGTCCTGTCCACCTAGGCTCCAAGGCTTGTGGTTGTAGGTTCTTAAGGAGGACCGAGTCTCCAGGGTAAAGCGCTGGTCTTGGGAGCCTTGGTCGGTCGGCTCTGGCTTGGGCAGAAACCTGAGCAATTGCCTGGTTAAAGACAGATATGGGAGATACGTACACAGGGGAGGGGGATCAGAAAGAAGATGGTGGTTGAGCAAGAAGAGTCAAAAGGGCTCAAGAAAATGGGGCTTCTTGGTGTAGTCGGAGTTTGGTCAGGGCCCTGGGCAGGAGGTCTGGCCAGGAGCTGCGAATTTCTAGAGAGAGTTTAGTTAGATGGTTCAATAGGTTGGAATTGAGTGGCTATGATGAGGGTTCGAGCCAGTGACAGAAATGCAGCAGGATGTAGAGTAGGAGGGATTGATGTTTGAGAGCAGATGGAAAGTTGTGTAGATGAGAGTGGGCATAGGAGTAGGTACAGGGTTCGTAAATAGAGAGTGACACTAGAGGACTTCCCATCCCAGACAGTAGAATTGATGACTCCCTCATCATCCCATGTCCGTTTCACCTGAAAATATGAAAAACCTGAGCAAAATTGTAGGGTCCCTTGCCAGGTAAGAGCCTGTGAGGAATGATGGGTCATCCGGTCCTGGATGGTGTCCCCGAAGATGGTGGGAGGCACTCGGTGAGCCTCAGATAGGTAGGTATTGCAATGAAAGCGGGAGAAAATGTTCGAATGCGTTGATATCCAAGGGAAAATGGAAGGAGCAGTGGAAGCCAGGGACCTGGATATGAGGCTGGAGAAAAGGCGGGGAGGGAGGGATGGAGCAGGTTGCGCAGCCTGTTCTCAGGCCTCTAGCCACTTGGATTTTAAAGTTGCTGCATTTTTCCTTTGGGAAGTGTGTAGGGGGATGGGGCAAGGTCAGAGCAGTTTTCACTTCAGAGGAGGGGGCAGTTGTGGTGGAGAGAAGGAGAAAAGGCATTCACAGCGAAGACTGAGGTAGACAAAGACTGAGCTAGGCAAAGACTGAGCTCGGCTACTGTGGTCTGGGACAACAGGGCCCCATGACGGGATGCATGGCAGTGGAGGATCGGTGTCCCTGTAAAGGGAGGGGGCCAGGAGTGGAAGGAGCAGGGAAGATGAAGGGCTCAGAGTGATCTGCAGAGTGGCCACTAGGATGGTGAGGATGTCTCGTCCTAACAGGGGCATGGGGCATGCTATCATCAAGGAGGCAGGGAAGGGGTCCAGTGGCCAGAAGGCAGGGGGATTTGCCGTCAATATACATGTCCACGATCTTGGAAGGATAAAGGGGCCCTAAAAAGGATGGCAGGACAGAGAAGGCAGCCCTCATGTCAACTGGGAAAGTGACCTACTACCTTCATTGTGACCCGAGGCTCAGCGAGGGTGATTGGAGTCATCAAGGCTGGGCTTCTTCAATCTTCAGCCAGTATCAACATGTCCAGCAGGTGGGTCCTGGCCTGGAAGGGTGTCGCCCCTACGCTGAGGCGTAGAAGGCCTGCCACTTTTTCCAGGGCAGTCACTTTTCCTGTGACCATTTTGACTGCATGCGGAGCAGGGCTTGGTCGGAGCTTGGGGCCAGGGGCACTGCATTGTCCAGTGGCCTTCATTTCCACATTTGAAGCATTCTCAGGTGGCGTTCCTTTCACTGCACCCCCACCGCTCACAGCCCCCTTAGGGCCATGGAGGCTGCCATCAACCTCAGGGCCACAACTAAGGCATGACTGCAGGTCTACTTCCTGTTGAAGGCAGGCCTCCCATTCTGACTGTGCCTGCTCCTCCAGGGCATTAAGAACCTTCAAGGCCATTTTTCACTGGACCTCGGACCTTGGGTTTGAGGACTAATAAAGACCTTAAAGGTCGGGTTAGGGAGTGGGGCGCATAGATTCAGACTATGCCCACAGGGGTAGAATGGGAGCAGAAATGGAAGAGGCTGTTTTGGAGCTGAAGTTCTTAGGATTTGGGCTCTAGGGGAGCAGGCAGCTTCCTGTTAAGAGGGTCTGAAGAGAGCACAGCTGCAACCTCTCGCAAAGGGAACTGACTGGCCACCTGTGAACTAAAGTGCTGGCAGTCATGGGGGCGGAGTTTCGGTGGAGCGCACAGAGGAAGGTGGGCGGTTAGATCTTACAGAGGGCACTCCGTGGGGTACAGGTTACTAAGGCAGGCCTGTAAGGGAAGTGGAGAGCACGGGAGAGGTGTCCTGGTTGGGATTGGGAGAGGTCTTGGCAGTTGAGTTTAAAAGCCGCAACCTCCCAGGGGCAGAATGGAGGAGGAAGGACAGAAGGAAGTTAGAGCCTATTGAAGCGTGTGTGTACCGACTGGGAAAGCAGGCAGGGGCAGCAGAGAACCTGAGTTTCCGACTCCCACAGCGGATACGGCATTAGGGGCTGCGGCGGTGCGTGGACGGACCAACTGCGTGGTGGCGTAACGGGGCACAGTGGCAGCGGAGGCATGAAGGGGCATGGGGTTGTAAAAGGCGGTTTGAGTTTTCGGTTTCTGTGGGGCTGGCGGAAGAGGGGTGGTGGGATCAGGAGGCGGGGTCAGGAGGCAGTGGAGAAGGCGTGGCTGGAGGAGGGTCCAGGAGAGAGGAGGAGAGAGGGTGGACAGACAGGGCAAGAAGCCGGTGGGAGAACAGGCGACTTTCGACAGGGGCATTTGCGGTGGTCTCCGATAAAGGGGAGTGGGAGAACTCAGAGACAATGATGATGATTATGGTGCTGGCGCTGCCACGCACACACAGCACATGAACCCAACCCTACATGCACCGCACACACCTCGGGGCTCGGCGGTGCATGGACAGCCTGGAGGGAGGAGGAAGGGCGGAGCCAAGAGAGATGGCAGACAGAACTTTGGGGGAGGGACATGAACGCAGAGAGATGGAGAGAGGCTGAGAGAGAGACTGAGAGAGAGAGACTTGGGCAAATTTCCCAGTTAGCTAGCAGAAATTACTGAGATTGGTGTGACGGTAAAGTCAGGGTCCCGTTTTCATACTGAGGCCATGCTATTTTACAGAAAAAGAATGCAGGTCCGGGACATGCCCCGGGTTTAGCCAGATCGGTGAGCCGGCACCCTAGAGGTGCGCTAAGGTCAGGTTTGGAATTTGGATTCCCCGTGCTCGATACCCGTGGCCTGTAGCAGGGTTAAAGCCTGGCATACAAGCGGTTTAACCCATGCTACGGAGGTATGGAGGGACCATGGGTGGGGTAGAGGCGTCCCTGCTATCCCCCCCACCCCCCGGTTCGGAGGAGCCCTCCTGGAAGGGTCCGGAGAGGCAATCTCTGAAGTGGCCACATTTTATCAATAGAGATGCCCACGGGCAGGCGGCCACATGGGACCAGCACTGGGGCGGGGCGGGACTCACTGTTGATGCTGCCAAACTGGGAAAAGTTGCTGAGCTGAAGAGATGAGGTTCTTATGGGGCTAGAGCCACTAGGAGGGAGAGGCGGGCACCCCAAGCCGTGGAGGGGTGGCCAAAGGGAGTGCTCAAGCCACCCAGGTATCTAGGCACCAAATGTTAGGTTAGGGCTCAGGAGACTGCGCAAGAAATAGAGTCCAGTAAATCAGAAAAGAAAGGAAAGGAAAAGGTTTATTCTGCCTCCCCGGGAGACCCACCTTCCCCCAGGACAGGGCACATGGATTCACGCCAACAGGGAGGGGGATGCTTTTTTTATACTGCAGTTGGGTGAGGGGTGGGGACATGAGCTGAGGTATTCAGTTGAGGAAGATTCCGCTGCAGGGGGTCATTGAGAAGCCAGTATCTGTATCTGGCACGTTGACCTGTGAGAAATTCCAGGGGAAGTCCATTGTCTCATTACATGTCTGCATGTATCCGATCTGGGCTCTCTCCGACATAACAGTTCTGATTTTGGACATTTAGATATAGTTTTGAGCTGGAATTTCTTTACAAATGTGCAGAATAATACCCAAGACTGATTATTTCCTAAAGAAAATGGCAAATTTGACGCACGGTAGAAATTCTAGCAACAAGATTGATATTTTTCCATAATAATGTTAATGAAGTCTATTCCAAAGCTAACTTTAAGACCTCTACAAGGAAAATCAGTAGAATTGTCTCTGTTACAAAAATTTGCTAAATTAATTGCCTTAAAATAATTGAATTTGAATCTCAAAAATTATTAAAATCTCTAATTATAAAAATCTAAGTAGCCTGGTAAAAAACCGGCCCTTTGTTTATTGAAAAGCCTGGCCAAAACATTTCTAATGAGAAAAGGGGCTAGTTGCTTCCTGCCTGTAGCAAATTCTTAAAGAATGTGGTCAATTTACATCTGATTGGTCCAGGGAAGGCTAAACCTGTTCTTCCAGGGAAAACATCCCCTCCCTTTCCTCCCCCAGGCCAATTTTGAACCTTCCCACCTTCAAGCAAGGGTCAGGAAACAATGTCGCTACAACCTTGTTTCTTGACCTTCCCTAGAGGAAAAAATTATGGTCCTTTTAAAATCAAAGGCTGGGCCAGGCCTGCCTTGCCAGCTTCAAATGTGGTTTTCCAAAGCTGCTGGGAAATTTAAGACCTTGGAGTTTATACCTAGGTTTCTTGAAGTGACATAATACTGAATTAAATGAGATCTGAGTATTCCTTGTACAAAATCTAGAGGACAGTATTAAATCTGTTGGTTGATTATGTCTTGCATTTTTAAAGTTTAGTCTTAATGTTACTGATTGAGAAATCCTAAATATTTGACTTGCCAGCTAAGAGTTTAAGATTCGGATTGAATTGGGAAAAATTGTATAACTATAATAGCTAAATGCTTAAAAAAATGTTTTATTTTTGAGAAAATAATTTTTGTTTTCTCTGAAATAATTAGAATTCAAAATATGTTGCTTATTGATCTGATTAAAAAAAGTGGATTAATTTTTAAGATCTCAACTGAAATTTTTAATACAAAAACCAGTTTAAATTTGATTAATATTCTTTAAGGTAATTATAAAGGGTACAAACAGCTAATGAGATTTCTGTTTGTCTACAATATAATGTTGGTCATGTATCTTTTAGGGGTTTTGGTTTCCTATGTCAAAGAACAGTGTAGACAGCCGCCCTTTCGAGATGTGTGATTTGGCAGCCGCCATGTTGGCCCCAGGGCTCACTGTGCCCCTGGGGGCTGCCATCTTGAAACAACAAAGGCCCCGCCCTCTGATTTAGCCAATCACAAAAGGAATGTCTGCTCACTGAGGCAGGATGGGATTTCAGGGGTGGAGTTTTAAGGTGGAGGTTTACTGTGGAATTGGGGATGGGGCAGAAAGTGTGCTTGCCTCTTCAGTTTTCTTTAATACTATTTTTAAAAAGATATTTTTAATGCTTAATAAATTAGCAATCATGGTCTTAATATAATTTCAGTGGTATGATAGACCAATGTTTTAAGCAGTTGGCTTCATGAGGGCCGACAATAGACCTCATATTTCTTAAAAGGCTTGTAGATACATTTTTAAAAGATATCTTAAACTCTCAGTAGAACCACAGTTATGCGTATATCATAAACAAATTAAGAGTAATTGATTCCATGGTCAAGACTAGGTCCTATTATGTTGAGAACTCTTTAAAAAGTGTTGAACATGTTTTAATTAGATATGTATTTGGAAGTTTTTCCTGAGTGAAATATTTCAAAATATAAAATGCTTGCTTTCATAAAGAATTTCTGCCAAATTAAAGAGAGAATTGATTTATTACTAGAAAAGTCTTTATTTAAACTAGCAATGTCTTTTATTTAAAAGCTCCTCACCACTGAATTTTAAATTAGGCTGGAAGTGAAGCAGGGTTTGCATGTTGTGTATCAAAATAAAACTTTACTAAATTTACTAATTTTGTAAGCAATTGAAACCTAGTAAAGTAAAATTCTTCTATAAAGTTACAGAAGGTTCCCATGATCCCTCTGTATAGGCAAATCAGCCAGAGTATACTCTTTAAAAATATGATTGCTAACATTTACAGATTGTTGTTAAAATACTAAATCTGATTAGTCACCATAAATGAAAAATCACTTGAAATATATAGCTTTGCTACAGTATTTCTTAAAATCTCAAAAGGCAACCATGTTCCTTACATTTGTTGCTTTTGAGAGCAAGAAAACTGTCGGGAAGAAATAAAAAGAGGTTTCCTTCAGATGTCTAACTAAAATTAAAAATCAATATTTTGGGCCTCATAAGCTAAATTAAATAATTTGTGTTTTGCCTCCTTAAACAAAATTTATGTAAATTTAAAGACTAATACCAGAAATTTAATTAATGTCATTTACTGTCCATAAATTAGGACAAGTAATGTTACAAGAATAAATGTTATTTCAAACTGACTTAAATTAGCAAATTGGGCTAAGTGGATATACAGGGGAACTTAGCTGTCACCTATTAAAATATAAACTACTACAATTTTTAAATAAGACCTCCATCATTATACCAAAAATACTAAGCAGGAACCAATTCCTGGAGCTTTAACTGTTTTTACTGATGGGTCCTCTAATGGGAAAGTTGCCTATCATAATGTAAATTCTGACCGAGTCATACTGACCAGTCATACTTCTGTGCAAAGAATTGAGTTAGAAGCTATTAAGGAAGCATTGCAAGACTTAAAACAGCCTGCTAACATTATTTCTGATTCCTCTTATGCTTCAGGCCTAGTGAATAGAATTGAAACTGCCCGGTCGAAATGGCTTAGTGATCAAAGTTTATTCTTACTATTTAAGTAAGTTCAACAGATTGTGAAGCAGACAACATACCCTTTTTATATCACCCACATCAGGGCTCACAGCATATTACCTGACCCATTAACTAAGGGAAATGCACATGCTGATCAATGGGTTGCTTTATTAAAAGAGGCTTCAGAGTCTCATCAGCTTTTAAAAATCCCAACTTGAAAAACAAAAAAGGGGGATGATGGAGAAATCACCTTCGGGTAGGCTGCACCTAGCTTTAATTACTCTAAATTTTTTCACTTGTGATGCTGATGGAAAGACACCTATGGAGCTACATTGGTGTCAGAATAAAACAAAAGAAAATGGTCTAGTTAAATGGAAGGATCCCGAATCTGGTTTATGGAAGTGACCTGACCCATTATTTAGCTTTGGCAGAGGGTGCGCTTGTATATTCCCAGAGAATTTTTCGAAACCCGTATGGATTCCTGCTAGAAATATTAAACTGCATCAGGAATCTAGCCAGACTGAAGATCTTGCGCCTGGAGCCGTAACATGTAGCTGTAAACAATCAACTACCTCAGCCACAGAGAGCAGTGACTCCAAGCAGTCCACTGAAGATAAGGAACAGGAGGAAGACAAACCAGACAACCAACAGCCCAGAGACCACCTGGGACACGGTAAAGTGAAGTATGGTAACAATTAATTCAGGTAAAAACTATAGTTTCATACTGGTCTTAGAAGGCACATTTTTCCTTTACCTGGGAAGGACAGCATAGCTAACCCAAAGTCTGAAGGCTCCAGTCAGTGTGTCAACTCAGTGCTCTGGAGACCCAGAACTGTAATTTAGATAGCATGCTGTCTCTGCTTCTGTAAATGGCTTTTTTCTTTTTTTTTTTTATTTTTTTTTATTTTTTTTTTTTTTTGCTAACTATTGTCCTCATTCGAAACCTTGAGACAGCCAGTTTAAAATTAGGTTGTCATGACCTAGGGCAAAGAATATTCTAACATGGTATTATTCTACAAGTTTTTTTAATTATTTTTGATGCTTTACAACAGTATATTGTGCATTTATCGCAAACAAATTTACAAATGAATTTGAATGTTTTACATGAAGGTTTTTATTCCTTTCCACTGTGCGGAGGGCCTCCTGGGGAAGGCACTTTACCATTCTGTAGTGACCTATCTTGACTTTTTTTGTCAAGAGGAATCCAATTGCCTACAGCTGTTACCTGAGCTCTCTGTTCAAGATGGGATCATGGAAAGCTGGTACCATGGATCTGTCTCTTTCCCAATGGCGTAAGCTGGGCCCTCTCTGGAGAAGAAACCTGGGTTCCCTATGATCAATGCCGGGATTCCGCCAGCAGGCGGGGGGATCCAAAGGTAGTTGCTCTGCATGGAGGCCAGAGGGACATAGGCTATCAAGGAGACAGAACTGAACCTCACATCACCCTACTTGGCCCAGAGATAGCTGGTAATCAACGACGGGTAAGATCCCACAGGGTGGGACGACCTAAGACAGGTACAGCTGGGGGCCAGTAGGAGAAAACTTGAGGAGCAACAAAGGTGGGGCACAGATCCTCACCCCCCCCCAATGTTGCACAGGCTTGAACGGTGCACGGGCTTGAACACTCAGCCCTTCTGAGGAAGGTCTCCTGTCCCCATGGCTGCTTCTTGCTTCCCATGCCCAGTCCAGATCAGGAACCAAATAACAGAAGAGATTTGGTCCAGCTGAAATCAGTACCCAGAAAAACGGAGGCTTGGCTAACAGACCCTATGTCTAAATCTAGCCTAACAACAGGAATGCTCAGAGCCTTCACAAGGATGTAAAGTGATCCTCTTCATTAATATTTACAGTGTAAATTAAGATTATTGTTAAAATATTAAATTTGACAGCAAAATAGTTTTCAAATTAATTAAATTCAAGTTCACAAATTAATTACATTTGGCTAATTCGAAATAAGTAATTATTCAAAAAGTATTAACAAAAATTTTCTTTTCATGGGAAACATGCTATGAACCTAAAGCATGTACAGGTTCATTTTTTTGCGTGCAAAAAATTATTATTTCAAGCTATCTAGACTGCATTACAAAAATTCCAAGAAGTCTCCTAATTAAATAAAAAAAAGCGGGGATAGTGGAAAAATATATTGGAAGAATACCATGTAAGGAAATAGATCCTGTAACTAAATTACATTTAGAGAAAAAAATTTTTCATTTATAATGCTAATAGTGAGACACCCAGAAAAAACACACATTATGCTAGGGTAGGCCAGGGAAAGATCATGTTAAACAAAAGACCCCAAGTAAGGTTTTTATTTTCCTTTAACATTTGGTCGAGAATATGTTTGTATACTTTCAGAGAACAGCTACAAGACCATGTGGATTCCTGTAAGAACGGATCACAGAAAGCCAACCACAAAGACAGAAGAGACAGTTCAGAGATGGAGATGGTGGAAGACGCCTTGCCATGCTAGCAGTCAGCAGCTGTACAGCACTGCAGGGTGCTCAGGAACAGACCAGAAAGGACCGGACCTGCAGTTTCCACCATCCAGAACAAACATTTCATTGCTGGCATGTACACATGAACTTTTGGACATTGAAACATGGACTCATAACTTTAGGACATTGAAATTGGGACTTGATTATTTTTTAAAGAAAAAATAAGGGGGAGATGTGGGAAACTGTTTATTGCCTTCACTATCTGATAAGCATAGACAGAGAACTCCCCAAAACACCCCGAAGGCTGGGTGCCTCTGAGGCCCTTCCAAACCTCAGAGCTAGGCGCTACCTCTGTTTGTCCAGACAGTGGTAGCTGAAACTACTCCTCCATTTATTATTATGTAAATCCTTGCTGAGGGGCTAGTGTGCTTATTACTAGGGGGTAACCTGCTTAAAGTCTATGCTATGGGTGCATCCGAGATCAATAAAATCTTGGTGAGGCCTGAGCACAGAGGAAGTCCTTCGGGACTTGCCGACTGGTCCCCCAATATTGCAAAATTATCTCTTATCTTTTTCTCTCATTTGTTGTGCAGCTCCTCTTTCAGATACGGAACCCTACTCCACGCGGGACATGGAAGGAAACAATCAACACAAAACACAAGGATGGTTGAAGGAACTGCAAGTCCAAAAGTGAATGTATGTTTGTATTGGGTTGGTGGGTGGGAGGGATGGTCATGGTCGCATTCATGAGGAACTGGGCGTTTGGATACTGCTGGCAGTGTATAATAAAGAATTTGAATTCCTTTTTACATGGCAGACTATTGAATATTGTTAAACTATTGAAAGGATGGTCAGCTTGAGATGTGAAGTTTTATGCCACAACTGGTACAGTTTTGCTTTTAACATAGTGGTCTAGAACAGCATTGTTGGATATTGGAGATACTGAGGAAGTGAGGTTTGACTTTATTTCACTTCTGTGGAGGTATATAAGGAGGGGCAGGCATGTGAGAAGGGAGTAATGTAGATTTCTTTAATTGGGACACCAGACAAGGCATTCCATACTGAGCCAGACACTTAGAATAAGGACAAGGAGAAGACTGAAAGCGGATTTTATCCTCAACACTTTCTCATACTGGCAAGGAAGAAAGAAGCTGATATTTAAGTTAGGTTTGGATTGGGTGGGTCAGATGGATGATGGTGGTTGCAGTCATGAGGAACAGGGTGTACTTTTATGCTGGCAGTGTATCATAATGAATTTGATTTCCTTTTTACATGGTAGACTATTGAATATTGTTAAACTATTAACAGGATTCTCAGCTCAATATGTTAAGTTTTATGCCACAACTGGTACAGTTTTTATTTAACAACTTGCTCTCGAACAGCATTGGTGGATATTGTTGATATTAGAGAAGTGAGGTTTCACTCAGTTTCACTGATGATTCACTTCATGTTACATTTGCACCATACCTAAGTAAGATATTAGTAACAATGGAAATTGGGTACGGTGTACATGATTATTATCTTCTCAATTTTTGAAAATCTGGAACTATTCTAAAATAAAACATCCATTAAATCAACTCTCAAAATCCTAGGAAATGGTAGCAACTGAACATAGTGGAATGGACCACTGAAATGACGGGGGAGTATGGGAATTGTCTTAGAGGAAACACCAACTCCCTGACATATGCTGGACTATAATGGAACTAGAGGAAATGAGAGAGAGAGCGAGGACAGTTTGGGAAAAATTTTAGGAGTTAAGAGGTAGGTCTCTGTTCTCTAAGCAGAGTGTCTGAGATTTCTGCATCCTTTGCCACCACCGCCCCTCCTGGATGGTCAAGCTGAGGCTTTGTGATGTCAAACCACACCGTGGCAACCACTGATTTTGGGCAGCCAGGGCTGAAGTGAGTGGCTCCTCAATAACATATAAAGTATATATAGGGGCCAGGACCTTTTGAGTAGTGTCTGTTGCCTCAAGATAGGGAAACTTAATAAGACGATAGTCTAGACTAGTAGAGATAAGGAATAATACTACAAACAGAAGGATGGATGAAGAAACTGTAAGTCCAAATTCAATTTATGTTTGTATTGGGGGGGGGTGGTATGGATTGTCGTGGTGGCAATCATGAGGAACAGGGTGCTGTGTTAGTGCTGCAAGTATAATAAAGAATTTGATTTCCTTTTTACTTGGCAGACTATTGAATATTGTTAAACTATTGACAGTATGGTCAGCTCAAGATGTGAATTCATGCCTCAAGTGATTGAGTTTTTCCTTTAACATCATGGTGTAGAAAAGCATTGTTGTATATTGGAGATACTAGAGAAGTGAGGTTTGACTCTGTTTCACTGATGAGGAGGCATCTAAGTAGGGGGAAGGCATTTGAGAAGGGAGTAATGTAGATTTCTTTATTTGGGGCACCAGACAAGCCATTCCATACTGAGTCAGACACTGAGCATAAGGACAAGGATAAGTCTGAATGGGGATTTTATTCCCAACACTTTCTCATACTGACAAGGAAAAAAGAGGCTGATGTTTACTTTAGGTTTGGATTGGGCTTGCGGGATGGATGATGGTGGTTGCAGTCATGAGCAACAGGGTGTTGTCATACTGCTGGCAGTGTATAATAATTAATTTGATTTCCTTTTTACATGGTAGACTATTGAATATTGTTAAACTATTAAAAGGATGGTCAGCTCAAGATCTGAAGTGTAACGTCCCAAATGGTCCAGGTTTTCCTTTAACAACTTGTTCTAGAATAGCATTACTGGATATTGGAGATACTAGAGAAGTGAGGTTTCACTCTGTTTCACTGATGATTCACTTCATCTTACACTTGCCCCATACATAAGTAAGATATTAGTAATAAGGGAAATTGGGTATGGTGTACATGGTTTTTATCTTCACAATTTTTCTGTAAATCTGGAACTATTCTAAAATAAAATATTCATTAAAACAACACTCAATATCCTAGGAAACATTAATATCTGAACACAGTGGAATGGACCACTGAAATGATGGGGGATTATTGCAATTCTCTTGGAGGAAACACCATCTCCCTGCCATTGGATGGACTATAATAGAACTAGAGGAAATGAGAGAGAGAGAGAGGCAGGTCAGATTGGGAAATATTTTAGTAGTTAAGAGGAAGATCTCTGTTCTATAACCAGAGTTTCTGAGATTTCTACATCCTCTGCCACCCCGCCCCTCCTGGATGGTCAAACTGAGGCTTTTTGATGTCAAGCCACACCATGGGAACCACTGAATTTGGGCAGCCAGAGCTGAAGTGAGTGGCTCCTAAATAACTTAAGAGTATATATAGATACCAGGACACTGTGAGTAGTGTCTGTTGCCTCAAGGTAGCAAAACTTAATAAGACGACAGTGTAGACTAGTAGAGATAAGGATAAGACTCAAAACACAAGCATGGATGAAGAAACTGAAAGTCCAACGGTGAATTTATGTTTGTATTGGGGGGTGGGGTGGGATGGATGGTGGTGGTCGCAGTCATGTGGAAGAGGGTGTTGTGTTTGTGCTGGCAGTGTATAATAAAGAATTTGATTTCCTGTTTAAATGGCAGACTATTGAATATTGTTAAACTATTGAAAGGATGATAAGCTCAAGACCTGAAGGTTTATGCCACAACTGGTCCAGTTTTTCCTTTAACAACTTGGTCTAGAACAGCATTGCTGGATATTGGAGATACTAGAGAAGTGAGGTTTCACTCTAACTGTTTCACTGATGTTTCACTTCATGTTAAATTTGCTCAATACATAAGTCAGTCATTAGTAATAAGGGAAATTTGGTATGGTGTACATGGTTATTACCTTCACAACTTTTCTGTAAATCAGGACCTATTCTAAAATAAAACATCCATTAAAACAAATCTCAAAATCCTAGGAAATGGTAGCAACTGAAGATAGTGGAATGGACCACTGACATGACGGAGGAGTATGGAATTGTCTTAGTGCAAACACCAAGTACCTTCCATATGCTGGACTATAATGGAACTAGTGGAAATGAGAGAGAGAGCGAGGACAGTTTGGGAAAATTTTAGGAGTTAAGAGGTAGGTCTCTGTTCTATAAACAGATTGTCTGAGATTTCTACGTCATTTGCCACCCCAGCCCCTCCTGGATGGTCAAGCTGAGGCTTTGTGATTTAAGGGAGAGAACGGAACTTGAAGGAACTAAGCAGAACTAAGCTGAAATGCACCCACCTCCCTCTTCAGGGCGAGGTGGAGACATGCTCTTCTCCCTCTCCTCTATGTTGTATTGCAAGGCTGGGTCCTCAGCCCAAGACCCCCCCCCTGCCCCCCGAGAGTGACCACAAGAACGCTGGTATTGTCCTAACTCTCCCAACCACCCACCTGAGTGGACCAATGAAGTTCCAGAAATGTAGCTAAGGTCCTAATAAGGCTACAGTGCAGGACGGCTCCAACCTTCAGAATGTGATGGTCACTTCCAGACCCTTATGATGTAAAACGCTGTCCAATCTCTGTAACTCACCTCACCCCTAAAGCCCATCCCAAATAGCTAGCCCTATATAACCTATGTTCTCCTGGGAAACACTCTCTCGCCTCACTGCTGCGCCGGATAGAGGCTGGGAGCAAATTTTAGAATTGATCAATAAAGACTCGTTGCTTTTGCATCGGAGGAGGCTCCCTGGTGGTGGATTATTGGGGACCCCGAACTCTGGGTATAACATTTTGGGGGCGCATCGGGGATTCCCCCAAAAACCCTCGAGGGACCCCCACTCTGAGAGTCTGCTGTCCGCGGTAAGTGTCTATGTGTTGTGAGTTCTGTCCTATGAGAGCTCACTTCTGTATTCTGGCCTTATAAGATCTAAGTGGACGCACTGGTGGATCTCGGGCAGGAGAAGTCAAGGGACGCCTTGAACCTCCATCTTGCGGGGTGTAAAAGCCCCACCTGGCGGGGTGTAAAAGCCCCACCTGGCGAGGTGTAAAAGCCCCATCTGGCGGGGTGTAAAAGCCCCATCTGGCGGGGTGTAAAAGCCCCATCTGGCTTTTTTTCAGTTTTTTTTCCCGCGTTGTCGGAAGGCTGTTCTTAGGTGTCTTTGTTTCTTTGGTGTCTGTATTCTTTTGTTTGATTTTGTGGACTCACTGGACGGAAGCTAAGGGACTGACTCAAACTACTCCTTTAAGTATTACGGTCGTTTTAAAGTCAAGGGCTGGGCCAAACCTGCTGGCCAGCCTCAGTTGTGGTTTTCCAGAACTGCTGAGAACTTGGACCTTGAAGCTTACTGAATTCAAACGATAAAAAACTTATGTCTTGCATTTTTGAAGGTTATTCTCAAAAATGTTACTGATTGATAAAAACTGTATGTTGTGGTAGTTAAATGCCTTTGTTGAATGAATGTCTGGTGAAAGTGTGAGAGTGTGGAGGGAGGGGGCCTGCCCTCTCCTCTCCTTTGTTTGGCTCCACAACTTTGGTCAGGCGGGTACCTGAGTGAAGATCTGTGAAAACAGGTCACCCCTCCCTCGCCTGTACCACGTCACTGATCATCATGAGGTCGGGACAAAGTAAACCTGCTGTTCTTAATTACATGTTAAAAAAATTTTTTTTCAGTAATACAATATAGATTGTAAAATTAAAATGAATGCTAAAACACTGAGGAAGCATGCGTGGACTGCGTGAACAGCTGTTTGTTTGTGTGGAACTAGCCAATTTCTACCAAGAGGGGGTACTGGGCGCAGTCTTAACTCCTCCGGTAGGTTCTCACCAAAACCTTGGTCAAGAATTCTGTTCTGGGACATGGGTGCCAGGAGTGCCCCCACGCCCGTCTGGGGAGTTGGGCATTGTTTTGTTTATCTGCTCAGCTCCAGTCTGGGCTAGTGTACTGAGAGTGTGAATACGAGTGTTTATTTTGGCTGCTCATTACTAGTCTGTGTAAAGTGAAAGTTACTTTGATTTATTTTGCATTTCTGTTAATTCATCTGGATGAACATTTGGACTGGACCCGCGGTGGGCTGCAAGAATCTCTAGCAATTCTCAGAGTCTTTTGCTTGCCACTACAGAAGGAGTCAGCCCACTTAGTTAATATAAATTTCTGTCTATCAGTTGCTCTAACCTGGGTTGTAAATCGCAGTAATTCCAAGATTGCTTAGTTCTGAGACTGCACTTAAAAGAGTAAAAGAAAAAAATCTGTGAGGAAAAGCAGGCTGGGCTGACAGAAGTGGGGCGGGGGAGGGTTGGCAGTTATGCTGCTGGCTGCAAACCTAACAGGTCTTATCAATGAACTTCAAGGTTACAAAAAATAACTGTAAGCACAGTCTTTCTCTGCCCTGGTTTATTCTTTTAACCCCTCCAATGGTGAATCAGACCGATACCTGTTCTTTGTTTTATCACAAAAGTTCTAGATATATCTTAAAAGTGCATTTAAAATATATTCATAAATATTAATCTAAAATTGTTGAATTTTTACCTTTGATAATCATTAAAGGATTAAGGTTTCTAAGAATAAAATAAAACAACAACTGAACTCGCGCTAGAAAAGTGGAGGAGGAACAAAGCTAGAATCTGCAACCCCCCCCCCCCCCCCTGCTAATTTAGAACTGTTTGCCAGGCAGACTCAGCCCCTGAGAGCCAGGTCAAAGAATTGGGGGCTGAATGCCTGAGCTGCCCACAATGCCCAGAAGCCCCTGGTGGAAAAGAGGAGTGCGTGTAGTCAAGGAGAGCCTACAGGAGCTGCAGCAGCTGCTGGAGGGCACCTAGGTGCAGGCTAAGCTGGAGAAGGCCTAGGTGCTGGAGCTGATGGTGCAACTCTTGCTGCAGGGGAGAGCTTGTGCGCGCGAGCAGCTGCAGGCAGAAGCCAGTGAGCACTTCGCTGCGGGCTACATCCAGTGAATCCCTGCTTGAGTCAATACCACTGCAAAAGGGCAGTGGCCTCCGGCATTTGCTTGGGGATGCTCTGGCTGGGCCCCTGGGAGACCCTAGGCTGGAAGAGAAGGGGTTAATATCTCCTTCCAGTGCACTCCCTTGAAAGAGGCCTGGTTGCTGCTTTGCCACAAAGGGAACTGGTAAAAAGGCAAAAAGCAGGGCCCTAAGGGTTCACAAACAAGCACTCTCCCTGGACCTAGGAGCTATCAGGACTTTGAAATTCTCCAAGAGAGGAGGAGTTTGACTCAGACTGGACAAAACCTCCTTGGGGTAGAAAAACCGGAGGTTGCATATTGAACTTATAGACTGAAGTTTCCTGGGCAGAGGTCCAAGCCAAGTTATATAGGGGTTAAGCTACCTTGTACAGCAAAACAACTTTCTCCTGTGCCAGAATACATTTTAACAAAATTGAATGCATGATAAACAAGTAAGCTGGAACAAGTAAAATAGGGAAACTGAGAAGAAATCCTATCTTCCCTAAAACAATGACACTTGGGAGTAAATGCTTTGCATTTGCCTCCCTAAAACAAAGGTTAAATCATTTATGTCACTCTGATTAGTGTCATTTGTTGTCCACACCCAGGGACAAATGAAGTTAGAAAATAAGCCTTATTTTGATTAGGTCCTTTATTCAGGAGGAGACAACCCGGTACCACCCTGCAACATAAATGATAAAATGTATGTGAAGGAATTTTAAAATTGCTCAAACCTAGCTGCCTTGGGTCCACTTCTGCATGTGTAAGAAGGGACAGAGTAAAGGCCAGAAGAGGCTGGCAAGGCCATCCAAACCACGCAGCCGCTATTGGCCAGAGCCGCCTGAGCCGGACCTAATCGCACTGACATCAGCTGACTCTGACTAGGAAAGATTGGGCGCTTTCCAACTGGGCCCCCATGAGCCGATGGTCAAAATGAAGATCGGAGGCTAGACTGGGAACTTTATGATTGATGCAGCGGCAGAGCACTCGGTAGTTACTCAGAAGGTAGCACCCCTCTCAGGACAGGAAGTCACCAATATTGGAGGTACAGGTACAGTACCACAGCTTCAGACTGTTCTGCCACCCCCGCCGATGTCAGTGAGGCGGCCATCAGGTGGTTCATGAATTCCTATATTTACCAGTTGACCTGGTCCCTCTAATGGGCAGAGACCTTTTAGCCAAAATGGAAGCAGAAAACACTTTTACCCCAGATGGCTCACCACAGCCTTGCCTAGGTGAAGAGACCTCTCCAATGATCCTGTCCTTAGCAGTGCCGAGAGAGAAAGAATGAAGACTTTATACCCCCCAGCCAAAGGACCCCACATCTGTTCTTGTCAGGCCCCAATCAGGGGCCTTGGGCAGTGTTTCTATTATCTGCCAAAATTCCCAAGATTGTAAAAGTACTTGTTCACTGAAAAGGTATAAATGTAAATGTTTATTTGATATTAATATATCTACTTAGGTATAAATATTTGTAAGATAAATAAAACCCCCCCTTAGTTTCCTGGTGTATTCTGGAGCAGCCTATTCAGTCTTGACAGAGCCAATTGGACCAGTAACATCTAAAAAGACACCAGTTCCAAAAGCAGCCAGACAAACTGCCTTTTTCCTTGGACATCAAAGAGGACTGGGGACCTCAGAAAGAACACGGTAACTCATTCGTTTCTAGTTATGCCAGAATGCCTGTACCCCTTACTTGGACGTGATCTCTTACAGAAATTACAAGCCACCCTTTAGCTTATTCGAGATGCCCTGCCAGAGCCACCTCGGACTCTATACATCCTTTCCAGCCTGGGGACTCGATGTGGGTAAAAAAGTTCACGACCCCAGGACTCACCCCAACTTGAAAAGGACTATACCTGCCGAAAATTGTATAATAGACTCAGATGATGCCTGTATCTTCATAAACATGGCTTCAGAAAGACAAGGGCAATTTTACCTTATATAGAAAGGTCAAAGAGTGGACTTTAGTCACCTCCCTAAAATGTTTGTATAGCCCTGCCATATCTCATGTTTAGTAGTGGAGGATTTGACTGCCTGAAGAGGCCATGATGCCAATATTATGTTTCATTGTATTAATGTGTTGTATTAATCTTCAATTCTCTTACAGGTTTAAATGTAGCTGTAACTGGCAAATGTCCAGTCTCTCATACTGTGGAACATTGCTATAGCTATGTGTTAGCTGTCCTGGAAGGGGACTATGTGGGGTGAACTCCAAAAGTAAAGGGTGTCTAGCTGCCAAGAGGGCAGGTGCCCAACTGGGCAAAGGAGAATACCCATCAGGTTTTAGTCTCTTTCGAGAGACAGTTGACATTTGGCAGCCTGTATACTATCTTGTAGGCCTGTGTGACCATGCCCATGTCAGAGGTGGCACAAAACCTCAACTGTAGAAAACTGGGAAAAGCCTGTTTGGAATAGAAGGTCTGAGGCATGGTTATGCATTTCTAAAGTACATAGAAAGAAGGTTTAAAGTCTGGTTTGAAAGTATAAAATTTATAAAAGTTGTGTACATTAAAAAAAAAAGAAATGTTAAAAGAAAATGAATCAAATGGTACAGGGCAGTAAGTCAGAAAGAGTAAATAACTTACATTCTGCCTCACTAAACCGAGGGTAAATAGTTATGCCAAAGTACTTAGAAAGAATTTATAAAAGAAATCCAGCAGTTACTGTTTTGTTATAACTCTGAAGAGTCCATGAGAAAGAACTAACAAGAAAAATCAGAAGATCTTAGAGCGGATCAGTATGTTTTTCTCCTTACATAATTCCTCTGAAATTTGGCAATGCTAAATAAGTCATGGCAATACATTTCTTTGCGTGAAATCAATAAGACCGTTTTTAAATAGTGATTTTATTGACCGGAAACTTTGACTGGAGTATCATGTTTTAAATATCCTGACTGAGCTCTGAAGACTTGAAGCCAAAAAAAGTGCCACAGGAAAGGCCTGGTATCCTACTTGGAAGCCCTGAAGATGGCTGGCGCTGGAGCATCAGGCCCATGCCCTACAATCACTGGCGGTTGGTAAGAGTAGAAGGGGAGCAATAAGGATGCCTCTGAGTCCCTGGGGAACCCCACACACTCTGGGCCAAAACGAGTAGGAGGGCTACTGAAATGGGCCTTAAAGCCTAGAGCGTGGGCTCAGGTGGAGTTGCTACAGGTGATGGATTCACCTAACGCAGCAGATACTGCAGGCAGGCCTGATGGCAGCTGGATGGCTGGGCTTACTGGCCCTACGGGACACATTAAGATTCAATCATGAAATTCCAGCAAAGGTAGTCAGTTACCATTTTTGTGTTTATGCAATCATCAGGCCAAATTGAATACAGTAGATAAATTGGT
This sequence comes from Myotis nattereri, assembly GCF_964212035.1. Lineage (NCBI taxonomy): Eukaryota > Metazoa > Chordata > Mammalia > Chiroptera > Vespertilionidae > Myotis > Myotis nattereri. Next base: position 62,436,241 of record NC_138078.1, on the reverse strand, counting down.
CCTGATTTGGCTTTTTGATTGACATAGAGGAATTTTAAGAAGAAAAATCCTATTTCAATAGAAGTTGTTAAAGCTTCTTTCCCTTCCACCAAACCATTTGTTATAGTTTGTCTCTGCCAGGTCACAAGCCCAGCTCCTTCTGAGCCCAGGACAGCAGGGAGCCTGACTGGAAGGTGACCTCTGACTAGACACACCCGCTGCAAATCACGCTCAAGAAGACAGCGAACCTCGGCGGACCCCCTTCTAACCCTCCTGATGCTGTTGACTTTTTTCCTTTGCATTATCAACAGACTAGTCCAATTTATTAAGGAATGTATGAAAGTAATTCAGTTAATAGTTCAGTCCGTCTCATGATTGAGCCGGAAGTTCCAAGACAAGGGGGGAGTGAAGGGACAGAACGGTACTTGAAAGAACTAATCAGATCTAAGCAGAAATACATCCTCCTCCCTCTTCAAGGACGAGGCAGAGACATGCTCTTCTCCCTCTCCTCTATCTTGTCTTGCAAGGCTGGGCCCTCAGCCCAAGCCCACGCCACCTCCGAGAGTAACCACAAGAATGCTGGTATTGTCCTAACTCTCCCAACCACCCAACTGAGTGGACCAATGAAGCTCCAGAAATGTAGCTGAGGTCCTAATAAGGCTATAGTGGAGGATGGCTCCGACCTTCAGAATGTGATGGGCACTTCCTGACCCTTATGCTGTAAAATCCTGACCAATCTCTGTAACTCACATCACCTCTAAAGCCCACCCCAAATAGCTAGCCCTATATAACCTTTGTTCTCCTGGGACACGCTCTCTCGCCTCACCGCTGCGCCGGATAGAGGCTGGGAGCCAATTCTAGAATTGATCAAAAAGACTCATTGCTTTTGCATCGGAGGAAACTCCCTGGTGGTGGATTATTGGGGACCCCGAAATGTGGGCATAACAGTGATGTCAAACCACACCATGGCAACCACTGATTTTGGGCAGCCAGGGCTGAAGTGAGTGGCTCCTCAATAACATGAAAAGTATATATAGAAGCCAGAACCCTTTGAGTAGTGTCTGTTTCCTCAAGATAGAGAAACTTTATAAGACGATGTTGTAGACTAGTAGAGTTAAAGAATAAGACTCCAAACACAAGGATGGATGAAGAAACTGTAAGTACAAAAGTCAATTTTATGTTTGTATGGGGGGGGGGGTGGTATGGATTGTCGTGGTGGCAGTCGTGAGGAACAGGGTGTTGTGTTAGTGCTGGAAGTGTATAATAAAGAATTTGATTTCCTTTTTACATGGCAGACTATTGAATATTGTTAAACTATTAACAGGATGGCCAGCTCAAGATGGGAATTAGTATGCCACAAGTGATTGAGTTTTTCCTTTAACATCATGGTCTAGAACAGCATTGTTGTATATTGGAGATACTAGAGAAGTGAAGTTTGACTCTGTTTCACTGATGAGGATGGATCTAAGGAGGGGGCAGGCATGTGAGAAGGGAGTAATGTAGATTTCTTTATTTGGGGCACCAGACAAGCCATTCCATACTGAGTCAGACACTTAGAATAAGGACAAGGATAAGTCTGAATGGGGATTTTATTCCCAACACTTTCTCATACTGACAAGGAAAAAAGAAGCTGATGTTTACTATAGGTTTGCGTTGGTTTCGGGGGATGGATGGTGGTAGTCACAGTCATGAGGAACAGGAGGTTTTGTCAGTGCTGGCAGTGTATAATAATGAATTTGATTTCCTTTTTACATGGTAGACTATTGAATAGTGTTAAACTATTGAAAGGATGGTCAGTTCAAGATGTGAAGTTTTATGCCACAACTGGTCCAGTTTTTCCTTTAACAACTTGGTCTAGAACAGCATTGCTGGATATTGGAGATACTAGAGAAGTAAAGTTTCACTCTGTTTCACTGTTGATTCACTTCTTCTTACATTTTCCGCATACATAAGTACGATATTAGTAATAAGGGAAATTGGGTGTGGTGTTCATGGTTATTATCTTCACAATTTTTCTGTAAAACTGGAACTATTCTGAAATAAAACAGGCATTAAAACAACACTCAAGTTGCTAGGAAACGTTAATACCTGAACATAGTGGAATGAACCACTGAAATGTCGGGGGAGTATGCCCGTTGTCTTAGAGGAAACACCACCTCCTGCCATACGCTGGACTATAATAGAATTAGAGGAAATAAGAGAGAGAGAGGTCATTTTGCTCAAAATTTTAGGATTTAAGAGGAAGGTCTCTGTTCTATAACCAGAGTGTCTGAGAGTTCTGCATCCTCCGCCTCGCCCGCCCATCCTGGATGGTCTAGATGTGGCTTTGTCATGTCAAGACGCACCATGGCAACCACTGAATTTGGGCAACCAGAGCTGAAGTGAGTGGCTCCTCATTAACCTAAAGAGTACATATAGAGGCCAGGACACTTTGAGTAGTGTCTGTTGCCTCAAGTTAGCGAAACTTACTAAGAAGATATTGTTCACTAGAGGAGATAAGGAATAAGACTGCAAACTTGAAGAGTCTTGAAGAAACTGCTAGTCCAAAAGTGAATTTATGTATGAATTTGGCGGGGCGTGGGATGGATGGTGGTGGTCGCAGTCATGAGGAGAAGGGTGTTGTGATGGGGAGGGATCTAAGGAGGGGGAAGTCATCTGAGAAGGGAGTAATGTAGATTTCTCTATTTGGGGCACCATACAAGCCATTCCATACTGAGCCACACACAAGGAGAAGTCTGAATTGCGATTTTTTCTCAACACTTTCTCATACTGGCAAGGAAAAAGGAACCTGATGATTAATTTAGGTTTCGATATGGGGGGGGGGATGGATGGTGGTGGTCGCAGTCATGAGGAACAGGGTGTTGTGTCAGTGCTGGCAGTATATAATAATGAATTTGGTTTCCTTTTTACACGGTAGACTATTGAATATTGTTAACCTATAGAAAGGATGGAAATCTAGAACTATTCTAAAATAAAACATCCATTAAAACAACACTCAAGGATGGTACAATATCCGCAAATCTATAAACGTGATACATCACATAAACAAATTGAAAGAAAAAAACCACGTGGTCATATGAATTGATGCAGAAAAAGCATTTGACAAAATTCAACACCCGTTTTTGATAGAAACTCTCAGTAAGGTGTGAGTAGAAGGATCAGACATCAACATTATAAAAGCCATATATGACAGGCCCACAGCCAGCATCATGGTCATTGAACAAAACGAACACCATTTCCCCTAAGAACAGGAAGAAGACAGGGATGTCCCCTCTCACCACTGCTGTTCAACATAGTACTGGGAGTATTAGCCATCGCAATTAGGCAATAAGATGAAATAAAAGGCATCCAAATTGGAAAAAATGAAGTAAATCTGTCCTTATTTGCAGACGACATGATATTATACATACAAAACACTAGAGACTCCATCAAAAAGCTACTAGACTTAATACATGAATTTGGCAATGTAGCAGGATACAAAATTAACCCCAACAAATCTGAGGCATTTCTATGCACCAATAGTGAACTTTCAAAAAGAGAGATTATACAAACAATCCCATTTACCATCGCACCAAAGAAATTAAGCTACCTAGGAATAAACTTAACTAAAGAGGTAAAAGACCACTACTCAGAAAACTACAGGACGTTGAAAAAAGATATAGAGGAAGACATAAACAGATGGAAGAACATACCATGTTCATGAATTGGTAGAATCAACATCATTAAAATGTCCATACTACCCAAAGCAATCTATAATTTCAACGCACTTCCCACTAAAATACCAACGGCATACTTCACAGATCTAGACCAAACACTCCAAAAATTCATCCGGAATAAAAAAATGATCCTGAATAGCTGCAGGGATCCTGAAAAAGGCCAAAGTAGGTGGGATCTCAATACCAGATATCAAGTTGTATTACAAAGCCACTGTTCTCAAAACTGCCTGGTACTTGCACAAGAACAGGCATATAGATCAATGGAATAGAATAGAGAGCCCAGAAATTGGCCTGAACCAATATGCTCAATTAATATTTGAAAAAGGAGGCAAGAACATTCAATGGAGCCAAGATAGTCTTTTCAATAAATGGTTTTTGGAAAATTGGACATATATATGCAAGAAAATGAAACTAGACCACCAACTTACACCATACACAAAAATAAACACAAAATGGATAAAGGACTTAAATGTAACACATAAAACCATAATAATTCTAGAAGAATCTAAAGGTAACAAAATCTCAGACATATGCCGAAATAATTTCTTCACTGATGCAACTCCTAGGACACTTGAAACTAAAGAGAAAATGAACAAATGGGACCACATCAAAATAAAAAGCTTCTGCACAGCAAAAGAAACCATCAACAAAAAAATGAGAAAACCCACTGTGTGGGAAAACATATTTGCCAATGTTATATCTGATAAGGGCCTAATCTCCAAAATTTATAGGGAACTCATACAACTTAACAAAAGGAAGTTAAACAATCCAATCAAAAAATGGGCAAAGGACCCAGATAGACACCTCTCAAAAGAGGATATTCAGAAAGCCAAGAGACATATGAAAACATGCTCAAAGTCACTAATCATCTGAGAGATGCAAATCCAAACAACAATGAGGTACCATCTCACACCTGTCAGACTGGCTATCATCAACAAATCAGCAAACGATAAGTGCTGGAGAGGATGTGGAGAAAAAGGAACACTTGTGCACTGCTGGTGGGAAGGCAGACTGGTGCAGCCACTATGGAAGACAGTATGGAGTTTCCTCAAAAAACTGAAAATGGAACTCCCATTTGACCCTGTGATCCCACTTCTAGGAATATATCCCAAGTAAGCAGAAACACAAATCAGAAAGGATACATGCACCCCTATGGTCATAGCAGCACAATTCACCATAGCTAAGATCTGGAAACAGCCAAAGTGCCCATCAGTAGATGAATGGATAAGAAAACTGTGGTACATCTACACGATGGAATACTATGCTGCTGTAAAAAGGAAGGAGCTCTTACCGTTTACAATGGCATGGATGGAACTGGAGAGCGTTGTGCTAGGTGAAATAGCCCAGTCAATGAGGGAAAGGTACCACATGATCTCACTCATTCATGGATAATAGAGACCATTATAAACTTTTGAACAATAATAGATACAGAGGGAGAGCTGCCTCAAACAGATTGTCAAACTGCAACGGGAAGGCCGGGTAGGGTTGGGGGGCAGGAGGGAGGGGGGTAAAAGATCAACCTGAGGACTTGTATGCATGCATATAAGCATAATCAATGGACATAAGAAACTGGGGGATAGGGGAGGCTAGGGTACTGTCAAGGTCGAGGGGGAAAAAAAGGACACATATGTAATACCCTTTGAAATACTTTAAGCAATAAAAAAAGTAATTTCAGCAATTAAAAAAATAAAATAAAAAAATGAATCTAGAAAATTTTTTTTCATTTATAATGCTAACAGTGAGACACCCAGGAAAACTCACATGGTGTCAAAATAAGCCAAAGGAAAATCATTTGGGCAAATATAAAAATTACCCTAATTAAAAATTTCTTTATTAACCTAAGGTCGAGAATATGTTTGTATATTTTCAGAAAACAACTTCAAGACCATGTGGATTGCTGCAACAGAGAGGAATTCTCAGGAATGCTCCTGTAATGAAGACAAGAGGAGAGACAGTTCAGAGATGGAGACGCTGAAGACGCTTTTCCATGCTAGCAGTCAGCAGCTGTGTGTCGCTGAAGATTGCCCAGGACCAAACCAGAGAGGGTCGGACCTGCATTGCCACCATTTTTCCACAATCCAGAACTGAAATATCATTGTTGACATGTACACATAAGGAACTATTGGACGTTGAAATTGGGACTTAAAACAATTTTTGTCCTTGAAATGTTATGCTTAAGTTTTAAAATGTTTTGGGTTACGGATTGGCATTGTTATCGTTTTAATAGCCAGAGTTTTGTTCTTGATGTTTAAGTTTTATTTTCATTATAGTAGCTTAATGAATAAAACAAAAAAGGGTGAGATGTGGGAAACTGACATAGGGTTAAGCCTCGGACTGACCTGCTGGCAAAGTCACAAACAAGTCCTAGCTTAGAGGGCACAGTTCTCTTAGCATAATTAGGCTTGACCTTATAACACTCCCTAGATGTTATCTGGGAATCTATTGGGCTGAGGAAGTGCAGGAAGTATAACCATGGTGTAAACAAGTGAAACTCACAAGGAAAGTGAAACTTTGGTAACCACTACCTTGTTTACCACTCACTATAAAAAGCTTCGTGCTGACAACCCCCACCGCTCTCAAGGTAGACGGTGTCATGACTTGGGTCCATTCCACTCCCGTGTAGTCAGTGGACCCATCCATGACCCGGAAAGAATTCATCACCAAATGGAGCATCGATCGAGATCAACCCTACCCGCTCAAGCTCAAGCTGCAGCGTGCTCGACCTGCCTGATTCTGGTAACATTGCTCGCGATCACTCCTGTCACCAGGAGCCCCCACAATACTGTGTAATAGACTTAGATGATACCTGCTTCTTCATGAACATGGCTCCAAAGAGACAAGGACAATTTATAGGATCACATGTTTAGTAGCAGAAGATTTGGCTGCCTGAAGCGGCCATGATGCCAATATTATGTTTCATTGTATTGATATGTTATATTGACCTTTGATTCTTTTGCAGGGTTAAATGTGTGTTGGCTGTCCTGGAAAGGGACTGTGTGGGGTGACCCCCAAAAGTAAAGGGTATCTAGCTGCCAAGAGGGCAGGTGCCCAACTGGGCAGGGAAGGGTGCCCATCAGGTTCTGGTCACTGTTGAGAGACAGTTGAATGTTGGCAGCATGTATACCGCTTGCAGGACTGCGTGACCATGCCCATGTCAGGGGTAGTAAGCTGGAAAAGCCTGTTTAGAATAGAAGGTCTAACGCATGGTGATGCATAGAAAGAACGTTTAATGCCAATAATTACTGTTTTGTTATAACTCTGAAAATCCATGAAAAGGACTTGGCAAGGAAAGTCAGAAAATCTTAGAGTAGATCAGTATGTTTTTCTGCTTATGTAATTCCTCCGAAATCTGGCAATGCTAAATAAGTCATGGCAATACATTTCTTTGCATAAATTTACTAAGACCAGATCCTGATAATGGTTTTATTAACAGCAAACTTTGACTGGAATATCATGTTTTAAAGAGCCCTGTCTGAGCTCTAAAGACTTGAAGCCAGTAAGAATGCAACGAAGAAAGCCTTGTATCCTGGTTGGGAGCCCTGAAGATGGCTGGCGCTGGAATGTCAGGCCGATGCCCTACCATACCTGGCGGTTGGTAAGAGTAGAAGGGGAGCAGCAAATATGGCTCTGCATCCCTGAGCAACCCCCGCACACTCTGGGCCACAACGAGTGGGAGGGCTACTGATATGAGCCTTAAAGCCTGGAGCATAGACTCAGGTGGAGTTGTTACAGGTGAGGGATTCACCTAACTCCGCAGATACTGTAGGCAGGCCTGATGGAAGCTGGATGGCTTAACTTCCTGGCCTACGGAGCACATTAAAATTCAACAATGAGACTGCAGCAAAGGTAGTCAGTTACCATTCTTGTTGTGTTTATGCAAACATCAGGAGAGTAGGTAAATTAATCTAGATCTGGCTTTTTGATAGCCATGGAGGAATTTTAAGAAGAAAAATCCTATTATAATAGAGGCTGTTAAAGCTAAAATGGTTTCTTTCCCTTCCACCGAACCATTTGTTAAGCATATAGGGATAGTTCAGTTGATAGTTCTGTGTGCCCAGTATGGGCCTCTAGCAATGGTGGAATAGTAATGCAGTCCCTCTCATGATTGAGCAGGAAGTTCCAAGAAACTGGGGGAATGAAAAGGCGAAGGATATGTCCTCGATCTTCCCCATATCCTCAAAGTTGGGGAAGCTGCCATGTGCTCAGGATAGTACCAGCTTCCTGTAACCCAGGACACCGCTCGCCACGCCCAGAAACTTTTTAAACTAACAAATGACAATTAGGGGACATGGGTGCCTTAGAGATGACCACACCCTGTGAATAAGACCCAACTTGCACCTAGCCAATCGGCAGGGCCCACAATCATCTCCCCTCCCCTAACTCCACCCCCCTATTAAAACCCCATTTTTTCCCACAGGCGTTCTCTCTCTTCTCGCCTTTGTGAGGATAGGAGCCAGACATGGGTCTGTGATAATAAAAGACTCTTTGCTTTTGCATTGGACATGGCTGGCTCCCTGGTGAGGACTGTTGGGGATTTAATATCTGTGCATAACAATAACCAAGATAGTGGAGATGGTAAATTTGGACTTTAAGCTGAATGAAGACAAGAGGGAGAAAGATAGAATGAATCAGATAATTGTGTTTTACTACAGGAAGGGGAAAACCTCCAGTAAGCAAGCCAACAAATGCAGATGAAGAAGTGGTGGAGTGTTCATCTACCACAGGTGATACACAGGTTCTCCGTGGGCAATACACGTTATAATGTGAATCCCTCTATAAACAATGCTTCAGAAAAGGGCATTATGAGAACATGAAAATATTAATGGTCTCCTTGAATAAATACCAGCAAGGGTATAAAGGAGATATGTTTGTATTTTTGTGTGTTTTCAGATGATGGAGAGGGATGTAAGGAGGGGGCAGGCGGGTGAGAAGGGAGTAATGAAGAATTCTTCAATTGGGGCATCAGACAAGCCAGTCCATACTGAGCCAGAAACATTCAATAAGGACAAGGAGAAGACTGATTGGGGATTTTTTCCTCAACATTTTCTAATACTGACAAGGAAGAAATGAACCTGATGTTTAAGTTAGGTTTGGATTGGGGGGGGGTGGGGGGATGGATGGTTGTGGTCGCTCTCATGAGAAACAAGGTGCTGTGTTTGTGCTGGCAGTGTATAGTAATGAATTTGATTTCCTTTTTACATGGTAGACTATTGAATATTGTTAAACTATTGAGAGGATTGTCAGCTCAAGATGTGAAGTTTATGCCACAACTGGTACAGTTTTTCCTTAAACAACTTGGTCTAGAACAGCATTGCTAGATATTGGAGTTACTAGAGAAGTGAGGTTTCACTCTGTTTCACTGGTGATTTACTCTATGTTACATTTCCCCATACCAAAGTGACATATTAGTAATAAAGGAAGTTATGTATAGTGCACATGGGCATTATCTTCACAATTTTTCTGTAAATCTGGAACTATTTTAAAATAAAACATCCATAAAACCACACTCAAAATACCAGGAAATGGTAATATCTGAACATAGTGGAACAGACCACTGAAAGGACAGGGTTGTATGGCAAGAGGCTTAGAGTAGACACTACCTCCCTGCCATATGCTGGACTATAATGGTACTAGAGGAAATGAGAGAGAGAGAGAGGTCAGTTTGGGAAAATTATAGGAGGTAAGAGGAAGGTCTCTGTTCTATAACCAGATCGTCTGAGACTTCTGCATCGACTCCCCCACCCCCCCTTCTTGCTTGGTTTAGCTGAGGCTTTGTGATGTCAAGCCACACCATGGCAACCACTGATTTTGGGCAACAAGAGCTGATGTGATTGGCTCCACATTGACATAGAGAGTATATAATAGGCCAGAACGCTCTGAGTAGTGTCTGTTGCCTCAAGATAGCCAAACTTACTAAGAAGATACTGTAGACTTTTGGAGATAAGGAAGAAGACTACAAACACAAGGATGGATGAAGAAACTGCAAGTCCTAAAGTGAATTAGAAGTCAGTGTCTCAACTGGATGACGAAGAAGTGGATAAGGTCAGAATACCTTATTCAAATGCTCCCCCTTCCCCCTTAATTCCTAACCCAAGATTCTGACCTTGTCCTTTTTGGCCAAACACACTTCCTTGTTCAATCCATTGTCATTCAATTAGAAGCCCATTTCCAAATCATTCTCCAATTTCTTCCCCAAAACCAATGTCTTTCTGTGTTTAAATTGTTTCCAAACTACATATGTTCTGCCCAGATTTCAAGATCTGAGTCCAGTGCAAAAACATAGAGTCTTTTATTCAAGCCCGGGACTTGGTCCCCCTCCTGCCTCTATTACTGGATGCAAGAGAGAGCCCCGAGTCCCAAGGGAAAAAAGTATTAATAGGGCTTGTGGTCAGGGTTTGGGGGCACACTCTGACCACTGATTTGGCCGATTCCAGTTGTTTTTTTGAGGGCAGGGGGCTAGTGATGCAAGGGCAGGGTGCAGCTAGGGTCTTTTTACACAAAAACAGGGGGGTGACTAGCATACCCTTGGCTTTGGGGTAGTTTCCAGCGCTTTTCAATTGGCTGAGATAAGGGCAGGCTGAGTAACTGATACATTCTGCGTCTTTTTCATGGAAGAGGGGATAAGGACACAGCTATCAGTACTGTTCTGACCTATCATTCACCCCATGTCTTGGAACTTCCGGCTCAATCATGAGACGGACTGAACTATCAACCGAACTACTTTTGTACACTTCTTGACAAATTGGACTAGTCTGTTAATAATGCAAGGGCCGTAAGTCAACAACAGCAGGAGGATTACAAGGGGTCTGCTGAGGTCCGCTGTCTTCTTGAGGGTCATCTGCAGCGGGTGTGTCTAGTCAGAGGTCACCTTCCAGTCAGACTCACTGCTGTCTGCCTCAGACCTTGCATTCAAAATAGGCCTTTCCCTGATCTCTAGAACCGAGGTTTGTACCACTCCTGACATGGGCATGGTCATTCAGGCCTGCAAGACAGTACACAGGCTGCCAACTGTTAGCTGTTTCTCAATAGAGACCAAAACCTGATGGGTACTCTTCTTTGTTCAGTTGGGCATCTGCCCTCTTGGCAGCCAGACACCCTTTACCTTTGGGGTTCATCCTATATAGTCCCCTTCCAGGACAGCTAACAGATAGCTCTAACAGTGTTCCTCAGTGTGGCAGACTGGATACTTGCCAGTTATTCCCAAAGACTACCAAGACTGTAGACCATCACCGGTCCACCGATACAGCTACATTTAAACCTGTAAGAGAATTGAAGTTTAATACAACATATTAATACAATGAAATATAATATTGGCACTATGGCTTCTTTAGGCAGCTATATCCTCCGATACTACATGTGAGATATGGCAGGGCTATACAAACATTTTAGGGAGGTGACTAAAGTCCACTCTTTGACCTTTCTTTTTTATTTATTTATTTATTTATTTTTATTTTTATTTATTGCTTAAAGTATTACAAAGGGTATACATATGTGTCCATTTTTGACCTTTCTATATAAGGTAAAATTGTCCTTGTCTTTCTTAAGCCATGTCTATGAAGATGAAGGCATCATCTGAGCCTATTATACAATTTTCTGCAGGTATAGTCCTTTTCAAATTGGAGTGAGTCCTGGGGTCTTGAGCTTCTTTACCCACACCGAGTCCCCAGGCTGGAAAGGATGTACAGAGTCTGAGGTGGCACTGGCAGGGCATCTCGAAAAAGCTTATGGGTGGGTTTTCATTTCTGTAAGAGATCATGTCCAAGTAATGGGTACAGGCATTCTGGCATACCTAGAAACGAATGAGTTACTGTGTTCTTTCTGAGGTCAACAATCCTCTTTGATGTCCAAGGAAAAAGGCAGTTAGTCTGGTGGCTCTTAGAACTGGTGTCTTCTTAAATGTTTCTGGTCCCCTTGGATCTGTCAAGACCGAATAGGCTGCTCTAGAATACACCAAAAAATTAACCAGGGGTTCTATTTACCTACAAATATTTATACCTAGGTAGACATATAAACATCAAATAAACATCCACATATATACCTTTTCAGTGAAAAAGTACTTTTACAGTCTTGGGAATTTTGGCAGATAAAAGGAACATTGCCCAAGTTCATTGATAGGGGCCTGACAAGCACGAATGTGGGGCCCTTTGGCTGGGGGGTATAGAGTCTCCATCCTTTCTCTCCTGGCACTGCTAAGGACAGGATCATTGGAGAGGTCTCTTCACCTAGGCAAGTCTGTGCTGTGCCATCTGGGGCAAAAGTGTTTTCTGCTTCCATTTTGGCTAAAAGGTCTCTTCCCATTAGAGGGACCAGGTCAACTGGTAAATATAGGAATTCATGAACCACCTGATGGCCACCTCACTGACATCGGCGGGGGTGGCAGAACAGTCTGCAGCTGTGGTACTGTACCTGTAGTTCCAATATTGGTGACTTCCTGTCCTGAGATGGGAACTACCTCCTGAGTAACTACCGAGTGCTCTGCCGCTGGATCAATCATAAATTTCACAGTCTGGCCCCCGATATTCATTTTGACCATTGGCTCATGGGGGCCCAGTTGGAAAAAGCCCAGTCTGTCCTAGTCAGAGTCAGCTGCTGCCAGTCCAATGAGGTCTGCCTCAGGCGGCTCTGGCTAATAGTTGCTGGGTGGTTTGGATGGCCTTGCCAGATTCTTTTGACCTGCTATTCAACTTTACTCTGTCCCTTCTTACACACACAGAACTGAACCCTAGGCAGCGAGGTTTGAACAACTTTAAAATTCCTTAACGTACATTTTATCATTCACGTTGCAGGGAGGGACCAGGTGGGCTCCTCCTGAATAAAAGATCTCATCAAAATAAGGCTAATTTTCTAACTTCATTTGTCCCTGGGTGTGGACAAGAAATGACACTAATCAGATTGCCATAAAGGATTTAACCTTTGTTTAGGGAGGCAAATGCAAAGCATTTACTCCGAAGTGTCATTGTTTTAGAGAAGATAGGATTTCTGCTCAGTTTCCCTATTTTACTAGTCCCAGCTTACTGGTCTATCATGCATTCAATTTTCTTAAAATGTATTCTGGCACAGGAGAAAGTTGGTTTGCTCTACACAGAGTGTTTAACCCCTATATAACTGGCTTGGACCTCTACATAGCAAACTGCAGTCTATAAGTTTAATATGCAGCCTCCGGATTTTCTAACCCAACGAGATTTCAGCCAGTCTCTGAATCAGACTCCTCCTCTCTTGAAGAATTTCAAAGTCCTGAGAGCTTCCAGGTCCAGGGAGAGTGCCTTTTTGACAACCCTTGGGCCCTGCTTTTTGCCTTTTTACCAGTTTCCTTCATGGTAGAGCAGCAACCAGGCCTCTTTCAAGGGAGTGAACTAGAAGGGGATATCAGCCCCACCTGTGAGCCAGCTGCTCCACCTAGGGTCTCCCAGGGGCCCAGCCGAAGCGTCCCCTAGCAAATCACGGAAGACGCTGCCCTTTTCCAGTGGTATGGACTCAAGCAGGGGGTTCACTGAATGTAGCCAGTAGCGAAGTGCTCTCTGGCTTCTGCCTGCAGCTGCTCGCGCCCACAAGCACTGCCCCATAGCACATGTCTCATCAGTAGTTCCAGCACCTCAGTGTGCTCCAGCTTAGCCTGAACCTCGGTGCCCAACAGCAGCTGCTGCAGCTCCTGTAGGCTATCTTTGATCCACGAGCACGCGGCTACTTCTCCACCAGGGGATTATGGGCCTTGCTGGCAGCTCAGGGATTCAGCCTCCCCCCACCCCCCTTCTTTGACCTGGGTCACAGATACTGAGTTGGCTTGGAAAACAGTTCTAAATTACCAGGGGGTATGCGGATTCTAGCTTTGTGCCTCCTCTGCTTTTTAGCAGGAGTTTAGTTGTTGTTTTTTTGTTTTGTTTTGTTTTGTTTCTTTTTTTTTATTATTCTTAGAAACCTTAATCCTTTAATGATTACCAAAAGTGAACATTCAGCAATTTTAGTTTAATATTTATGAACATATTTTAAATGTACATTTACCCTTAAGATATATCTAGACCTTTTGTGATAAAACTAAGAACAGGTATTGATCTGATTCAGCATTGGAGGGGTTTAAAGAATAAACCAAGGCAGAGAAAGATTGTGCTTACAGTTATTTATTTATTTATTTATTTTAAATCTATTTTATTGATTTTTTTACAGAGAGGAAGGGAGAGAGATAGAGAGTTAGAAACATCGATGAGAGAGAAACATCGATCAGCTGCCTCCTGCACATCTCCTACTGGGGATGTACCCGCAACCTAGGTACATGCCCTTGACCGGAATCGAACCTGGGACCTTTCAGTCCGCAGGCCGACGCTCTATCCACTGAGCCAAACCGGTTCCGACAAGTTATTTTTTTTTAACCTTGAATTTCATTGATAAGACCTGTTAGGATTGCAGCCAGCAGCCTAACTGCCAAAACCCCTGCCCCCATTGTCTCAGCCCAGGCCCATTGCTTTTCCTCACAGAGTCGGCCTGGAAATATAACGGGTGCATAGTGAGGTTTCTTGTAGACAGAAAACCTGGAGAGCATCTGAAATCCAGTTACTGATGCTTTCAGAATCCAGATGAGGGAGGAAGGAAAAGACCTGGTTATGTTCTCTATGAGGGTTCGAATAAACAATTGAAAACTGCAAGTTAAACAAAATACAGTCACAGGCAGGTTTTCTTTCCATCCTGCGGAGCTGTTCACCAAAGAGATAAGAAAACCATGAATAACAAGTTCTCTGAAATTTGCTACTTTGTTAATTTGCTAAGCAAAAAATTAACTTGAAAAGACATCTCTCTTGCTCTTTTATAAGCAATCTCAGAACTAAGAAATCTTGGAAATACAGCGATTTACAACCCAGGTAAGAGCAACTGATAGACAGAAATTGATTTTAACTAAGTGGGCTGATTTTTTCGGTAATGGCAAGCAAAAGACTCTGAGATCTGCTAGAGATTCTTGCAGCCTATCGCGGGTCCAGTCCAAACGTTCAGCCAGATGAATTAACAGAAATGCAAAATAAATCAAAGTAGCTTCCACTTCACACAGACTAGTAACGAGCAGCCAAAATAGACAAACACTTGTATTCACACTCTCGGTAGACTAGCCCAGACTGGAGCTGAGCAGATAAACAAAGCAATACCCCACTCCCCAGATGAGCATGGGGGCACTCCTGGCACCCATGTCCCAGAACAGAATTCTCCACGAACCTTTTGGTGAGAACCTACCGGAGGAGTTAAGACTGCTTCCAGTCCCCCCTCTCGCTAGCACATTGTCAAGTCCCACACAAACAACTGTACACTCATGCTTTCTCATTGTGTCGGCATTCATTCCAATTCCACAATCTCTATTGTACCCATTTAAAAATTTTTTTAACAGGTTTACTTTGTCCCGACCTCATTATGTTTGGTGACGAGAGACAGGCAAAGGAGGGGTAAACTGTTTTCACAGACCCTTACTCAGATTCCCGCATGAACTAAGTCATGGAGTCACAGAAGGAGAAGAGAAGGCAGGACCCCTCCCTCCACACTCACATACTTTAAACAAACATTCATAAGCAAAGGCATTTAGCTACCACAACCCACAATTTTTCCAATTCAATCCGAACCTTGAACTTTTAGCAAATATTCAGCATTTCTCAATCAGTAACATTTTTAAGAATAAACATCAAAATTCAAGACATGTTTTCTATCATTTGAATTCAGCAAGCTTCAAGGTCCCAAGTTCCAAGCAGTTCTGGAAAACCACACCTGAGGCTGGCAAGCAGGTTTGGCCCAGCCCTTCATTTACACGACCATAATGCTTAAAGGAGTAGTTTGAGTCTGTCCCATAACGTCCATCCAGTAAGTCCACAAGCACAGACAAATACAGTCTTCCAACTCTATGGAAGCAAAACCAAAACAACCTTCCTACTCCCCGAAAGCAAAACTACAGATCAGCTTAGACGATGGCCATGCACCACTCCTCTCAAATTGAGGGGTTTCTCATGCCCACCAGATGGAGGATCGGGACGTCCCCCAACTCCTCCCACCTGTGGGCCCCCAGTGCATCCCCCTAGTCTGCTATTGGCATTACAGATTTCATAAGTGAGCTCACACTGGACAGAACACACAGAAAAAAACTGACAACACACAGACAGTTACTGCGGTTTGTCAGACCCTCCGAATCGGGGTCTCTTTGAGTCTCAGGGGTTCCGGATGAGCCCCCAAATGGTTGGCCCAGATTTCAAGATGCCAAGACAGACCACTAGGGAGCTGAGTACGATGCAAAGGCATAAAGTCTTTTATTAAAGCCCGAACTTGGTACCCCCCCACTGCCAACATTACTGGATGCAAGAGAGAGCCCTGAGTCCCAAGGGAACAAAGAATTTATAGGGCTTGTTGTCGGAGGGTGGGGGCACACTCTGATCACTGATTTGGACGATTCCAGTTGGTTGAGTGATGGCAGGGGGCTAGTGACGCAAGGGCAGGGTACAGCTAGGGTTCTTCTTAAACAAAGTCAGGTGGTTGGCTAGCATATTTCCCCCGCAATTCCATTTGCTGAGATAAGGGTAGACTGAGTAATTGATACATGCTGAAGCTTTTTCTTGGAAGAGGGGATAAGGACACAGCTATCAGTCCTGTTCTGTCCTTTCAGAAAACCAAGATAGTTGTGATGGTAAAAGTGGATTTTAAGCTGAATTAAGACAAGAGGGAGAAAGACAGAAAGAATCAGATAACTGTATTTTACTACAGGAAGGGGAAAACCTCCAGTAAGCAAGCCAACAAATGCAGAAAAAGAAGTGCTGGAGTGTCCATCTACCAGAGGTGATACCTAGGGTCTCCCAGAGGAACACACTTAACAATGTGTATTCCTCTATTAAAAATGCTTCAGTAATGGGCATTATGAAAAGATGAAAACATTAATGGTCTCCGTGAATAAATACCAGCAAGGGTATAAAGGAAATGTGTGTATATTTGTGAGTTTTCAGATGATGGGGAGGGATCTAAGGAGGAAGAAGTCATGTGAGAAGAAAGAAATGTAGAATTCTTTAATTGGGGCACCAGATGAGCCATTCCATAGTGAGCCAAACCCTTAGAATAAGGACTAGGAGAAGACTGATTGGGGATTTTTCCCCTCACCATTTCTCATACTGGCAAGGAAGAAAGAAGCTGATGTTTAATTTAGGTTTGGATTGGGGGGGTGGGATGGATGGTGGTGGTTGCAGTCATGAGGAGCAGGGTGTTCTGTTAGTGCTGGCAGTGTATAAGAATGAATTTGATTTCCTTTTTACATGGTAGACTATTGAATATTGTGAAACTATTGAAAGTATGGTCATCTCAAGACCTGAATATTTATGCCTCAACTGGTCCAGTTTTTCCTTTAACAACTTGGTGTAGAACAGCATTGCTGGATATTGGAGATACTAGTGAAGTGAGGTTTCACTCTTACTCTTTCACCGATGATTCACTTCATGTTACATTTGCCCCATTCCAAAGTGAGTAAATAGTAACAAGGGAAGTTGGGTATGGTGTACATGGGTATTATCTTCACAATTTTTCTTTAAATCTGGAACTATTCTAAAATAAAACATATATTAAAACAAAACTCAAAATCCTAGAAATTGGTAGCAACTGAACATAGTGGAATGGACCTCTGAAATGATGGGGGAGTATTGGAATTGTCTTAGAGGAAACACAACCTCCCTGCCATATGCTGGACTGTAATGATATTAGCGGAAATGAAGAGAGAGAGAGGGGACAGTTAGGGAAAAATTTTAGGAGTTAAGAGGAAGGTCTCTGTTCCATAACCAGAGTGTCTGTGATTTCTGCATCCTTTGCCACCCTCGCCCCTCCTTGATGGTGAAGCTGAGGCTTTTTGATGTTAAGCCGCACCAAGGCAACAACCGATTTTGGGCAACCAGAGCTAAAGTGAGTGGCTCCTCATTAACCGAAAGAGTATATATAGAGGCCAGGAACATTTGAGTAGTGTCTGTTGCCTCAAGATAGCCAAACTTACTAAGAAGATATTGTAGACAAGTGGAGATAAGGAATAAGACTCCAAACACAAGGATGGATGAAGAAACTGCAAGTTCTCAAGTGAATTAGAAGTCAGTTTCTCAACTGGATGTGGAAGAAGTGGATAAAGTCAGAATACCTTATTCAAATGCTGCCCCTTCCTATGTAATTCTGCACCCAAGAATCTGGTATTGTGCTTTTTGACCACAGGCAGTTCCTCATTCAATCCATTGTCATTCAATTAAAAGCCCATTTCCAAATCGTTTTCCAATTTCTTCCCCAAAATCAATGTCTTTCAGTGTTTAACTTTTTTCCAACCTTCATAACCAATATAGTGGCTATGGTAAATTTGGACTTTAAGCTGAATGAAGACAAGAGGGAGAATTACAGAAAGAATCAGAAAATTGTATTTTACTACAGGAAGGGGAAAAACTCCAGTTAGTAAGCAAACGAATGCAGAAGAAGAAATGCTGGAGTGTTCATCTACCACAGGTGATACTCAGGTTCTCCCAGGGGAACACACTTAATAATGTGTATCCCTCTATCAGCAATCCTTCAGAAATGCCCATTATGAGAAGATGAAAACATTAATGGTTTCCATAAATAAATACCTGCAAGGGTATAAAGGGAATATGTTTGTATTTTTGTGAGTTTTCAGATAATGGGGAGGGTGCTAAGGAGTGAGAAGCCATGTCAGAAGGGAGTAATGAAGAATT
This sequence comes from Myotis nattereri, assembly GCF_964212035.1. Taxonomy (NCBI): domain Eukaryota; kingdom Metazoa; phylum Chordata; class Mammalia; order Chiroptera; family Vespertilionidae; genus Myotis; species Myotis nattereri. The sequence continues at coordinate 62,417,847 of NC_138078.1, read as the reverse complement.
CTTTAATTGGGGCACCAGACAAGCCATTCCATACTGAGCCAGGCACTTAGAATAAGGACCAGGAGAAGACTGAAGGGGGATTTTTTCCTCAACACTTTCTCATCCTGGCAAGGATGAAACGAAGCTGATGTTTAATTTAGGTTTGGAATGGGTGGGTGGGATGGATGGTCGTGGTCGCAGTCATGAAGAACAGGGTGTTGTGTTAGTGCTGGCAGCGTATAATAATGAATTTGATTTCCTTTTTACAAGGTAGACTACTGAATATTGTTAAACTATTATAAGGATGGTCAGCACAAGATCTAAAATTGTATGCCTCTACTGGTCCAGTTTTTCCTTTAACCACTTGGTCTAGAACAGCATGGCTGGCTATTGGACATACTGGAGAAGTGAGGTTTCACTCTAACTGTTCACTGATGATTCACTTCATTTTACATTTCCCCCATAGCCAAGTAAGATATTAGTAATAAGGGAAATTGGGTGTGGTGTACATGATTATTATCTTCACAATTTTTCTGTAAATCTGGAACTATTCTAAAATAAAACATCTATTAAAACAACCCTCAAAATAATAGGAAATGGTAGCAACTGAACATGGTGGAATGGACCACTGAAATGTCTGCGGAGTTTGGGAAGTGGCTTTGAGGAAACACCACCTCCCTGCCATATGCCATATGCTGGACTATAGTGGAACTAGAGAAAGAGAGAGAGAGAGAGAGAGAGAGAGAGAGAGAGAGAGAGAGAGAGAGAGAGAGATCAGAGATCAGTTTTGGAAAAATTTTAGGAGGTAAGAGGAAGGTCTCTTTTCTATAACCTGAGCGTCTGAGATTTTTGTATCCTCTGCCAGCCCTGCCCCTCCTGGATGGTCAACCTGAGGCTTTGTGATGTCAAGCCACACCACAGCAAGCACTGATTTTGGGCAACCAGAGCTGTAGTGAGTGGCTCCTCATTAACCTAAAGAGTATATATAGAGGCCAGGACCCTTTAAGTGGAATCTGTTGCCTCAAGATAGGGAAACTTAATAAGATGATATTGTAGACTAGTACAGATAAGGAATAAGTCTCCAAACTGTGGGAAACTGTTTATTGCCTTCACTATCTGATAAGCATAGACAGAGTACTCCCTGAAACCTCCCGAAGGCTGGGTTCCTTTGAAGCCCTAGCAAAGCCTGGAGGTAGTCCTCACCTCTTCTCTTTGTCCAGACAGTGGTAGCTGAAACTACTCCCCCATTTATTATTATGTACATCCTTGCTGATGAACTTGTCTGCTTATTACTAGGTGGTCACCTGCCTAACGTCTATGCTATGGGTGCATCCAAGATCAATAAAAGCTTGATGAGGCCAGAGCACGGAGGAAGTCCTTCGGGACTTGCTGCCTGGTCCCCCAATATTGGAAAATTAACTCCTGTCTTTTTCTCTCAGTTGTTGTGCGGCTCCTCTTTCATATACTGAACCATACTCCAGAGGGGACATGGAAGGAAACACTCAACATCTGGAGCCCGATGGTAATCTGGAAGTGCAGGTCTCGCTGGAGTGCGAAACGGAAGTTTTCACCGAAAAGGTGTGGAAAACTCACCAAAAAAACGTGAGGGAGATTCTACTGCATGCAATTGCCAGGATCAACTACAGAAGCCCGGGTCTGTAAGTACACTGGGATCGTTTTCTTAACCAGGCTAACAAATGGGGCAGGATTTGGCTTTAAAAAAGTAGATTCGGCTTTAAAAAGGTATATTTGGCTTTTTAAAACTATGAAACTGTATTATAGACTTTTGATTTGCATGTTTAAGGTGTTAAAATTTTAGAAGGAAATCTTTTACAGTTTTTGCATGTTATAATAAAACTTAACCTTTGTTTTTCTTGAAAAAGGTACTCTTTTAGATCAGGCTGAAAAAAGAGTGCTATGGTCATCTTAATGTGTTTTCTTATCCAAATTAAAATCTTAATTTGTAGTTGGAATCCATCTGTAATAAGAAATGAAACCCCGCTGCTGAATCTCGCTCTGGTTCGGAGAGATTCAAAGGTGGCAGGAGTGCGCAGAGCTATAAGCTCTCCTGCAATGAGATTACTAAATGTTCTGTTTAAAAACTACCTGAGGACATGTTGGGAATTGCAAAGTCTAGCCAATATCACCTTCAGTGCTAGCTATTACTTTGGAAAGCGAAAAAGGAAAAAAAAAACTTTAAAATCTGTTTTTTTATTAAGCGTGACTTTGGGAACAAATACGCCATCTGAGTCATTTGCTGAAACTTCCCCCAAAGCAGGATGTGGTGGACAGGAAGAGGGAGTATATGGCGATCCAAAATGGACGCCTCCTCTAATTTAAAGTCTCCTTCTCATAATTGAAAAGTTTTACAAAAATTTAAAATGAGTCTGGGATTTCTGTTAATGTGTAAAGAGAAAACTTGTCTTGGAACTAATCCGCTCCCGTTCCTGTTAGGTTAGGTGGCTCAGGAGACTGTGCAAGAAATAGAGTCCAGTGAATCAGAAAAGAAAGGAAAGGAAAAGGTTTATTCTACGTCCCTGGGAGACCCAGGTACCCCCAGGACAGGACATGTGGATTCATGCCAACATGGAGGGGAGCGCTTTTTTATACTGCAGTTGGGTGAAGTGCGGGGACATGAGCTGAGGTATTCAGGAAGTTTCAGCTGCAGGGGGTCATTGAGAAGCCAGTATCTGTATCTGGCACATTGACCTGTGAGAAATTCCAGGGGAAGTCCATTGTCTCATTACTTGTCTGCATGTATCTGATCCTGGGCTCTCTCTGACCTAACAGTTCTGATTTTCGACATTTAGATAGAGTTTTGAGCTGGAATTTCTGTACAAATGTGCAGAATATAACCCAAGACTGATTATTTCCTATAGAAAATGGCATATTTGACCCAGGGTAGAAATTCTAGCAACAAGATTGGTATTTTTCCATAATAATGTTAATGAAGCCTATTCCAAAGCTATCTTTAAGACCTCTACAAGGAAAATTATTAAAATTGTCTCTGTTACAAAAATTTGCTAAATTAATTGCCTTAAAATAATTGAATTTGAATCTCAAAAATTATTAAAATCTCTAATTATAAAAATCTAAGTAGCCTGGTAAAAAACCGGCCCTTTGTTTATTGAAAAGCCTGGCCAAAACATTTCTAATGAGAAAAGGGGCTAGTTGCTTCCTGCCTGTAGCAAATTCTTAAAGCATGTGATCAATTTACATCTGATTGGTCGAGGGAAGGCCAAACCTGTTCTTCCAGGGAAAATAGCCCCCCCCCCCTTCCTCCCCCAGTCCAATTTTGAACCTTCCCACCTTCAAGCAAGGGTCAGGAAACAATGTAGCTACAACCTTGTTTCTTGACCTTCCCTAGAGGAAAAAATTATGGTCCTTTTAAAATCAAAGGCTGGGCCAGGCCTGCCTTGCCAGCCTCAAATGTGGTTTTCCAAAGCTGCTGGGAAATTTAAGACCTTGGAGTTTATACCTAGGTTTCTTGAAGTGACATAATACTGAATTAAATGAGATCTGAGTATTCCTTGTACAAAATCTAGAGGACAGTATTAAATCTGTTGGTTGATTATGTCTTGCATTTTTAAAGTTTAGTCTTAATGTTACTGATTGAGAAATCCTGAATATTTGCATGCCAGCTAAGAGTTTAAGATTCGGATTGAATTGGGAAAAATTGTATAATTATAATAGCTAAATGCTTAAAAATATTTTATTTTTGAGAAAATAATTTTTATTTTCTCTGAAAAAATTAGAATTCAAAATATGTTGCTTATTGATCTGATTAAAAAAAGAGGATTAATTTTTAAGATCTCAACTGAAATTTTTAATACAAAAACCAGTTTAAATTTGATTAATATTCTTTAAGATAATTATAAAGGGTATAAACAGCTAATGAGATTTCTGTTTGTCTACAATATAATGTTGGTCATCTATCTTTCAGGGGTTTTGGTTTACTCTGTCAAAGAACAGTGTAGACAGCCGCCCTTTTGAGCTGTGTGACTTGGCAGCCGCCATGTTGGCCTCATGGCTCACTGCGCCCCTGGGGGCCGCCCTCTTGAAACAACTAAGGCCCTGCCCTCTGATTTAGCCAATCACAAAAGGAATGTCTGCTCACTGAGGCAGGATGGGATTTCAGGGGTGGAGTTTTAAGGTGCAGGTTTACTGTGGAAATGGGGATGGGGCAGAAAGTGTGCTTGCCTCTCAGAATTATTTAATACTATTTTTAAGAAGATATTTTTAATGCTTAATAAATTAGCAATCATCTTCTTAATATAATTTCAGTGGTATGATAGTCCAATGTTTTAAGCAGTTGGCTTCATGAGGGCCGACAATAGAGCTCATATTTCTTAAAAGGCTTGTAGATACATTTTTAAAGATATCTTAAATTCTCAGTAGAACCACAGTTATGTGTATATCATAAACAAATTAAGAGTAATTGATTCCATGGTCAAGACTAGATCCTATTATGTTGAGAACTGTTCAAAAAGTGTTGAACATGTTTTAATTAGATATATATTTGGAAGTTTTTCCTGAGTGAAATATTTCAAAATATAAAATGCTTGCTTTCATAAAGAATTTCTGCCAAATAAAGAAAGAATTGATTTATTAGTAGCAAAGTCTTTATTTAACCTAGAAATGTCTTTTATTTAAAAGCTCCTCACTGCTGCATTTTAAATTAGGCTGGAAGTGAAACAGGGTTTGCATGTCGTGTATCAAAATAAAATTTTACTAAATTTACTAATTTTGTAAGCAATTGAATCCTAGTAACGTAAAAAACAAAACTGTAAAATCTGTATTTCTATTAAGCATGACTTTGGGAACAAATACTCCATCTGAGTCCTTTGCTGAAACTTCCCACAAAGCTGGATGTGGTGGAAAGGAAAAGGGAGCACATGGCGATCCAATATGAATGCCTACTCTAATTTAAAGTCTCCTTCTCATAATTGAAACGTTTTACAAAAATTTAAAATGCTTCTGGGATTTCTGTTCACGTGTAAAGACAAAACTTGGCTTGCAACTAATCCGCTCTCGTTCCTGTTAGGTTAGGTGGCTCAGGAGACTGCCCAAGAAATTGAGTCCAGTGAATCAGAAAAGAAAGGAAAGGAAAAGGTTTATTCTGCATCCCCGGGAGACCCAGGTACCCCCAGGACAGGGCATGTGGATGCACACCAACAGTGAGGGGGGCGCTCTTTTTATTCTGCAGTTGGATGAATGGCGGGGACATGAGCTGAGGTATACAGTTGAGGATGTTTCAGCTGCAGGGGGTCATGGAGAAGCCAGTATCTGTGTCTGGCACATTGACCTGTGAGAAATTGAAGGGGAAGTCCATTGTCTCATTACATGTCTGCATGTATCCGATCCTGGGCTCTCTCCAACCTAACATCCCGGCCTTTTGGTGATGGGGGGGTGGGGGGGCGACTCTTTCTAGCTACTTCCAGTTTACAACAGGCAATGAAGGGGGACAGATTTAAAGGCCAGGGTTAGGCAGAGTCAGATCAGAGGGCAGCCGAGCATAGGGATGGAGCAGGAGCTGATTCACAGTCACCCGTGACATGTCCATGATCCAGGAGTGGATGAACTTGAGGAGGCAGGGGGCTAGGAGCAAAAAAGACACAGATGAGAATCAGGGGCCCTATCATGGGTAGGACCCAGGTAGCTAAGGAGCTTTGGAACTAGCGGGAAGGAGAGTTGTCCTGGAAGTGTCCTGCATGTAGTTCTTCACTCAGCTTAGTCAGGGTCTGTACATTTACGTTTTGCTCCACTACTCTGGACTCATTGATGCCGTAACAGCATTCCTCCTGAAGGAATATGCAGGTTCCTCCTTTTTCTGCAGTCAGAAGGTCTGAGGCGATCTGGTTCCGTAGGGCTACTTGGGCTACTGATGTCACTTGCTGCTGTAGGGAGGCTAAAAGAGGCGGTAGTAGACTCCAGGGCTAACTGGAGCTTGTCATTAAATTACTGAGCAGTGACCAGACTATTTACAATGGGCCCCCAGTGAGGCCTACTGAGGCAGCAATACTCACCCCTAAAATGACAGGGAGGAAGGCAGCCCGGCGGGTCCAGGGATGGGATGGAGGGAGCAACCAGTGAGCTCCGACTCTCCATACAAGGTTAGTTGGGAAATTACTGTGACCACGAAGCAAGGCCCAGGGTTAGAGGAGTTCATGCAGTTCGTTAAGGTGCCGTTGCACCAAAAGAAGGTACCTGGGCTGGCCTTGGTGAGACTGGCTGCGGTGTGGTATGACAGTCTCTCCCGTGGCAACCCCATAGGTGTTGACATCTTGATTACATCTGTCTGGATCCCGCTGGTTGTAAGCAAAACAGACATAGGGTCAGCCAGTATTGAACACTGACTGGATGTTGACAGCCATCTGGATCTTTGTCTGACATCCGAACAGAGGGCAGTCCTGAGATCCTACCTGCCGGGTGACATGTTTGCCGTCTGGTAGTAGGTTTCACTGACCTTGAACCTCCACACATAAGCGGGTGGAGGTGGTTGTAGGGTGATCAGGGCCGGGAGGAGATGGAAGGAGGAGGGGAGGGCAGTTTAGGCAGACCGTAGTGGGGCCCAACACCTCACATTTATAGAAGTCATGCTGCTCCGGGGTCCTCTTGAGTCTGGAGAGGCGGTGCCAGGTCAGGTCGTCAAGCTGGGGTTGCCAAGCAGCTTGGCCGCAGTGGGGGCTGTGAGGATTACAGTGTGAAGTCCTGTCCACCTAGGCTCCAAGGCTTGTGGTTGTAGGTTCTTAAGGAGGACAGAGTCACCAGTGTGAAGGGCTGGTGTTGGGAGTCTTGGTTGGTCGGCTCTGGCTTGGGCAGAAACCTGAGCAATTGCCTGGTTAAAGACAGATATGGGAGATACGTACCCAGGGGAGGGGGATCAGAAAGAAGACGGTGGTTTAGCAAGAAGAGTCAAAAGGGCTCAAGAAAATGGGGCTTCTTGGTGTAGTCGGGGTTTGGTCAGGGCCATGGGCAGGAGGTAGGGCCAGGAGCTGTGAATTTCTAGAGAGAGTTTAGTTAGAGGGTTCAATAGATTGGAATTGAGTGGCGATGAGGAGGGTTCGAGCCAGTGACAGAAATCCAGCAGGATGTAGAGGAGGATGGATTGATGTTCGAGAGTAGATGGAAAGTTGTGTTGATGAGAGTGGGCATAGCAGTAGGTCCAGGGTTCATAAATAGAGTGTGACACTAGAGGATTTCCAATCCCAGACAGTAGAATTGATGACTCCCTCATCATCCCATGTCCGTTTCACCTGAAAATATGAAAAACCTGAGCAAAATTGTAGGGTCCCTTGCCAGGTAAGAGCATGTGAGGAATGATGGGTCATCCGGTCCTGGAAGGTGTCCCCAAAGAAGATGGTGGGAGGCACTCGGTGAGCCTGAGAGAGGTAGGTATTGCAGTGAAAGCGGGAGAAAATGTTCGAATGTGCTGATATCCAAGGGAAAATGGAAGGAGCAGTGGAAGCCAGGGACCTGGATATGAGGCTGGAGAAAATGCGGGGAGGGAGGGAGCAGGTTGCGCAGCCTGTTCCCAGGCCTCTAGCAGCTTGGATTTTAAAGTTGCTGCATTTTTCCTTTGGGAAGTGTGGAGGGGGATGGGGCGAGGTCTGTGGGAAACTGTTTATTGCCTTCACTATCTGATAAGCATAGACAGAGCATTCCCGGAAACCCCGGAAGGCTGGGTGCCTTTGAAGCCCTAGCAAAGGTCTGAGCTAGGCGCCACCTCTGTTTGTCCAGACAGTGGTAGCTGAATCTACTCCCCCATTTATTATTATGTAAATCCTTGCTGATGGGCTAGTCTACCTATTAATGGGGGGTCGCCTGCCTAAGGGCTACTCCAAATCAATAAAAGATTGGAGCAGCCTGAGCATGGGTGGAAGTCCCTCTCCTTGAGTTGGACTTGCCCGCCTGGACCTCCGATATTGCAAAATTATCTCGTGTCTTTTCCCTCATTTGTTGTGCGGCTCCTCTTTCAGGTACCGAACCCTACTCCACGAGGGTCGTGGAAGGAAAAACACTCAACATCTGGCGCCCGACGGGTAGTCTGGAAGTGCAGGTCTCGCTGGAGCGAGAAAAGGAAGTTTACCCCGAAAAGGTGTGGAAAACTCACCGAAAAAAGGTGAGGGGAAGTCTATCGCATGCAATGCCCAGATCAACTACAGAAGCCCGGGTCTGTAAGTAACTGGGAACGTTTTCTTAACCAGGCTAACAAACGGGGAAGGATTTGGCTTTAAGAAAGTAGATTCGGCTTTAAAAAAGGTATATTTGGCTTTTAAAAACTAAAAAACTGTATTATGTGCTTTTGATTTGCATGTTTAAAGTGTTAAAATTTTAGAAGGTAATCTTTTACGGTTTTTGCATGTTATTATATAACATAACCTTCGCTTTTCTTGAAAAAGGTACATTAGATCTTAAAAGGTCGCCAAAAAAGTTAGTTAGAACTTGAAAAAAAGGTTAGCAGCAAGAAAAAACTCATCTCAAAAAACTTTTTCCATGGGGAACATAATGGCGCATTTGCCAAAGCCTTTTCCAGAGGCCGAGGAGGAGTCTCCTCAACTGGTTCCCTCTGCTCCTCCTAGTGAGGAGTGGGAAGACACATTAGAGGAATGGCCTTCACGGTCCTCTCCACCTCCGCATGCACGTCCTAATTCTGATATACTTAATTCGCTGTCATTTGAATCACCTGTGCAAAAATCCATCAGAGAAGGATTGAGGGAAATACCGGCGGAAGAAAGGCTTGCTTTCCCTATCATAGAGGTACCTGATCCACAGCTACCGAATCAGGTAATCAGACAGCATGTAAAATTTGACTTTAAAATGATAAAAGCCTTACGTGAAAGTGTAGTCCAAAATGGTCCAACAGCTCCTTTTACAGGAGAAATTATGCATAGTATTTCTGAAGCTTTCCTAATCCCTCATGATTGGTATTCTCTAGCACGTGCAACTCTGGATGGAGGACATTATTTACTATGGAAAGGAGAATTCTTGGAGAGATGCCAGGAGGAAGCCCAAATAAACCGCGGGCTGAATGCTCAAATAACTTATGAAATGCTAGCAGGACTGGGACAATACAACGATGTGCGAACCCAGTTAGATTATGTGCAACTGGCATATGAGCAAATTAGAGCTTGTGGAAGGAAAGCGTGGTGGACTTTACCAGCAAAAGGGGACTCTGAGGGAGCTTTTAGTAAATGTTTACAGGGGCCTTTAGAATCATTTTCTGATTTTGTGGCTCGTCTCACTCGAGCAGTGAGACGACAGATTCACCATGAGGCAGCAGGAGACATTTTAATTCAACAATTAGCTTATGAAAATGCCAATGATGATTGTAAGAAATGCCTGATGCCTCTGAGAAAAGGTAGTACAATTACAGAATTGATTTGAGCATGTCAGAATGTGGGGTCAGGCACTTTTCAAGTGAATTTACTCACTGCCGCCGCTACTGTAAATAAAAGGTGTCATAACTCTGGAAACATAGGACATGTTAAAAAAGAATGTAGACAACCAAGAAGGACACAAGGAGGCGCTCCAAGGAAAGGCGCTAACATTTCGCCTCGTGAGCCTATCAAAACAGATCCAACCTCTCTGTGTCCTAGATGCCAGAAGGGCTACCATTGGGCCAACCATTGTAAATCAAGATTCCACAAAAATGGGCAGCCATTAAATCAAGACACAGGGTATGGCCAACCGCAGGGAAACGGCCAATGGGGCAACCCCCAGCCCCGTCAATAAAAGGGGAGATCTGCCCTGCAAAGCCCACAGTGGAATCTCTGATTTGGGCCACTCCAGGAAGTGCAAGCCTAGATCTTAACAGTACTATAGCGGTCACTTTGACCCCTGATATGGCTCGGCAGGCTGTTCCTACAGGAATCTGGGGACCTGTGCCATCAGGAACTTTAGGATTAATTTTAGGGAGAAGTGGAAACACTCTAGAAGGATTAACTGTTTTGCCTGGAGTCATAGATTCAAATTATGAGGGAGAGATTAAAGTTATATTGGAATGCAATCATATTATGCAAATTACTCCAGGACAAAGAATTGCTCAAATACTACTTCTACCTTATGCTCAACAAGGCAAGGCTATAAATAGGAAAAGAGGAATGCAAGGACTTGAAAGCTCAGACATCTATTGGATACAGGAAATTAGCAAAACTCGTCCTATGATTAATTTGAGAATAGAAGGAAAAATGTTTAAAGGCCTAGTAGACACTGGGGCAGATGTCAGCGTTATCAGCAAAGAATTCTGGCCTCCTAGTTGGTCCATGGTAGAAGCTATGGACTCAATTAGAGGGGTGGGAGTTCCTGATAATACACAACGTAGTGCTGTAGTTTTAAAATGGCAAGATCAGGAAGGACAGACAGGATGGTTTCAGCCCTACATTGTCTCTGGAATTACAGTCAATTTATGGGGCCGGGATGTCTTAGAAGGTTTACAAGCTTGTATTATTACTGGCAAAGGTCAGCAGCTTGTAACTCAGATGGGACATCAGAGTGATCAACGTGTAAAAAACCCAGGACGGCAGGGATATCAACCTTTTTAGGAGTGGTCACTGCTCAGTCTCCTCGCCCCCATGCTGATCCTATACAATGGAAAGATGATAAACCTATATGGGTGGATCAGTGGCCATTAACCAAGGAGAAATTAGGTCATATTCATGGATTAATACAGGAACAAATAGAAGCTGGTCATATAGAGCCTTCCAATAGCCCTTGGAATACGTCTATATTTATTATACCTAAGAAGGTGGCAGGGAAATGGCGACTGATACATGATCTCAGAGCAATTAATGCTACTATGCATACCATGGGAGCTTTGCAACCTGGACTCCCAGCGCCTTCACAAATCCCTTTAAATTGGTCTCTCATAGTAGTAGATCTTAAGGATTGTTTTTTCACCATTCCCTTGGCGCCTCAAGATAAAGAAAGATTTGCCTTTTCAGTGCCATCTATTAATAATATAGAACCCATGAGAAGATATCAGTGGAAAGTTTTGCCTCAAGGAATGGCCAATAGCCCTACCTTGTGCCAAAAATATGTGGCTCAAGCTGTTCAACCTTTAAGGGACAGATATTCCCGATGTTACATTATCCATTACATGGATGATTGCTCTTAGCAAGTCCACGGGAAGAGCAGACTTTGGAAATATTTTTCCAATTAGAGAAGGAGCTCCCTAAATGGGGCTTAAAAATTGCTCCAGAAAAGGTACAAAAACAAACACCTTTTAAATATCTGGGAACCATTATTGAAAACCAATGCATTAGGCCACAAAAGGTGGAACTAAGAAAAGATTGTCTTAAAACTTTAAATGATTTTCAGAAATTATTAGGGGACATTAACTGGCTAAGACCCTACCTAAAAATCTCTACGGGAGAAATGACGAATTTATTTGATATACTTAGGGGTGACTCTGACCTTTCCTCACCCAGAACACTAACAGATGATGCCAGAAAGGAGTTGCTAAGAATTGAACAGGCGATATCCTCAGCTCAAGTAGCACGGGTACAGCCTGAATTGCCTTTATTGGGACAGATTAACCATACTGCAAATAGTCCCACTGGAGTCATCTTCCAAAATAAAGACTCTCCCACTATTATTGAATGGGTCCACCTAGGCCATCAGTCCTCTAAAACTGCTATTACTTATATAGAACTGATGGCTCAATTAATATATCAGCTTAGGAAGCATTTCAGGCAGCTTAGAGGAGAAGAACCTAAATGCATCTATCCTCCCCTCACTGGAAAGCAATTAGAAATGTTGTTTCAAACTGACGTAAATTGGCAAATTGGGTTAAGTGGATATTCAGGGGAACTTAGTTGTCACCTATTAGAAGGTAAACTTTTACAATTTTTAAATAAGACCTCCATCATTATACCAAAAAATACTAGGCAGGAACCAATTCCTGGAGCTTTAACTGTTTTTACTGATGGGTCATCAAATGGGAAAGCTGCCTATCATACTATAAATTCTGACTGATTCATACTGACCAGTCATACTTCTGTGCAAAGAATTGAATTAGAAGCTATTAAGGCTGCGTTGCAAGATTTCCAACAGCCTGTTAACATAATTTCTGATTCCTCTTATGCTTCGGGCCTAGTAAGTAGAATTGAAACTGCCCGGTTGAAACGGCTTAGTGACCAAAGTTTATTCTTACTATTTAAGCAGGTTCAGCAGATTGTGCAGCAGAGAAAATACCCTTTTTATATCACTCACATCAGGGCTCACAGTGTATTACCTGGCCCATTAACTAAAGGAAATGCACATGCTGACCAGTTGGTTGCTTTATTAAAAGAGGCTTCAGAGTCTCATCAGCTTTTACATCAGCCTGCTAAAATGTTGTCCAAACAATTCTCAATCTCTCGACAGAAAGCAAAACAGATTATCAAGGAATGTCCCAGTTGCATGTTACATCTACCTCAAGGGCCTAACACAGGAGTCAACCCTAGAGGTTTGCTAAGGGACCATATCTGGCAAATGGATGTAACACATTATATTCCTTTTGGATGTCTTGGAGCATTACATGTCTCTGTAGATACTTTTTCAAAGGTCCTATGGGCCACTGTATCTACAGGAGAGACAGCAAAACAGGTCATTAATCATTGCCTAGCTGCTTTTGCTGTCATGGGAATTCCAAAGATTATTAAAACTGATAATGGACCTGCTTATACAAGCTGTCAATTCCAGGAATTTTGTAAAAAGTGGAAAATTCAGCACATTACAGGAATACCATATAATTCCCAAGGACAGGCCATTATTGAACGTCAACACCAAAGACTGAAATCTCAATTAGAAAAACAAAAAGGGGGGATGATGGAGAAATCACCTGTGGGTAGGCTGCATCAAGCCTTAATTACTCTAAATTTTTTCACTTGTGATGCTGATGGAAAGACACCTATGGAGCTACATTGGTGTCAGAATAAATCAAAAGAAAATGGTCTAGTTAAATGGAAGGATCCCGAATCTGGTTTATGGAAGGGACCTGACGCATTATTAACCTTTGGCAGAGGGTACGCTTGTGTATTCCCAGAGAATTTTTCCAAACCCGTATGGATTCCTGCTAGAAATATTAAACTGCATCAGGAATCTAGCCAGACTGAAGATCTTGCACCTGGAGCCATAACATGTAGCTGTAAACAATCAACTACCTCAGCCACAGAGAGCAGCGACTCCAAGCAGTCCACTGAAGATGAGGAACAGGAAGAAGACAAACCAGACAACCAACAGCCCAGAGACCACCTGGGGCACGGTAAAGTGAAATATGGTAACAATTAATTCAGGTAAAAACTGTAATTCAGATAACATGCCTAAGTTTTACATAGGTTACCCACGGACTCTAGATAATGTGTTTACCCATCACTGTAATTTAGATAGCATACTGTCTCTGCTTCTGTAAATTTCTCTCTTTTTTTGAAAACTAGGTCCCTCATTCCAAACCTTGAGTTTAAAATTAAGTTGTCATGACCTAGAGCAAAGAATATTCTTACATGGTATTATTCTACAAAGTTTTATTAATAATTTTTGATACTTTATAACAGTATATTGTTCATTTATCCCAAACAAATTTACAAATGAATTTGAATGATTTACATGAAGGGATTTATTCCTATCCACTGTGTGGAGGGCCTCCTGGGGAAGGCACTTAAGCATTCTGTATTGACCTATCTTGACTTTTTTTGCCAAGAGGAATCTAATTGCCTACAGCTGTTACCTGAGCTCTCTGTTCAAGCTGGGATCATGAAAAGCTGGTACCATGGATCTGTCTCTGGCCCAATGGCATAAGCTGGGCCCTCTCTGGAGAAGAAACCTGGGTTCCCTCTGATCAATGCCGGGACCCCGCCAACAGGCGAGGGGATCCAAAGGCAGTTGCTGGGCATGGAGGCCAGAGGGACATAGGCTATCAAGGAGACAGAACTGAACCTCACATCACCCTACTTGGCCCAGAGATAGCTGGTAGTCAACGACGGGTAAGATCCCACAGGGTGGGACGACCTAAGACAGGTACAGCTGGGGGCCAGTAGGAGAAAACTTGAGGTGCAACAAAGGTGGGGCACAGATCCTCACCCCCCCCCCAATGGTGCACAGGCTTGAACGGTGCACGGGCTTGAACACTCAGCCCTTCTGAGGAAGGTCTCCTGTCCCCATGGCTGCTTCTTGCTTCCCATGCCCAGTCCAGATCAGGAACCAAATAACAGAAGAGATTTGGTCCAGCTGAAATCAGTACCCAGAAAAACGGAGGCTTGGCTAACAGACCCTATGTCTAAATCTAGCCTAACAACAGGAATGCTCAGAGCCTTCATAAGGATCTAAAGTGAACCTTTCAATTAATATTTACAGTGTAAATTAAGATTATTGTTAAAATATTAAATTTGACAGCAAAATAGTTTTCAAATTAATTAAATTTGGCTAATTTGAAATAAGTAATTATTCATAAAGTATTAACAAAAATGTTCATGGTAAACATGCTATGAACCTAAAGCATGTTCAGGTTCATTTTTTTGTATGCAAAAAATTAATATTTAAGCTATCTAGACTGCATTAGAAAATTTCCAAGAAGCCTCCTAATTAAAAAAAAAAGGGGGGGATAGTGGAAAAATATAGTGGAAGAATACCATGTAAGGAAATAGATCCTGTAACTAAATTACATTTAGGAAAAAAAAAATTTTTCGTTTATAATGCTAATAGTGAGACACCCAGAAAAACCACACATTTGGCCATGGTAAGCCAGGGAAAGAATATGTTAAAGAAAAGACCCCAAGTAAGGTTTTTTTTCTTTTAACCTTTGGTTGAGAGTATGTTTGTATATTTTCAGAGAACAGCTCCAAGACCATGTGGATTCCTGCAACAAGGGATCCTGAGAGAAACTGACCAGATTGCTACAGCCACAAAGACAGGAGAGACAGTTCAGAGATGGGGATGGTGGAAGATGCCTTGCCATGCTAGCAGTCAGCAGCTGTGCGTCGCTGCAGGGTGCCCAGGAACAGACCAGAAAGGACCGGACCTGCATTTTCCACGATCCAGAACCAACATTTCATTGCTGGCATGTACACATGAACTTTTGGACATTGAAACATTGACTCAGAACTTTTGGACATTGAAATTGGGACTTGATTATTTTTTAAAGAAAAAATAAGGGGGAGATGTGGGAAACTGATTGTTGCCTTCACTATCTGATAAGCATAGACAGAGCACGCCCCGAAACCCCCGAAGGCTGGGTGCCTTTGAAGCCCTAGCAAAGCTCAGAGCTAGGCGCCACCTCTGTTTGTCCAGACAGTGGTAGCTGAAACTACTCCCCCATTTATTATTATGTAAATCCTTGCTGATGGGCTAGTATACCTTTTAATGGGGGGTCGCCTGCCTAAGGGCTACTCCAGATCAACAAAAGATTGGAGCAGCCTGAGCATGGGTGGAAGTCCCTCTCCTTGAGTTGGACTTGCCCGCCTGGACCTCCGATATTGCAAAATTATCTCGTGTCTTTTCCCTCATTTGTTGTGCGGCTCCTCTTTCAGGTACCGAACCCTGCTCCACGCGGGTCGTGGAAGGAAACACTCAACAGAGGTCAGAGCATTTTTCAGTTCAGAGGAGGGGACAGTTGTGGCGGAGAGAAGAAGAAAAGGTGTTCACAGCAAAGACTGAGCTAGGCAAAGACTGAGCTAGGCAAAGGCTGAGCTAGGCTACTCTGGTCTAGGGCTACCAGGCCCCATTACGGGATACATGGCAGTGGAGGATCGGTGTCCCTGTAAAGGGAGGGGGCCAGGAGTGGAAGGAGCAGGGAAGATGAAGGGCTCAGAGTGATCTGTAGAGTGGCCACTAGGATGGTGAGGATGTCTCGTCCTAACAGGGGCATGGGGCATGCTATTATCAAGGAGGCAGGGAAGGGGGTCCAGTGGCCAGAAGGCAGGTGGATTTGCCGTCAATATACATGTCCGAGATCTTGGAAGGATAAAGGGGCCCTAAAGAGGATGGCAGGACAGAGAAGGCAGCCCCCAGGTCAACCAGAAAGGTGACCTACTACCTTCATTGTGACCCGAGGCTCAGCGAGGGTGATTGGAGTCATTGAGGCTGGGCTTCTTCAATGCTCAGCCAGTTCCAACATGGCCAGCACGTGGGTCCTGGCCTGGAAGGGTGTCCCCTCTACCCTGAGGCATAGAAGGCCCGCCAATTATTCCAGGGCAGTCACTTTTCCAGTGACCATTTTGACTGCATACCGGGCAGGGCGTGGTCGGAGCTTGGGGCCAGGGGCACTGCTTTGCCCAATGGCCTTCATTTCCACATTTGAAGCATTCTCCGGTGGCGTTCCTTTCACTGCACCCCCACCGCTCACAGCCCCCTTAGGGCCATGGGGGATGCCGTCAACCTCAGGGCCACAACTAAGGCATGACTGCAGGTCTACCTCCTGTTGAAGGCAGACCTCCCATTCTGACTGTGCCTGCTCCTCCAGGCCATTAAGAACCTACAAGGCCAATTTCACTGGACCTCGGTCCTGGGTTTGAGGACTAATAAAGACCTTAAAGGTCGGGTTAGAGAGTGGGGGGCATAGATTCAGACTATGCCCTCAGTTCCTGGACTGGACTATGGCAGGGGTAGAATGGGCGCAGAAATGGAAGAGGCTGTTTTGGAGCTGACGTTCTTAGGATTTGGGCTCTAGGGGAGAAGGAAGCTTCCCGTTAAGAGGGTCTGAAGAGAGCACAGCTGCAACCTCTCGCAAAGGGAATGGCTGGCCACCTTCCTGGAAGGGTCTGGAGAGGCAATCTCTGATGTGGCCACATTTTACGGATAGAGATTCCCGCGGGCAGGCGGCCACATGGGACCAGCACTGGGGCCAGGCGGGAGTCACTGCTGATGCTGCCAAACTGGGAAAAGTTGCCAAGCTGAAGAGATAAGGTCCTTATGGGTCCAGAGCCACTAGGAGGGAGAGGCAGGCACCCAATCCGTGGAGGGACGGCCAAAGAAAGTGCTCGTGCCACCCAGGTATCAAGGCGCCAAATGTTAGGTTAGGGCTCAGGAGACGGCGCAAGAAATAGAGTCCAGTGATTCAGAAAAGAAAGGAAAGGAAAAGGTTTATTCGGCGTCCCCGGGAGTCCCACATACCCCCAGGAGAGGGCACGTGGATTCACGCCAATAGGGAGGGGGGTGCTTTTTTTATACTGCAGTTGGGTGAGGGGCGGAGACATGAGCTGAGGTATTCAGTTGAGGAAGTTCCAGCTGCAGCTTGACGTTGAGAATCCAGTATCTGTATCTGGCACGTTGACCTGTTAGAAATTCGAGGGGAAGTCCATTGTCTCATTACATGTCTCCATGTATCCGATCCTGGGCTCTCTCCGACCTAACAGTTCTGATTTTGGACATTTAGATAGTTTTGAGCTGGAATTTCTTTACAATTGTGCAGAATAAAACCCAAGACTGGTTATTTCCTAAAGAAAATGGCAAATTTGACACACGGTAGAAATTCTACAACAAGATTGGTATTTTTCCATAATAATGTTAATGAAGCCTATTCCAAAACTAACTTTAAGACCTTTACAAGGAAACTCAGTAAAATTGTCTCTGTTACAAAAATTTGCGAAATTAATTGCCTTGAAATAATTGAATTTGAATCTCAAAAATTATTAAAATCTTTTATTATAAAATTCTAAGTAGTCCAGTAAAAAACCAGCCCTTTGTTTATTTAAAAGGCTGGCCAAAACATTTCTAATGAGAAAAGGGGCTAGTTGCTACCCACCTGTAGCAAATTCTTAAAGAATGTGGTCAATTTACATCTGATTGGTCCAGGGTAGGCCAAACCTGTTCTTCCAGGGAAAACAGCCCCCCCCCTTCCCCCACAAGTCCAATTTTGAACCTTCCCACCTTCAAGCAAGGGTCAGGAAACAATGTAGCTACAACCTTGTTTTTTGACCTTCCCTAGAGGAAAAAATTATGGTCCTTTTAAAATCAAAGGCTGGGCCAGGCCTGCCTTGCCAGCCTCAAATGTGGTTTTCCAAAGCTGCTGGGAAATTTAAGACCTTGGAGTTTATACCTAGGTTTCTTGAAGTGACATAATACTGAATTAAATGAGATCTGAGTATTCCTTGTACCAAATCTAGAGGACAGTATTAAATCTGTTGGTTGATTCTGCCTTGCATTTATAAAGATTAGTCTTAATGTTACTGATTGAGAAATCCTGGATATTTGCCTTGCCAGCTAAGAGTTTAAGATTCGGATTGAATTGGGAAAAATTGTATAATTATAATAGCTAAATGCTTAAAACATATTTTATTTTTGAGAAAATAATTTTTGTTTTCTCTGAAAAAATTAGAATTCAAAATATGTTGCTTATTGATCTGATTAAAAAAAGAGGATTAATTTTTAAGATCTCAACTGAAATTTTTAATACAAAAACCAGTTTAAATTTGATTAATATTCTTTAAGATAATTATAAAGGGTATAAACAGCTAATGAGATTTCTGTTTGTCTACAATATAATGTTGGTCATCTATCTTTTAGGGGTTTTGGTTTGCTCTGTCAAAGAACAGTGTAGACAGCCGCCCGTTTGAGCTGTGTGACTTGACAGCTGCCATGTTGGCCGCATGGCTCACTGTGCCCCTGAGGGCTGCCATCTTGAAAGAAAAAAGGCCCCGCCCTCTGATTTAGCCAATCACAAAAGGAATGTCTGCTCACTGAGGCAGGATGGGATTTCAGGGGTGGAGTTTTAAGGTGCAGGTTCACTGTGGAAATGGGGATGGGGCAGAAAGTGTGCTTGCCTCTCAGATTTACTTAATACTATTTTTAAGAAGATATTTTTAATGCTTAATAAATTAGCAATCATGGTCTTAATATAATTTCATTGGTATGATAGACCAATGTTTTAAGCAGTTGGCTTCAAAAGGGCTGACAATAGAGCTCATATTTCTTAAAAGGCTTGTAGATACATTTTTAAAAGATATCTTAAATTCTCAGTAGAACCACAGTTATGTGTATATCATAAACAAATTAAGAGTAATTGATTCCATGGTCAAGACTAGATCCTATTATGTTGAGAACTGTTTAAAAAGTGTTGAACATGTTTTAATTAGATATGTATTTGGAAGTTTTTCCTGAGTCCAATATTTCAAAATATAAAATGCTTGCTTTCATAAAGAATTTCTGCCAAATAAAGGAAGAATTGATTTATTAGTAGCAAACTCTTTATTTAACCGAGCAATGCCTTTTATTTAAACGCTCCTCACCGCTGCATTTTAAATTATGCTAGAAGTGAAGGAGGGTTTGCATGTCGTGTATCAAAATAAAACTTTACTAAATTTACTAATCATTGTAAGAAATAGAATCCTAGTAAAGTAAAATTCTTCTAAAAAGTTACTGAAGACTTCCCATGATCCCTCTGTATATGCAAGTAAGCCAAAGGGTATACTCTTTAAAAATATGATTGCTAACATTTACAGATTGTTGTTAAAATACTAAATCTGATTAGTCACCATAAATGAAAAATCACTTGAAATATATAGCTTTGCTACAGTATTTGTTAAAATCTCAAAAGGCAACCATGTTCCTTACATTTGTTGCTTGTGTGAGAAAGAAAACTGTCGGGAAGAAATAAAAAGAGGTTTCCTTCAGATGTCTAACTAAAATTAAAAATCAATATATTGGGCCTCATAAGCTAAATTAAATAATTTGTGTTTTGCCTCCTTAAACAAGGTTTATGTATATTTACTTAAAGACTAATACCAGAAATTTAATTAATGTCATTTACTGTCCATAAATTAGGACAAGTAAAGTTACAAGAATAAATGTTATTTCAAAGTGACATAAATTAGCAAATTGAGCTAAGTGGATATTCAGGGGAACTTAGCTGTCACCTATTAAAATATAACCTACTACAATTTTTAAATAAGACCTCCATCATTATACCAAAAATACTAGGCAGGAACCAATTGCTGGAGCTTTAACTGTTTTTACTGATGGGTCATCTAATGGGAAAGTTGCCTATCATACTATAAATTCTGACCGAGTCATACTGACCAGTCATACTTCTGTGCAAAGAATTGAGTTAGAAGCTATTAAGGCTGCGTTGCAAGATTTCCAACAGCCTGTTAACATAATTTCTGATTCCTCTTATGCTTCGAGCCTAGTGAATAGAATTGAAACTGCCCGGTTGAAACGGCTTAGTGACCAAAGTTTATTCTTACTATTTAAGTAAGTTCAACAGATTGTGCAGCAGACAAGATACCCTTTTTATATCACCCACATCAGGGCTCACAGCATATTACCTGGCCCATTAACTAAGGGAAATGCACATGCTGATCAATGGGTTGCTTTATTAAAAGAGGCTTCAGAGTCTCATCAGCTTTTAAAAATCCCAACTTGAAAAACAAAAAAGGGGGATGATGGAGAAATCACCTTCGGGTAGGCTGCACCTAGCTTTAATTACTCTAATTTTTTTCACTTGTGATGCTGATGGAAAGACACCTATGGAGCTACATTGGTGTCAGAATAAAACAAAAGAAAATGGTCTAGTTAAATGGAAGGATCCTGAATCTGGTTTTTGGAAGTGACCTGACCCATTATTAAACTTTCGCAGAGGGTACGCTTGTATATTCCCAGAGAATTTTTCCAAACCCTTATGGATTCCTGCTAGAAATATTAAACTGCATCAGGAATCTAGCCAGACTGAAGATCTTGCGCCTGGAGCCGTAACATGTAGCTGTAAACAATCAACTACCTCAGCCACAGAGAGCAGAGACTCCAAGCAGTCCACTGAAGATAAGGAACTGGAGGAAGACAAACCAGACAATCAACAGCCCAGAGACCACCTGGGACACGGTAAAGTGAAGTATGGTAACAATTAATTCAATTAAAAACTATAGTTTCATACTGGTCTTAGAAGGCACATATTTCCTTTACCTGGGAAGGACAGCATAGCTAACCCAAAGTCTGAAGGCTCCAGTCAGTGTGTCAACTCAGTGCTCTGGAAACCCAGAACTCTAATTTAGATAGCATGCTGTCTCTGCTTCTGTAAATTGCTTTTTTTTTTTTTTTTTTTTTTTTTGCTAACTGGGTTCCTCATTTGAAACCTGGAGACAGCCAGTTTAAAATTAAGTAGTCATGACCTAGAAGAAAAAAATATTCCAACATGGTATTATTCCACAAATTTTATTAATAATTTTTGATGCTTTTCAACAGTATATTGTGCATTTATCCCAAACAATTTTAAAAATGAATTTGAATGTTTTACATGAAGGGATTTATTCTTTTCCACTGTGTGGAGGGCCTCCTGGGGAAGGCACTTAAGCATTCTGTATTGACCTATCTTGACTTTTTTTGTCAAGAGGAATCCAATTGCCTACAGCTGTTACCTGAGCTCTCTGTTCAAGCTGGGATCATGAAAAGCTGGTACCATGGATCTGTCTCTTTCCCAATGGCGTAAGCTGGGCCCTCTCTGGAGAAGAAACCTGGGTTCCCTATGATCAATGCCGGGTCCCCGACAGCAGGTGGGGGGATCCAAAGGCAGTTGCTGGGCATGGAGGCCAGAGGGACACAGGTTAACAAGGAGACAGAACTGAACCTCACAGCACCCTACTTGGCGCAGAGATGGTTGATAGTCAAAGACGGGTAAGACCCCAAAGCGTGGGGCGACCTAAGACAGGCACAGCTTGGGGCCAGGAGGAGAAAACTTTGGGTGCAACAAAGGAGGGGCACCAACCCCCCTCCCCAATGGTGCACGGGCTTGAACACTCGCCCCTTCTGAGGAAGGTCTCCTGTCCCCATGGCTGCTTCTTGCTTCCCATGCACAGCCCAGATCAGGAACCAAATAACAGAAGAGATTTGGTCCAGCTGAAAACAGAATCCAGATAAACGGAGGCTTGGCTAACAGACCCTATGTCTCAATCTAGCCTAACAACAGGAATGCTCAGAGAGTTCGCAAGGATGTAAAGTCATCCTCTTCATTAATATTTGCAGTGTAAATTAAGATTATTGTTAAAATATTAAATTTGACAGCAAAATAGTTTTCAAATTAATTAAATTCAAGTTTACAAATTAATTACATATGGCTAATTTGAAATAAGTAATTATTCAAAAAGTATTAACAAAAATTTTCATTTGATGGTAAACATGCTATGAAACTAAAGCATGTTCAGGTTCATTTTTATCCGTGCAAAAAATTAATATTTAAAGCTATCTAGACTGCATTAAAAAATTTCCAAGAAGTCTCCAAATTAAATCAAAAAAAAGGGGGGATAGTGGAAAAATATAGTGGAAGAATACCATGTAAGGAAATAGATCCTGTAACTAAATTACATTTAGAGAAAAAACTTTTTCGTTTATAATGCTAATAGTGAGACACCCAGAAAAAACACACATTATGCTAGGGTAGGCCAGGGAAAGATCATGTTAAAGAAAAGACCCCAAGTAAGGTTTTTATTTTCCTTTAACATTTGGTCGAGAATATGTTTGTATACTTTCAGAGAACAGCTACAAGACCATGTGGATTCCTGTAAGAACGGATCACAGAAAGCCAACCACAAAGACAGAAGAGACAGTTCAGAGATGGAGATGGTGGAAGACGCCTTGCCATGCTACCAGTCAGCAGCTGTGCAGCACTGCAGGGTGCCCAGGAACAGACCAGAAAGGACCGGACCTGCATTTTCCACCATCCAGAGCCAACATTTCATTGCTGGCATGTACACATGAACTTCTGGACATTGAAACATGGACTCATAACTTTAGGACATTGAAATTGGGACTTGATTATTTTTTAAAGAAAAAATAAGGGGGAGATGTGGGAAACTGTTTATTGCCTTCATTATCTGATAAGCATAGACAGAGAACTCCCCAAAACACCCCGAAGGCTGGGTGCCTCTGAAGCCCTAGCAAACCTCAGAGCTAGGCGCCACCTCTGTTTGTCCAGACAGTGGTAGCTGAAACTACTCCTCCATTTATTATTATGTAAATCCTTGCTGAGTGGCTAGTGTGCTTATTACTAGGGGGTCCCCTGCCTAAGGTCTATGCTATGGGTGCATCCGAGATAATAAAAGCTTGGTGAGGCCTGAGCACAGAGGAAGTCCTTCGGGACTTGCCGACTGGTCCCCCAATATTGCAAAATTATCTCTTGTCTTTTTCTCTCATTTGTTGTGCGGCTCCTCTTTCAGATACCGAACCCTACTCCACGCGGAACATGGAAGGAAACAATCAACACAAATCACAAGGATGGTTGAACGAACTGCAAGTCCAAAAGTGAATGTATGTTTGTATTGGGGGGGTGGGTGGGATGGATGGTCATGGTCGCATTCATGAGGAACTGGGCCTTTGTATAGTGCTGGCAGTGTATAATAAAGAATTTGAATTCCTTTTTACATGGCAGACTATTGAATATTGTTAAACTATTGAAAGGATGGTCAGCTCGAGATGTGAAGATTTATGCCACAACTGGTACAGTTTTGGTTTTAAAATCATGGTCTAGAACAGCGTTGTTGGATATTGGAGATACTGACGAAGTGAGGTTTGACTTTATTTCATTTCTGGGGAGGGATCTAAGGAGGGGGCAGGCATGTGAGAAGGGAGTAATGTAGATTTCTTTAATTGGGGCACCAGACAAGCCATTCCATACCGAGCCAGACACTTAGAATAAGCACAAGGAGAAGACTGAATGGGGATTTTATCCTCAACACTTTCTCATACTGGCAAGGAAGAAACGATGCTGATGGTTAATTTAGGTTAGGATTGGGTGGGTGGGATGGATGATGGTGGTCGCAGTCATGAGTAACAGGGTGTTCTTTTATGCTGGCAGTGTATCATAATGAATTTGATTTCCTTTTTACATGGTAGACTATTGAATATTGTTAAACTATTAACAGGATTCTCAGCTCAATATGTTAAGTTTTATGCCACAAGTGGTACAGTTTATATTAAACTACTTGCTTTAGAACAGCATTGGTGGATATTGTTGATATTAGAGAAGTGAGGTTTCACTCTCTTTCACTGATGATTCACTTCATGTTACATTTTCACCATACCTAAGTAAGATATTAGTAATAATGGAAATTGGGTATGGGGTACATGAGTATTATCTTCCCAATTTTTTGAATCTGCAACTATTCTAAAATAAAAATTTTATTAAAACAACACTCAAAATAATAGGAATTGGTAATATCTGAACATAGTGGAATGGACCACTGAAATGACTTTGGAGTTTAGGAAGTGGATTAGAGGAAACACCACCTCCCTGCCATATGCTGGACTACAGTGGAACTAAAGGAAGAGAGAGAGAGAGAGAGAGAGAGAGAGAATTGTGAGAGAGGTCAGTTTGAGAATAATTTTAGGAGTTAAAAGGAAGGTGTCTGTTCTATAACCAGAGTTTCTGAGATTTCAGTATCCTCTGCCACATCTATCCCACTTGGCTGGTCAAGCTGAGGCTTTGTGATGTCAAGCCACACCATGGCCAAACTGATTTTGGGAAAAGAGACCTGAAGTGAGTGGCTCCTCTTTAGCCGAAAGAGTATATATAGAGGCCAAGACCCTTTCAGTAGTGTCTGTTGCCTCAATATAGTGAAACTTAATAAGCTGATACTGTAGACTAGTAGAGATAAGGAATAAGACTCCAAACACAAGGATGGAAGAAGAAACTGCAAAGACAAAATTGAATTTATATTTGTATTGGGGTCAGGATGGCTGGCTGGTGGTGTTCGCAGTCATGAGGAACAGTTTGTTATGTTAGTGCTGCCAGTTTATAGTAAAGAATTTCATTTCCTTTTTACAGGGCAGACTATTGAATATTCTTAAACTATTGAAAGGGTCGTCAGCTCAAGTTGTGAAGTTTTATGCCACATCTGGTCCAGTTTTTCCTTTAACAACTTGTTCTAGAACAGCATTGCTGGATATTGGAGGTACCAGAGAAGTGAGGTTTCACTCTGTTTCACTGATGTTTCACTTCATGTTAAATTAGCTCAATACATAAGTAAGTCATTAGTAATAAGGGAAATTGGGTATAGTGTACATGGTTATTACCTTGACAACTTTTCTGTAAATCTGGAACTATTCTAAAATAAAACATCCATTAAAACAGCGCTCAAAATCCTAGGAAATGGTATCAATTGAACATAGTGGAATGGACCCTTGAAATGACGGGGAGTATGGGAATTGTCTTAGAGGAAACACCAACTTCCTGCCATATGCTGGACTATAACGGAACTAGAGGAAATGAGAGCGGCAGCGAGGACAGTTTGGTAAAAATTTTAGGAGTTAAGAGGTAGGTCTCTGTTCTCTAATCAGAGTGCCTGAGATTTCTGCATCCTTTGCCACCCTCGCCCCTCGTAGATGGTCAAGCTGAGGCTTTGTGATGTCAAGCCACACCATGGCAACCACTAATTTTGGGCAGCCAGGGCTGAAGTGAGTGGCTCCTCAATAACCTAAAAAGTATATATAGAGGCCAGGACCCTTTGAGTAGTGTCTGTTGCCTCAAGATAGGGAAACTTAATAAGACGATAGTGTAGACTAGTAGAGATAAGGAATAAGACTCCAAACACAAGGATGGATGAAGAAACTGTAAGTCCAAATTCAATTTATGTTAGTATTGGGGGGGGTGGTATGGATTGTCGTAGTGGCAATCATGAGGAACAGGGTGCTGTGTTAGTGCTGAATGTATAAAAAAGAATTTGATTTCCTTTTTACATGGCAGACTATTGAATATTGTTAAACTATTGACAGTATGGTCAGCTGAAGATGTGAATTTTATGCCACAAGTGATTGAGTTTTTCCTTTAACATCGTGGTCTAGAACAGCATTGTTGTATATTGGAGATACTAGAGAAGTGAGGTTTGACTCTGTTTCACTGATGAGGAGGCATCTAAGTAGGGGGCAGGCATGTGAGAAGGGAGTAATGTAGATTTCTTTATTTGGGGCACCAGACAAGCCATTCCATACTGAGTCAGACAGTTAGCATAAGGACAAGGATAAGTCTGAATGGGGATTTTATTCCCAACACTTTCTCATACTGACAAGGAAAAAAGAAGCTGATGTTTACTTTAGGTTTGGATTGGGCTGGCGGGATAGATGGTGGTGGTCGCAGTCATGAGGAACATGGTGTTGTCATAGTGTTGGTAGTGTATAATAATGAATTTTATTTTCGTCTTCCATGGCAGACTATTGAATATTGTTAAACTATTGAAAGGATGTTCAGCTCAAGATCTGAAGTTTTATGCCCCAAATGTTCCAGGTTTTCCTTTAACAACTGGTTCTAGAACAGCATTACTTGATATTGGAGATACTAGACAAGTGAGGTTTCATCCTGTTTCACTGATGATTAACTTCATCTTATATTTGCCCCATACATAAGTAATTTATTAGTAATAAAGGGCAATTGGATATGGTGTACATGGTTATTATCTTCACAATTTTTCTGTAAATCTGGAACTATTCTAAAATAATACATCCAATAAAACAACACTCAAAATCCTAGGAAATGGTAGCAACTGAACATAGTGGAATGGACCACTGAAATGACAGGGAAGTATGGGAATTGTCTTAGAGGAAACACCAAATTCCTGCCATATGCTGGGCTATAATGGAACTAGAGGAAATGAGAGAGAGAGAGAGAGGCAAGTGAGATTGGGAAATATTTTAGTAGTTAAGAGGAAGGTCTCTGTTCTATAACCAGAGTGTCTGAGATTTCTCCATCCTCTGCCACCCCCGCCACTCCTGGATGGTCAAGCTGAGGCTTTGTGATGTCAAGCCACACCATGGGAACCACTGAATTTGGGCAGCCAGAGCTCAAGTGAGTGGCTCCTAATTAACTTAAAAGTATATATAGATTCCAGGACACTGTGAGTAGTGTCTGTTGCCTCAAGGTGGTGAAATTTAATAAGGAGACAGTGTAGACTAATAGAGATAAGGAATAAGACTAAAAACACAAGCATGGATGAAGAAACTGCAATTCCAACGGTGAATTTATGTTTGTATTGGGGGGTGATGTGAGATGGATGGTGGTGGTCGCAGTCATTTGGAAGAGGGTGTTGTGCTTGTGCTGGCAGTGTATTATAAAGAATTTGAATTCCTTTTTAAATGGCAGACTATTGAATATTTTTAAACTATTGAAAGTATGATAAGCTCAAGACCTTAAGGTTTATGCCACAACTGGTCCAGGTTTTCCTTTAACAACTTGGTCTAGAACAGCATTGCAGGATATTGGAGATACAAGAGAAGTGAGGTTTCACTCTAACTGTTTCACTTCATGTTAAATTTGCTCAATACATAAGTAAGTCATTAGTAATAAGGGAAATTGGGTATGGTGTACATGGTTATTACCTTCACAACTTTTCTGTAAATCGGGAACTATTCTTAAATAAAACATCCATTAAAACAACTCTCAAAATCCTAGGAAACGGTAGCAACTGAACATAGTGGAATGGACCACTGAAATGATGGGGGAGTATGGGAATTGTCTTAGTGGAAACACCAAGTACCTGCCATATGCTGGACTATAATGGAAATAGAGGAAATGAGAGAGAGAGCGAGGAAAGTTTGGGAAAATTTTAGGAGTTAAGAGGTAGGTCTCTGTTCTATAAACAGAGTGTCTGAGATTTCTGCATCCTTTGCCACCCCAGCCCCTCCTGGATGGTCAAGCTGAGGCTTTGTGATTGAAGCGACAGAACGGAACTTGAAAGAACTAAGCAGAACTAAGCAGAAATGCACCCACCTCCCTCTTCAAAGATGAGGTGGAGACATGCTCTTCTCCCTCAACTCTATGTTGTCTTACAAGGCTGGCCCTCAGCCCAAGCTGCGCTCCGCCCCTCGAGAGTGACCCCAAGAATGCTGGTATTGTCCTAACTCTCCCAACCACCCACCTGAGTGGACCAATGAAGCTCCAGAAATGTAGCTAAGATCCTAATAAGGCTATAGTGGAGGACGGCTCCAACCTTCAGAATGTGATGGTCACTTCCTGACCCTTATGATGTAAAACCCTGACCAATCTCTTTCACGTCACCCCTAAAGCCCACCCCAAATAGCTAGACCTATATAACCTTTGTTCTCCTGGGACACGCTCTCTCGCCACACCGCTGCGCCGGATAGAGGCTCGGAGCCAATTCTAGAATTGATCAATAAATACTCGTTGCTTTTGCATCGGAGGAGGCACCCTGTTGGTGGATTATCAGGGACCCCAAACTCTGGGCATAACATTTTGGGGGCGCGTCCGGGAATCCAAAAAAAAACCCTCGAGGGACCCCCACTCTGAGAGTCTGCTGTCCGTGGTAACTGTCTATGTGTTATTTGTTCTGTTCTATGCGAGCTTGCTTCTGTAATCTGGCCTGATAAGATCTAATTGGACGCACTGGTGGATCTCGGGCAGGAGGAGTCAAGGGACGCCTTCAACCTCCATCTTGCGGGGTGTAAAAGCCCCATCTTGCGGGGTGTAAAAGCCCCTTCTGGCTTTTTTTAGTTTTTATTCCGCGGGGTCTGAAGGCTGTTCTTAGGTGTCTTTGTTTCTTTGGTGTCTGTATTCTTTTGTTTGATTTTGTGGACTCACTGGACGGATGCTATGGGACTGACTCAAACTACTCCTTTAAGCATTATGGTTGTTTTAAAGTCAAGGGCTCGGCCAAACCTGCTGGCCAGCCTCAGTTGTGGTTTTCCAGAACTGCTGAGAACTTGGACCTTGAAGCTTACTGAATTCAAATGATAAAATCTTATGTCTTGCATTTTTGAAAGTTACTCTTAAAAATGTTACTGATTGAGAAAAACTGTGTGTTGTGGTAGCTAAATGCCTTTGCTGAATGAATGTCTGGTGAAAGTGTGAGAGTGTGGAGGGAGGGGGCCTGCCCCCTCCTCTCCTTTGTGTGGCTCCACAACTTTGGTCAGGCGGGTACCTGAGTGAAGATCTGTGAAAACAGGTCACCCCTCCCCCGTCTGTCCCTCATTACTGATCATCATGAAGTTGAGACAAAGTAAACCTGCTGTTCTTAATTACATGTTAAAAAATGTTTTTAAGGAATACAATAGAGATTGTAAAATTAAAATGAATGCTAAAACACTGATGAAGCATTTGTGAACTGAGTGAACAGCTGTTTGTTTGTGTGGAACTAGCTAATTTGCTACCAAGAGGGGGTAATTGACGCAGTCTTAACTCATCCGGTAGGTTCTCACCAAAACGTTGGTCAAGAATTCTGTTCTGGGACATGGGTGCCAGGAGTGCCCCCACGCCCGTCTGGGGAGTTGGGCATTGTTTTGTTTATCTGCTCAGCTCCAGTCTGGGCTAGTCTTCTGAGAGAGTGAATACGAGTGTTTATCTATTTTGGCTGCTCATTACTAGTCTGTGTAAAGTGAAAGTTACTTTGATTTATTTTGCATTTCTGTTAATTCATCTGGATGAACATTTGGACTGGACCCGCGGTGGGATGCAAGGATCTCTAGCAATTCTCAGAGTCTTTTGCTCGCCACTACAGAAGGAATCAGCCCACTTAGTTAGTATATATTTTTGTCTATCAGTTGCTCTTAACTGGGTTGTAAATCGCTGTAATTCCAAGATTGCTTAGTTCTGAGATTGCTTATAAAAGAGTAAAAGAAAAAAATCTGTGAGGAAAAGCAGGCTGGGCTGACAGAAGTGGGGCGGGGGAGGGTTGGCAGTTATGCTGCTGGCTGCAAACCTAACAGGTCTTATCAATGAACTTCAAGGTTACAAAAAATAACTGTAAGCACAGTCTTTCTCTGCCCTGGTTTATTCTTTTAACCCCTCCAATGCTGAATCAGACCGATACCTGTTCTTAGTTTTATCACAAAGGTCTAGATATATTTTAAGAGTAAAAGTACATTTAAAATATGTTCATAAATATTAATCTAAAATTGTTGAATATTCACCTTTGATAATCATTAAAGGATTAAGGTTTCTAAGAATAAAATAAAACAACAACTGAACTCGCGCTAGAAAAGCGGAGGAGGAACAAAGCTAGAATCTGCAGCCCCCCCTGCTGATTTAGAACTGTTTGCCAGGCAGACTCAGCCCCTGAGAGCCAGGTCAAAGAAGTAGGGGCTGAATGCCTGAGCTGCCTGCAAGGCCCAGAAGCTGCTGGTGGAGAATAGGTGTGTGAGCAGTCAAGGAGAGCCTACAGGAGCTTCAGCAGCTGCTAGCAGGCACCTAGGTGCAGGCTAAGCTGGAGAAGGCCTAGGTGCTGGAGCTGATGGTGCAGCGCTTGCTGCAGGGCAGAGCTTGTTGGCGCGAGCAGCTGCAGGCAGAAGCCAGAGAGCACTTCACTGAGGGCTACATCCAGTGAACCCCTGCTTGAGTCCATACCACTGCAAAAGGGCAGCGGCTTCCGGCATTTGCTGGGGGACGCTCTGGCTGGGCCTCTGGGAGACCCTAGGCTGGAAGAGGAGGGGTTAATATCTCCTTCCAGTGCACTCCCTTGAAAGAGGCCTGGTTGCTGCTCTGCCACAAAGGGAACTGGTAAAAAGGCAAAAAGCAGGGCCCTAAGGGTTCACAAAAAAGCACTCTCTCTGGACCTGGGAGCTATCAGGACTTTGAAATTCTCCAAGAGAGGAGGAGTCTGACTCAGACTGGACAGAACCTCATTGGGTTACAAAAATCCGAGGCTGCATATTGATCTTATAGACTGCAGTTTGTGGGCAGAGGTCCAAGCCCAGTTATATAGGGGTTAATCTACCTTGTACAGCAAAACAACTTTCTCCTGTGCCAGAATACATTTTAACAAAATTGAATGCATGATAAACCAGTAAGCTGGAACAAGTAAAATAGGGAAACTGAGAAGAAATCCTATCTTCCCTAAAACAATGACACTTGGGAGTAAATGCTTTGCATTTGCCTTCCTAAAACAAAGGTTAAATCATTTATGTCAAGCTGATTAGTGTCATTTGTTTTCCACACCCAGGGACAAATGAAGTTAAAAAATAAGCCTTATTTTGATTAGTTCCTTTATTCAGGAGGAGCCATCCCGGTCCCTCCCTGCAACATAAGTGATAAAATGTATGTTAAGGAATTTTAAAATTGCTCAAACCTCGCTGCCTTGGGTCCAGTTCTGCATGTGTAAGAAGGGACAGAGTAAAGGCCAGAAGAGGCCGGCAAGGCTGTTGGGGACCGTCATGCTGCTGGCAAAGTCTAAGCTGACCAGAGGACATGGCAAAGCCCTGGACTCTACCCTATGTCGATCCTGGAAGGTTTTAAGGTCAAAGCTCAGGAAAGGTTTAAGGCTTTATTAGAGTTTGCAGCAAAGTAGAACTAGACAAGGCTTGACCGAGGCACGACCTCAGTGGCTAAAAGTGCAGTTACTAAAACATAACCTGATTGTCATAGTAACTGTCAAACATAGATGGATCTAGACAAAGCTTGCCCAGTCTTGCCCAGCCTGTAACAATCTGCTACTTCCCTATAATGGGCCAAGTCCTAGCAGTGATCTATGAAGCATGACCAGCCACAACTTAGATATAAAGCAGTGTGTGTAAAGAATAAAGTTGCTGGTACTGGTGCTGGTGCTGGTGCCTTGTGCCAGTCCTCCCAACCCCGGACTCTTGTATTTCATCCCACTCCGCCTCTACCCGTCGGACCCTCTCCAAGGTGCGGGTCACCACAGATTGGCGCCCGAACAGGGACTTGAAGGTGGGCTTCGTGAGGACCCCAGAGTTGCCGGCAAAGTCAGAAGTCTCAGTGTTAAGTGAGTTTTCCTGGGGGAATTTGATTCTTATTCATTGGGAGTAAAAATGGGGCAATCTGAGTCCAGAGAAAGGCAGCTTTATGCTCAGATGTTAAAGTCTATGTTAGTTAGTAGAGGAGTGAAAGTCTCATCTGCTCAAGTAGAAAGGTTTTTAAAGTTTGTTCATGAGCAGTGTCCCTGGTTCCCTGAGGAGGGTACTGTCAGCCCGGAGACCTGGGAGCGAGTAGGGCAACAGCTTAAGGACTTTCATGCTGGAAATCCGACCCATACTCCGTTGGATGCATTTTCCATCTGGGGTTTGGTAAGGGACAGCTTGGGGTCTGTGCCTGAGTCCATGTGTCGTTCTCGGTCTCTGGACTTACTGACGGGGCCTTCTCACAGGAGACCTCAGCGGCCCAGGGAAGATAATGAGCAGTTCCCCACTCCTAAGGAAGATCATTTGTATGACTTCCCGGAGAAGGGTGATGAGGAAGAGACCCTCATAGCCTTAACAGAAGATAGTATTGAGCAGATGAGAACAGTGTTGGATAAGATTCAGAGAAAACTACGAAAGGGTAAAAGGAAGGAAGCACCTACTCTTAATAATCTAAAAAATACTAGCTGTAAAGGATTGAAGTTTCTAAAAATAAGAAATTATAAGAAGAAGAAGAGAAATATTAAAAGAAAATTAATCAAATAGTACAGGCCAGTAAGCCAAATGTAATAATTAATATCTCTTAATAATTATAAAAATATATAATCTTTAAATCATATATACACATTTATATGTAATAGTCTTTCAAGTTAGATTTTAAAACTATAACCAAGGAATGACTTTAGGACATTTCATGGGCCCTGAAATGTTTTCAAAAGTCTATTCTCTTAAAGAATTTTTTAATAAAGCCAATTTAATATACTTAAAATCACATAAAAAGCTTTATTAAATAAAAATTAATAAATATATATTTTAAGTTTTTGCCTCTAAGAATGGGCAAAACAAGTTATTTTATTTAAAATTTCTTAAAATACAGCAATAAATTTTGAGATATAATTTAAAATAACAAAAGCTTCTTGCTACTACATTTTAAATTAGGCTAGAGATAGGCAGTATTTACACCTCATAAATCAGACATAAAACTTTACTAAATTTACTAACTTTATTAATAAAAATGCCTACCATAAAAAGCCAGTATCTTTATAAACAATTAAATCCTAGTAAAGTAAATTCTTCACTCATATTACTAAAACCCCCTATAATCCCCAAGGACAAAGCATAGTTAAAAGGGCACATCGTTCCCTGAAAAATCAGATCTAAAAAACAAAGAAGGGGGAGCTAGGGGGTCCGTACTCTACTCACCAAATATTACAACATTCACTATTTACTTTAAATTTTTTAAATCTGGATGCGCAGGGTTTGTCTGCTGCAGATCGACAATGGACCATGGGAGCCCATCGGGCTGCCTTAGTAACATAGAAAGATTCTAACAGTATGGAGTTGCTAACTTGGGGAAGAGGGTATAGTTGTGCTTAAGTTCCAGATGCAGACCCCAGTGACCGAGTTTGTAATCGGATCTCTGAGGAAGAGGCAGAACACGCTCCAGTGGAGGCGTCCTTGGCAGACCCTTCAGATGGAGGTGGCCCCTCCTCACCTGGGGCTCTTTGAAGAAGCTGGATACGGAAGCTCAAAGCATTCACTCGGAACTCTTCCTAGGAGTTAATTTTGGCTTTGATCGCCTTGACAGGACTCTTGCCAGTGACTTTGGCTGAGGTTCAGTGGACTCATATGATTGATCTACCAACCTTCACTCTGCAGGCTTGGACTAATCCTGATCCTCCTTTAACTACCAACAACTTGAACTATACTCAAGGGACTTGGGTGAGGCCTAATGAACATTTGGGGGACTCTCGTTTTCAAGCATTGTTTAACCAGACCCTCACCTTGAATGTACCTACTGTTCCTCTGTATATTCCTTAATAGCTTTTATTATGTCTACTATGGTAATCATCTCTTCTGTTATAACATCAGGATTTGAACTAGAAAATGGGGCAAGTTTATATTAATAGCTAGAGAAACGGAGCAAAATTAATTAATAAGTACCTTGGTAATGGGACATTATTGATTAATTATAGTTTTATATAATTCACTTATGTTTTAATAACTGCACTTAGTAACAATGATTGATTATATAACTTTAAAATTACATAAGAAAATTATGGCTATATCTAATTCTGAGTCTCCTTTGCTTCCACCCTCAGAGGTGGCCAAGCAAATCTTTGACACCCTCGAAGGGTGGTTTTCTCATTTTCATGGTTTGTCTCTACTATGGAGTGCTGCAATGACAATTGGTGTAATATTAATTATTCTTTGTTTCTTGCCAGTCGGCATCCGAATCCTCGGAGCCAGCTTGTGAGCTATCCAGACCTCCATCCATGAGCTTCGACTAAAAAACAAAGAAGGGGGAGATGTTGGGGACCGTCATGCTGCTGGCAAAGTCTAAGCTGACCAGAGGACATGGCAAAGCCCTGGACTCTACCCTATGTCGATCCTGGAAGGTTTTAAGGTCAAAGCTCAGGAAAGGTTTAAGGCTTTATTAGAGTTTGCAGCAAAGTAGAACTAGACAAGGCTTGACCGAGGCACGACCTCAGTGGCTAAAAGTGCAGTTACTAAAACATAACCTGATTGTCATAGTAACTGTCAAACATAGATGGATCTAGACAAAGCTTGCCCAGTCTTGCCCAGCCTGTAACAATCTGCTACTTCCCTATAATGGGCCAAGTCCTAGCAGTGATCTATGAAGCATGACCAGCCACAACTTAGATATAAAGCAGTGTGTGTAAAGAATAAAGTTGCTGGTACTGGTGCTGGTGCTGGTGCCTTGTGCCAGTCCTCCCAACCCCGGACTCTTGTATTTCATCCCACTCCGCCTCTACCCGTCGGACCCTCTCCAAGGTGCGGGTCACCGCACAAGGCCATCCAAAGCACCCAGCCGCTATTGGCCAGAGACGCCTGAGGCGGACCTCCTCGCACTGACATCAGCTGACTCTGACTAGGACAGATTGGGCTTTTTCCAACTGGGCCCCCATGAGCCGATGGTCCAAATGAAGATCGGAGGCTAGACTGGTAACTTTATGATTGATGCAGCGGCAGAGCACTCGGTAGTTACTCAGAAGGTAGCTCCCCTCTCAGGACAGGAAGTCACCAATATTGGAGGTACAGGTACAGTACCACAGCTTCAGACTGTTCTGCCACCCCTGCCGATGTCAGCGAGGCGACCATCAGGTGGTTCATGAATTCCTATATTTACCAGTTGACCTGGTCCCTCTAATGGGCAGAGACCTTTTAGCCAAAATGGAAGCAGAAACCACTTTTACCCCAGATGGCTCACCACAGCCTTGCCTAGGAGAAGAGACCTCTCCAATGATCCTGTCCTTAGCAGTGCCGAGAGAGAAAGAATGAAGACTTTATACACCCCAGCCAAAGGACCCCACATCTGTTCTTGTCAGGCCCCCATCAGGGGACTTGGGCAGTGTTTCTGTTATCTGCCAAAATTCCCAAGACTGTAAAAGTACTTGTTCACTGAAAAGGTATAAATGTAAATGTTTATTTGATATTAATATATCTACTTAGGTATAAATATTTGTAAGATAAATAAACCCCCCCCTTAGTTTCCTCCTGTATTCTGGAGCAGCCTATTCAGTCTTGACAGAGCCAATGGGACCAGTAACATCTAAAAGACACCAGTTCTAAAAGCCACCAGACAAACTGCCTTTTTCTTTGGACATCAAAGAGGACTGGGGACCTCAGAAAGAACACGGTAACTCATTCGTTTCTAGTTATGCCAGAATGCCTGTACCCATTACTTGGACGTGATCTCTTACAGAAATTACAAGCCACCCATAAGCTTGTTCGAGATGCCCTGCCTGTGCCACCTAGGACTCTGTACATCCTTTCTATCCTGGGGACTCGATGTGGGTAAAAAAGTTCACGACCCCAGGACTCACCCCAACTTGAAATGGACTATACCTGCAGAAAATTGTAGAATAGACTCAGATGATGCCTGCATCTTCATAAACATGGCTTCAGAAAGACAAGGACAATTTTACCTTACATAGAAAGGTCAAAGAGTGGACTTTAGTCACCTCCCTAAAATTTTTGAATAGCCCTGCCATATCTCATGTTTAGTAGCGGAGGATTTGACTGCCTGAAGAGGCCATGATGCCAATATTATGTGTCATTGTACTGAGGTGTTGTATTAACCTTCAATTCTCTTAGAGGTTTAAATGTAGCTGTAACTGGCAAATGTCCTGTCTCCCACAATGAGGAACATTGCTATAGCTATGTGTTAGCTGTCCTGGAAGGGGACTATGTGGGGTGAACTCCAAAAGTAAAGGGTGTCTTGCTGCCAAGAGGGCAGGTGCCCAACTGGGCAAAGGAGAATACCCATCAGGTTTTAGTCTCTATCGAGAGACAGTTGACAGTTGGCAGCCTGTATACTATCTTGTAGGACTGTGTGACCATGCCCATATCAGAGGTGGCACAAAACCTCAAGTGTAGAAAACTGGGAAAACCCTGTTTGGAATAGAAGGTCTGAGGCATGGTTATGCATTTCTAAAGAACATAGAAAGAAGGTTTAAAAGCTGGTTTGAAAGTATAAAATTTATAAAAGTTGTGAACAAGAAAAAAAAAAAAGAAATGTTAAAAGAAAATGAATCAAATGGTACAGGCCAGTAAGTCAGAAAGAGTAAATAAATTACATTCTGCCTCACTAAACAGAGGGTAAACAGTTATGCCAAATTACTTAGAAAGAACTGATAAAAGAAATCCAGCAGTTACTGTTTTGTTATAACTCTGAAGAGTCCATGAGAAAGAACTAACAAGAAAAATCAGAAGATCTTAGAGCGGATCAGTATGTTTTTCTCCTTATATAATTCCTCTGAAATTTGGCAATGCTAAATAAGTCATGGCAATACATTTCTTTGCATGAAATCAATAAGACCGGTTTTCAATAGTGATTTTATTGACCGGAAACTTTGACTGGAGTATCATGTTATAAAAAAACCTGACTGAGCTCTGAAGACTGGAAGCCAAAAAAAGTGCCACAGGAAAGGCCTGGTATCCTACTTGGAAGCCCTGAAGATGGCTGGCGCTGGAGCATCAGGCCCATGCCCTACAATCACTGGCGGATGGTAAGAGTAGAAGGGGAGCAATAATGATGCCTCTGCGTCCCTGCAGAACCCCACACACTCTGGGCTACAACGAGTAGGAGGGCTACTGAGATGGGCCTTAAAGCCTAGAGCGTGGGCTCAGGTGGAGTTTCTACAGGTGAGGGGTTCACCTAACGCAGCAGATACTGTAGGCAGGCGTGATGACTGCTGGATGGCATGGCTTCCTGGCCCTACAGGACACATTAAGATTCAATCATGAAATTCCAGCAAAGGTAGTCAGTTACCATTCTTGTTGTGTTTATGCAAACATCAGGCCAAATTGAATACAGTAGATAAATTGGTCTTGATTTGGCTTTTTGATAGCAATAGAGGAATTTTAAGAAGAAAAATCCTATTTCAATAGAAGTTGTTAAAGCTTCTTTCCCTTCCACCAAACCATTTGTTATAGTTTGTCTCTGCCAGGTCACAAGCCCAGCTACTTCTGTGCCCAGGACAGCAGGGAGCCTGACTGGAAAGTGACCTCTGACTAGACACACCCTCTGCAGATCTCCCTCAAGAAGACAGCGAACGTCGGCGGTCCCCTTGTAACCCTCCTGATGCTGTTGACTTTCGGCCTTTGCATTATCAACAGACTAGTCCAAATTTTTCAAGGAATGTATGAAAGTAATTCAGTTAATAATTCAGTCCGACTCATGACTGAGCCGGAAGTTCCAAGACAAGGGGGGAATAAAGGGACAGAACAGTACTTGAAAGAACTAAACAGAACTAAGCAGAAATACACCCTCCTCCCTCTTCAAGGACGAGGCAGAGACATGCTCTTCTCCTTCTCCTCTATCTTGTCTTGCAAGGCTGGGCCCTCAGCCCAAGCCGCCCCCCCCCCCGAGAGTGACCCCAAGTATGCTGGTATTGTCCTAACTCTCCCAACCACCCACCTGAGTGGACCAATGAAGCTCCAGAAATGTAGCTGAGGTCCTACTAAGGCTATAGTGGAGGATGGCTCCAACCTTCAGAATGTGATGGTCACTTCCTGACCCTTATGCTGTAAAACCCTGACCAATCTCTGTAACTCACATAACCCCTAAAGCCCACCCCAAATAGCTAGCCCTATATAACCTTTGTTCTCCTGGGACATGCTCTCTCGCCTCAACGCTGAGCCGGATAGAAGCTGGGAGCCAATTCTAGAAATGATCAATAAAGACTCATTGCTTTTGCATCGGAGGAGGCACCCTGGTGGTGGATTATTGGGGACCCAAAACTCTGGGCATAACAGTGATGTCAAACCACACCAAGGCAACCACTGATTTTGGGCAGCCAGGGCTGAAGTGAGTGGCTCCTCAATAACATGAAAACTATATATAGAGGCCAGAACCCATTGAGTAGTGTCTGTTGCCTCCAGATAGCAAAACTTAATAAGACGATAGTGTAGACTAGTAGAGATAAGGAATAAGACTCCAAACACAAGCATGGGTGAAGAAACTGTAAGTCCAAAAGTCAATTTATGTTTGTATTGGGGGGGGGTGATATGGATTTTCGTGGTTTCAGTCATGAGGAACAGGGTGTTATGTTAGTGCTGGAAGTGTATAATAAAGAATTTTATTTCCTTTTTACATGGCAGACTATTGAATATTGTTAAACTATTGACAGGATGGTCAGCTCAAGATGTGAATTATTATGCCACAAGTTATTGAGTTTTTCCTTTAACATCATGGTCTAGAACAGCATTGTTGTATATTGGAGATACTAGAGAAGTGAGGTTTGACTCTGCTTCACTGATGAGGATGGATCTAAGGAGGGAGCAAGCATGTGAGAATGGAATAATGTAGATTTCTTAACTTGGGGCACCAGACAAGCCATTCCATACTGAGTCAGACACTTAGCATAAGGACAAGTATAAGTCTGAAAAGCGATTTTATTCCCAACACTTTCTCATACTGACAAGGAAAAAAGAAGTTGATGTTTTCTTTAGGTTTGGGTTGTTGCGGGGGGAAGGATAGTGGTGGTCACAGTCATGAGGAACAGGGTGTTGTCATAGAGCTGGCAGTGTATAATAATGAATTTGATTTCCTTTTTACATGGTAGACTATTGAATATTGTTAAACTATTGAAAGGATGGTCAGCTCAAGATCTAAAGCTTTATGCCCCAAATGGTCCAGTTTTTCCTTTAACAACTTGGTCTAGAACAGCATTGCTGAGTATTGGAGATACTAGAGAAGTGATGTTTCACTCTATTTTACTGATGATTCACTTCATTTTACATTTGCCCCATACATAAGTAAGATATTAGTAATAAGGGAAATTGGGCATGGTGTACATGGTAGTTATCTTCACAATTTTTCTGTACATCTGGGATTATTCTAAAATAAAACACCCATTAAAACAACACTCATAATCCTAGGAAACGTTACTATCTGAACTTAGTGGAATGGACCACTGAAATGAGGGGGGAGTATGGCAATTGTCTTAGAGGAAACACCACCTCCCTGCCATATCCTGGACTAAAATGGGACTATAGGAAATGAGAGAGAGAGAGAGAGAGGTCTGTTTTGGGAAAATGTTTAGGAGTTAAGAGGAAGGTCTCTGTTCTCGAAGCAGAGTGTCTGAGATTTCTGCATCCTCTGTGACCCCCGTTCCTCCAGGATGGTCATTTCGTTTTTACAATTTTTCTGAAAATCTGGTACTATTCTAAAATAAAACATCCATTAAAACAACACTGAAAATCCCACGAAATGGTAGCAACTGAACATAGTGGAAAGGACCACTGAAATGACGGGGGAGTATGGGAATTGTCTTAGTGGAAACACCAACTCCCTGCCATATGCTGGACTATAATGGAACTAGGGGAAATGAGAGAGAGCGGGTAGAGTTTGGGAATAATTTTAGGAGTTAAGAGGAAGGTCTCTGTTATATAAATAGAGTGTCTGAAATTCCTGCATCCTTTGCCACCCCAGCCCCTCCTATATGGTCAATCTGAGGCTGTGTGATGTCAGACCACACCATGGCAACCACTGATTTTGGGCAGCCAGGGCTGAAGGGAGTGGCTCCTAAATAACCTAAAAAGTATATATAGAGGCCAGGACCCTTTGAGTAGTGTCTGTTGCCTCAAGATAGCGAAACTTACTAAGAAGATATTGTAGACTAGTGGAGATAAGGAATAAGACTCCAAACACAAGGATGGATGAAGAAACTAAGTCCAAATTTCAATTTATCTTTGTATTGGGTTGGGGGGGGTGGTATGGATTGTCGTGGTGGCAGTCATGAGGAACAGGCTGTTGTGTTAGTGCTGGAAGTGTATAATAAAGAAAATGATTTCCTTTTTATATGGCAGAATATTGAATATTGTTAAACTATTGAAAGTATGGTCAGGTCAATATGTGAATTTTTATGCCACAAGTAATTGAGTTTTTCCTTTAACATCATGGTCTAGAACAGCATTGTTTGATATTGGAGATACTAGAGAAGTGAGGTTTGACTCTGTTTCACTGATGGGGAGGGATCTAAGGAGGAGGCAGTCATCTGAGAAGGGAGTAATGTAGATTTCTTTAGTTGGGGCACCAGACTAGCTATTCCATACTGAGACAGACACTTAGCATAAGGTCAAGGATAAGTCTGAATGGGGATTTTATTCCCAACACTTTCTCGTACTTACAAGAAAAAAGAAGCTGATGTTTAATTTTGGTTTGGATTGTGATGGTGGGATGGATGGTGGTGGTTCCAGTCATGAAGAACAGGGTGTTGTCATAGAGCTGGCAGTGTATAATAATGAATTTGATTTCCTTTTTACATGGTAGACTATTGAATATTGTTAAACTATTGAAAGGATGGTCAGCCAAGATCTGAAGTTTTATGCCGCAAATGGTCTATTGTTTCCTTTAACAACTTGGTCTAGAACAGCATTGCTGAGTATTGGAGATACTAGAGAAGTGATGTTTCACTCTATTTCACTGATGATTCACTTCATTTTACATTTGCCCCATACATAAGTAAGATATTAGTAATAAGGGAAATTGGGCATGGTGTACATGGTAGTTATCTTCACAATTTTTCTGTACATCTGGAACTATTCTAAAATAAAACATCCATTAAAGCAACACTCAAAATCCTAGGAAACTTTAATATCTGAACTAAGTGGAATTGACCACTGAAATGACGGGGGAATATGGGAATTTTCTTAGAGGAAACACCACCTCCCTGCCATACCCTGTACTATAATGGAACTCGAGGAAATGAGAGAGAGAGAGAGTTCAGTTTGGGAACATGTTTAGGAGTTAAGAGGAAGGTCTCTGTTCTATAAGCAGAGTGCCTGAGATTTCTGCATCCTTTGCCACCCCAGCCCCTCCTGGATGGTTAAGCTGAGTCTTTGTGATGTCAAGCCACTCCATGGCAACCACTGATTTTGGGCAACCTAAGCTGAAGTGAGTGGCTCCTCATTAACCTAAAGAGTTTATATATTCCAGATGGATTTTTGGAGACTTCGTTCTAGATCTATGAAGTATGCCGTTGGTGTTATAATGGGAAGTGCTTTGACTATATAGATTGCTTTGCATAGTATGGACATTTTAATGATGTTGATTCTAGCAATCCATGAACACAGTATGTTCTTCCATCTGTTTATGTCTTCCTCTATATCTTTTTTTTAATGTCCTGTAGTTTTCTGAGTAGAGGTCTTTTACCTCTTTAGTTAAGTTTATTCCTAGGTAGCTTAATTTTTTTGGTGCAATGGTAAACGGGATGTTTATATAATCTCTCTTTCTGAAAGTTCACTATTGGTGTAGAGAAATGCCTCAGATTACTTGGGGTTAATTTTGTGTCCTGCTGCATTTCCAAATTCATGTATTAAGTCTAGTAGCTTTGTGATGGATTCTCTAGGGTTTTGTATGTGTAATATCATGTCGTCTGCAAATAAGGACAGTTTTACTTCCTCTTTTCCAATTTGGGTGCCATTTATTTCTTCTTCTTTTCTAATTGCAATGGCTAACACTTCCAGTACTATGTTGAACAGGAGTGGTGAGAGGGGGCATCCCTGTCTTGGTCCCGTTCTTAGGGGAAATGGTGTTAGTTTTTGTCCATTGAGTATGATGCTGGCTGTGGGCCTGTCATATATGGCTTTTATTATATTGACTTAGGATCCTTCTATTACCGCCCTACTGACAGTTTTTATCAAAAATGGGTGTTGAATTTTTTCATATGCCTTTTCTGCATCAATGATATGACCATGTGGTTTTTTCTTTCATTTTTTTTAAATATATATTTTCATTGATTTTTCACAGAGAGGAAGGGAGAGATAGAGTTAGAAACATCGATGAGAGAGAAATATCGATCAGCTGCCTCCTGCACATCTCCCACTGGGGATGTGCCCGCAACCCAGGTACATGCCCTTGACCGGAATCGAACCTGGGACCCCCCAGTCCACACGCAAACGCTCTATCCACTGAGCCAAACCGGTTTCGTCTCTTTCATTTTTTTTTATGTGATGTATCACGTTTATTGATTTGTGGATATTGTACCATCCTTGCATCCCTGGGATGAATCCTACTTGGTCATGGTGTATGATCTTTCCGATGTACTGCTCGATTCGATTTGCTAAAATTTTGTTGAGGATTTTGGCATCTATGTTCATGAGGGATATTGG
The DNA here is from genome assembly GCF_964212035.1 of Myotis nattereri. NCBI lineage: Eukaryota > Metazoa > Chordata > Mammalia > Chiroptera > Vespertilionidae > Myotis > Myotis nattereri. The sequence continues at coordinate 62,375,469 of NC_138078.1, read as the reverse complement.
CCCGTAATTCTCTTTCATTGTGTTGTCTTTACCTGGTTTGGGTATTAGGGTGATGCTGGCTTCATAGAATGAGCTTGGAAGTGTTCCTTCCTCTTGAATTTTTTGTAGTAGTCTGAGGAGGAAAGGTTTTAGTTCTTCCTTGAATGTTTGGTAAAACTCCCCTGTGAAGCCATCTGGTCCTGGGCTCTTGTTTGATGGAAGCTTTTTGATGACTGCTTCAATTTCTTCCATAGTTATTGGCCTGTTGAGATTTTTAGATTCTTCCTGATTGAGTTTTGGAATGTTGTATATTTCTAGGAATTTGTCCATTTCCTCCAGGTTGTCTAGTTTGTTGGAGTAGAGCTGTCCATAGTATTTTTTAACAATCGTTTGTATTTCTGTGCTGTCTGTTGTTATTTCGCCTCTATCGTTTCTGATTTTGTTTATTTGGGTCCTCTCTCTTTGCTTCTTGCTGAGTCTGGCTAGAGGTTTGTCAATCTTGTTTATCCTTTCAAAGAACCAGCTCTTGGTTTCGTTGATTTTCTGTATTGTTTTTTTTTGGTCTCTATGTCATTTATTTCTGCTCTAATCTTTATTATCTCCTTCCTTCTGCTCACTCTGGGGTTTACTTGTTGCTCTCTTTCTAATTCTTTGAGTTGTAGATTTAGGTGATTTCTGCCATTTTTTCTTGTTTTTTTGAGATTGGCCTGTAGAGCTCTAAACTTCCCTCTCAGGACTGCTTTGTGTACCATAGGTTTTGGATTGTTGTGTTTTCATTGTGATTAGTTTCCAGTATGTATTTAATTTCTTCTTTGATCTCATTGGTAACCCAATCAATATTTAATAGCATGCTATTCAGCTTCCAGGTGTTTGAGTATTTTGGGTTGTTTTTATTGTAGTTTATTTCTAATATTATGCCATCGTGGGATGCGAAGATGCTTTTTATGATTTCAATCTTCATGAATTTGGGGATACTTTGCTTGTGACCCAATATATGGTCTTTTTTTTGAATATGTCTTATTAGCACCTGAGTTGAATGTATATTCCCTGTCATTGGGGTGAAGTGTTCTGAAGATGTCTATTAAGTCCATCTGATCTAGTGAGTCATTTAGGATTGCTGTATCTTTGCTGATTGTTTGTCTAGAGGACTTATCCAGTTCTGTCAGTGGTGGATTAAAGTCCCCTACTATGATTGTATTGCTGTCGATCTCTTTTTTGATATCTTTTTTTATCCATTCAGCCATTCAATGTCTTTTGGTTGGAGCATTTAGTCCGTTTACGTTTAAAGTTATTATTGAAAAGTACTTGTTTGTAGCCATTTTTTTGTGTGTGTGTGGCTGTTTTCTTTCTGAGCTTTTTATTTCTTCTTTTTATAGCAGTCCCTTTAGCATTCCTTGCATTGATGGTTTGGTGGTGATAAACTCCCTTAGCCTTTTTTTGTCTGTGAAGCTTCTTATTTCCCCTTCAAGTTTGAATGATAGCCTTGCTGGATAGAGTATTCTTGGCTTCAGTCCTTTGCTTTGAATCACTTTGTAAATTTCCGTCCGTTATTTTCTTGCCTGATGTGTTTCTGTTGAGAAATCATTTGATAAACTTTTGGGAGATCCCTTGTATGTCACTTTCCGTCTCTCTCTTGCAGCCTGTAAGATTCTCTCATTGTCCTGAACATTTGCCATGGTAATTATGATGTGTCTTGGTGTGGGTCTTTTCAGGTTCACCTTGTTTGGGACCCTCTGGGCTTGTGTGAATTTTTTCTTCCCCACCTCAGGTAAGTTTTCTGATATTATTTCTTCGAAAAGGTTTTCTAATCTTTGTTCCTCTTTCTGTTGTTCTAGCACCCCGATTATTCGTATGTTGTTTCGTTTCATGTTGTCCCAAAGCTCCCTTAGGGTCTCCTCCTGTCTTTTAATTTTTTTCTCCAATTCCACTACATTTTGGGTGTGGTTTGCTTCCTTGTCTTCTAATTCAATTATTCTGTCCTCTGCTTCTCCTAGTCTACTGTTGTAACTTTCAATGGTGTTTTTTATTTTAGCTATATCACTCTTCATTTCTTCTTGGGTCTTACTTAAGTTGTTGATTTTTTCATCTGTTTCTTCTAGCTTCTTCCATATGTTATTGATTTTTTCATCTGTTTCTTCTTGCTTCTTGCATAGGTAGTTGACTTTTTCATCTGTTTCTTCTTGCTTCTTGCACAACTTGTTGATTTCTTCCTCCATCCGGTTTATGCACTCTGGGACCCTTATTCTGAATTCTTTTTCTGTCATGTTGCATGCCTCTGTATTACTTAGCTGCTTTTCTGGAGAGTCCTCCTTCTCATTCCTTTGGGGGTTTCTTTGTCTACCCATGTTTGATCTTACTGACATTTCTAGACATTGAGTCGTTCAGTGGCTGCTCCCTGGGTTGCAGTGACTCCTTGGTCTTTGGTTGCTCTTCGGGTGGTTGCGGTAGCAGCTGCTCTTCAGTTGGCAGCAGCTCCTCTGGTGGGTGCTGTTAACAGCTGTGGTGGTTCTTCTGGCTGGTGGGGGGAGGTTTCACGTACAGCTGCTGTTCCTCAGCAGAGGGTGTGGTGCTCAGGAGGCTGCTGTTGCTTGGATTTGCTGCGTTGATTTAAAGGCACAAAATACAACACAATTAGGCAAAATTGACAGGCACTAAATAAGAATATATTCACGATATTAATAACCTCAAATATAGGTGACCACCCGAATGATGAGAATTAGGGAATAAGGAAGAAGGAAGAGAAAAAGATAAAAGAGAAAAACGAAAAGAAAAGTAGGGACCAAAAAAAGGAGTGCAAAAATGAAATTGGGAAAAAAGGATGGGGGGAAATAAGAGCGAGAAAAGAAAAGAAAAAAAAAGAGTGAAAGAGAGAATGAAGTGGAAGAGGGGATGGTCAAGCTCAGGCTTTGTCATGTCAAGACACAATATGGCAACCACTGATTTTGGGCAGCCAGAGCTGAAGTGAGTGGCTCCGCATTAACCTATAGAGTATATATAGAGGCCAGGACCCCTTGAGGAATGCCTGTTGCCTCAATATAGGGAAAAGAGGAAGTAAAAATGTCCTTATTTGCAGACGACATGATATTATACATACAAAACCCTAGAGACTCCATCAAAAAGCTACTAGACTTAATACATGAATTTGGCAATGTAGCTGGACACAAAATTAACCCCAAGAAATCTGAGGCATTTCTATACTCCAATAGTGAACTTTCAGAAAGAGAGATTATAAAAACAATCCCGTTTACCATCGCACCAAAAAAATTAAGCTACCTAGGAATAAACTTAACTAAAGAGGTAAAAGACCTCTACTCAGAAAACTACAGGACGTTGAAAAAAGATATAGAGGAAGACATAAACAGATGGAAGAACATACCATGTTCATGGATTGGTAGAAATCAACATCATTAAAATGTCCATACTACCAAAAGCAATCTATAAATTCAACGCACTTCCCATTAAAATACCAATGGCATACTTCATAGATCTAGACCGAACTCTCCAAAAATTCATCCGGAATAAAAAAATGACCTTGAATAGCTGCAGCGATCTTGAAAAAAGAACATAGTAGGTGGGATCTCAATACCAGATATCAAGATGTATTACAAAGCCACTGTTCTCAAAACTGCCTGGTACTGGCACAAGAACAGGCATATAGATCAATGGAATAGATTAGAGAGCCCAGAAATCGGCCTGAACCAATATGCTCAATTAATATTTGACAAAGGAGGCAAGAACATTCAATGGAGCCAAGATTGTCTCTTCAATAAATGGTGTTGGGAAAATTGGACAGATATATGCAAGAAAATGAAACTAGACCACCAACTTACACCATACACAAAAATAAACTCAAAATGGATAAAGGACTTAAATGTACAACAGGAAACCATAAAAATTCTAGAATAATCTAAAGGCAACAAAATCCCAGACATATGCCGAAATAATTTCTTCACTAATACAACTCCTAGGACACTTGAAACTAAAGAGAAAATGAACAAATGGGACTACATCGAAATAAAAAGCTTCTGCACAGCAATAGAAACCATCAACAAAACAATGAGAAAACCCACTTTGTGGGAAAACATATTTGCCAATGTCATATCTGATAAGGGCCTAATCTCCAAAATTTATAGGGAACTCATACAACTTAACAAAAGGAAGTAAAACAATCCAATCAAAAAATGGGCGAAGGACCCAGATAGACACCTCTGAAAAGAGGATAATCAGAAAGCCAAGAGACATATGAAAACATGCTCAAAGTCACTAATCATCTGAGAGATGCAAATCAAAACTACAATGAGGTACCATCTCACACCTGTCAGACTGGCTATCATCAACAAATCAGCAAACGTCAAGTGCTGGACAGGATGTGGAGAAAAAGGAACACTTGTGCACTGCTGGTGGGAATGCAGACTGGTGCAGCCACTATGGAAGACAGTATGGAGTTTCCTCAAAAAACTGAAAATGGAACTCCCATTTGACCCTGTGATCCCACTTCTAGGAATATATCCCAAGAAACCAGAAACACATATCAGAAAGGATAAATGCACCCCTATGGTCATAGCAGCACAAATCACCATAGCTAAGATCTGGAAACAGACTAAGTGCCCATCAGTAGATGAATGGATTAGAAAACTGTGGTAGATTTACACGATGAAATACTATGCTGCTGTAAAAAGAAGGAGCTCTTACCATTTACAGTGGCATGGATGGAACTGGAGAGCGTTGTGCGAGGTGAAATAGTCCAGGCAATGAGGGAAAGGTACCACATGATCTCACTCATTCATGGATAATGGAGATCATTATAAACTTTTGAACAATAATAGATACAGAGGCAGAGCTGCCTCAAACAGAATGTCAAACTGCAACGGGAAGGCCGGGGAGGGTTGGGGGGCAGGAGGGACGGGGGTAAAAGATCAACCTAAGGACTTGTATGCATGCATATAAGCATAATCAATGGACATAAGACACTGGGGGACTGCGGAGGCTAAGGTACTGTCAAGGGCGATGGGGAAAAAAAGGACACATATGTAATACCCTTTGAAATACTTTAAGCAATAAAAAAATTGATTTCAGAAATTAAAAAAAATAAAATAAAAAAATAAATCTAGAAAAAATTTTTTCATTTATAATGCTAACAGTGAGACACCCAGGAAAACACACATGGTGTCAAAATAAGCCAAAGGAAAATCATTTGGGCAAATATAAATGTACCCTGAGTAAAAATTTCTTTATTAACCTAGGGTCGAGAATATGTTTGTATATTTTCAGAAAACAACTTCAAGGCCACGTGGATTGCTGCAACAGAGAGGAATTCTCAGGAATGCTCCAGTCATGAAGACAAGAGGAGAGACAGTTCAGAGATGGAGATGCTGAAGACGTTTTTCCATGCTAGCAGTTAGCAGCTGTGTGTCGCTGCAGATTGCCCAGGACCAAACCACAAGGGTCGGACCTGCATTGCCACCATTTTTCCACAATCCAGAACTGAAATATCATTGTTGACATGTACACATAAGGAACTGTTGGACATTGAAATTGGGACTTAAAACAATTTTTGTCCTTGAAATGTTATGCTTAAGTTTTAAAATGTTTTGGGTTACGGATTGGCATTGTTATCGTTTTAATAGCCAGAGTTTTGTTCTTGATGTTTAAGTTTTATTTTCATTATAGTAGCTTAATGAATAAAACAAAAAAGGGTGAGATGTGGGAAACTGACATAGGGTTAATCCTCGGACTGACCTGCTGGCAAAGTCACAAACAAGTCCTAGCTTAGAGGGCACAGTCCTCTTAGCATAATTAGGCTTGACCTTATGACACTCCCTAGATGTTATCTGGGAATCTAATGGGCTGAGCAAGTGCAGGAAGTATAACCATGGTGTAAACAAGTGAAACTCACAAGGAAAGTGAAACTTTGGTAACCACTACCTTGTTTACCACTCACTATAAAAAGCTTCGTGGTGACAACCCCCACCACTCTCAAGGTAGTCGGCTTCGTAACCTGGGTCCATTACACTCCAGTCCAGTCAGCGGACCCCTCCATGACCAGGAAAGACTTCATGACCAAATGGAGCATCGATCGAGATCAACGCTACCCTCTCAAGCTCAAGCTGCAGCGTGCTCGACCTGCCTGATTCTGGTAACATTGCTCGCGATCACTCCTGTCACCAGGAGACCACACAATACTGTGTAATAGACGTAGATGATGCCTGCTTCTTCATGGACATGGCTCCAAAGAGACAAGGACAATTTATAGGATCACATGTTTAGTAGCAGAAGTTTGGGCTGCCTGAAGCGGCCATGATGCCAATATTATGTTTCATTGTATTGATATGTTAAATTGACCTTTGATTCTTTTGCAGGTTTAAATGTGTGTTGGCTATCGTGGAAGGGGACTGTGTAGGGTGAATCCCAGAAGTAAAGGGTATCTAGCTGCTAAGAGGGATGGTGCCCAACTGGGCAGGGAAGGGTGCCCATCAGGTTCTGGTCACTGTTGAGAGACAGTTGACAGTTGGCAGCATGTATACCGCTTGCAGGCCTGCGTGACCATGCCCATGTCAGGGATAGTAAGCTGGAAAAGGCCTGTTTAGAATAGAAGGTCTAACGCATGGTGATAAATAGAAAGAAAGTTTAATGCCAACAATTACTGTTTTGTTATAACTCTGAAAATCCATGAAAAGGAATTGGCAAGGAAAGTCAGAAAATCTTAGAGTAGATCAGTATGTTTTTCTCCTTATGTAATTCCTCCGAAATCTGGCAATACTAAATAAGTCATGGCAATACATTTCTTTGCATATATTTAATAAGACCAGTTCCTGATAATGGTTTTATTAACAGAAAACTTTGACTGGAATATCATGTTTTAAAGAGCCCTGTCTGAGCTCTAAAGACTTGAAGCCAGTAAGAATGCCACGAACAAAGCCTGGTATCCTGGTTGGGAGCCCTGAAGATGGCTGGTGCTGGAATGTCAGGCCAATGCCCTACCATAACTGGCAGTTGGTAAGAGTAGAAGGGGAGCAGCAAATATGCCTCTGCATCCCTGCGCAACCCCCACACACTCTGGGCCACACGAGTGGGAGAGCTACTGATATGAGCCTTAAAGCCTGGAGCATAGGCTCAGGTGGAGTTGCTACAGTTGAGTGATTCACCTAACTCCGCAGATACTGTTGGCAGGCCTGATGGATGCTGGATGGCTTAGCTTCCTGGCCTACGGAACACATTAAAATTCAACCATGAGACTGCAGCAAAGGTAGTCAGTTACCATTCTTGTTGTGTTTATGCAAACATCAGGAGAGTAGGTAAATTAATCTTGATCTGGCTTTTTGATATCCTTGGAGGAATTTTAAGAAGAAAAATCCTATTACAATAGAGGCTGTTAAAGCTAAAATGGTTTCTTTCCCTTCCACCGAACCATTTGTTAAGCATATTGGAATAATTCAGTTGATAGTTCTGTGTGGCCAGTATGGGCCTCTATCAACAGTGGAATAGTAATGCAGTCCCTCTCATGATTGAGCAGGAAGTTCCAAGAAACTGGGGGAATGAAAAGACGAAGGATATGTCCTCCATCTTCCCCGTATCCTCAATGTTGGGGCAGCCGCCATGTGCTCAAGATAGTACCAGCTTCCTGTATCCCAGGACACTGCTGGCCACGCCCAGAAAATTTTTAAACTAACCAATGACAATCAGGGGACGTGGGGGTCTTAGAGATGACCACATCCTGTGTAATAAGACCCAACTTGCACCTAGCCAATCGGCAGGGCCCACAATCATCTCCCCTCCCCTAATGCCACCCCCCTATTAAAACCCCATTTTTTCCCTCAGGCGTTCTCTCTCTTCGCGCCTTTGTGAGGATAGGAGCCAGACATGGGTCTGTGATAATAAAGGACTCTTTGCTATTGCATTGGACACGGCTGGCTCCCTGGTGAGGTCTGTTGGGGATTTAAAATCTGGGCATAACAATAACCAAGATAGTGGCGATGGTAAATTTGGACTTTAAGCTGAATGAAGACAAGAGGGAGAAAGATAGAATGAATCAGATAATTGTATTTTACTACAGGAAGGGGAAAACCTCCAGTAAGCAAGCCAACAAATGCAGAAGAAAAAATGGTGGAGTGTTCATCTACCACAGGTGATACACAGGTTCTCCGAGGGGAATACACGTTATAATGTGAATCCCTCTATAAACAATGGTTCAGAAAAGGGCATTATGAGAAGATGAAAATATTAATGGTCTCCTTGAATAAATACCAGCAAGGGTTTAAAGGAGATATGTTTGTATTTTTGTGTGCTTTCAGATGATGGAGGGATGTAAGGAGGGGGCATGCCTGTGAGAAGGGAGTAATGTAGAATTCTTTAATTGTGGCATTAGACAAGCCAGTCCATACTGAGCCAGAAACCTTGAATAAGGACAAGGAGAAGACTGAATGGGGATTTTATCCTCAACGTTTTCTAATACTGACAAGGAAGAAAAGAACTTGATATTTACGTTAGGTTTGGTTTGGCGGGGGTTGGATTGTGGTGGTCGCTGTGATGAGAAACAAGGTGTTGTGTTTGTGCTGGCAGTGTATAGTAATAAATTTGATTTCTTTTTTACATGGTAGACTATTTAATATTGTTAAACTATTTACAGGATTGTCAGCTCAAAATGTGAAGTTTATGCCACAACGGGTACAGTTTTACCTTAAACAACTTGGTCTAGAATAGCATTGCTAGATATTGGAGTTACTAGAGAAGTAAGGTTTCACTCTGTTTCACTGGTGATTTACTTCATGTTACATTTCCCCATACCAAAGTGACATATTAGTAATAAAGGAAATTATGTATTGTGCACATGGGCATTATCTTCACACTTTTTCTGTAAATCTGGAACTATTCTAAAATAAAACATCCATAAAACAACACTCAAAATACTAGGAAATGGTAATATCCGAACATAGTGGAACAGACCACTGAAAGGACAGGGTTTTATGGCAAGAGGCTTAGAGTAGACACCACCTCCCTGCTATATGCTGGAGTATAATGGTACTAGAGGAAATGAGAGAGAGAGAGAGAGGTCAGTTTGGGAAAATTTTAGGACGTAAGAGGAAGGTCTCTTTTCTATAACCAGATCGTCTGAGACTTCTGCATCCACTCCCACCCCCCCACCCCCCTTCTTGGATGGTCTAGCTGAGGCTTTGTGATGTCAAGCCACACCATGGCAACCGCTGATTTTTGGCAACAAGAGCTGATGTGATTGGCTCCACATTGACATAGAGAGTATATAATAGGCCTGGACCCTCTGAGTAGTGTCTGTTGCCTCAAGATAGCCAAACTTACTAAGACGATATTGTAGACTTTTGGAGATAAGGAAGAAGACTACAAACACAAGAATGGATGAAGAAACTGCAAGTCCTAAAGTGAATTAGAAGTCAGTGTCTCAACTGGATGACGAAGAAGTTGATAAGGTCAGAATATCTTATTCAAATGCTCCCCCTTCCCCCTTAATTCCTAACCCAATATTCTGGCCTTGTCCTTTTTTGCCCAACACACTTCCTTGTTCAATCTATTGTCATTCAATTACAAGCCCATTTCCAAATCATTCTCCAATTTCTTCCCCAAAACCAATGTCTTTCTGTGTTTAACTTGTTTCCAAAGTACATAAGTTATGCCCAGATTTCAAGATCCCCCAAGACAGACCACTAGGGATCTGAGTCCAGTGCAAAAACATGGAGTCTTTTATTCAAACCCGGGACATGGTCCCCCTCCTGCCTCTATTACTGGATGCAAGAGAGAGCCCCGAGTCCCAAGGGAAAGAAATATTCATAGGGCTTGTGGTCAGGGTGTGGGGGCACACTCTGACCACTAATTTGGCTGATTCCGGTTGTTCTTTTGAGGGCGGGGGGCTAGTGATGCAAGGGCAGGGTGCAGCTAGGGTCTTTTTACACAAACACAGGGTGGTGGCTAGCATACCCTTGCCTTTGGAGTAGTTTCCACCGCTTTCCCATTGGCTGAGATAAGGGCAGGCTGAGTAACTGATACATTCTGCGGCTTTTTCTTGGACTAGGGGATAAGGACACAGCTATCAGTACTGTTCTGTCCTTTCATTCACCCCTTGTCTTGGAACTTCCGGCTCAATCATGAGACGGACTGAACTATCAACTGAACTACTTTTATACACTTCTTGACAAATTGGACTAGTCTGTTGATTATGCAAGGGCCGTAAGTCAACAACAGCAGGAGGATTACAAGGGGTCTGCGGAGGTCCGCTGTCTTCTTGAGGGTGATCTGCAGCGGGTGTGTCTAGTCAGAGGTCACTTTCCGGTCAGACTCCCTGCAGTGTGCCTCAGACCTTGCATTCTAAATAGGCCTTTTCCTGATCTCTAAAGCCAAGGTTTGTACCACTCCTGACATGGGCATGGTCATTCAGGCCTGCAAGACAGTACACAGGCTGCCAACTGTTAGGTGTTTCCCAATAGAGACCAAAACCTGATGGGTATTCTTCTTTGTCCAGTTGGGCATCTGCCCTCTTGGCAGCCAGACACCCTTTACTTTTGGGGTTCATCCTATATAGTCCCCTTCCAGGACAGCTAACAGATAGCTATAACAATGTCCCTCAGTGTGGCAGACTGGATACTTGCCAGTTATTCCAAAGACTACCAAGGACTGTAGACCATCACCAGTCCACCGATACAGCTACATTTAAACCTGTAAGAGAATTGAAGGTTAATACAACATATTAATTCAATGAAACATAATATAGGCACCATGGCCGCTTCAGGCAGCTAAATCCTCCGCTACTAAACATGAGATATGGCAGGGCTACACAAACTTTTTAGGGAGGTGAATAAAGTCCACTCTTTGACCTTTCTATATAAGATAAAATTGTCTTTGTCTTTCTGAAGCCATGTCTATGAAGATGCAGGCATCATTTGAGCCTATTATACAATTTTCTGCAGGTATAGTCCTTTTCAAATTGGGGTGAGTCCTCGGGTCTTGAGCTTCTTTACCCACACCGAGTCCCCAGGCTAGAAAAGATGTACAGAGTCCGAGGTGGCACTGGCAGGGCATCTCGAACAAGCTAACGGGTGGCTTGTCATTTCTGTAAGAGATCACGTCCAAGTAAGGGGTACAGGCATTCTGGCATACCTAGAAACGAATGAGTTACTGTGTTCTTTCTGAGGTCCACAATCCTCTTTGATGTCCAAGGAAAAAGGCAGTTTGTCTGGTGGCTCTTAGAACTGGTGTCTTCTTCGATGTTTCTGGTCCCATTGACTCTGTCAAGATTGAATAGGCTGCTCCAGAATACAACAGAAAATTAACCAGGGGTTCTAATTACCTACAAATATTTATACCTAGGTAGACATATAAACATCGAATAAACATCCACATTTACACCTTTTCAGTGAACAAGTACTTTTACAGGCTTGGGAATTTTGGCTAATAAAAAGAACAATGCCCAAGTTCATCGATAGGGGCCTGAAAAGTACTAATGTGGGGGCCTTTGGCTGGGGGGTATAGAGTCTCCATCCTTTCTCTCTCGGCACTGCTAAGGACAGCATCATTGGAGAGGTCTCTTCACTTAGGCAAGGCTGTGCTGAGCCACCTGGGGCAAAAGTGGTTTCTGCTTCCATTTTGGCTAAAAGGTCTCTGCCCATTAGAGGGACCAGGTCAACTGGTAAATATAGGAATTCATGAACCACCTCATGGCCGCCTAACTGACATCGGCAGGGGTGGCAGAACAGTCTTCAGCTGGGGTACCGTTCCAGTAACTTCAATAAAGGTGACTTCCTGTCCCTAGAGGGGAACTACCTTCTGAGTAACTACCGAGTGCTCTGCCGCTGTATCAATCATAAATTTCACAGTCTGGCCCTCAATCTTCATTTTGACCATCGTCTCATGGGGCCCAGTTGGAAAAAGCCCAGTCTGTCCTAGTCAGAGTCAGCTGTTGCCAGTCCAATGAGGTCTGCCTCAGGCGGCTCTGGCTAATAGTTGCTGGGTGTTTTGGATGGCCTTGCCAGATTCTTCTGGCCTGCTACTGAACTTTACTCTGTCCCTTCTTACACACACAGAACTGGACCCAAGGCAGCGAGGTTTGAGCAATTTTAAAATTCCTTAACATACATTTAATCAATCATGTTGCAGGGATGGACCGGGTGGGCTCCTCCTGAATAAAAGAACTCATCAAAATAAGGCTAATTTTCTAACTTCATTTGTCCCTGGGTGTGGACAACAAATGACACTAATCAGATTGCCATAAAGGATTTAACCTTTTTTTAGGGAGGCAAATGCAAAGCATTTATTCCCAAGTGTCATTGTTTTAGAGAAGATAGGATTTCTGCTCAGTTTCCCTATTTTACTAGTCCGAGCTTACTGGTTTATCATGCATTCAATTTTCTTAAAATGTATTCTGGCACAGGAGAAAGTTGTTTTGCTGTACAAAGGTAGTTTAACCCCTATATAATGGCTTGGACCTCTACATAGCAAACTGCAGTCTATAAATTCAATATTCAGACTCCGGTTTTTCTAACCCAACGGGGTTTCAGCCAGTCTCTGAGTCAGACTCCTCCTCTCTTGGAGAATTTCAAAGTCCTGATGGCTTCCAGGTCCAGGGAGAGTGCCTTTTTGACAACCCTTGGGCCCTGCTTTTTGCCTTTTTACCAGTTTCCTTAGTGGTAGAACAGCAACCAGGCCTCTTTCAATGGAGTGAACTAGAAGGGGATATCAGCCCCACCTGTGAGCCAGCTGCTCCCCCTAGGGTCTCCCAGGGGCCCAGCCAGAGCGTCCCCCAGCAAATCCTGGAAACGCTGCCCTTTTCCAGTAGTATGGACTCAAGCAAGGGGTTCACTGAATGTAGCCAGTAGCGAAGTGCTCGCTGGCTTCTGCCTGCAGCTGCTGGCGCCCACAAGCACTGCCCCATAGCACATGTCTCACCGGTAGCGCCAGCACCTCAGTGTTCTCCAGCTTAGCCTGAACCTCGGTGCCCAGCAGCAGCTGCTGCAGCTCCTGTAGGCTATCTTTGATCCACGAGCACGAGGCTACTACTCCACCAGGGGCTTATGGGCATTGCGGGCAGCTCAGGCATTCAGTCCCACCCCCTTCTTTGACCTGGGTCTCAGATACTGAGTCGGCCTGTAAAACAGTTCTAAATTACCAGGGGGGATGCGGATTCTAGCTTTGTGCCTCCTCTGCTTTTCGAGCAGGAGTTTAGTTGGTTTTTTTTGGTTTTGTTTTTTTTTGTTTTGTTTTGTTTTATTCTTAGAAACCTTAATCCTTTAATGATTACCAAAAGTGAACATTCAGCAATTTTAGTTTAATATTTATGAACATATGTTAAATGTACTTTTACTCTTAAGACATATCTAGACCTTTTATGATAAAACTAAGAACAGGTATCAGTCTGATTCAGCATTGGAAGGGTTTAAAGAATAAACCAAGGCAGAGAAAAATTGTGCTTACAGTTATTTTTTTTTAACCTTGAATTTCATTGATAAGACCTGTTAGGATTGCAGCCAGCAGCAAAACTGCAAAAACCACCGCCCCCATTGTCTCAGCCCAGGCCCATTTCTATTCCTCACAGAGTCGGCCTGGAAATATAACGGGTGCATATTGAGGTTTCTTGTAGACAGAAAACCTGGAGACCATCTGAAATCCAGTTACTGATGCTTTCAGAATCCAGATGAGGGAGGAAGGAAAAGACCTGGTTATGTTCTCTATGAGGGTTCTAATAAACAATTGAAAACAGCAAGTTAAACAAAATACAGTCACAGGCAGGTTTTCTTTCTGTCCTGCGGAGCTGTTCACCAAAGAGATAAGAAAACCATGAATAACAAGTTCTCTGAAATTTGCTACTTTGTTAATTTGCTAAGCAAAAAATTAACTTGAAAAGACATCTCTCTTGCTCTTTTATAAGCAATCTCAGAACTAAGAAATCTTGGAAATACAGCGATTTACAACCCAGGTAAGAGCCACTGATAGACAGAACTTGATATTAACTAAGTGGGCTGATTCTTTTGGTAATGGCAAGCAAAAGACTATGAGATCTGCTAGAGATTCTTGCAGCCCATCGCAGGTCCAGTCCAAACGTTCAGCCAGATGAATTAACAGAAATGCAAAATAAGTCAAAGTAGCTTCCAGTTCACACAGACTAGTAATGAGCAGCCAAAATAGACAAACACTTGTATTCACACTCTCTCGGTAGACTAGCCCAGACTGGAGCTGAGCAGATAAACAGAGCAATGCCCCACTCCCCAGATGAGCATGGGGGCACTCCTGGCACCCATGTCCCAGAACAGAATTCTCCACCAACCTTTTGGTGAGAACCTATCGGAGGAGTTAAGACTGCTTCCAGTCCCCCATCTCGCTAGCAAATTGGCAAGTCCCACACAAAAAAACAGCTGTTCACTCCTGCTTTCTCATTGTGTCGGCATTCATTCCAATTCCACAATCTCTATTGTACCCCTTTACAAATTTTTTTAACAGGTTTACTTGCCCCGACCTCATGATGTTCCGTGACGAGAGACAGACAAGGGAGGGGGTGACCTGTTTTCACAGATCCTTACTCAGATTCCAACCTGACCGAAGTCATGGAGCCACACAAAGGAGAGGAGAAGGCAGGACCCCTCCCTCCACACTCACATACTTTAAACAAACATTCATAAGCAAAGGCATTTAGCTACCACAACCCACAATTTTTCCCAATTCAATCCGAACCTTGAACTTTTAGCAAATATTCAGCATTTCTCAATCAGTAACATTTTTAAGAATAAACATCAAAATGCAAGACATGTTTTTTATCATTTGAATTCAGTAAGCTTCAAGGTCCCAAGTTCCAAGCAGTTCTGAAAAACCACACCTGAGGCTGGCAAGCAGGTTTGGCCCAGCCCTTCATTTTAAAACGACCATAATGCTTAGAGTAGTTTGAGTCTGTCCCATAACGTCAGTCCAGTAAGTCCACAGAAAACAGCAAAAAAAATACAAGCACAGACAAATACAGTCTTCCAACTCTATGGAAGCAAAAACAAACCAACCTTCCTACTCCACGAAAGCAAATCTACAGATCAGCTTAGACGATGGCCATGCACCACTCGTCTCAAATTGAGGGGTTTCTCGGGCCCACCAGGTGGAGGATCGGGATGTCCCCCAACTCCTCCCACCCTTGGGCCCACAGTGCATCCCCCTAGTCTGTTATCGGCATTACAGATTTCATAAGTGAGCTCACACTGGACAGAACACAGAGAAAACAACTGACAACACACAGACAGTTACTGCGGTTTGTTAGACCCTCCGAATGGGGGTCTCTTTGAGTCTCAGTGGTTCCGGATGAGCAACCAGATGTTCGGCCCAGATTCCAAGATCCCCCAAGACAGACCACTAGGGAGCCGAGTCCGATGCAAAAGCAAAATTCTTTTATTCAAGCCCCGAACTGGGTACCACCCCACTGCCAACATTACTGGATGCAAGAGAGAGCCCCGAGTCCCAAGGGAACAAACAATTTATAGGGCTTGGGGTCGGAGGGTGGGGGCACAGTCTGAACAATGATTTGGCCGATTCAAGTTGGTTGAGTGATGGCAGGGGGCTAGTGATGCAAGGGCAGGGTACAGCTAGGGTTTTTCTTACACAAAGTCAGGGGGTTGGCTAGCATATTCTTGGCGTTGGGCTAGTTTCCCCCGCAAATCCATTTGCTGAGATAAGGGTAGGCTGAGTAACTGATACATGCTGACGCTTTTTCTTGGAAGCGGAGATTAGAACACAGCTATAAGTCCTGTTATGTCCTTTCACAAAACCAAGATAGTGGTGATGGTAAACTTGGACTTCAAGCTGCATGAAGACAAGAGGGAGAGAGACAGAAAGAATCAGATAATTGTATTTTACTACAGGAAGGGGAAAACCTCCAGTAAGCAAGCCAACAAATGCAGAAGAAGAAGTGCTGGAGTGTCCTTCTACCAGCGGTGATACCCAGGGTCTCCCAGAGGAACAAATTTAACAATGTGTATCCGTCTATCAAAAATGCTTCAGAAATGGGCATTATGAAAAGATGAAAACATTAATGGTCTCCGTGAATAAATACCAGCAAGGGTATAAAGGAAATGTGTTTGCATTTTTGCGAGTTTTCAGATGATGGGGAGGGATCTAAGGAGGAAGAAGTCATGTGAGAAGAAAGAAATGTAGAATTCTTTAATTGGGGCACCAGATAAGCCATTCCATAGTGAGCCACACCCTTAGAATAAGGACAAGGAGAAGACTGACTGGGGATTTTTCTCCTCAACACTTTCTCATACTGGCAAGGAAGAAAGAAGCTGATGTTTAATTTAGGTTTGGATTGGGGAGGGAGGAGTGGGATGGATGGTGGTGGTTGCAGTCATGAGAAGCAGGGTTTTCTGTTAGTGCTGGCAGTGTATAAGAATGAATTTGATTTCCTTTTTACATGGTAGGCTATTGAATATTGTGAAACTATTGAAAGTATGGTCATCTCAAGACCTGAATTTTTATGCCACAACTGGTTCAGTTTTTCCTTTAACAACTTGGTCTAGAACAGCATTGCTGGATATTGGAGATACTAGTGAAGTGAGGTTTCACTCTAACTCTTTCACTGATGATTCACTACATGTTACATTTGCCCCATTCCAAAGTGAGTAAATAGTAACAAGGGAAGTTGGGTATGGGGTACATGGGTATTATCTTCACAATTTTTCTGTAAATCTGGAACTCTTCTAAAATAAAACATCCATTAAAACAACACTCAAAATCCTAGAAATTGGTAGCAACTGAACATAGTGGAATGGACCTCTGAAATGATGGGGGAGTATGGGAATTGTCTTAGAGGAAACACAACCTCCCTGCCATATGCTGGACTATAATGGAACTAGAGGAAATGGAGAGAGAGAGAGTTGACAGTTAGGGAAAGATCTTAGGAGTTAAGAGGAAGGTCTCTGTTCCATAACCAGAGTGTCTTAGATTTCTGCATCCTCTGCCACCCTCCCCCGCCCCTCCTGGATGGTCAAGCTGAGGCTTTGTGATGTCAAGCCACACCATGGCAACAACTGATTTTGGGCAACCAGAGCTAAAGTGAGTGGCTTCACATTAACCTAAAGAGTATATATAGAGGCCCGGAACCTTTGAGTAGTGTCTGTTGCCTCAAGATATTCAAAATTACTAAGAAGATATTGTAGACCAGTGGAGATAAGGAATAAGACTCCAAACACAAGGATGGTTGAAGAAACTGCAAGTCCTCAAGTGAATTTGAAGTCAGTTTCTCAACTGAATGTGGAAGAAGTGGATAAAGTCAGAATACCTTATTCAAATGCTGCTGCTCCCCCAGTAATTCCGCACCCAAGATTCTGGTGTGTGCTTTTTGACCACAGGCAGTTCCTCATTCAATCCATTGTCATTCAATTAAAAGCCCATTTCCAACTCATTTTCCAATTTCTTCCCCAAAACCAATGTCTTTCTGTGTTTAACTTTTTTCCAACTTTCATAACCAAGATAGTGGCTATGGTAAATTTGGACTTTAAGCTGAATGAAGACAAGTAGGAGAATTACAGAAAGAATCAAATAATTGTATTTTACTTCAGGAAGTGGCAAAACTCCAGTTAGCAGGCAAACGAATGCAGAAGAAGTGCTGGAGTGTTCATCTACCACAGGTGATACTCAGGTTCTCCCAGGGGAGCACACTTA
Organism: Myotis nattereri; assembly: GCF_964212035.1. Taxonomy (NCBI): domain Eukaryota; kingdom Metazoa; phylum Chordata; class Mammalia; order Chiroptera; family Vespertilionidae; genus Myotis; species Myotis nattereri. The sequence goes on along the minus strand of NC_138078.1, from coordinate 62,357,841 downwards.
ATAATGTGTATCCCTCTATCAACAATGGTTCAGAAATGCGCATAATGAGACGATGAAAACATTAATGGTCTCCATGAATAAATACCTGCAAGGGTATAAAGGGAATATGTTTGTATTTTTGTGAGTTTTCAGATAAAGGGGAGGGAGCTAAGGAGTGGGAACTCACGTGAGAAGGGAGTAATGAAGAATTCTTTAATTGGGGCACCAGACAAGCCATTCCATACTGAGCCAGACACTTAGAATAAGGACCAGGAGAAGACTGAAGGGGGATTTTTTCCTCAACACTTTCTCATCCTGGCAAGGATGAAACAAAGCTGATGTTTAATTTAGGTTTGGAATGGGTGGGTTGGAAGGATGGTGATGGTCGCAGTCATGAGGAACAGGTTGTTGTGTTAGAGCTGGCAGTGTATAATAATAAATTTGATTTCCTTTTTACATGGTAGACTATTGAATATTGTTAAACTATTGAAAGGATGGTCAGCAGAAGATCTAAAATTTTATGCCAAAACTGGTCCAGTTTTTCCTTTAACAACTTGGTCTAGAACAGCATTGCTGGATATTGGAGATACCAGAGAAGTGAGGTTTCACTCTAAATGTTCACTGATGATTCACTCATGTTACATTTGCCCCATACCCAAGTAAGATATTTGTAATAGGGGAAATTGGGTATGGTGTACATGGTTATTATCTTCACAATTTTTCTGTAAATCTGGAACTATTCTAAAATAAAACATCTATTAAAACAACACTCAAAATAATTGGAAATTGTAGGAACTGAACATGGTGGAATGGACCACTGAAATTACGGTGGAGTTTGGGAAGTTGCTTAGAGGAAACACCACCACCCTGCAATATGCTGGACTATAGTGGAACTGGATGAAGAGAGAGAGAGAGAGAGAGAGAGAGAGAGAGAGAGAGAGAGAGAGAGAGAGAGATCGTTTGGGAAAAATTTTAGGAGGTAAGCGGAAGGTCTCTTTTCTATAACCTGAGACTCTGAGATTTCTGTATCCTCTGCCACCCCTGCACCTCCTGGATGGTCAACCTGAGGCTTTGTGATGTCAAGCCACACCATGGCAAGCACTGATTTTGGGCAACCAGAGCTGAAGTGAGTGGCTCCTCATTAACCGAAAAAGTACATAGAGAGGCCAGCACCCTTTAAGTGGAATCTCTTGACTCACGATAGGGAAACTTAATAAGATGATATTGTAGACTTGTAGAGATAAGGAATAAGTCTCTAAACTGTTGGAAACTGTTTGTTGCCTTCACTATCTGATAAGCATAGCCTGAGAGTTCCCTGAAACTTCCCGTAGGATGGGTGCCTTTGAAGCCCTAGCAAAGCTTGGAGCTAGGCCTCACCTCTTCTCTTTGTCCAGACATTGGTAGCTGAAACTACTCCTCCATTTATTATTATGTAAATCCTTGCTGATGGCCTTATCTGCTTGTTACTACGTGGTCACCTGCCTAAGGTCTATGCTATGGTTGCATCCAAGATCAATAAAAGCTTGGTGAGGCCTGAGCACAGAGGAAGTCCTTCAGGACTTGCTGCCTGGTCCCCCAATATTGGAAAATTATCTCATGTCTTTTTCTCTCATTTGTTGTGCGGCTCCTCTTTCAGATTACGAATCATATTCCTCAAGTGACGTGGAAGGAAACTCTCAACATCTGGAGCCTGACGGGTAATCTGGAAGTGCAGGTCTCCTTGGAGCTGGAAAAGGAAGTTTTCATCGAAAAGGTGTGGAAAACTCACCGAAATAACGTGAGGGGGATTCTACTGCATGCAATTCCCAGGATCAACTACAGAAGCCCCGGTCTGTAAGTACAATGGGATCGTTTTCGTAACCAGGCTAACAAATGCGGCAGGATTTGGCTTTAAAAAATAGATTCGGCTTTAAAAAGGTATATTTGGCTTTTTAAAACTAAGAAATATTATTACAGACTTTTAATTTGCATGTTTAAAGTGTTAAAATTTTAGAAGGTAATCTTTTACAGTTTTTGCATGTTATAATAGAACTTAACCTTTGTTTTCTGGAAAAAGGTACTCTTTTAGATCAGGCTGAAAAAAAAAGTGCCATGGTCATCTTAATGTGTTTTCTTATCCAAATTAAAATCTTAATTTGTATTTGAATCTATCTATAATAAGAAATGAAACCCCGCTGCTGAATCTCTCTCTGGTTTGGAGAGATTCAAAGGTGGCAGGAGAGTGCAGAGCTATAAGCTCTCCCGCAATGAGATTACTTAATGTTCTGTTTAAAAACTATCTGAGAACATGTTGGGAAGTGCAAAGTCTCGCCAATTTCACCGTGGGTGCTAGCTATTACTTTGGAAAGCGAAAAATGAAAAAAAAAAAAAAACTTTAAAATCTGTTTCTCTATTAAGCATGACTTTGGGAACAAATACTCCATCTGAGTCATTTGCTGAAACTTCCCCCAAAGCAGGATGTGGTGGAAAGGAAAAGGGAGCACATGGCCATCCAATATGGACGCCTCCTCTAATTTAAAGTCTCCTTCTCATATTTGAAAAGTTTTCCAAAAATTTAAAATGCTTCTGGGATTTCTGTTCACATGTAAAGAGAAAACTTGGCTTGGAACTAATCTGCTCTTGTTCCTGTTAGGTTAGGTGGCTCAGGAGACTGTGCAAGAAATAGAGTCCAGTGAATCAGAAAAGAAAGGAAAGGAAAAGGTTTATTCTGTATCCCCGGAGACACAGGTACCCCCAGGACAGGGCATGTGGATTCATGCCAGCACAGAGGGGGGCGCTTTTTTTATACTGCAGTTGGGTAAGGGGCAGGGACATGAGCTGAGGTATTCAGTTGAGGAAGTTTCAGCTGCAGGGGGTCATGGAGAAGCCAGTATCTTTGTCTGGCAAGTTGACCTGTTGAGAAATTCCAGGGGAAGTTCATTGTCTCATTACATGTCTGCATGTATCCGATCCTGGGCTCTCTCTGACCTAACATCCTGGCTTTTTGGTGATGGGGGGGGAGAGACACTTCCTAGCTACTTCCAGCTTACAACAGGCAATGAGGGCGTGCGGATTTTAAGGCCAGGGTTAGGCAGAGGCAGATCCAAGGGCAGCCGAGCATAGGGATGGAGCAGGAGCTGATTCACAGTCACCCATGATCTCTCCACGATCCAGGAGTGGATGAACTTGAGGAGGCAGGGGGCTAGGAGAAAAAAGACACAGATGAGAATCAGGGGCCCTATCATGGGTAGGACCCAGGTAGCTAAGGAGCTTTGGAACTAGCGGGAAGGAGAGTTGTCCTGGAAGTGTCCTGCATGTAGTTCTTCACTCAGCTTAGTCAGGGTCTGTACATTTACGTTTTGCTCCACTACTCTGGACTCATTGATGCAGTAACAGCATTCTTCCTGAAGGAATATGCAGGTTCCTCCTTTTTCTGCAGTCAGAAGGTCTGAGGCGAGCTGGTTCTGTAGGGCTACTTGGGCTACAGATGTCACTTGCTGCTGTAGGGATTCTAAAAGAGGCAGTAGTAGACTCCAGGGTAACTGGAGCTTGTCATTAAAGTACTGAGCAGTGACCAGACTATTTACAAGGGGCCCCCAGTGAGGCCTACTGAGGAAGCAATACTCACCCCTAAAATGACAGGGAGGAAGGCAGCCCTGCGGGTCCAGGGATGGGATGGAGGGAGCAACAAATGAGCTCTGACTCTCCATACAAGGTTAGTTGGGGAATTACTGTGACCACGAAGCAAGGCCCGGGGTCAGAGGAGTTCATGCAGTTCCTTAAGGTTCCATTGCACCAAAAGAAGGTACCTGGGCTGGCCTTGGTGAGACGGGCTGCGGTGTGGTATGTTAGTCTCTCCCGTGGCAACCCCATAGGTGTTGACATCTTGATTACATCTGTCAGGGTTCCGCTGATTGTAAGCAAAACAGACATAGGGTCAGCCAGCATTGGACACTGACTGGATGTCGACAGCCATCTGGATCTTTGTCTGACATCCGAACAGAGGGCAGTCCTGAGATCTTACCTGCCGGGTGACATGTTTGCCATCTGGTAGTAGGTTTCACTGACCTTGAACCTCCACACATAAGCAGGTGGGGGTGGGTGTAGGTTGCTCAGGGCCGGAAGGAGAAGGAAGGAGGAGGGGAGGGCGGTTAAGGCAGACCTTAGTGGGGCCCAACACCTCACATTTATAGAAGTCATGCTGCTCCGGGGTCCTCTTGATTCTGGAGAGGCGGTGCCAGGTCAGGACGTCAAGCTGGGGTTGCCAAGCAGCTTGGCCGCAGTGGGGGCTGTGAGGATTACAGTGTGAAGTCCTGTCCACCTAGGCTCCAAGGATTGTGGTTGTAGGTTCTTAAGGAGGACCGAGTCACCAGGGTGAAGGGCTGGTCATGGGAGTCTTGGCCGGTCGGCACTGGCTTGGGCAGAAACCTCAGCAATTGCCTGGTTAAAGATAGATATGGGAGATACATACCCAGGGGAGGGGGATTGGAAAGAAGACGGTGGTTGAGCAAGAAGAGTCAAAAGGGCTCAAGAAAATGGGGCTTCTTGGTGTAGTCGGAGTTTGGTCAGGGCCATGGGCAGGAGGTCCGGCCAGGAGCTGTGAATTTCTAGAGAGAGTTTAGTTAGAGGGTTCAATAGGTTGGAATTGAAGGGCTATGATGAGGGTTCAAGCCAGTGACAGAAATCCAGCAGGATGTAGAGGAGGAGGGATTGATGTTCGAGAGTAGATGGAAAGTTGTGTTGATGAGAGTGGGCATAGGAGTAGGTCCAAGGTTCATAAATAGAGAGTGACACTAGAGGATTTCCCATCCCAGACAGTAGAATTGATGACTCCCTCATTATCCCATGTCCGTTTCACCTGAAAATATGAAAAACCTGAGCAAAATGGTAGGGTCCCTTGCCAGGTAAGAGCCTGTGAGGAATGATGGGTCATCCGGTCCTGGATGGTGTCCCCGAAGAAGATGGTGGGAGGGACTCGGTGAGCCTGAGAGAGGTAGGTATTGCAGTGAAAGTGGTAGAAAATGTTCGAATGTGCTTATATCCAAGGGAAAATGGAAGGAGCAGTGGAAGCCAGGGACCTGGATATGAGGCTGGAGAAAAGGCGGGGAGGGAGGGAGCAGGTTGCGCAGCCTGTTCCCAGGCCTCTAGCCGCTTGGATTTTAAAGTTGCTGCATTTTTCCTTTGGGAAGGGTAGAGGGGGATGGGGCGAAATCAGAGCAGTTTTCAGTTCAGAGGAGGGGGCAGTTGTGCCGGAGTGGAGAAAAGGCGTTCACAGCGAAGACTGAGGTAGACAAAGACTGAGCTATGCAAAGGCTGAGCTAGGCTACTGTGGTCTGGGACAACAGGGCCCCATGACGGGATGCATGGCAGTGGAGGATTGGTGTCCCTGTAAAGGAAGGGTGCCAGAAGTGGAAGGAGCAGGGAAGCTGAAGGGCTCAGAGTGATCTGCAGAGTGGCCACTAGGATGGTGAGGATGTCTCATCCTAACAGGGGCATGGGGCATGCTATCATCAAGGAGGCAGGGAAGGGGTCCAGTGGCCAGAAGGCAGGTGGATTTGCCGTCAATATACATGTCTATGATCTTGGAAGGATAAAGGGGCCCTAAAGAGGATGGCAGGACAGAGAAGGCAGCCCCCATGTCAACCGGGAAGGTGACCTACTACCTTCATTTTGACCCGAGGCTCAGCGAGGGTGATTGGAGTCAATCGAGGCTGGGCTTCTTCAATCTTCAGCCAGTTCCAACATGGCCAGCAGGTGGGTCCTGGTCTGGAAGGGTGTCCCCCCTATGCTGAGGCGTAGAAGGCGCACCACTTTTTCCAGGGCAGTCACTTTTCCAGTGACCATTTTGACTGCATGCGGAGCAGGAATTGGTCGGAGCTTGGGGCCAGGGGCACTGCATTGCCCAGTGGCCTTCATTTCCGCATTTGAAGCATTCTCAGGTGGCGTTCCTTTCACTGCACCCCCACCGCTCACAGCCCCCTTAGGGCCATGGTGGCTGCCATCAACCTCAGGACCACAACTAAGGCATGACTGTAGGTCTACTTCCTGTTGAAGGCAGGCCTCCCATTCTGACTGTGCCTGCTCCTCCAGGGCATTAAGAACCTTCAAGGCCATTTTTCACTAGACCTCGGACCTGGGTTTGAGGACTAATAAAGACCTTAAAGTCAGGTTAGTGAGTGGGGGCCATAGATTCAGACTATGCCCGCAGGGGTAGAATGGGAGTCGAAATGGAATAGGCTGTTTTGGAGCTGACGTTCTTAGGATTTGGGCTCTAGGGGAGCAGGAAGCTTCCTGTTAAGAGGGTCTGAAGAGAGCACAGCTGCAACCTCTCGCAAACAGAACTGGCCGGCCACCTGTGAACGAAAGTGCTGGCAGTCATGGGGGCGGAGTTTCGGTGGAGCGCACAGAGGAAGGTGGGTGGTTAGATCTTACAGAGGGCACTGCGTGGGGTACAGGTTACTAAGGCAGGCCTGTAAGGGAAGTGGAGAGCACGGGAGAGGTGGCCTGGGTGGGCTTGGGAGAGGTCTTGGCAGTTGAGTTTAAAAGCCTCAACCTCCCAGGGCCAGAATGGAGGAGGAAGGACAGTAGGAAGTTAGAGCCTATGGAAGCGTGTGTGTACCGACTGGGAAAGCAGGCAGGGGCAGCAGGGAACCTGAGTTTCCGGCTCCCACAGCGGATACGGCGTTAGGGGCTGCGGCGGTGCGTGGACGGACCAACTGCGTGGTGGTGTAACGGGGCACAGTGGCAGTGGAGGCATGCAGGGGCATGGGGTTGTAAAAGGCGGTTTGAGTTTTCGGTTGCTGTGGGGCTGGAGGAAGAGGGGAAGCGGGATCAGGAGGCAGGGGTCATGAGCCAGTGGAGAAGGCGTGGCTGGAGGAGGGTCCAGGAGAGAGGAGGAGAGAGGGTGGACAGACGGGGCAAGAAGCCGGTGGGAGAACAGGCGACTTTCGACGGGGCCATTTGCAGTGGTCTCCGATAAAGGGGAGTGGGAGAATGCAGAGACAATGATGATGATTACGGTGCTGGTGCTGCCACCCACACACAGCACATGAACCCAACCCTACATGCACCGCACACACCTCGGGACTCGGCAGTGCAGGGACAGCCCAGAGGGAGGAGGAAGGGCGGAGCCAGGAGAGATGGCAGACGGAACTTTGGGGGAGGGACGTGAACGCAGAGAGGTGGAGAGAGGCTGAGAGAGAGACTGAGAGAGAGAGACTTCAGCAAATTTCCCAGTTCGCTGGCAGAAATTACTGAGATTGGTGTGACGGTAAAGTCAGGGTCCCGTTTTCATACTGAGGCCATGCTACTTTACAGAAAAAGGATGCAGGTCCGGGACACGCCCCGTGTTTAGCCAGATCGGTAAGCAGGCAGCCTAGAGGTGTGCTCAGGTCAGGTTTGGAATTTGGATTATCCGTGCTAGATACCCGTGGCCTGTAGCAGGGCTAAAGCCTGGCATCCCAGCGGTTTAACCCATGCTACAGAGGGACGGAGGGACCATGGGTGGGGTAGAGGCACCCCTGCTACTCCCGCAGGTCCGGAGGAGCCCTCCTGGAAGGGTCCGGAGAGGCAATCTCTGACGTGGCCACATTTTATGGATAGAGGTGCCCGCGGGCAGGCGGCCACATGGGACCAGCACTGGGGCGGGGCGGGACTTATTGCTGATGCTGCCAAACTGGGAAATGTTGCTGAGCTGAAGAAATGAGGTCCTTATGAGTCCAGAGCCACTAGGAGGGAGAGGTGGGCACCACAAGCCTAGGAGGGATGGCCAAAGGGAGTGCTCGAGCCACCCAGGTATCTAGGCACCAAATGTTAGGTTAGGGCTCAGGAGACGGCACAAGAAATAGAGTCCAGTGAATCAGAAAAGAAAGGAAAGGAAAAGGTTTATTCTGCGTCCCTGGGAGACCCACGTACCCCCAGGACAGGTCACGTGGATTCACGCCAACAGGGAGGGGGGCGCATTTTTTATACTACAGTTGGGTGAGGGGTGGGGACATGAGCAGAGGTATTCAGTTGAGGAAGATTCAGCTGCAGGGTGTCGTTGAGAAGCCAGTATCTGTATCTGGCACGTTGACCTGTGAGAAATTCCAGGGGAAGTCCATTGTCTCATTACATGTCTGCATGTATCCGATCCTGGGCTCTCTATTACCTAACAGTTCTGATTTTGGACATTTAGATAGAGTTTTGAGCTGGAATTTCTTTACAAATGCGCAGAATAATACCGAAGACAGATTATTTACTAAAGAAAATGGCGAATTTGACCCAGGGTAGAAATTCTAGCAACAAGATTGGTATTTTTCCATAATAATGTTAATGAAGCCTATTCCAAAGCTAACTTTAAGACCTCTACAAGGAAAATCAGTAAAATTGTCTCTATTACAAAAATTTGCTAAATTAATTGCCTTAAAATAATTGAATTTGAATCTCAAAAATTATTAAAATCTCTAATTATAAAAATCTAAGTAGCCCAGTAAAAAAAAGGCCCTTTGTTTATTGATAAGGCTGGCCAAAACATTTCTAATGAGAAAAGGGGCTACTTGCTTACCGCCTTTAGCAAATTCTTAAAGAATGTCGTCAATTTACATCTGATTGGTCCAGGGTAGGCCAAACCTGTATTTCCAGGGAAAACATCCCCCCGCCTTTCTTCCCAAGGCCAATTTTGAACCTTCCCACCTTCAAGCAAGACTCAGGAAACAATGTAGCTACAACCTTGTTTCTTGACCTTCCCTAGAGGAAAAAATTATGGTCCTTTTAAAATCAAAGGCTGGGCCAGGCCTGCCTTGCCAGCCTCAAAAGTGGTTTTCCAAAGCTGCTGGGAAATTTAAGACCTTGGAGTTTATACCTAGGTTTCTTGAAGTGACATAATACTGAATTAAATGAGATCTGAGTATTCCTTGTACAAAATCTAGAGGACAGTATTAAATCTGGTGGTTGATTCTGTCTTGCATTTTTAAAGTTTAGTCTTAATGTTACTGATTGAGAAATCCTGAATATTTGACTTGCCAGCTAAGAGTTTAAGATTCAGATTGAATTGGGAAAAATTGTATAATTATAATAGCTAAATGCTTAAAAAAATGTTTTATTTTTGAGAAAATAATTTTTGTTTTCTCTGAAATAATTAGAATTCAAAATATGTTGCTTATTGATCTGATTAAAAAAAGAGGATTAATTTTTTAGCTCTCAACTGAAATTTTTAATACAAAAACCAGTTTAAATTTGATTAATATTCTTTAAGATAATTATAAAGGGTATAAACAGCTAATGAGATTTCTGTTTATCTACAATATAATGTTGGTCATCTATCTTTTAGGGGTTTTGGTTTGCTCTGTCAAAGAACAATGTAGACAGCCGCCCGTTTGAGCTGTGCGACTTGGCAGCCGCCATGTTGGCCACATGGCTCACTGCGCCCCTGGGGGCTGCCATCTTGAAACAACAAAGTTCCCACCCTCTGATTTAACCAATCATAAAAGGAATGTCTGCTCACTGAGGCAGGATGGGATCTCAGGGGTGGAGTTTTAAGGCGGAGGTTTACTGTGGAAATGGGGATGGGGCAGAAAGTGTGCTTGCCTCTCCGATTTATTTAATACTATTTTTAAGAAGATATTTTTAATGCTTAATAAATTAGCAATCATGGTGTTAATATAATTACAGTGGTATGATAGACCAATGTTTTAAGCAGTTGGCTTCATAAGGGCCGACAATAGAGCTCATATTTCTTAAAAGGCTTGTAGATACATTTTTAAAAGATATCTTAAATTCTCAGTAGAACCACAGTTATGCGTATATCATAAACAAATTAAGAGTAATTGATTCCATGGTGAAGACTAGGTCCTATTATGTTGAGAACTGTTGAAAAAGTGTTGAACATGTTTTAATTAGATATGTATATGGAAGTTTTTCCTGAGTGCAATATTTCAAAATATAAAATGCTTGCTTTCATAAAGAATTTCTGCCAAATAAAGAAAGAATTGATTTATTACTAGCAAAGTCTTTATTTAACCTAGCAATGTCTTTTATTTAAAAGCTCCTCACCGCTGCATTTTAAATTAGGCTGGAAGTGAAGCAGGGTTTGCATGTCGTGTATCAAAATAAAACTTTACTAAATGTGGGAAACTGATATAGGGTTAAGCCTCCGACTGACCTGCTGGCAAAGTCATAAACAATTCCCAGCTTGGAGAGCACAGTCCTCTTAGCATAATTAGGCTTGACCTTATAACACTCCCTAGATCTTATCTGGGAAGCTAAGGGGCTGAGGAAGTGCAGGAAGTGTAACCATGGTGTAAACAAGTGAAACTCACAAGAACAGTGTAACTTTGGTAACCACTACCTTGTTGACCACTCAGTATAAAAAGCTTGGTGAGGCCTGAGCACAGGGAAGTCCTTCCTCTTGAGTTGGACTTGCCGCCTGGTCCCCCAATATTCCCAAATTATCTCTTGTCTTTTCTTTTTCATTTGTTGTGCGGCTCCTCTTCCAGACCCGAACCCTGAACCACACAGGACGTGGAGGGAAACACTTACGACATCTGGCGCCCGACGGGTAATTTGGAAGTGCAGGTCTCACTGGAGCGAGAAAAGGAAGTTTACACCTAAAAGGTGTGGAAAACTCACCGAAAAATGGTGAGGGGAAGTCCACCGCAGGCAATGCCCAGGATCAACTACAGAAGCCCGGGTCTGTAAGTAACTGGGAACGTTTTCTTAACCAGGCTAACAAACGGGGAAGGATTTGGATTTAAGAAAGTAGATTCGGCTTTAAAAAAGGTATATTTGGCTTTTAAAAACTAAAAAAAAAAAAAAAAATGTATTATGTGCTTTTGATTTGCATGTTTAAAGTGTTAAAATTTTAGAATGTAATCTCTTACGGTTTTTGCATGTTACTATAGAACATAACCTTTGCTTTTCTTGAAAAAGGTACATTAGATATTGAATGCTTGCAAAAAAGTTAGAACTTGAAAAAAGGTCAGCAGCAGGGAAAATCTTGCCTCCAAACTGTTTTTCCTTGTTAAACACAGTATTTCATTTGCTAGAGCCTTTGAGAGAGGCCAAGGAGGATAAATCTCCTCCCCTTGCACCCTCCGCTCCTAAGGAGGAGCAGAAAGAAAAGAGAAAATGGGAGGAATGGCTTTCATGGCTCCCTCCACCTCCATGTCCTAATTCTGAAATGTTTACTTCTCCGTTAATAGAATCACCTGTGCTAAAAGGCCAAATTATAAAGAAATTGGAATATTAAAAGGTACTTTTTAAAATCAGGCTGAAAGAAAAAAGAGTGCCATGGTCACCTCAATGTGGTTTCGTGTTCAAATTAAAATCTTAATTTGTATTTGGAATCTAAAATCTGTAATAAGAAATGAAATTCCGCTACCGAATCCACCTCTGGTGTGGAGATATTCAAAGGTGGCAGGAGAGGGCAGAGCTATAAGCTCTCCTGTAATGAGATTACTTAATGTATTGTTTAAAAATTCCCGAAGAACATGTTGGGAAGTGCAAAGTTTGGCCAAGATAACCTTGGGTGCTAGCCATAACTTTGGAAAGTGAAAAAGGAAAAAAATTTAAAATGTCTTTTTCTATTAAGCATGACTTTGGGAAAAATATGCCATCTGAGTCATTTGCTGAAACTTCCCCCAAGTCAGGATGTGGGGAAAGCAAAGAAGGGAGCACATGGCGATCCAATATGGATGCCGCCTCCCCAAGTATTCTAATTTAAACTCTTCTCGTGATTGAAAAGTTTTACAAAATTTAAAAATGCGTCTGGGATTTCTGTGCACGTGTAAAGAGAAACTGCCTTGGAACTAAGGCGCGCATCGTCTGATTTGGGGCATTTAGATAGAGTTTTGAGCTGAAATCTCTTTCCAAATGTACAGAATAAAACCCAAGACTGATTATTTCCTAAGAAAAATGGCAAATTTTACCCAAAGGAAAAAAGATGCTGGCTAGATTTGAGCAACAAGATTGGTATATTTCCATAATAAAGAACAGTTTTTAAATGCTAATGAAGGGTGTTAAAAAGTTAACTTCAAGGCCAAAAAGAAAATTCAGTAAAATTGTCTCTGTTACAAAAATTTGCTAAAGAGTATGCCTTAAAATAATAATTTGGATTTGAATCTCAAGAATTATTGAACTATATTAATTATAAAAATCTAAGTAGCCCAGGTAAAGGACGGTTAAGCTCTTTAATTAAGGCTGGCTTCCCAAGGCAATTTCTAATGGAGGAAGGGCTAGCCTCCCTTCCCCCAACAGAACAAGCAGGTAGACCAAAAATTTCCTGCCAGTGGCAACTCATAAAGACAGGCTTGCTTCCCAGTTTCCCATCCTTGGGAGCAATGGCAGCCTAGGGCTTTGGGAGTTTGCTAAATTGCTAAATCTGCCTCATGAAAAATCTAGAAGACAGAATTAGATCTGTTGGTTGATTATGTCTTGCATTTTTGAAGTTTATTCTTAAAAATGTTATTGATTGAGAAATGCTAAATATTTAACTTGCCAGCTAAGAATTTAAAGTTCTGGTTAAATAAATTGGGAGAAATCATATAATTATAGTAAAATTTCAACATTTGTCTAATTGAAAAAAGAGGGTAAATTCTGTGATCCCATCCAAAATTTTTATATGCTAAGATCAGTTTTAATTTAATTGATATCTCTTAATAATTATAAAAGGTATATAATCTTTAAATCATATATACACATATATATTTGATGGTCTTTCAAGTTGGATTTCAAAACTATAACCAAGGAATGACTTTGGGACATTTCACAGGTCCTGAAATGTTTTCAAAAGGTTATTTTCTCTTCTTAAAAGATTTTTTAATAAAGCGAATTTAATATACTTGAAATCACAGGAAAGGCTTTATCAAATATAAATTAATATATTTTAAGTTTTTGCCTCTAAGAAAGGGCAAAACAAGTTATTTTGTTGGATATTTCTTAAAATGCAGCAGAATTTTAAGATGTAATTTAAAAATAGCAAAAGCTCCTTGCCGCTGCATTTTAAATTAGGCTGCAGGTGGGACAGCATTTGCACCTTGTGAATCAGACATAAAACTTTACTAAATTTACTAACTGTACCTACTATAAGAAGCCAGTATCTTTGTAAGCAATTGAATCCTAGTAAAGTAAAATTCTTCTAAAAAAGGTTACCGAAGGCTTCCCATGATCCTTCTGTATATGCGAATAAGCCGAAAGGGAATGCTGTTTAAAAATATTATCTTAAATTTAATGAAAAGGAGAAATTTTAAAATTTTGAAATAATTTCCACTAATATTTATAGGATACTCTAATGATTTGCTGTTAAAATACCAAATCTGAAAGTACAGTCACAATAAATGTTTAATGATTTTGACTTGAAATACATGGCCTTGCGGCACTATCAGTCAACATCCAGGAAATAACCCTGTAGGTTACTTAGTGTAAAAGAAAAAGATTTCTTTTTAAATTGAAGTTTTCCAAGTCTAACCCAGCAGGAGGAGGACGAGTCAGACAACAAACAGCCTGGAGACCACCTGGGGTATGGTAAAGAAGACTGTACAGAGAACGTCTTTCTTGCCATGCTAGCAGTAATCATCTGTACGGTAATATTACCTAGGGCAAATGTGTGAGTATTTCAGACTTATACTCCTGACCCTACATGGGTAAGAACCCTTATGTGGGCTGATCCTTCCAGGAGGACCACAGGTGGGGCAAGGAAGCATATGGACAAGGTATTATTACACAGTTGTTGCCACCCAGCTTCCCTTTTGTATGACTCTGAATCAAGCCACTGCTCCTTGTGTGTAAAATTAAGAGAAGTTCTTGGCTAGCCTGGACCCCAAAGATCGGGGAAGAAACGGCTCAAGTACATGTATTATCGCTACTTGCTCCAGGGAAAGGTGCAGAAAATATAAGTGTGCTAAGGCACCTCCCCCCCACTAAGCCTTTACGTCAATGGTCTTATGTATAGAATCCCACTGAGGAAGAAGTTAATTGGCAAGATTGTTATAGTAATTATCCTACCACCAGCAAACATAATATTTTTTTTTTTCTTTATAGACTGGAGCCCTTATGGTTCTCTGTATAGTAACAACCGCACCCCTAAATGGAAAGGGAATGCATCCTATCTATATGTTAAAGAAAATCACTCCATCTCATGGAGGAGACTTTGTTGGTCCTCAATTACAACATGACAACTGGCCTCTACAAAGCACACAGTGGAAATTAGCTGCTGCGCTTGCACCTATACAGTGGTATAGTTTCAATTATAGCTCAAATGGTTCCATTTTTGCTTTACGAGGAACTCTCAATAAGACAGTGTTTGCTAGTGCCTGTGTGTTTGATCTGTTTGTGCTCTGATCAGGCCCCATTCAGATGCATCTTAATGTTACAAGCCATCTGTATGAGGTGTCATGCACAGCTTGTACATTATCCCGTTGTATCAATTCTACTGTTCAAAAAAAACTTACTCATGATTTTAAAACAACCAGCTTTTGCTTGGGTTCCCACTAACTGAACTGAACCATGGGAATCTCATTAAACCTACGAACTATTGCATGATCTAGTAAAAAATCTTAAAAAGACAAAAAAGATTTTTTGGAATGTTAATTGCAGGAATCTTTGCCCTTGTAACGTTACTTACTTCTGTGGGCATTGCTGTTTCATCTATGGTACAGACTGTTCAGACCTCTCATTTCGTACAGCAGGCCAAAGAAAATGTAACTATGAGCTTGTCTATACAAAAAGAAATTAGCAGCCATTTTAAAATTGAATTGCCATGGCCTAGAAAAAAGAATATCCTTACATGATATTATTCTACAATGTCATTATTGTACATTTATCCCAAACAAATTTACAAATGAATTTGAATGTTTTACATGAAGGGATTTATTCCTTTCCACTGTGTGGAGGGCCTCCTGGGGAAGGCACTTAAGCATTCTGTATTGACCTATCTTGACTTTTTTTGTCAAGAGGAATCCAATTGCCTACAGCTGTTACCTGAGCTCTCTGTTCAAGCTGGGATCATGAAAAGCTGGAACCATGGATCTGTCTCTTGCCCAATGGCGTAAGCTGGGCCCTCTCTGGAGAAGAAACCTGGGTTCCCTATTATCAATGCTGGGGCCCCGCCAGCAGGCGAGGGGACCCAAAGGCAGTTGCTGGGCCTGGAGGCCAGAGGGACGTAGGCTATCAAGGAGACAGAAATGAACCTCACATCACACTACTTGGCCCAGAGATAGCTGGTAGTCAACGACGGGTAAGATCCCACAGGGTGGGATGACCTAAGACAGGCACAGCTGGGGGCCAGTGGGAGAAAACTTGGGGTGCAACAAAGGTGGGGCACAGATCCTCACCCCCCCAATGGTGCACGGGCTTGAACACTTGGCCCTTCTGAGGAAGGTCTCCTGTCCCCATGGCTGCTTCTTGCTTCCCATGCCCAGCCCAGATCAGGAACCAAATAACAGAAGAGATTTGGTCCAGCTGAAATCAGTACCCAGAAAAACGGAGGCTTGGCTAACAGACCCTATGTCTAAATCTAGCCTAACAACAGGAATGCTCAGAGCCTTCACAAGGATGTAAAGTGATCCTTTCAATTAATATTTACAGTGTATATTAAGATTATTGTTAAAATATTAAATTTGACAGCAAAATAGTTTTCAAATTAATTAAATTTGGCTAACTTGAAATAAGTAATTATTCAAAAAGTATTAACAAAAATTTTCATTTCATGGTAAACATGCTATGAACCTAAAGCATGTTCAGGTTCATTTTTTTTGTATGCAAAAAATTAATATTTAAAGCTATCTAGACTGCATTATAAAATTTCCAAGAAGTCTCCTAAAAAAAAAAGGGGGGGGGGGGATAGTGGAAAAATATCGTGGAAGAATACCATGTAAGGAAATAGATCCTGTAACTAAATTGCATTTAGAGGAAAAAAATTTTTTCGTTTATAATGCTAATAGTGAGACACCCAGAAAAACCACACATTAGGCCAGGGTAAGCCAGGGAAAGATCATGTTAAAGAAAAGACCCCAAGTAAGGTTTTTTTTTTTTTTTCTTTAAACTTTGGTCGAGAATATGTTTGTATATTTTCAAAGAACAGCTCCAAGACCATGTGGATTTCTGCAACAAGGGATCCCGGAGAGAAACTGACCAGATTGCTCCAGCCTCAAAGACAGGAGAGACAGTTCAGAGATGGAAATGGTGGAAGACGTCTTGCCATGCTAGCAGTCAGCAGCTGTGCATCTCGGCAGGTTGCCCAGGATCAAACCAGAAAGGGTCGGACCTGCATTGCCACCATTTGTCCACCATCCAGAACTGAAATATCATTGCTGACATGTACACATAAGGAACTGTCGGACATTGAAACTTGGACTCAGAAATGTTGGACATTGAAATTGGGACTTAAAACATTTTTTGTCCTTGAAATGTTATGCTTAAGTTTTAAAATGTTTTGGGTTACGGATTCGCATTGTTATTGTTTTAATAGCCAGAGTTTTGTTCTTGGTGTGTAAGTTATAGTAGCTTAATAATAAAAAAAAGGGTGAGATGTGGGAAACTGATATAGGGTTAAGCCTCCGACTGACCTGCTGGCAAAGTCATAAACAATTCCCAACTTGGAGAGCACAGCCCTCTTAGCATAATTAGGCTTGACCTTATAACACTCCCTAGATCTTATCTGGGAAGCTAAGGGGCTGAGGAAGTTCAGGAAGTGTAACCATGGTGTAAACAAGTGAAACTCACAAGAACAGTGTAACTTTGGTAAACACTACCTTGTTGACCACTCAGTATAAAAAGCTTGGTAAGGCCTGAGCACAGGGAAGTCCTTCCTCTTGAGTTGGACTTGCCACCTGGTCCCTCAATATTCCCAAATTATCTCTTGTCTTTTCTTTTTCATTTGTTGTGCGGCTCCTCTTCGAGACCCGAACCCTGAACCACACAGGACATGGAGGAAAACACTTAGGACAACTAAATTTACTAATCTTTGTAAGAAATAGAATCCTAGCAAAGTAAAATTCTTCTAAAAAGTTACTGAAGACTTCCCATGATCCCTCTGTATATGCAAATCAGCGAAAGGGTATACTCTTTAAAAATATGATTGCTAACATTTACAGATTGTTGTTAAAATACTAAATCTGATTAGTCACCATAAATGAACAATCACTTGAAATATATAGCTTTGCTACAGTATTTGTTAAAATCTCAAAGGGCAACCATGTTCCTTACATTTGTTGCTTGTGTGAGAAAGAAAACTGTCGGGAAGAAATAAACAGAGGTTTCCTTCAGATGTCTAACTAAAATTAAAAATCAATATATTGGGCCTCATAAGCTAAATTAAATAATTTGTGTTTTGCCTCCTTAAACAAAGTTTATGTAAATTTACTTAAAGACTAATACCAGAAATTTAATTAATGTCATTTACTGTCCATAAATCAGGACAAGTAAAGTTACAAGAATAAATGTTATTTCAAACTGACTTAAATTAGCAAATTGGGCTAAGTGGATATTCAGGGGAACTTAGCTGTCACCTATTAAAATATAAACTACTACAATTTTTAAATAAGACCTCCATCATTATACCAAAAATACTAGGCAGGAACCAATTCCTGGAGCTTTAACAGTTTTTACTGATGGGTCATCTAATGGGAAAGTTGCCTATCATACTATAAATTCTGACCGAGTCATACTGACCAGTCTTACTTCTGTGCAAAGAATTGAGTTAGAAGCTATTAAGGCAGCGTTGCAAGATTTCCAACAGCCTGTTAACATAATTTCTGATTCCTCTTATGCTTGAAGCCTAGTGAATAGAATTGAAACTGCCCGGTTGAAATGGCTTAGTGACCAAAGTTTATTCTTACTATTTAAGTAAGTTCAACAGATTGTGCAGCAGACAACATACCCTTTTAATATCACCCACATCAGGGCTCACAGCATATTACCTGGCCCATTAACTAAGGGAAATGCACATACTGATCAATGGGTTGCTTTATTAAAAGAGGCTTCAGAGTCTCATCAGCTTTTAAAAATCCCTACTTGAAAAACAAAAAAGGGGGATGGTGGAGAAATCACCTTCGGGTAGGCTGCACCTAGCTTTAATTACTCTAAATTTTTTCACTTGTGATGCTGCTGGAAAGACACCTATGGAGCTACATTGGTGTCAGAATAAAACAAAAGAAAATGGTCTAGTTAAATGGAAGGATCCCGAATCTGGTTTATGGAAGTGACCTGACCCATTATTAAGCTTTGGCAGAGGGTACGCTTGTATATTCCCAGAGAATTTTCCCAAACCCTTATGGATTCCTGCTAGAAATATTAAACTGAATCAGGAATCTAGCCAGACATAAGATCTTGCACCTGGAGCCATAACATGTAGCTGTAAACAATCAACTACCTCAGCCACAGAGAGCAGTGACTCCAAGCAGTCCACTGAAGATAAGGAACAGGAGGAAGACAAACCAGACAATCAAAAGCCCAGAGACCACCTGGGACACGGTAAAGTGAAGTATGGTGACAATTAATTCAGGTAAAAACTATAGTTTCATACTTGTCTTAGAAGGCACATTTTTCCTTTACCTGGGAAGGAAAGCATAGCTATCCCAAAGTCAGAAGGCTCCAGTCAGTGTGTCAACTCAGTGCTCTGGAGACCCAGAACTGTAATTTAGATAGCATGCTGTCTCTGCTTCTGTGAATTGCTTTTTGTTTGTTTGGTTTTTTTTGTTTGCTAACTAGGTTCCTCATTCCAAACCTGGAGATAGCCAGTTTAAAATTAAGTTGTCAAGACCTAGAGCAAAGAATATTCTAACATGGTATTATTCTACAAGTTTTATTAATAATTTTTGATGCTTTACAACAGTATATTGTGCATTTATCCCAAACAAATTTAAAAATGAATTTGGATGTTTTACATGAGGGGATTTATTCCTTTCCACTGTGCGGAGGGCCTCCTGGGGAAGGCATTTAAGCATTCTGTATTGACCTATCTTGACTTTTTTTGTCAAGAGGAATCCAATTGCCTACAGCTGTTACCTGAGCTCTCTGTTCAAGCTGGGATCATGAAAAGCTGGTACCATGGATCTGTCTCTTTCCCAATGGCGTAAGCTGGGCCCTCTGTGGAGAAGAAACCTGGGTTCCCTATGATCAATGCCGGGTCCCCGCCAGCAGGCGGGGGGCTCCAAAGGCAGTTGCTGGGCATGGAGGCCAGAGGGACACAGGTTAACAAGGAGACAGAACTGAACCTCACAGCACCCTACTTGGCCCAGAGATGGTTGATAGTCAAAGACGGGTAAGACCCCAAAGCGTGGGGCGACCTAAGACAGGCACAGCCGGGAGCCAGGAGGAGAAAACTTTGGGTGCAACAAAGGAGGGACACAGACCCCCCACAATGGTGCACGGGCTTGACACTCGCCCTTTCTGAGGAACGTCTCCTGTCCCCATGGCTGCTTCTTGCTTCCCATGCCCAGCCCAGATCAGGAACCAAATAACAGAAGAGATTTGGTCCAGCTGAAAGCAGATTCCAGATAAATGGAGGCTTGGCTAACAGACCCTATGTCTAAATCTCGCCTAACAACAGGAATGCTCAGAGCCTTCACAAGGATGTAAAGTGATCCTCTTCATTAATATTTAAAGGGAAAATTAAGATTATTGTTAAAGTATTAAATTTGACAGCAAAATAGTTTTCAAATTAATGAAATTCAAGTTTACAAATTAATTACATTTGGCTAATTTGAAATAAGTAATTATTCAAAAAGTATTAACAAAAATTTTCATTTCATGGTAAACATGCTATGAACCTAAAGCATGTTCAGGTTCATTTTGTCTTGTATGCAAAATATTAATATTTAAAGCTATCTAAACTGCATTATAAAATTTCCAAGAAGTCTCCTAATTAAATAAAAAAAAGGGGGGGATAGTGGAACAATATCGTGGAAGAATACCATGTAAGGAAATAGATCCTGTAACTAAATTACATTTAGAGAAAAAATTTTTATCGTTTATAATGGTAATAGTGAGACACCCAGAAAAAACACACATTATGCTAGGGTTAGCCAGGGAAAGATCATGTTAATCAAAAGACCCCAAGTAAGGTTTTTTTTTTTTCCTTTAACATTTGGTCGAGAATATGTTTGTATACTTTCAGAGAACAGCTGCAAGACCATGTGGATTCCTGTAACAACGGATCACAGAAAGCCAACCACAAAGACAGAAGAGACAGTTCAGAGATGGAGATGGTGGAAGATGCCTTGCCATGCTGGCAGTCAGCAGCTGTGCAGCACTGCAGGGTGCCCAGGAACAGACCAGAAAGGACCGGACCTGCAATTTCCACCATCTAGAACCAAGATTTCATTGCTGGCATGTACACATGAACTTTTGGACATTGAAAAATGGGACAGAGAACTCCCCAAAACACCCCGAAGGCTGGGTGCCTTTGAAGCCCTAGCAAAGCTCAGAGCTAGGCGCCACCTCTGTTTGTCCAGACAATGGTAGCTGAAACTACTCCCCCATTTATTATTATGTAAATCCTTGCTGAGGGGCTAGTGTGCTTATTACTAGGGGGTCACCTGCCTAAGGTCTATGCTATGGGTGCATCCAAGATCAATACAAGCTTGGTGAGGCCTGAGCACAGAGGAAGTCCTTCGTGACTTGCCGACTGGTCCCCCAATATTGCAAAATTATCTCTTGTCTTTTTCTCTCCTTTGTTGTGCGGCTCCTCTTTCAGATACCGAACCCTACTCCACGCGGAACATGGAAGGAAACAATCAACACAAAACACAAGGATGGTTGAATGAACTGCAAGTCCAAAAGTGAATGTATGTTGGTATTGAGGGGGGGTGGTAGGATGGATGGTCATGGTTGCATTCATGAGGAACAGGGCGTTTTGTTAGTGCTGGCAGTGTAAATTGGGAATTTGAATTATTTTTTACATGGCAGACTATTGAATATTGTTAAACTATTGAAAGGATGGTCAGCTCGAGATGTGAAGTTTTATGCCACAACTGGTACAGTTTTGCCTTTAACATCATGGTCTAGAACAGCATTGTTGGATATTGGAGATACTGAGGAAGTGAGGTTTGACTTTATTTCACTTCTGGGGAGGGATCTAAGGAGGGAGCAGGTATGTGAGAAGGGAGTAATGTAGATTTATTTAATTGGGGCACCAGACAAGCCATTCCATACTGAGCCAGACACTTAGAATAAGGACAAGGAGAAGACTGAATGGGGATTTTATCCTCAACACTTTCTCATACTGGCAAGGAAGAAAAGAAGCTGATGTGTAATTTAGGTTTGGATTGGGTGGGTGGGATGGATGATGGTGGTCGCAGTCATGAGGAACAGGGTGTTCTTTTAGTGCTGGCAGTGTATCACAATGAATTTGATTTCCTTTTTACATGGTAGACTATTGAATATTGTTAAACTATTGACAGGATTCTCAGCTCAATATGTTGTTTTATGCCACAACTGGTACAGTTTTTATTTAACAACTTGCTCTAGAACAGCATTTGTGGATATTGTAGATACTAGTGAAGTGAGGTTTCACTCTGTTTCACTGATAATTCACTTCATGTTACATTTGGACCATACCTAAGTAAGATATTAGTAATAAGGGAAATTGGGTATGGTGTACATGAGTATTATCTTCCCAATTTTTCTGTAAATCTGGAACTATTCTAAAACAAAATTTTTATGAAAACTACACTCAAAATAATAGTAAATGTTAATATCTGAACATAGTGGAATGGACCACTGAAATGACTGTAGAGTTTAGAAAGTGGATTAGAGGAAACACCACCTCCCTGCCATATGCTAGACTATAGTGGAACTAAAGGAAGAGAGAGAGAGAGAGGGAGAAGGAGAGGAGAGAGAGAGAGAGAGAGAGAGAGAGAGAGAGAGAGAGAGAGAGAGAGAGAGAGAGAATAGAGACAGAGGTCAGTTTGGGAAAAATTTTAGTAGTTAAGAGGAAGGTCTCCGTTCTATAACCAGAGTATCTGAAATTTCTGCATCCTCTGCAAACCCTGTCCCTCTTGGAAGGTCAAGCTGAGGCTTTGTGATGTCAAGCCACACCACGGACAAACTGATTTTGGGCAACCAGACCTGAAATGAGTGGCTCATCATTAACCTAAAGATAATAAATAGAGGCCAGGACCCTTTCAGTAGTGTCTGTTGCCTTAAGATAGCGATACTTAATAAGACGATAGTGAAGACTAGTAGATATAAGGAATAAGACTCCAAACCCAAGGATGGAAGAAGAAACTGCAAGGCCAAAATTGAATTTATGTTTGTATTGGGGTCAGGTGGGCTGGATGATGGTGTTCGCAGTCATGAGGAACAGGGTGTTGTGTTAGTGCAGCCAGTGTATAGTAAAGAATTTGATTTCCTTTTTACATGGCAGACTATTGAATATAGCTAAACTATTGAAAGGATGGTCAGCTCAAGATCTGATGTTTTATGCCGAAAATGGTCCAGTTTTTCCTTTAACAACTTGTTCAAGAACAGCATTGCTGGATATTGGAGATACTAGTGAAGGGAGGTTTCACTCTGACTGTTTCACTGATGATTCACTTCATGTTACATTTGCCCCATACATAAGTAAGATATTAGTAATAAGCGAAATTGGGTATGTTGTACGTGGTTATTATCTTCACAATTTTTCTGTAAACCTGGAACTATTCTAAAATAAAACATCCATTAAAACAACACTCAAAATCCTAGAAATGGTAGCAACTGAACATAGTGGAATTGACCACTGAAATGACGAGGGCGTATGGAAATTGTATTAGAGGAAACACCACCTCCCTGCCATATGCTGGACTATAATGCAACTAGGTTAAATGAGAGAGAGAGAGACAGTTTGGGTAAAATTTTAGGAGTTTAGAAGAAGTTCTCTCTTCTATAACCAGAGTGTCTGAGATTTCTGCATCCTCTGCCACTCCCGCTCCTCCTGGAAGGTCAAGCTGAGGCTTTGTGATGTCAAGCCACACCATGGAAACCACTGAATTTGGGCAACCAGAGCTGAAGTGAGTCGCTCCTCATTAACCTAAAGACTATATAGAGGCCAGGACCCTGTGAGTAGTGTCTGTTGCCTCAAGATAGCGAAACTTAATAAGACGATGTTGTAGACTAGTAGAGATAAGGAATAAGACTCCAAACACGAGGATGGATGAAGAAACTGGAAGCCCAAAAGTGAAATTATGGTTGTGTTGGGGTGGGGTGGTGGGATGAATGGTGGTGGTCGCCGTCATGAGGATCAGGGTGTTGTGTTAGTGCTGGCAGTGTATAATAATGAATTTGATTTCCTTTTTACATGGCTGTCTATTGAATATTGTTAAACTATTGAAAGGATGGTCAGGTCCAGATTTCAAGTTTTATGCCACTTCTGGTCCAGATTTTTCATTAACAACTTGGTCTAGAACAGCAGTGCTGGATACTGGACATACTAGAGAAGTGAGGTTTCACTCTGTTTCACTGATGTTTCACTTTATGTTACATTTGCCCCATACATAAGTAAGCTATTAGTAATAAGGGAAATTGGGTATGGTGTACATGGTAATTATCTTCACAATTTTTCTATAAATATGGTCATATTCTAAAAAAAAATCCATTAAAACAACACTCATAATCCTAGGAAAAGTTAATATCTGAACATAGTCTAATGGACCACTGAAATGATGGTGGAGTATGGGAATTGTCTTAGAGGAAACAGCACCTCCCTGCCTATGCTGAAATATAATGGAACTAGAGGAAATTAGAGAGAGAGAGAGAGAGAGAGAGAGAGAGAGAGAGAGAGAGAGAGAGATCAGTTTGGGAAAAATTTTAGGAGTTATGAGGAAAGTCTCTGGTCTATAACAAAAGCGTCTGAGATTTCTGCATCCTCTTCCACCCCTGCCATTCCTGGTTGGTCAAGCTGTGGATTTGTGATGTCAAGGCACACAATGGCAACCACTGACTGTTGGCAAGCATAGCTGAAGTGAGTTGTTCCTCATTAACCTAAAGAGTATATATAGAGGCCAGGACCCTTTGAGTAGTGTCTGTTGCCTCAAGATAGCGAAACTTAATAAGATGATACTGTAGACAAGTAGAGATAAGGAATAAGACTCCAAACACAAGGATGGATGAAGAAACTGCAAGTACAAAAGTGAATTCATGTATGTATTGCGGGAGGGGGCGGGATGGATTGTGGTGGTCGCAGTCATGAGGAGCAGGGTGTTCTGTTAGTGCTAGCAGAGAATAATAATTAATTTGATTGCCTTTTTACACAGCAGACTATTGAATATTGTTAAACTATTGAAAGGAAGGTCAGCCCAAGTCGGAAGTTATGAGCAACAACTGGTGCAGTTCATCCTTTAACAACATGGTCTAGAACAGCATTGCTGGATATTGGACATACTAGAGAAATGAAGTTTCAACCTGTTTCACTGATGATTCACTTCATGTTACATATGCCCGATAATAAGTAAGATATTAGTAAAAAGGGAAATTGGGTATGGTGTACATGGTTATAATCTTCACTAATGTTCTGTAAATCTGGAACTATTCTAAAATAAAATATCCATTAAAACAACACTCAAAATCCTAGGAAATGGTAGAAACTGCACATATTGGAATGTACCGCTGAAATTATGGGGGAGTATGGCAATTGTCTTAGAGGAAACACCACCTCCCTGCCATATCCTGGAATATAATGGACCTAGAGGAAATGAGAGGGAGAGAGAGAACAGTTAGGGATAAATTAAAGGAGTAAGATGAAGGTCTCTGTTCTATAACCAGAGTGTGTGAGATTTCTCCATCCTCTGCCACCCCTGCCCCTCCTGGTTGGTCAAGCTGAGGCTTTTTGATGTCAAACCACACCATGGCAACCACTGATTTGGGGCAGCCAGGGCTAAAGTGAGTGGCTTCTCAATAACATATAAAGTATATATAGAGGCCAGGACCCTTTCACTAGTGTCTGTTGCCTAAAGATAGCGAAATTAAATAAGACGATAGTCTAGACCAGTAGAGATAAGAAATAAGACTCCAAACACAAGGATGGATGAAGAAAGTGTAAGTGCAAAAGTCAATTTATGTTTGTATTAGGGGTGGTGGTATGGATTTTCGTGGTGGCAGTCATGAGGAACAGGGTGTTGTGTTAGTGTTGGAAGTGTATAATAAAGAATTTTATTTCCTTTTTACATGGCAGCCTATTGAATATTGTTAAACTATTGACAGCAGGGTCAGCTCAAGATGTGAATATTTATGCCACAAGTGATTGAGTTTTTTCCTTCAACATCATGGTCTAGAACAGCATTGTTGTATATTGGAGATACGAGAGAAGTGAGGTTTGACCATGTTTCACTGATGAGGAGGCATCTAAGGAGGAGGCAGGCAAGTGAGAACGGAGTAATGTAGATTTCTTTATTTTGAGCACCAGACAAGCCAATCCATACTGAGCCAGACACTTAGCATAAGAACAAGGATAAGTCTAAATGGGGATTTTATTCCCAACACTTTCTCATACTGACAAGGAAAAAAGAAGCTGATGTTTACTTTAGGTTTGGATTGGGGCGGCCGGATGGATGGTGATGGTCGCAGTCATGATGAACAGGGTGTTGTCATAGTACTGGCAGTGGATAATAATGAATTTGATTTCCTTTTTACATGGTAGACTATTGAATATTGTTAACTATTGACAGGATGGTCGCTCAAGATCTGAAGTTTTATGCCGCTAATTGTCCAGGTTTTCCTTTAATAACTTGGTCTAGAACAGCATTACTGGATATTGGAGATACTAGAGAAGTGAGGTTTCACCCTGTTTCACGGATGATTCACTTCATCTTACATTTGCCCCCTAGTTAACTAAGATATTAGTAATAAGGGAAAATGGGTATGGTTTCCATGGTTATTATCTTCACAATTTTTCTGTAAATCTGGAACTATTCTAAAATAAAACAACCATTAAAACAACACTCATAATCCTAGGAAATGGTAGCAACTGAACATAGTGGAAAGGACCACTGAAATGACGGAGGAGTATGACAATTGTCTTGGGGCAAACACCAACTCCCTGCAATAGGATCACTATAATGGAACTAGAGGAAATGAGAGAGAGAGGCAGGTCAGTTTGGGAAAAATTTTAGCAGTTAAGAGGAAGGTCTCTGTTCTATAACCAGAGTGTCTGAGATTTCTGCATCCGCTGCCACCCCCACACCTCCTGGATGGTCTGGCTGAGGTTTGTGATGTCAAGACACACCATGGCAACCACTGATTTTGGGCAGTCAGAGCTGAAGTGTGTGACTCCTCATTAATCTGAAAAGTATATATAGAGGCCAGGAAAATTTGAGTAGTGTCTGTTGCCTCAAGATAGCGAAACTAAATAAGACGATAGTGTAGACTAGTAGAGGTAACGAATAAGACTCCAAACACAAGCATGGATGAAGAAACTCCTAATGCAACAGTGAACTTATTTTTGTATTGGGGGGTGGTGGGATTGATGGTGGTGGTCGCAGTCATGAGGAACATGGTGTTGTGTTAGTGCTGGCAGTGTATAATAAATAAATTGATTTCTTTTTACATGGCAGTCTATTGAATATTGTTAAACTATTCAAATGATCATAAGCGCAAGACCTGAAAGTTTATGCCACAAGTGGTCCAGTTTTTCCTTTAACAACTTGGTGTAGAACAGCATTGCTGGATATTGGAGATACTAGGGAAGTGAGGTTTCACTCTAACCGTTTCACTGCTGTTTCACTTCATGTTACATTTACTCCATACATAAGGAAGTCATTAGTAATAAGGGAAATTGTGTATGGTGTACATGGTTATTACCTTCACAACTTTTCTTTAAATCTGGAACTATTCTAAAATAAAACATCCATTAAAACAACACTCAAAATCCTATTAAATGGTAGCAACTGAACATAGTCGAATGGACCACTGAAATTACGGGGGAGTATGGGAATGGTCTTAGAGGAAACACCAACCCCCTGCCATATGCTGGACTATAATGGAACTAGAGGTAATGAGAGTGAGGGAGAGGACAGTTAGGCAAAAATTTAAGGAGTAAGATGAAGGTCTCTGTTCTATAACCAGATGTCTGAGATTTCGGCATCCTTTGCCACCCCCACCCCTCCTGGATGTTTAAGCTGAGGCTTTGTGATGTCAAACCACACAATGGCATCCACAGATTTTGTGCAGCCAGGGCTGAAATGAGTGGCTCTTCGATAACATAAAAAGTATATATAGAGGCAAGGACCCTTTGACTAGTGTCTGTTGCCTCAAGATAGAGAAACTTAATAAGACGATAGTCTAGACCAGTAGAGATAAGAAATAAGAATCCAAACAGAAGGATGGATGAAGAAAGTGTAAGTCCAAAATTCAATTTACGTTTGGATTGGAGCGGGGATGGTTTGGATTGTCGTGGTTGCAGTCATGCAGAACAGGGTGTTGTGTTAGTGCTGGAAGTGTATAACACAGAATTTGATTTCCTTTTTATATTGCAGACTATTGAATATTGTTAAACTATTGAAAGGATGGTCAGCTCAATATCAGCAGTTTTATGCCGCTAATGGTCCAGTTTTTCCTTAAACAACTTGGTCTAGAACAGCATTACTGGATATTGGAGATACTAGAGAAATGAGGTTTCACTCTGTTTCACTGATGATTCACTTCATCTTACATTTGCCCCTTAGTTAAGTAAGATATTAGTAATAATGGAAATTGGGTATGGTGTACATGGTTATTATCTTCACAAGTTTTCTGTAAATCTGGAACTATTCTAAAATAAAACATCCATTAAAGCAACACTCAAAATCCTAGGAAATATTAATATCTGAACACAGTGGAATGGACCACTGAAATGACGGGGGAGTATGGCAATTGTCTTGGAGGAAACACCACCTCCCTGCCATAGGATGGACTATAATGGAACTAGAGGAAATGAGAGAGAGAGAGGCAGGTCAGTTTGCGAAAAATTTTAGCAGTTAAGAGGAAGGTCTCTCTTCTATAACCAGAGTGTCTAAGATTTCTGCATCCTCTGGCAACCTCGCCCCTCCTGGATGGTCAACCTGAGGCTTTCTGATTTCAAGCCACACCATGGCAACCACTGATTTTGTCCAGCCAGAGCTGAAGTGAGTGGCTCCTAATTAACTTAAAAGTATATATAGACCAGGACATTTTGAGTAGTGTCTGTTGCCTCAAGATAGCGAAACTAAATAAGACGATAGTGTAGACTAGTAGAGATAAGGAATAAGACTCCAAACACAAGCATGGATGAAGAAACTGCAAGTACAACATTGAACTTTTGTTTGTATTTGGGGGTGGGGGGGACTGATGGTCGTGGTCGCAGTCATGAGGAACATGGTTTTGTGTTAGTGCTGGCAGTGTATAATTAAGAATTTGATATCCTTTTTACATGGCAGACTATTGAATATTGTTAAACTATTGAAAGGATGGTTATTGAAAGGATCACAAGCTCAAGACCTGAAGTTGTATGCCACAACAGGTCCAGTTTTTCCTTTAACAACTTGGTCTAGAAAAGCATTGCTGGATATTGGAGATACTAGAGAAGTGAGGTTTCACTCTGTTACACTGATGTTTCACTTCATGTTACATTTACTCCATACATAAGTAAGTCATTAGTAATAAGGGAAATTGGGTATGGTGTACATGGTTATTACCTTCACAACTTTTCTTTAAATCTGGAACTATTCTAAAATAAAACATCCATTAAAACGACACTCAAAATCCTAGGAAATGGTAGCAACTGAACATAGTGGAATGGACCACTGAAATGACGGGGGAATATGGGAATTGTCTTAGAGGAAACACCAACTCCCTGCCATATGCTGGACTATAATGGGACTAGAGGAAATGATAGGGAGGGAGAGGACAGTTAGGGAAAAATTTAAGGAATAAAATGAAGGTTTTTGTTCTATAACCAGAGTGTCTGAGATTTCTGCATCCTCTGACAACCCTGCCCCTCATGTTTGGTCAAGCTGAGGCTTTGTGATGTCAATCCACACCATGGCAACCACTGATTTTGGGCAGCCAGAGCTGAAGTGAAGGCTCCTCATTTATTTAAAAATTATATATAGAGTCCAGGACAATTTGATTAGTGTCTCTTCCCTCAAGATAGCGAAACTTAAAGAGTTGATAGTGTAGACTATTAGAGATAAGGCATAAGACTCCAAACACAAGCATGGATGAAGAAACTGTAAGTTCAAAAGTGAATTTTTGTTTGTATTGAGGGAGTGGGATGGATGTTCGTGGTGTCAGTCATGAGGAACAGGGTGTTGTGTTAGGGCTCGCAGTTTATAATAAAGAATTTGATTCCTTTTTACCTGGCTGAATATTGAATATTGTTAAACTATTGAAATGATGGTCAGCTCAAGTTGTGAAGTTTTATGTCGGAACAGGTAGAGTTTTTCCTTTAACATCATGGTCTAGAACAGCAATGTTGGATATTCGATGTACTAGAGAAGTGAGTTTTGTCTCTGTTTCATTGATGAGGAGGGATCTATGGAGGGGGCAGGCATGTGAGAAGTGAGTAATGTAGATTTCTTTAGTTGGGGCACCGGACAAGCCATTCCATACTGAGCCAGGCCCTTAACATAAGGACAAGGAGAAGTCTGAATGGGGATTTTTTCTCAACACTTTCTCATACTGTCAAGGAAAAAAGAAGCTGATGCTTAATTTAGGTTTTGATTGGGGGGTGGGATAGATGGTGGTGGTCGCAGTCATGAGGAACAGGGTGTAGTGTTAGTGCTGGCAGTGTGTAATATTGAATTTGTTTTCCTTTTTATAGTAGACTATTGAATATTAAACTATTGAAAGGATGGTCAGCTCAAGATGTGAAGTTTTATGCCACAACTGGTCCAGTTTTTCCTTTAACAACTTGGTCTAGAACAGCACTGCTGTATACTGGAGATACAATTGAAGTAAGGTTTCACTGTAACTGTTTCACAGATGATTCACTTTATGTTACATTTGCCCCATACATAAGTAAGATATTAGTAATAAGGGAAATTGGGTATGGTGAACATGGTTATTATATTGACAATTTTTCTTTAAATCTGTAACTATTCTAAAATAATACATCCATTAAATCAACTCTAAAAACCCTAGGAAATGGTAGGAACTGAACATAATCGAATGAACCCCTGAAATGACGGGGGACTATGGGATTTGTCTTAGAGGAAACAACAACTCCCTGCCATATGCTGCACTATAATGGAATGAGAGGAACTGAGAGATAGAGCGAGGAAAGTTTGGGAAAAATTTTAGGAGTTAAGAGGTAGGTCTCTGTTCTATAACCAGAGTGTCTGAGATTTCTGCATCCTATGCCAGCCCCGCCCCTCGTGTATTGTCAAGCTGAGGCTTCGTTATGTCAAGCTACACCATGGAAACCACTGATTTTGGGGAGCCAGTGCTGAAGTGAGTGGCTCCTCAATAACATAAAAAGTATACATAGAGGCCAGGACCCTTTGACTAGTGTCTGTTGCCTCAAGGTAGAGAAACTTAATAAGACGATAGTCTAGACCAGTAGAGATAAGAAATAAGAATCCAAACACAAGGATTGATGAAGAAACGGTAAGTCCAAAACTCAATTTATGTTTGTATTGGGGGGGGGGGTGGTATGGATTGTCGTGGTGGCAGTCATGAGGAACAGGGTGTTGTGTTAGGTTTCAAAGTTTATAATAAAGTATTTGATTCCTTTTTACATGGTAGACTATTGAATATTGTTAAACTATTGACAGTATGGTCAGCTCAAGATAGGAAGTTTTATGCCACAACTGGTCCAGTTTTTCCTTTAAAAACTTGGTCTAGAACAGCATTACTGGATATTGGAGATACTAGAGAACTGAGGTTTCACTCTGTTTCACTGATTATTCACTTCATCTTACATTTGCCCCCTAGTTAAGTAAGATATTAGTAATAATGGAAATTGGGTATGGTGTACATGGTTATTATCTTCACTAGTTTTCTGTAAATCTGGAACTATTCTAAAATAAAACATGCATTAAAACAACACTCAAAATCCTAAGAAACATTAATATCTGAACACAGTGGAATGGACCACTGAAATGACGGGGGAGTATGGCAATTGTCTTTGAGGAAACACCACCTCCCTGCCATAGGATGGACTATAATGGAACTAGAGGAAATGAGAGAGGGAGAGGCAGGTCAGTTTGGGAAAAATTTTAGCAGTTAAGAGGAAGGTTTCTGTTCCATAACCAGAGTTTCTGAGATTTCTGCATCCTCTGACAACCCTGCCCCTCCTGGATGGTCAAGCTGAGGCTTTGTGATGTCAAGCCACACCATGGCAACCACTGATTTTGGGCAGCCATAGCTGAAGTGAGTGGCTCCTAATTAACTTAAAAGTATATATAGATGCCAGGACACTGTGAGTAGTGTTGTTGCCTCAAGGTAGCGAAACTAAATAATAAGATAGTGTAGACTAGTAGAGATAAGGAAGAAGACTCCAAACACAAGTATGGTTGAAGAAACTGCAAGTCCAACGGTGAATTTATGTTTGTATTGGGGGGTGGGGTCAGATGGATGTTGGTGGTCACAGTCATGTGAAAGATGGTGTTGTGTTAGTGCTGGCAGTGTATAATAAAGAATTTGATTTCCTTTTTAAATGGCAGACGATTGAATATTGTTAAACTATTGAAAGGATGATAAGCTCAAGACCTGAAGGTTTATGCCACAACTGGTCCACTTATTCCTTTAATAACTTGGTCTAGAACAACATTGCTTGATATTGGAGATACTAGAGAAGTGGGGTTTCTCTCTAACTGTTTCACTGATATTTCACTTCATGTTACATTTGCTCCATACATAAGTAAGTCATTAGTAATAAGGGAAATTGGGTATGGTGTACATGGTTTTTACCTTCACAACTTTTCTGTAAATCTAGAACTATTGTAAAATAATACATCCATTTAATCAACTCTAAAAACCCTAGGAAATGGTAGGAACTGAACATAGTCGAATGGACCCCTGAAATGACGGGGGACTATGGGATTTGTCTTAGAGGAAACACCAACTCCCTGCCATATGCTGCACTATAATGGAACTAGAGGAAATGAGAGAGAGAGCGAGCACAGTTTGGGAAAAAATTTAGGAGTTAAGACAAAATTTAAGGAGTAAGATGAAGTTTTCTGTTCTATAACCATAGTGTCTGAGATTTCTGCATCCTTTGCCCCCCCGTCCCTCCTGGATGGTCAAGCTGAGGCTTTGTGATTGAAGGGACAGAACGGAACTTGAAAGAACTAAGCAGAACTAAGCAGAAATGCACCCTCCTCCCTCTTCAAGGACGAGGCAGAGACATGTTCTTCTCCCTCTCCTCTATCTTGTCTTGCAAGGCTGGGCCCTCAGCCCTAGCCACACCCCCCCGAGAGTGACCCCAAGAATGCTGGTATTGTCCTAACTCTCCCAACCACCCACCTGAGTGGACCAATGAAGTTCCAGAAATGTAGTTAAGGTCCTAATAAGGCTATAGTGGAAGATGGCTCCAACCTTCAGAAGGTGATGGTCACTTCCTGACCCTTATGCTTTAAAACCCTGACCAATCTCTGTAACTCACGTCACCCCTAAAGCCCACCCCAAATACATAGCCCTATATAAACTTTGTTCTCCTGGGACATGCTGTCTCGCCTCACCGCTGCACCGGATAGAGGCTGGGAGCCAATTCTAGAATTGATCAATAAAGACTCATTGCTTTTGCATCAGAGGAAGCTCCCTGTTGGTGGATTATTGGGGACCCCAAACTCTGGGAATAACATTTTGGGGGCGCGCCCGGGATCCCCAGGAAAAACCCACGAGGGACCCCACTCCGAGAGTCTGCTGTCCGCGGTAAGTGTCTGTGTGTTGTCTGTTCTATCCTATGCGAGCTCGCTTCTGCAATCTGGCCTGATGAGATCTAAGTGGACGCACTGGTGGATCTCAGGCAGGAGGAGTCAAGGGACGCCTTGAACCTCCATCTGGCGGTTTGTAAAAGCCCCATCTGGTGGGATGTAAAAGCCCCATCGGGCGGGGTGTAAAAGGCCCATCTGGCGGGTTGTAAAAGCCCCATCTGGCTTTTTTTCAGTTTTTCGTCCACGGCGTCTCTGTTCTTAGGTGTCTCTGTTTGTTTTGTGTCTGTGTTCTTTTGTTTGATTTTGTGGACTCACTGGACGGACGCTATGGCACAGACTCAAACGACTCCTTTAAGCATTATGGTCGTTTTAAAGTCAAGGGCCGGGCCAAACCTGCTGGCCAGCCTCAGGTGTGGTTTTCCAGAACTGCTGAGAACTTGGGACCTTGACCTTACTGAATTCAAATGATAAAAAACTTATGTCTTGAGTTTTTGAAGATTTTTCTTAAAAATGTTACTGATTGAGAAAAACTGTGTGTTGTGGTAGCTAAATGCCTTTGCTGAATGAATGTCTGGTAAAGTATGAGAGTGTGGAGGGAGGGGGCCTGCCCCCTCCTCTCCTTTGTGTGGTTTCACAACTTTGGTCAGGCGGGTACCTGAGTAAAGCTCTGTAAAAACAGGTCAGCCCTCCCTTTTCTGTCTCTCGTCACCGATCATCATGAGGTCGGGACAAAGTAAACCTGCTGTTCTTAATTACATGTTAAAAAAATTTTTTTAAGGAATAAAATAGAGATTGTAATATTAAAATGAATGCTAAAACACTGAGGAAGCATGAGTGAACTGAGTGAACAGCTGTTTGTTTGTGTAGAACTAACCAATTTGCTACCAAGAGGGGAACTGGAGGCAGTCTTAACTCCTCCGGTAGGTTCTCACCAAAACGTTGGTCAAGAATTCTGTTCTGGGACATGGGTGCCAGGAGTGCCCCCACGCCCGTCTGGGGAGTTGGGCTTTGTTTTTTTTATCTGCTCAGCTCCAGTCTGTACTAGTCTTCTGAGAGTGTGAATACGAGTGTTTATCTATTTTGGCTGCTCATTACTAGTCTGTGTAAAGTGAAAGCTACTTTGATTTATTTTGCATTTCTGTTAATTCATCTGGCTGAACGTTTGGACTGGACCCGCGGTGGGCTGCAAGAATCTCTAGCAATTCTCAGAGTCTTTTGCTCGCCACTACAGAAGGAATCAGCCAACTCAGTTAATATAAATTTCTGTCTATCAGTTGCTCTTACCTGGGTTGTAAATCGCTGTAAATCCAAGATTGCTTAGTTTTGAGATTGCTTATAAAAGAGTAAAAGAAAAAAAAATCTGTGAGGAAAAGCAGCCTGGGCTGAGAGAAGTGGGGCGGGGGAGGGTTGGCAGTTATGCTGCTGGCTGCAAACCTAACAGGTCTTATCAATGAACTTCAATGTTGCAAAAAATAACTGTAAGCACAGACATTCTCTGCCCTGGTTTATTCTTTTAACCCCTCCAATGCTGAATCAGACCGATACCTGTTCTTAGTTTTATCACAAAAGGTCTAAATATATCTTAAGAGTAAAAGTACATTTAAAATATGTTCATACATATTAATCTAAAATTGGTGAATGTTCACCTTTGATAATCATTAAAGGATTAAGGTTTCTAAGAATAAAATAAAACAACAACTGAACTCCCGCTAGAAAAGTGGAGGAGGAACAAAGCTAGAATCTGGTGCAGGCTAAGCTGGAGAAGGCCTAGGTGCTGGCATGAAGGTGCGGTGCCTGCTGCAGGGCAGAGCTTGTGGGCGCAAGCAGCTGCAGGCAGAAGCCAGTGAGCGCTTCTCTGCTGGCTACATCCAGTGAACCCCTGCTTGAGTCCATACCACTGCAAAAGGGCAGCGGCTTCCAGGATTTGCTGGGGGACACTCTGGCTGGGCCCCTGGGAGACCCTAGGCTGGAAGAGGAGGGGTTAATATCTCCTTCCAGTGCACTCCCTTGAAAGAGGCCTGGTTGCTGCTCTGCCACAAAGGGAACTGGCAAAAAGGCAAAAGGCAGGGCCCTAAGGGTTCACAAAAAAGCACTCTCCCTGGACCTGGGAGCTATCAGGACTTTGAAATTCTCCAAGAGAGGAGGAGTCTGACTCAGACTGGACAAAACCTCCTTGGGTTAGAAAAACCGGAGGCTGCATATTGAACTTATAGACTGCAGTTTGCTGGGCAGAGGTCCAAGCCCAGTTATATAGGGGTTAAGCTACCTTGTACAGCAAAACAACTTTCTCCTGTGCCAGAATACATTGTAAAAAAATTGAATGCATGATAAACCAGTAAGCTGGAACAAGTAAAATAGGGAAACTGAGAAGAAATCCTATCTTCCCTAAACCAATGACACTTGGGAGTAAATGCTTTGCATTTTCCTCTCTAAAACAAAGGTTAAATCGTTTATGTAAGTCTGATTAGTGTCATTGTTTGTCCACACCCAGGGACAAATGAAGTTAAAAAATAAGCCTTATTTTGATTAGTTCCTTTATTCAGGAGGAGCCAACCCGGTCCCTCCCTGCAACATAAATGATAAAATATATGTTAAGGAATTTTAAAATTGCTCAAACCTCGCTGCCTTGGGTCCAGTTCTGCATGTGTAAGAAGAGACAGAGTAAAGGCCAGAAGAAGCTGGCAAGGCCATCCAAAACACCCAGCCACTATTGGCCAGAGCCGCCTGAGGCAGACCTCCTCGGACTGACATCAGCTGACTCTGACTAGGACAGATTGGGCTCTTTCAAACTGGGCCCCCATGAGCCAATGGTCAAAATGAAGATCAGGGCCCAGACTGGGAACTTTATGATTGATGTAGCGGCAGAGCACTCGGTAGTTACTCAGAAGGTGCTCCCCTCTCAGGACAGGAAGTCACCAATATTGGAGCTACCAGTACAGTACCACAGCTGCAGACTGTTCTGCAACCCCCGCCAATGTCAGTTAGGCGGCCATCAGGTGGTTCATGAATTCCTATATTTACCAGTTGACCTGGTCCCTCTAATGGCAGAGACCTTTTAGCCAAAATGGAAGCAGAAACCACTTCTACCGCAGATGGCTCACCATAGCCATGCCTAGCTGAAGAGACCTCTCCAATGATCCTGTCCTTAGCAGTGCCAAGAGAGAAAGAATGAAGACTTTATACCCCCCAGCCAATAGACCCCACATCTGTTCTTGTCAGGCCCCCATCAGGGGAATTGGGCAATGTTTCTGTTCTCTGCCAAAATTCCCAAGAATGTAAAAGTACTTGTTCACTGAAAAGGTATAAATGTAAATGTTTATTTGATATTTATATATCTACTCAGGTATAAATATTTGTAAGATAAATAAAACCCCCGCTTAGTTTCCTGGTGTATTCTGGAGGAGCCTATTCAGTCTTGACAGTGCCAATGGCACCAGTAACATCTAAAAAGACACCAGTTCTAAAAGCCACCAGACAAACTGCCTTTTTCTTGGACATCAAAGAGGACTGGGGACCTCAGAAAGAACGCGGTAACTCTTTCGTTTCTAGTCATGCCAGAAAGCCTGTACCCCTAACTTGTACGTAATCTCTTACGGAAATTACAAGCCACCCATAAGCTTGTTCGAGATGCCCTGCCAGTGCCACCTAGGACTCTGTACATCCTTTCCAGCCTGGGGACTCGATGTGGGTAAAAAAGTTCACGACCCAAGGACTCACCCCAACTTGAAAAGGACTATACTTGCAGAAAATTGTATAATAGACACAGATGATGCCTGCATCTTCATAAACATGTCTTCAGAAAGACAAGGACAATTTTACCTTATATAGAAAGGTCAAAGTGTGGACTTTAGTCACCTCCCTAAAATGTTTGTATAGCCCTGCCATATCTCATGTTTAGAAGCGGAGGATTTGACTGCCTGAAGAGGCCATGATGCCAATATTATGTTTCATTGTGTTAATGTGTTGTATTAACCGTCAATTCTCTTACAGGTTTAAATGTAGCTGTAACTGGCAAATGTCCAGTCTCCCACACTGAGGAACATTGTTATAGCTATGTGTTAGTTGTCCTGGAAGGGGACTATGTGGGGTGAACTCCAAAAGTAAAGGGTGTCCAGCTGCCAAGAGGGCAGATGCCCAACTGGGCAAAGGAGAATACCCATCATGTTTTAGTCTCTATCGAAAGACAGTTGACAGTTGGCAGCCTGTATACTATGTTGTAGGACTGTGTGACCATGCCCATGTCAGAGGTGGCACAACACCTCAACTGTAGAATACTGGGAAAAGCCTGTTTGGAATAGAAGGTCTGAGGCATAGTTATGCATTTCTAAAGAACATAGAAAGAAGGTTTAAAGGCTGGTTTGAAAGTATAAAATTTATAAAAGTTGTGTACATAAAAAAAAAAGAAATGTTAAAAGAAAATGAATCAAATGGTACAGGCCAGTAAGTCAGAAAGAGTAAATAACTTACAGTCTGCCTCACTAAACCGAGGGTAAATAGTTATGCCAAAGTACATAGAAAGAACTGATAAAAGAAATCCAGCAGTTACTGTTTTGTTATAACTCTGAAGAGTCCAGGAGAAAGAACTAACAAGAAAAATCAGAAGATCTTAGAGCAGATCAGTATGTTTTTCTCCTTATATAATTCCTCTAAAATTTGGCAATGCTAAATAAGTCATGGCAATACATTTCTTTGCATGAAATCAATAAGACCGGTTTTCAATAGTGATTTTATTGACCGGAAACTTTGACTGGAGTATCATGTTTTAAAAAAAACCTGTCTGAGCTCTGAAGACTTGAAGCCAAAAAAAGTGCCACAGGAAAGGCCTGGTATCCTACTTGGAAACCCTGAAGATGGCTGGTGCTGGAGCGTCAGGCCCATGCCGTACCATCACTGGCGGTTGGTAAGAGTAGAAGGGGAGCAATAAGGATGCCTCTGCGTCCCTGCGGAACCCCACACACTCTGGGCCACAACGAGTAGGAAGGCTACTGAGATGGGCCTTAAAGCCTAGAGCGTGGGCTCAGGTGGACTTTCTACACGTGAGGGATTCACCTAATGCAGCAGATACTGCAGGCAGGCCTGATGGCAGCTGGATGGCTTGGCTTCCTGGCCCTACGGGACACATTAAGATTCAATCATGAAATTCCAGCAAAAGAAGTCAGTTACCATTCTTGATGTGTTTATGCAAACATCAGGCCAAATTGAAAACAGTAGATAAATAGGTCTTGATTTGGCTTTTTGATAGCCATAGAGGAATTTTAAGAAGAAAAATCCTATTTCAATAGAAGTTGTTAAAGCTTCTTTCCCTTCCACCAAACCATTTGTTATAGTTTGTCTCTGCCAGGTCACAAGCCCAGCTCCTTCTGTGCCCAGGACAGCAGGGAGCCTGACTGGAAGGTGACCTCTGACTAGACACTCCCGCTGCAGATCACCCTCAAGAAGACAGCGAACCTTGGCGGACCCCTTGTAACCCTCCTGATGCTTTTGACTTTCGGGCCTTGCATTATCAACAGACTAGTCCAATTTGTCAAGGAATGTAGGAAAGTAATTCAGTTAATAGTTCAGTCCGTCTCATGATTGAGCCGGAAGTTCCAAGACAAGGGAGGAATGAAGGGACAGAACTGAACTTGAAAGAACTAAGCAGAACTAAGCAGAAATGAACCCTCCTCCCTCTTCAAGGACAAGGCAGAGATATGCGCTTCTCACTCTCCTGTATCTTGTCTTGCAAGGCTGGGCCCTCAGCCTAAGCCGCCGCCCCCCCCCCCCCCCCGAGAGTGACCACAAGAATGCTGGTATTGTCCTAACTCTCCCAACCACCCACCTGAGTGGACCAATGAAGCTCCAGAAATGTAGCTGAGGTCCTAATAAGGCTATAGTGGAGGATGGCTCCAACCTTCAGAATGTGATGATCACTTCCTGACCCTTATGCTGTAAAACCCTGACCAATCTCTGTAACTCACGTCACTTCTAAGGCTCACTCCAAATAGCTAGCCCTATATAAACTTTGCTCCCCTGGGACACGGTCTCTGGCCTTACCGCTGCGCCTGATAGAGGCTGGGAGCCAATTATAGAATTGATCAATAAAGACTTGTTGCTTTTGCATCGGAGGAGGCTCCCTGGTGGTGGATTATTGGGGACCCTGAACTCTGGGCATAACAGTGATGTCAAACCACACCATGGCAACCACTCATTTTGGGCAACCAGGGCTGAAGTGAGTGGCTCCTCAATAACATAAAAAGTATATATAGAGGCCAGAACCCTTTGAGTAGTGTCTGTTGTCTCAAGATAGCGAAACTTAATAAGACGATAGTCTAGACTAGTAGAGATAAGGAATAAGACTCCCAACACAAGGATGGATGAAGAAACTAAGTCCAAAAGTCAATTTATGTTTGTATGGGTTGGGGGGTGGTATAGATTGTCGTGGTGGCAGTCATGAGGAATAGCGTGTTGTGTTAGTGCTGGAAGTGTATAATAAAGAATTTGATTTCCTTTTTACATGGCAGACTATTTAATATTGATATACAATTGAAGGGATGGTCAGCTAAAGATGTACAATTTTATGCCACAACAGGTAGAGTTTTTCCTTACCATCATGGTCTAGAACAGCATTGTTGTATATTTGAGATTCTAGAGAAGCGAGGTTTGACTCTGTTTCAATGATGAGGATGGATCAAAGGAGGGTGCAGGCATGTGTGAAGGGAGTAATGAAGATTTCTTTATTTGGGACACCAGACAAGCCATTCCATACTGAGTCAGACCCTTAGCATAAGGAAAAGGAGAAGTCTGAATGGGGATTTTTTCTCAACACTTTCTCATACTGTCATTGAAAAAAGAAGCTGATGCTCAATTTAGGTTTGGATTGAGGCTGCGGAATGGATGTTGGTGGTCACAGTCATGGGGAACAGGGTGTTGTCATAGTGCTGGCAGTGTATAATAATGAATTTGATTTCCTTTTTACATGGTAGATTATTGAATATTGTTAAACTATTGAAAGGATGGTCAGCTCGAGATCTGAAGTTTTATGCCGAAAATGTTCCAGTTTTTCCATTAATTACTTGGTCTAGAATAGCACTGCGGGATACTGGAGATACTAGAGAAGTGAGGTTTCATTGTAACTCTTTCAGTGATTATTCACTTCATGTTACAATTGCCCCATACATAAGTAAGACATTAGTAATAAGGGAAGTTGGGTATGGTGTACATGGTTATTATCTTGACAATTTTTCTGTAAATTAGGAACAATTCTAAAATAAAACATCCATTAAAACAATGCTCAAAATTCTAGGAAATGGTAGCAACTGAACATAGTGGAAAGGACCACTGAAATGATGGGGGAGTATGGGAATTGTCCTTGAGGAAACAACACCTCCCTCCCATATGCTGGACTAATGGAACTAGAGGAAATGAGAGAGAGTGAGGACAGTTTGGGAGAAAAATTTAGGAGTTAAGAGGAAGGTATCTGTTCTGTAACCAGAGTGTCTGAGATTTCTGCATCCTTTGCCACCCCCGCCCCTCCTGTATGGTCAAGCTGAGGCTTTGTGATGTCAGACCACACCATGGCAACCACTGATTTTGGGCAGCCAGGACTGAATTGAGTGGCTCCTCAATAACCTAAAAAGGATATGTAGAGGCCAGGATCGTTTGAGTAGTGTCTCTTGCCTCAAGATAGCATAACTTAATAAGACGATAGTCTAGACTAGTAGAGATAAGGAATAAGACTCCAAACACAAGAATGGATGAAGAAATTGTAAGTCCAAAAGTCAATTTATGTTTTTATTGGGGTGGGGTATGGATGGTCGTGGTGGCAGTCATGAGGAACAGGTTGGTGTGTTAGTGCTGGAAGTGTATAACACAGAAATTGATTTCCTTTTTACATGGCAGTCTATTGAATATTGTTAAACTATTGACTGGATGGTCAGCTCAAGATGTGAATTTTTATGCCACAAGTGATTGAGTTTTTCCTTTAACATCATGTTCTAGAACAGCATCGTTGTATATTGGAGATACTAGAGAAGTGAAGTTTGACTCTGTTTCACTATTCAGGATGGATCTAAGGAGGGGGCAAGCATGTGAGAAGGGAGTAATGTAGATTTCTTTAGTTGGGGCACCAGACAAGCCATTCCATACTGAGTCAGACACTTAGCATAAGGACAAGGATAAGTCTGAATGGGGATTTTATTCCCAACACATTCTCATACTGTCAAGGAAAAAGGAAGCTGATGTTCAATTTTGGTTTGGATAGGGGTGGTTGAATGGAAGGTGGTGGTTCAAGTCATGATGAACAGGGTGTTGTCATAGAGCTGGCAGTGTATAAAAATGAATTTTATTTCCTTTTTACTTGGTAGACAATTGAATATTGTTATACTATTGAAATGATCATGAGCTCAAGTCCTGAAGGTTCATGCCACAACTGGTCCAGTTTTTCCTTTAACAACTTGGTCTAGAACAGCATTGCTGAGTATTTGAGATACTAGAGAAGTGATGTTTCACTCTACTTCACTGATGATTCACTTCATGTTACATTGTCCCCATACATAAGATATTAGTAATAAGGGAAATTGGGCATGGTGTACATGGTTATTATCTTGACGATTTTTCTGTAAATCTGGAACTATTCTAAAATAAAACATCCATTAAAACAACAATCAAAATCCTAGGAAACGTTAATATCTGAACTTAGTGGAATTGACCACTGAAATGAGGGGTAGCATGGCAATTGTCTTAGAGGAAACACCACCTCCCTGCCATATCCTGGACTATAATGGAACTAGAGGAAATGAGAGAGAGAGAGAGGTCAGTTTGGGAACATGTTTAGGAGTTAAGAGGAATGTCTCTCTTCTATAAGCAGAGTGTCTGAGATTTCTGCATCCTTTGCCACCCCCGCCCCTCCTGGATGGTTAAGCTGAGTCTTTGTGATGTCAAGCCACACCATGGCAACCACTGATTTTGGGCAACCTAAGCTGAAGTGAGTGGCTCCTCATTAACCTAAAGAGTATATATATTCCAGATGAAATTTTGGAGACTTCTTTCTAGATCTATGAAGTATGCCGTTGGTATTTTCATGGGAAGTGCGTTGAATTTAGATTCCTTTGGGTAGTATGGACATTTTAATGATGTTAATTCTAGCAATCCATGAACACAGTATGTTCTTCCATCTGTTTATGTCTTCCTCTATATCTTTTTTTAACGTCCTGTAGTTATCTGAGTAGAGGTCTTTTACCTCTTTAGTTAAGTTTATTCTTAGGTAGCTTAATTTTTTTGTTGCAATGGTAAACGGGATTGTTTTTATAATCTCTCTTTCTGAAAGTTCACTATTGGTGTATAGAAATGCCTCAGATTTCCGAGGTGTTAGGTTTGTGTCCTGCTACATTGCCAAATTCATGTATTAAGTCTAGTAGCTTTTTGATTGAGTCTCTAATGTTTTGTATGTATAATATCATGTCGTCTGCAAATAAGGACAGTTTTACTTCCTCTTTTCCAATTTGGGTGCCTTTTATTTCTTCATCTTGCCTAATTGCAATGGCTAACACTTCCAGTACTATGTTGAACAGGAGTGGTGAGAGGGGGCATCCCTGTCTTGTTCCTGTTCTTCGGGGAAATGGTGTTAGTTTTTGTGCATTGAGTATGATGTTGGCTGCGGGCCTGTCATATATGGCTTTTATTATGTTGATTTATGATACTTCTACTCCCGCTCTACTGAGAGTTTTTATCAAAAATGGGTGTTAAAATTTGTCATATGCTTTTTCTGCATCAATTGATAAGACCATGTGGTTTTTTTCTTTCAATTTGTTTATGTGATGTATCACGTTTATTGATTTGGGGATATTGTACCATCCTTGCATCCCTGGGTTACATCCTACTTGGTCATGGTGTATGATCTTTCTGATGTACTGCCGGATCCGATTTGCTAAGATTTTGTTGAGGATTTTGGCATGTATGTTCATTAGGGATATTGGCCCGAAATTCTCTTTCATTGTGTTGTCTTTACCGGGTTTTGGTATTAGGGTGATGCTGGCTTCATAGAATGAGCTTGGAAGTGTTCCTTCCTCTTGAATTTTTTGTAGTAGTCTGAGGAGGAAAGGTTTTAGTTCTTCCTTGAATGTTTGGTCAAACTCCCCTGTGAAGCCGTCTGGTCCTGGGCTCTTCTTTGATGCAAGCTTTTTCATGACTGCTTCAATTTCTTCCATAGTTTTTGGCCTGTTGAGATTTTTAGATTCTTCCTGATTGAGTTTTGGAATGTTGTATTTTTCTAGGAATTTGTCCATTTCCTCCAGGTTGTCTAGTTTGTTGGAGTAGAGCTGTCCATAGTATTTTTTAACAATCATTTGTATTTCTGTGGTGTCTGTTGTTATTTTTCCTCTATCATTTCTGATTTTGTTTATTTGGGTCCTCTCTCTTTGCTTCTTGGTGAGTCTGGCTAGAGGTTTGTCAATCTTGTTTATCCTTTCAAAGAACCAGCTCTTGGTTTCATTGATTTTCTGTATTGTTTTTCTGGTCTCTATGTCATTTATTTCTGCCCTAATCTTTATTATCTCCTTCCTTCTGATCACTCTGGGTTTACTTGTTGCTCTCTTTCTAATTCTTTGAGTTGTAGAGTTAGGTGATTTCTGCCATTTTTTCTTGTTTTTTTGAGATAGGCCAGTAGAGCTATAAACTTCCCTCTCAGGACTGCTTTAATTGTGTCGCATAGGTTTTGGATTGTTGTGTTTTCATTGTCATTAGTTTCCAGGAGGTTTTCAATTTCTTCTTTGAACTCATTGGTACCCCAATCAATATTTAATAGCATGCTATTCAGCTTCCAGGTGGTTGAGTATTTTTTTTTGTTTTTATTGTAGTTTATTTCTAATATTATGCCATCGTTGGATGCGAAGATGGTTTTATGATTTCAATCTTCATGAATTTGGGGATACTTTGCTTGTGACCCAATATATGGTCTATTTTTGAATATGTCTTATTAGCACCTGAGTAGAATATATATTCTCTGTCTGTGGGGTGAAGTGTTCTGAAGATGTCTATTAACTCCATCTGATCTAGTGAGTCATTTAGAATTGCTGTATCTTTGCTGATTGTTTGTCTAGAGGACTTATCCAATGCTGTCAGTGGTGGATTATAGTCCCCTACTATGATTGTATTGTTGTCGATCTCTCCTTTGTTATCTTTCAGAAGTTTTTTTATGAATTAGGGTGCTCCTGCATTGGGTGCATATATGTTTACCAGGGTTATATCTTCTTGTTGTATTGATCCCATGAGTATTATGAAGAGGCCTTCCTTATCTCTTGTTATGGCCTTCACTTTGAGGTCTATTTTGTCCGATATAAGTATTGCTACCCCAGCTTTCTTTTCCTTTCCATTTGCCTGAAAGATATTTTTCCATCCCTTCACTTTCAGTCTGTGTGAGTCCCTTCTAATGAGGTTGGTTTCTTGTAGACAGCAGATGTATGGGTCATTTTTTTTAATTCATTCAGCCATTCGATGTCTTTTGGTTGGAGCATTTAGTCCGTTTATGTTTAAAGTTATTATTGAAAGGTACTTGTTTGTAGCCATTTCTTTTTTGTCTGTGGCTGTTTTCTTTCTGAGTTTTTAATTTGTTCTTTTTATACCAGTCTCTTTAGCATTTCTTGCATTTCCGGTTTGGTGGTGATAAACTCCCTTAGCCGTTTTTTGTCTGTGAAGCTTCTTATTTCCCCTTCAAGTTTGAATGATAGCCTTGCTGGATAGAGTATTCTTGGATTCAGTCCTTTGCTTTGCATCACTTTGTAAATTTCTGTCCATTCTTTTCTTGCCTGATGTGTTTCTGTTGAGAAATCATTTGATAAACTATTGGGAGATCCCTTGTATGTCACTTTCTGTCTCTCTCTTGTAGCCTGTAAGATTCTCTCTTTGTCCTGAACATTTGCCATGGTAATTATGATGTGTCTTGGTGTGGGTCTTTTCGGGTTCACCTTGTTTGGGACCTTCTGGGCTTGTGTTACTTTTTTCTTCCCCACCACAGGTAAGTTTTCTGATATTATTTCCTCGAAAAGGTTTTCTAATCCTTGTTCCTCTTTCTGTTGTTCTAGCACCCCTATTATTAGCATTTTGTTTCGTTTCATGTTGTCCCAAATATCCCTTAGGCCCTCCTCCTGTCTTTTATTTTTTTTCTCCAATTGCAGTACATTTTGGGTGTGGTTTGCTTCCTTGTCTTCTAATTCAATTATTCGGTCCTCTGCTTCTCCTAGTCTA
Organism: Myotis nattereri; assembly: GCF_964212035.1. Taxonomy (NCBI): domain Eukaryota; kingdom Metazoa; phylum Chordata; class Mammalia; order Chiroptera; family Vespertilionidae; genus Myotis; species Myotis nattereri. Next base: position 62,312,881 of record NC_138078.1, on the reverse strand, counting down.
CTGTTGATACTTTCAATGGTGTTTTTTATTGCAGCTATATCACTCTTCATTTCTTCTTGGGTCTTCCTTAAGTTGTTGATTTTTTCATCTGTTTCTTCTTGCTTCTTGCATAGGTAGTTGACTTTTTCATCTGTTTCTTCTTGCTTCTTGCAGAAGTTGTTGATTTTTTCCTCCATCCGGTTTATGCACTCTGGGACCCTTATTCTGAATTCTTTTTCTGTCATGTTGCATGCCTCTGTATTACTTAGCTGCTTTTCTGGAGAGTCCCCCTTCTCGTTCCTTTGGGGGTTTCTTTGTCTACCCATGTTTGATTTCTCTGACATATCTAGACATTGAGTCGTTCAGTGGCTGCTCCCTCGGTTGCAGTGACTCCTTGGTCTTTGGTTGCTCTTCGGTCGGTTGCAGTAGCAGCTGCTCTTCAGTTGGCAGCAGCTCCTCTGGTGGGTGCTCTTAACAGCCGTGGTGGCTCTTCTGGCTGGTGGGGGGAGGTTTCCCGTTCACCTGCTGTTCCTCAGCAGAGGGTGTGGTGCTCAGGAGGCTGCTGTTGCTTGGATCTGCTGCGTTGATTTAAAGGCACAAAATATAACACAACAAGGCACCACGTACCAGGCAGTAAACACAAATATATTCACGATATCAATAACCCCAAATAAAGGTGACCACCCGAATGATGAGAATTAGGGAATAAGGAAGAAGGAAGAGGAAAAGATAAAGGAGAAAAAAAAAAGAAATGTAGGGACCAAAAAAAGGAGTGCAAAAATGAAATTGGGAAAAAAGGAGGGGGCAAAATAAGAGCGAGAAAAGAAAAGAAAAAAAAAAGAGCAAAAAAGGAGAATGAAGTGGAAGAGGGGAAGAGACTTTTTATATGCTGAGAATACTCCTATAGAACCGCCACTTATCCCAACAAATTCCAGCAACAGCTCCCTGGAGATGGATGCAAACTAGAAACAACTAATAATATAACGAAGAAAATAGAGTGGACACTACACCCAAAATAAAATAAAGAGAAAATAAAATGGCAGTTTAAAAAATGGTAAAATGGTAGCAGTAATAATACTGGTTAAAAATAAGAAGGTAGTAATTAAATGGGTAAAATCAGCTGATGGAAAAAGAAAAAAAAAGAAAGAAAAAAATTGGTTTCTTAGTTAAAAGGTGAAAACAGAAAAAAAAAAAATTGCAGTAGTGAAGGTCCTTCAGTTCTTCTATTCTTCAGTCTGGCTTGCCTTTAGTCCTGCCAGGTATTCAGGACAGTGTTGAGTTTCCCTTCGGTACACTGTGCCTCTGTGTTGTAAACGACAGTCCTTATTTTAAAGCAGGCCGTATTTGTTTCCCAGACTGCGTAATTTTGTGTTTAGCAAAGAGGCAGTTTGTGGCTAAGCCTCTGGGTGGCAGTGTTCTGGGGTTGGCCTCTGAGGCGATACTGCTTCTCTATCACACTTAAAACTGATTTGGAGATGTCAATTATCCAGAGCTGGTTCCGTAATAGTTACCCGCTCTGTGTTCTTGTTGAGATTCTGATTTCCTTCTTAAACGGCAGACTATTGAATATTGTTAAACTATTGAAAGAATGGTCAGCTCGAGATCTTAAGTTTTATGCCGCAACTGGTAAAGTTTTTCCTTTAACAACTTGGTCTAGAACAGCATTGCTGGATATTGGAGATACTAGAAAACTGAGGTTTCACTCTAACTGTTTCACTGATGATTCACATCATGTTACAATTTCCCCATACATAAGTAAGGTATGAGTAATAAGTGAAATTGGGTATAGTGTACATGGTTATTATCTTCACAATTTTTCTGTAAATCTGGAACTATTCTAAAATAAAAGATCCATTAAAACAACACTCATAATTCTAGGAAATCGTAGCAACTGAACATAGTGGAATGGACCACTGAAATGACGGGGAGTATGACAATTGTCTTAAGGGAAACACCACATCCCTGCCATATGCTGGACTATAATGGAACTAGGGGAAATGAGAGATAGAGAGAGATGTCAGTTTGGGGGAAAAATTTTAATAGGTAAGTGGAAGGTCTCTTTTCTATACCAGAGCATCTGAGCATTCTGCATCGCCTCCCAGCCCCTCCCCTCCTGGATGGTGAAGCTGAGGCTTTGAGATGTCAACCCACACCATGGAAACCACTGATTTTTGGCAACCAGAGCTGAAGTGATTGGCTCCTCATTAACCTAAAGAGTGTATATAATGTCCAGAACCCTTTGAGTAGTGTCTGTTGCCTTAAGATAGCGAAACTTAATAAGACGATAGTATAGACTAGTACAGATAAGGAATAAGACTCCAAACACAAGGGGGGATGAAGAAACTGCAAGTCCAAATGGGAATTTATGTTTGTATTGGGAGGGGGGGATGGATGATCTTGGTCACAGTGATTTGGAACAGGGCGTTGTATTAGTGCTCACAGTTTATAATAAAGAATTTGATTTCCTTTTTTACAAGGCAGACTATTGAATATTGTTAAACCATTGAAAGGATGGTCAGCTCAAGATGTGAAGTTTTATGCCACAACGGGTACAGTTTTTCCTTTAACATCATGATCTAGACCAGCATTGTTGGATATTGGATATACTAAAGAAGTGAGTTTTGACTCTTTTTCAATGATCGGGACGGATCCAAGGAGGGGGCAGGCATGTAAGAAGCGAGTAATGTTGATTTCTTTAGTTGGGCCATCAGAAAAGCCATTCCATACTGAACCAGGCACGTAGAGTAAGGACAAGGAGAAGACTGAATGGGAATTTTTTTCTCAACCATTTTTCATACTAGCAAGGAAGAAAAGCAGCTGATGTTGAATTTAAGTTTGGATTGGGGGGTTGGGATGCATGGTGGTGGTCACAGTCATGAGGAACAGGATGTTTTGTTAGTGCTGGCAGTGTATTATAATGCAATTGATTTCCTTTTTACATGGTAGACTATTGAATATTGTTAAACTACTGAAATGATGGTCAGTTCAGATTTGAAGTATTATGCCACAACTCGTCGAGTTTTTCCTTTAACAACTTGATCTAGAACAGCATTGCTGGATATTGGAGATACTAGAGAAGTGAAGTTTCACTCTCTTTCAACGATGATTCACTTCATGTTACATATGCCCCATACATAAGTAAGATATTAGTAATCAGGGAAATTGGGTGTGGTGTACATGGTTATTATCTTCACAAGTTTTATGTAAATCTGGAACTATTCTGAAATAAAACAGGCATTAAAACAACACTCACGTTCCTAGGAATGGTAGCAACTGAACGTAGTGGAATGGACCACTGAAATAATGGGCGAGTATGGCAATTGTCTTTGAGGAAAAAACACCTCCCTCCCATATGCTTGACTATAATGGAACTAGGGGAAATGAGAGAGAGAGAAAGGACAATTTTGGGAAAATTTTTGGATTTAAGTGGAAGGACTCTGTTCTATAACCAAAGTGTCTGAGATTTGTGCATCCTCTGTGACCCCCGCTTCTACAGAATGGTCAAGCTGAGGCTTTGTCATGTCAAGCCACACCATGGCAACCACTGATTTTGGACAGTCAGAGCTAAAGTGAGTGGCTCCTCATTAACCTATAGAGTATATACAGAGGCCAGGACCCTTTGAGGAGTGTCTGTTGCCTCAAGATAGTGAAACTTAATACGACGATATTGTAGATTAGTAGAGATAAGGAATAAGCCTCTAAACACATGGATGGAGGAAGAAACTGCAAGTCCAAAAGTGAATTTATGTTTGTATTGGGGGTTGGGATGGATGGTGGTGGTCACAGTCATGTGGAACAGGGTTTTGTGATAGTGCTGGCTGTTTATAAAAAAGAGTTTGATTTTCTTTTTACACAGCAGACTATTGAATATTCTTAAACTGTTGAAAGGATGGTCAGCTAAAGATGTGAAGGTCCTAGGGTCTCCCAGGGGCACAGCCGGAGCATCCCCCAGCAAATCCCGGAAGACGCTGCCCTTTTCCAGTGGTATGGACTCAAGTAGGGGTTTTCACTGAAGGTAGCCAGCTGCGAAGTGCTCGTTGGCTTCTGCCTGCAACTGCTCGAGCCCACAAGCACTGACCCATAGCACATGTCTCATCGGTAGCTCCAGCACCTCAGTGTTGTCCGGCTTAGCCTGAACCTTGGTGCCCACCAGCAGCTGCTGCAACTCCTGTAGGCAATCTTTGATCCACGAGCACGCGGCTACTTCTCCACCAGGGGCTTATGGGACTTGCGGGCAGCTCAGGCATTCAGCCCCCCCCCCCCCCTTCTTTGACCTGGGTCTCAGATACTGAGTTGGCCTGGAAAACAGTTCAAAATTACCAGGGGTGTTGCGGATTCTAGCTTTCTGCCTCCTCTGCTTTTGAGCAGGAGTTTAGTTATTTTTTTTTTTTGTTTGTTTGTTTGTTTGTTTTGTTTTTTTATTCTTAGAAACCCTAATCCTTTAATGATTACCAAAAGTGAACATTCAGCAATTTTAGTTTAATATTTATGAACATATTTTAAATGTACTTTTTCTCTTAAGATATATCTAGACCTTTTGTGATAAAACTAAGAACAGGTATCGGTCTGATTCAGCATTGTAGGGGTTTAAAGAATAAACCAAGGCAGGGGAAGATTGTGCTTACAGTTATTTTTTTTTAACCTTGAATTTCATTGCTAAGACCTGTTAGGATTGCAGCCAGCAGCATAACTGCCAAAACCCCTGCCCCCATTGTCTCAGCCCAGGCCCATTGCTTTTCCTCACAGAGTCGGCCTGGAAATATAACGGGTGCATAGTTAGGTTTCTTGTAGACAGAAAACCTGGAGACCATCTGAAATCCAGTTACTGATGCTTTCAGAATCCAGATGAGGGAGGAAGGAAAAGACCTGATTATGTTCTCTATGAGAGTTCTAATAAACAATTGAAAACAGCAAGTTAAATAAAATACAGTCACAGGCAGGTTTTCTTTCCGTCCTGTGGAGCTGTTCACCAAAGAGATAAGAAAACCATGAATAACAAGTTCTCTGAAATTTGCTACTTTGTTAATTTGCTAAGCAAAAAATTAACTTGAAAAGACATCTCTCTTGCTCTTTTATAAGCAATCTCAGAACTAAGAAATCTTGGAAATACAGCGATTTACAACCCAGGTAAGAGCAACTGATAGACAGAAATTGATATTAACTAAGTGGGCTGATTCTTTCGGTAATGGCAAGTAAAAGACTCTGAGATCTGCTTGAGATTCTTGCAGCCCATCACGGGTCCAGTCCAAACGTTCAGACAGATGAATTAACAGAAAGGCAAAATAAATCAAAGTAGCTTCCACTTCACACAGACTAGTAATGAGCAGCCAAAATAGACAAACACTTGTATTCACACTCTCTCGGTAGACTAGCCCAGACTGGAGCTGAGCAGATAAACAAAGCAATGCCCCACTCCGCAGATGAGCATGGGGGCACTCCTGGCACCCATGTCCCAGAACAGAATTCTCCACCAACCTTTTGGTGAGAACCTACCGGAGGAGTTAAGACTGCATCCAGTCCCCCGCCCCTCGCTAGCAAATTGGCGAGTCCCACACAAACAAACAGCTGTTCACTCATGATTTCTCATTGTGTCGGCATTCATTCCAATTCCACAATCTCTATTGTACCCCTTTACAAATTTTTTTAACAGGTTTACTTTGTCCCGACCTCATGATGTTCCGTGACGAGAGACAGACAAGGGAGGGGGTGACCTTTTTTCCCAAATCCTTACTCAGATTCCCGCCTGACCGAGGTCATGGAGCCACACAAAGGAGAGGAGAAGGCAGGACCCCTCCCTCCACACTCACATACTTTTAACAAACATTCATAAGCAAAGGCATTTAGCTACCACAACCCACAATTTTTCCCAATTCAATCCGAACCTTAAACTTTTAGCAAATATTAACCATTTGTCAATCAGTAACATTTTTTTGAGAATAAACATCAAAATGCAAGACATGATTTTTATCATTTGAATTCAGTAAGCTTCAAGGTCCCAAGTTCCAAGCAGTTCTGGAAAACCACACCTGAGGCTGGCAAGCAGGTTTGGCCCAGCCCTTCATTTTAAAACGACCATAATGCTTACAGGAGTAGTTTGATTCTGTCCCATAACGTCCGTGCAGTAAGTCCACATAAGACAGAAAAAAAAAATACAAGCACAGACAAATACAGTCTTCCAACTCTATGGAAGCAAAACCAAAACAACCTTCCTACTCCGCGAAATCAAAACTACAGATTAGCTTAGATGATGTCCATGCGCCACTCCTCTCAGATTGAGGGGTTTCTCTGGCCCACCAGATGGAGGATCAGGGCGTCCCCCAACTCCTCACACCTGTGGGAGCCCAGTGCATCCCCCTAGTCCGTTATCGGCATTACAGATTTCACAAGTGAGCTCACACTGGACAGAACACACAGAAAACATCTGACAACACACAGTTACCGCGGTTTGTCAGACTCTCCGAATCGGGGTCTCTTTGAGCCTCAGGGGTTCCATATGAGCCCCCAAATGTTCGGCCCAGATTTTATGATCCCCAAGACAGACCACTAGGGCGCCAAGTCCGATGCAAAAGCATAAAGTCTTTTATTCAACCCCGGAACTTGGTCCTCCCACTGCCAACATTATTGGATGCAAGATAGAGCCCAAGGGAACAAAGAATTTATAGGGCTTGTTGTTGGAGGGTGGGGGCACACTCTGATCACTGATTTGGCTGATTCCAGTTGGTTGAGTGATGGCAGGGGGCTAGTGACGCAAGGGCAGGGTACAGCTAGGGTTCTTCTTACAAAAAGTCAGGGGGTTGGCTAGCATATTCTTGGCCTTGGGCTAGGTTCCCCCGCAATTCCATTTGCTGAGATGAGGGTAGGCTTAGTAAGTGATACATGCTGAAGATTTATCTTGGATGAGGGGATAAGGACACAGCTATCAGTCCTGTTCTGTCCTTTCACAAAACCAAGATAGTGGTGATGGTAAATTTGGACTTTAAGCTGAATGAAGACAAGAGGGACAAAGACAGGAAGAATCAGATAATTGTATTTTACTTCAGGAAGGGGAAAACCTCCAGTAAGCAAGCCAACAAATGCAGAAGAAGAAGTGCTGGAGTGTGCGTCTACCAGAGGTGATACCCAGGGTCTTCCAGAGGAACACTTAACAATGTGTATCCCTCTATTAAAAATGCTTCAGAAATGGGCATTATGAAAAGATGAAAACATTAATGGTCTCCGTGAATAAATACCAGCAAGGGTATAAAGGAAATGTGTTTGCATTTTTGCGAGTTTTCAGATGATGGGGAGGGATCTAAGGAGGAAGAAGTCATGTGAGAAGAAAGAAATGTAGAATTCTTTAATTGGGGCACCAGATAAGCCATTCCATAGTGAGCCAGACACTTAGAATAAGGACAAGGAGAAGACTGATTGGGGATTTTTCTCCTCAACACTTTCTCATACTCGCAAGGAAGCAAGAAGTTGATGTTTAACTTAGGTTTGGATTGGTGGGGTGGGATGGATGGTGGTGGTTGTAGTCATGAGGAGCAGGGTGTTCTGTTAGTGCTGGCAGTGTATAAGAATGAATTTGATATCCTTTTTACATGGTAGACTATTGAATATTGTGAAACTATTGAAAGTATGGTCATCTCAAGACCTGAATATTTATGACACAACTGCTCCGGTTTTTCCTTTAACAACTTGGACTAGAACAGCATTGCTGGATATTGGAGATACTAGTGAAGTGAGGTTTCACTCTAACTCTTTCACTGATGATTCACTTCATGTTACATTTGCCCCATTCCAAAGTGAGTAAATAGTAATAAGGGAAGTTGGGTATGGAGTACATGGGTATTATCTTCACAATTTTTCTGTAAATCTGGAACTATTCTAAAATAAAACATCCAGTAAAACAACACTCAAAATCCTAGAAATTGGTAGCACCTGAACATAGTGGAATGGACCTCTGAAATGATGGGGGAGTATGGGAATTGTCTTAGAGGAAACACAACCTACCTGCCATATGCTGGACTATAATGGAACTAGAGGAAATGAAGAGAGAGAGAGGGGACAGTTAGGGAAAAATTTTAGGAGTTAAGAGGAAGGTCTCTGTTCCATAACCAGAGTGAGATTTATGCATCCTCTGCCACCGCCGCCCCTCCTGGATGGTGAAGCTGAGGCTTTGTGATGTCAAGCCACACCATGGCAACCACTGATTTTGGGCAACCAGAGCTAAAGTGAGTGGCTCCTCATTAACCTAAAGCGTATATATACAGGCCAGGAACTTTTGAGCGGTGTCTGTTGCCTCAAGATAGCCAAACTTACTAAGAAGATATTATAGACCAGTGGAGATAAGGAATAAGACTCCAAACTCAAGGATGGATGAAGAAACTGCAAGTCCTCAAGTGAATTAGAAGTCAGTTTCTCAACTGGATGTGGAAGAAGTGGATAAAGTCAGAATACCTTATTCAAATGCTGCCCCTTCCCCAGTAATTCTGCACCCAAGAATCTGGTCTTGTGATTTTTGACCACAGACAGTTCCTCATTCAATCCATTGTCATTCATTTAAAAGCCCATTTCCAAATCATTTTCCAATTTCTTCCCCCAAACCAATGTCTTTCTGTGTTTAACTTTTTTCCAACCTTCATAACCAAGATAGTGGCTATGGTAAATTTGGACTTTAAGCTGAATGAAGACAAGAGGGAGAATTACAGAAAGAATCAGAAAATTGTATTTTACTTCAGGAAGGTTAAAAACTCCAGTTAGCAAGCAAACGAATGCAGAAAAAGAAGTGCTGGAGTGTACATCTACCACAGGTGATACTCAGGTTCTCCCAGGGGAACACACTTAATAATGTGTATTCCTCTATCAACAATGCTTCAGAAATGCGCATTATGAGAAGATGAAAACATTAATGGTCTCCATGAATAAATACCTGCAAGGGTATAAAGGGAATATGTTTGTATTTTTGTGAGTTTTCAGATAATGGGGAGGGAGCTAAGTAGTGGGAAGTCATGTGAGAAGGGAGTAATTAAGAATTCTTTAAGCGGGGCACCAGAGAAGCCATTCCATACTGAGCCAGACACTTAGAATAAGGACCAGGAGAAGACTGAAGGGGGATTTTTTCCTCAACACTTTCTCATCCTGGCAAGGATGAAACGAAGCTGATGTTTAATTTACGTTTGGAATGGGTGGGTGGGATGGATGGTGTTGGTCGCAGTCATGAGGAACAGGGTTGTTGTGTTAGTGCGGGGAGTGTATAATAATGAATTTTATTTCCTTTTTACATGGTAGACTATTGAATATTGTTAAATTATTGAAAGATTGGGTAGCACAAGATCTAAAGTTTTATGCCTCTACTGGTCCAGTTTTTCCTTTAACAACTTGGTCTAGAACAGCATTGCTGGATATTGGACATATTAGAGAAGTGAGGTTTCACTCTAACTGTTCACTGATGATTCACTTCATGTTACATTTCCCCCAAGCCCAAGTAAGATATTAGTAATAAGGGAAATTGGGTATGGTGTACATGGTTATTATCTTCACAAGTTTTCTGTAAATCTGGAACTATTCTAAAATAAAACATCTATTAAAACAACACTCAAAATAATAGGAAATGGTAGCAACTGAACATGCTGGAATGGACCACTGAAATGACGGTGGAGTTTGGAAAGTGTCTTAGAGGAAACACCACTTCCCTGCCATATGCTGGACTATAGTAGAACTAGAGGAAGAGAGAGAGAGAGAGAGAGAGAGAGAGAGAGAGAGAGAGAGAGAGAGAGAGATCAGAGATCAGTTTGGGAAAAATTTTAGGAGGTAAGAGGAAGGTCTCTTTTCTATAACCTGAGCGTCTGAGATTTCTGTATCCTCTGCCACCCCTGCCCCTCCTGGATGGTCAACCTGAGGCTTTGTGATGTGAAGCCACACCATGGCAACCACTGATGATTTTGGGCAACCAGAGCTGAAGTGAGTGACTCCTCATTAACCTAAAGAGTATATATAGAGGCCAGGACCCTTTAAGTGAAATCTGTTGCCTCAAGATAGGGAAACTTAATAAGATTATATTGTACACTAGTAGAGATAAGGAATGAGTTTCCAAACTGTGGGAAACTGTTTGTTGCCTTCACTATCTGATAAGCATAGACAGAGAACTCCCTGAAACCCCCCGAAGGCTGGGTGCCTTGGAAGCCCTAGCAAAGCTTGGAGCTAGGCATCACCTCCTCTCTTTGTCCAGACAGTGGTAGCTGAAACTACTCCCCCATTTATTATTATGTAAATCCTTGCTGATGGCCTTGTCTGCTTGTTATTAGGTGGTCACCTGCCTAAGGTCTATGCTATGGGTGCATCCAAGATCAATAAAAGCTCGGTGAGGCCTGAGCACGGAAGATGTCCTTCGGGACTTGCTGCCTGGTCCCCCAATATTGGAAAATTATCTCATGTCTTTTTCTCTCATTTGTTGTGTGGCTCCTCTTTCAGATACCGAACCATACTCCACAGGGGACATGGAAGGAAACAATCAACATCTGGAGCCCGACGGGTAATCTGGAAGTGCAGGTCTCCCTGGAAAGCAAAAAGGAAGTGTTCACCGAAAACGTGTGGAAAACTCACCGAAAAAACGTGAGGGGGATTCTACTGCATGCAATTGCCAGGATCAACTACAGAAGCCCGGGTCTGTAAGTACACTGGGATCGTTTTATTGACCAGGCTAACAAATGGGGCAGGATTTGGCTTTGAAAAAGTAGATTCAGCTTTAAAAAGGTATATTTGGCTTCTTAAAACTAAGAAACTTTATTATAGGGTTTTGATTTGCATGTTTAAAGTGTTAAAATTTTAGAAGGTTATCTTTTACAGTTTTTGAATGTTGTAATAGAACTTAACCTTTGTTTTTCTTGAAAAAGGTACTCTTTTAGATCAGGCTGAAAAAAGAGTGCCATGGTCATCTGAATGTGTTTTCTTATCCAAATTAAAATCTTAATTTGTATTTGGAATCTATCTGTAATAAGAAATGAAACCCCACTGCTGAATCTCTCTCTGGTTTGGAGAGATTCAAAGGTGGCAGGAGAGCGCAGAGCTATAAGCTCTCCCACAATGAGATTACTTAATGTTCTGTTTAAAAACTACCTGAGGACATGCTGGGAAGTGCAGTCTAGCCAATGTCACCTTGAGTGCTAGCTATTACTTTGGAAAGCAAAAAAGGGAAAAAAAAAACTTTAAAATCTGTTTTTCTATTAAGCATGACTTTGGGAACAAATACGCCATCTGAGTCATTTGCCGAAACTTCCCCCAAAGCAGGATGAGGTGGAAAGGAAAAGGGAGCACATGGCGATCCAATATGGATGCCTACTCTAACTTAAAGTCTCCTTCTCATAATTGAAATGTTTTAAAAAATTTAAAATGTGTCTGGGATTTCTGTTCACGTGTAAAGAGAAAACTTTGATTGGAACTAATCCGCTCTCGTTCCTGTTAGGGTAGGTGGCTCAGGAGACTGCCCAAGAAATAGAGTCCAGTGAATCAGAAAACAAAGAATAGGAAAAGGTTTATTATGCATCACCGGGAGACCCAGGTACCCCCAGGACAGGGCACGTGGATTCATGCCAACAGGGAGGGGGGCGCTTTTTTTATACTGCAGTTGGGTGAGGGCTGGGACATGCGCTGAGGTATTCAGTTGAGGAAGTTTCAGCTGCAGGGGTTCATGGAGAAGCCAGTATCTGTGTCTGGCACGTTGACCTTTGAGTAATTCCAGGGGAAGTCCATTGTCTCATTACATGTCTGCATGTATCCGATCCTGGGCTCTCTCTGACCTAACATAGAGGCCTTTTGGTGATGGGGGGGGGGGCGACTCTTTCTAGGTACTTTCAGCAGACAACTGGCTACGAGGTTGGGCGGATTTAAAGGCCAGGGATAGTCAGAGGCAGATCGCAGGCCAGCCGAGCATAGGGATGGAGCAGGAGCTGATTCACAGTCACCCGTGACATGCCCATGATCCGGGAGTGGATGAACTTGAGGAGGCAGGGGGCTAGGAGAAAAAAAGACACAGATGAGAATCAGGGGCCCTATCATAGGTAGGACCCAGGTAGCTAAGGAGCTTTGGAACTAGCGGGAAGGAGAGTTGTCCTGGAAGTGTCCTGCATGTAGTTCTTCACTCAGCTTAGTCAGGGTCTGTACATTTACGTTTTGCTCCACTACTCTGGACTCATTGATGCAGTAACAGCATTCTTCCTGAAGGAATATGCAGGTTCCTCCTTTTTCTGCAGTCAGAAGGTCTGAGGCGAGCTGGTTCCGTAGGGCTACTTGGGCTACTGATGTCACTTGCTGCTGTAGGGAGGCTAAAAGAGGCGGTAGTAGACTCCAGGGCTAACTGGAGCTTGTCATTAAAGTACTGAGCAGTGACCAGACTATTTACAAGGGGCCCCCAGTGAGGCCTACTGAGGAAGCAATACTCACCCCTAAAATGACAGGGAGGAAGGCAGCCCTGCGGGTCCAGGGATGGGATGGAGGGAGCAACCAGTGAGCTCCGACTCTCCATACAAGGATAGTTGGGGAATTACTGTGACCACGGAGCAAGGCCCAGTGTCAGAGGAGTTCATGCAGTTCCTTATGGTGCCGTTGCACCAAAAGAAGGTACCTGGTTTGGCCTTGGTGAGACTGGCTGCGGTGTGGTATGACAGTCTCTCCCGTGGCAACCCCATAGGTGTTGACATCTTGATTACATCTGTCTGGGTTCCGCTGATTGTAAGCAAAACAGACATAGGGTCAGCCAGCATTGGACACTGACTGGATGTCGACAGCCATCTGGATCTTTGTCTGACATCCGAACAGAGGGTAGTCCTGAGATCCTACCTGCCGGGTGACATGTTTGCTGTCTGGTAGGAGATTTCACTGACCTTGAACCTCCATACATAAGCGGGTGGGGGTGGGTGTAGGTTGCTCAGGGCCGGGAGGAGAAGGAAGGAGGAGTAGAGGGCGGTTAAGGCAGACCTTAGTGGGGCCCAACACCTCACATTTATAGAAGTCATGCTGCTCCGGGGTCCTCTTGAGTCTTGAGAGGCGGTGCCAGGACAGGTCGTCAAGCTGGGGTTGCCAAGCAGCTTGGCAGCAGTGGGGGCTGTGAGGATTACAGTGTGAAGTCCTGTCCGCCTGGGCTCCAAGGCTTGTGGTTGTAGGTTCTTAAGGAGGACCGAGTCACCAGGGTGAAGGGCTGGTCTTGGGATCCTTGGTCAGTCGGCTCTGGTTTGGGCAGAAGCCTGAGCAATTGCCTGGTTAAAGATAGATATGGGAGATACTTATCCAGGGGAGGGGGATTGGAAAGAAGACGGTGTTTGAGCAAGAAGAGTCAAAAGGGCTCAAGAAAACGGGGCTTCTTAGTGTAGTCGGAGTTTGGTCAGGACCATAGGCAGGAGGTCCGGCCAGGAGCTGTGAATTTCTTGAGAGAGTTTAGTTAGAGGGTTCAATAGGTTGGAATTGAGTGGCTATGATGAGGGTTCGAGCCAGTGACAGAAATCCAGCAGGATGTAGAGGAGGAGGGATTGATGTTCGAGAGTAGATGGAAAGTTGTGTTGATGAGAGTGGGCATAGGAGTAGGTCCATGGTTTGTAAAAAGAGAGTGACACTAGAGGATTTCCCATCCCAGACAGTAGAATTGATGACTCCCTCATCATCCCATGTCCGTTTCACCTGAAAATATGAAAAACCTGAGCAAAATTGTAGGGTCCCTTGACAGGTAAGAGCCTGTGAGGAATGATGGGTCATCCCGTCCTGGATGGTGTCCCCGAAGAAGATGGTGGGAGGCACTCGGTGAGCCTGAGAGAGGTAGGTATTGCAGTGAAAGCGGGAGAAAATGTTCGAATGCGCTGATATCCAAGGGAAAATGGAAGGAGCAGTGGAAGCCAGGGACCTGGATATGAGGCTGGAGAAAAGGCGGGGAGGGAGGGAGCAGGTTGTGCAACCTGTTCCCAGGCCTCTAGCTGCTTGGATTTTAAAGTTGCTGCATTTTTCCTTTGGGGAGGGTGGAGGAGGATGGTTCAAGGTCAGAGAAGATTTCAGTTCAGAGGAGGGGACAGTTGTGGCGGAGAGAAGGAGAAAAGGCGTTCACAGCGAAGACTGAGCTAGGCAAAGACTGAGCTAGGCAAAGACTGAGCTAGGCTACTGTGGTCTGGGACAACAGGGCCCCATGACGGGATGCTTGGCAGTGGAGGATCAGTGTCCCTCTAAAGGGAGGGGGCCAGGAGTGGAAGGAGCAGGGAAGATGAAGGGCTCAGAGTGATCTGCAGAGTGGCCACTAGGATGTTGAGGATGTCTCATCCTAACAGGGGCATGGGGCATGCTATCATCAAGGAGGCAGGGAAGGGGTCCAGTGGCCAGAAGGCAGGTGGATTTTCCATCAATATACATGTCCGAGATCTTGGAAGGATAAAGGGGCCCTAAAAAGGATGGCAGGACAGAGAAGGCAGCCCTCATGTCAACCGGGAATGTGACCTACTACCTTCATTTTGACCCGAGGCTCAGCGAGGGTGATTGGAGTCATCGAGGCTGGGCTTCTTCAATCTTCAGCCAGTTCCAACATGGCCATCAGGTGGGTCCTGGCCTGGAAGGGTGTCCCCCCTATCCTGAGGCGGAGAAGGCCCACCACTTTTTCCAGGGCAGTCACTTTTCCAGTGACCATTTTGACTGCATGCAGAGCAGGAATTGGTCGGAGCTTGGGGCCAGGGGCACTGCATTGCCCAGTGGCCTTCATTTCCGCATTTTAATCATTCTCCGGTGGCCTTCTTCTCATTGCACCCACACCGCTCACAGCCCCCTTAGGGCCATGGCGGCTGCCATCAACCTCAGAGCCACAACTAAGGCGTGACTGCAGGTCTATTTCCTGTTGAAGGCAGGCCTCCCATTCTGACTGTGCCTGCTCCTCCAGGGCATTAAGAACCTTCAAGGCCATTTTTCACTGGACCTCGGTCCTGGGTTTGAGGACTAATAAAGACTTTAAAGGTCGGATTAGAGAGTGGGGGGCATAGATTCAGACTATGCCCTCAGTTCCTGGACTGGACTATGGCAGGGGTAAAATGGGCGCAGAAATGGAAGAGGCTGTTTTGGAGTTGACGTTCTTAGGATTTGGGCTCAAGGGGAGAAGGAAGCTTCCCGTTAAGAAGGTCTGAAGAGGGCACAGTAGAAACCTCTTGCAAAGGGAATTGGCCGGCCACCTGTGAACTAAAGTGTTGGCAGTTATGGGGGCGGAGTTTCAGTGGAGCGCACAGAGGAAGATGGGCAGTTAGATCTACCGAGTGCACTACGTGGGGTCCAGGTTACTAAGGCAGGCCTGTTAGAGAGGTGGAGAGCACGGGAGAGGTGGTCTGGGTGGGCTTGGGAGAGGTCTTCGCAGTTGAGTTTAAAAGCCTCAACCTCCCAGGGCCAGAATGGAGGAGGAAGGACAGAAGGAAGGTAGAGCCTATGGAAGCGTGTGTGTACCAACTGGGAAAGCAGGCAGGGGAGGCAGGGGACCTGAGTTTCCGGCTCCCACAGCGGCTACGGCATTAGCCGCTGTGGCAGTGCGTGGACGGAACAACTACGTGGCGGCGTAATGAGGCACAGTGGCAGCGGAGTAATGCAGGGGCATGGGGTTATAAAAGGCGGTTTGAGTTTTCGGTTGCTGTGGGGCTGGCGGAAGAGGGGAGGCGGGATCAGGAGACGGCGTCAGGAGGCAGTGGAGAAGGCATGGCTGGAGGCGGGTCCGGGAGGGAGGAGGAGAGAGGGTGGACAGACTGGGCATGAAGCCGGAGGGAGAACAGGCGACTTTCCATGGGGGCATTTGCGGTGGTCTCCGGTGAAGGGGAGTGGGAGCACGCGGAGACAATGATGATGGTTATGGTGCTGGTGCTGTCACCCACATACAGCACATGAACCCACCCCTACACGCACCGCACACACTCGGGGCTCGAAGGTGCAGGGACAGCCTGGAGGGAGGAGGAAGGGCGGAACCAGGAGAGATGGCAGAAGGAACTTTGGGGGACGGACGTGAACGCAGAGAGATGGAGAGAGGCTGAGAGAGAGACTGAGAGAGAGAGACTTGGGCAAATTTCCCAGTTCTCTGGCAGAAATTACTGAGATTGGTGTGACGGTAAAGTCAGGGTCCCGTTTTCATACTGAGGCCATGCTACTTTACAGAAAAAGGACGCAGGTCCGGGACAGGCCCCGTGTTTAGCCAGATCGGTGAGCCGGCACACTAGACATGTGCTCAGGTCAGGTTTGGAATTTGGATTCCCCATGCTCGATACCCGTGGCCTGTAGCGGGGCTAAAGGCTGGCATCCCAGTGGTTTAACCCATGCTACGGAGGGACGGAGGGACCATGGGTGTGTTAGAGGCCTCCCGGCTACCCACCCCAGGTCCGGAGGAGCCCTTCTGGAAGGGTCCAGAGAGGCAATCTCTGACGTGGCCACATTTTACAGATAGAGATGCCCGCGGGCAGGCGGCCACATGGGACCAGCACTGGGGTGGGGCTGGACTCACTGCTGAGGCTGCCAAACTGGGAAAAGTTGCCGAGCTGAAGAGATGAGGTCCTTATGGGGCCAGAGCCACTAGGAGGGAGGGGCGGGCACCCCAAGCCATGGAGGGACGGCCAAAGGGAGTGCTCGAGCCACCAAGGTATCTAGGCACCAAATGTTAGGTTAGGGCTCAGGAGACGGCACAAGAAATAGAGTCCAGTGAATCAGAAAAGAAAGGAAAGGAAAAGGTTTATTCTGCGTCCCCGGGAGACCCACGTACCCCCAGGACAGGGCACGTGGATTCACGCCAACAAGGAGGGGGGGGCGCTTTTTTTATACTGCAGTTGGGTGAGGGGTGGGGATATGTGCTGAGGTATTCAGTTGAGGAAGATTCAGCTGCAGGGGGTCGTTGAGAAGCCCGTATCTGTATCTGGCACGTTGACCTGTGAGAAATTCCAGGGGAAGTCCATTTTCTCATTACATGTCTGCATGTATCCGATCCTGGGCTCTCTCTGACCTAACAGTTCGGATTTAGGACATTTAGATAGAGTTTTGAGCTGGAATTTCTTTACAAAGGTGCAGAATAAAACCCAAGACTGATTATTTCCTAAAGAAAATGGCGAATTTGACCCACGGTAGAAATTCTAGCAACAAGATTGGTATTTTTCCATAATAATGTTAATGAAGCCTATTCCAAAGCTAACTTTAAGACCTCCACAAGGAAAATCAGTAAAATTGTCTCTGTTACAAAAATTTGCTAAATTAATTGCCTTGAAATAATTGAATTTGAATCTCAAAAAATATTAAAATCTCTAATTATAAGAGATTTTAATATAAGTTCTTCAGATAATATCTATCCTTAGAATATATATATATATATATATATATATATATATATATATATATATAAATCTAAGTAGCCCAGTAAAGAAAACGGCCCTTTGTTTATTGATAAGGGTGGCCAAAACATTTCAAATGAGAAAAGGGGCTAGTTGTTTCCCACCTGTAGCAAATTCTTAAAGAATGTGGTCAATTTACATCTGATTGGTCCAGGGTAGGCCAAACCTGTATTTCCAGGGAAAACATCCCTTCCCTTTCTCCCCCAGGCCAATTTTGAACCTCCCCACCTTCAAGCAAGACTCAGGAAACAATGTAGCTACAACCTTGTTTCTTGACCTTCCCTAGAGGAAAAAATTATGGTCCTTTTAAAATCAAAGGCTGGGCCAGGCCTGCCTTGCCAGCCTCAAATGTGGTTTTCCAAAGCTGCTGGGAAATTTAAGACCTTGGAGTTTATACGTAGGTTTCTTGAAGTGACATAATACTGAATTAAATGAGATCTGAGTATTCCTTGTATAAAATCTAGAGGACAGTATTAAATCTGTTGGTTGATTCTGTCTTGCATTTTTAAAGTTTAGTCTTAATGTTACTGATTTAGAAATCCTGAATATTTGACTTGCCAACTAAGAGTTTAAGATTCGGATTGAATTGGGAAAAATTGTATAATTATAATAGCTAAATGCTTAAAAAATGTTTTATTTTTAAGAAAATAATTTTTGTTTTCTCTGAAAAAATTAGAATTCAAAATATGTTGCTTATTGATGTGATTAAAAAAAGAGGATTAATTTTTAAGATCTCAACTGAAATTTTTAATACAAAAACCAGTTTAAATTTGATTAATATTCTTTAAGATAATTATAAAGGGTATAAACGGCTAATGAGATTTCTGTTTGTCTACAATATAATGTTGCTCATCTATCTTTTAGGGTTTTGGTTTGCTCTGTCAAAGAACAGTGTACACAGCCGCCCATTTGAGCTGTGTGACTTGGCAGCCGCCAAGTTGGCCGCATGGCTCACTGCGTGCCTGTGGGCTGCCATCTTGAAACAACAAAGGCCCCGCCCTCTGATTTAGCCAATCACAAAAGGAATGTCTGCTCACTGAGGCAGGATGGGATTTCAGGGGTGTAGTTTTAAGGCAGAGGTTTACTGTGGAAATGGGGATGGGGCAGAAAGTGTGCTTGCCTCTCAGATTTATTAAGTACTATTTTTAAGAAGATATTTTTAATGCTTAATAAATTAGCAATCATGGTCTTAATATAATTTCAGTGGTATGATAGACCAATGTTTTCAGCACTTGGCTTCATGAGGGCTGACAATATAGCTCATATTTCTTAAAAGGCTTGTAGATGCATTTTTAAAAGATATCTTAAATTCACAGTAGAACCACAGTTATGCGTATATCATAAACAAATTAAGAGTAATTGATTCCATGGTCAAGACTAGGTCCTATTATGTTGAGAACTGCTTAAAAAGTGTTGAACATGTTTTAATTAGATATGTATTTGGAAGTTTTTCCTGAGTGCAATATTTCAAAATATAAAATGCTTGCTTTCATAAAGAATTTCTGCCGAATAAAAGAAAGAATTGATTTATTAGTAGCAAAGACTTTATTTAAACTAGCAATGTCTTTTATTTAAACGCTCCTCACCGCTGCATTTTTAATTAGGCTGGAAGTGAAGCAGGGTTTGCATGTCGTGTATCAAAATAAAACTTTACTAAATTTACTAATTTTGTAAGCAATTGAATCCTAGTAATGTAAAATTCTTCTAAAAAGTTACTGAAGGCTTCCCATGATCCCTCTGTTTATGCAAATCAGCGAAAGGGTATACTCTTTAAAAATATGATTGCTAACATTTACAGATTGTTGTCAAAATGCTAAATCTGATTTGTCACCATAAATGAAAAATCACTTGAAATATATAGCTTTGGTACAGTATTTGTTAAAATCTCAAAAGGCAACCATGTTCCTTACATTTGTTGCTTGTGTGAGGAAGAAAACTGTCGGGAAGAAATAAAAGATGTTTCCTTCAGATGTCTAACTAAAAGTAAAAATCAATATATTGGGCCTCATAAGCTAAATTAAATAATTTGTGTTTTGCCTCCTTAAACAAAGTGTATGTAAATTTACTTAAAGACTAATACCAGAAATTT
Organism: Myotis nattereri; assembly: GCF_964212035.1. Taxonomy (NCBI): domain Eukaryota; kingdom Metazoa; phylum Chordata; class Mammalia; order Chiroptera; family Vespertilionidae; genus Myotis; species Myotis nattereri. The sequence goes on along the minus strand of NC_138078.1, from coordinate 62,293,465 downwards.
AATTAATGTCATTTACTGTCCATAAATTAGGACAAGTAATGTTATAAGAATAAATGTTATTTCAAACTGACTTAAATTAGCAAATTGGGCTAAGTGGATATACAGGGGAACTTATCTGTCAACTATTAAAATATCAACTACTACAATTTTTAAATAAGACCTCCATCATTATACCAAAAATACTAGGCAGGAACCAATTCCTGGAGCTTTAACTGTTTTTACTGATGGGTCATCTAATGGGAAAGTTGCCTATCATACTATAAATTCTGACCGAGTCATACTGACCAGTCATACTTCTGTGCAAAGAATTGAGTTTGAAGCTATTAAGGCTGCTTTGCAAGATTTCCAACAGCCTGCTAACATAATTTCTGATTCCTCTTATGCTTCGGGCCTAGTGAATAGAATTGAAACTGCCCGGTTGAAATGGCTTAGTGACCAAAGTTTATTCTTACTATTTAAGTAAGTTCAACAGATTGTGCAACAGCCAACATACCCTTTTTATATCACCCACATCAGGGCTCACAGCATATTACCTGGCCCATTAACTAAGGGAAATGCACATGCTGATCAAAGCTTGCTTTATTAAAAGAGGCTTCAGAGTCTCATCAGCTTTTAAAAATCCCTACTTGAAAATCAAAAAAGAAGGATGATGGAGAAATCACCTTCGGGAAGGCTGCACCTAGCTTTAATTACTCTAAATTTTTTCACTTGTGATGCTGATGGAAAGACACCTATGGAGCTACATTGGTGTCAGAATAAAACAAAAGAAAATGGTCTAGTTAAATGGAAGGATCCCGAATCTGGTTTATGGAAGGGACCTGACCCATTATTAAGTTTTGGCAGAGGGTACGCTTGTATATTCCCAGAGAAGTTTTCCAAACCAGTATGGATTCCTGCTAGAAATATTAAACTGCATCAGGAATCTAGCCAGACTGAAGATCTTGCACCTGGAGCCATAACATGTAGCAGTAAACAATCAACTACCTCAGCCACAGAGAGCAGTGACTCCAAGCAGTCCACTGAAGATGAGGAACAGGAGGAAGACAAACCAGACAACCAACAGCCCAGAGACCACCTGGGGCACGGTAAAGTGAAGTACGGTAACAATTAATTCAGGTAAAAACTATAATTTCATACTGGTCTTAGAAGGCACATTTTTACTTTACCTGGGAAGGACAGCATAGCTATCCCAAAGTCAGAAGGCTCCAGTTATTACGTCAACTCAGTGCTCTGGAGACCCAGAACTGTAATTTAGATAGCATGCTGTCTCTGTTTCTGTTAATTGTTTTTTTTTGTTGTTGTTTTGTTTTTTGCTAACTAGGTTCCTCATTTGAAACCTTGAGACAGCCAGTTTAAAATTAAGTTGTCATGACCTTGAGCAAAGAATATTCTTACATGGTATTATTCTACAAGTTTTAGTAATAATTTTTGATGCTCTACAACAGTATATTGTGCATTTATCCCAAACAAATTTTCAAATGAATTTGAATATTTTACATGACGGGATTTATTCCTTTCCACTGTGCGGAAGGCCTCCTGAGGAAGGCACTTAAGCATTCTGTATTGACCTATCTTGACTTTTTTTGTCAAGAGGAATCCAATTGCCTACAGCTGTTACCTGAGCTCTCTGTTCAAGCTGGGATCATGAAAAGCTGGTACCATGGATCTGTCTCTTTCCCAATGGCGTAAGTTGGGCCCTCTCTGGAGAAGAAACCTGGGTTCCCTATGATCAATGCCGGGTCCTCGCCAGCAGGCGGGGAGATCCAAAGGCAGTTGCTGGGCATGGAGGCCAGAGGGACACAGGTTAACAAGGATCCAGAACTGAACCTCTCAGCACCCTACTTGGCCCAGAGATGGTTGATAGTCAAAGACGGGTAAGACCCCAAAGCGTGGGGCGACCTAAGACAGGCACAGCCGGGGGCCAGGAGGAGAAAACTTTGGGTGCAACAAAGGAGGGACACAGACCCCCCCAATGGTGCACAGGCTTGACACTCGCCCCTTCTGAGGAAGGTCTCCTGTCCCCATGGCTGCTTCTTGCTTCCCATGCCCAGCCCAGATCAGGAACCAAATAAAAGAAGAGATTTGGTCCAGCTGAAGTCAGAATCCAGGTAAACGGAGGCTTGGCTAACAGACCCTTTGTCTAAATCTAGCCTAACAACAGTAATGCTCAGAGCCTTCACAAGGATGTAAAGTGATCCTCTGAATTAATATTTACAGTGTAAATTAAGATTATTGTTAAAATATCAAATATGACAGCAAATAGTTTTCAAATTAATTAAATTCAAGTTTACAAATTAATTACATATGGCTAATTTGAAATAAGTAATTATTCAAAAAGTATTAACAAAAATTTTCATTTCATGGTAAACATGCTATGCACCTAAAGCATGTTCAGGTTCATTTTTTTGCGTGCAAAAAATTGTTATTTCAAGCTATCTAGACTGCATTATAAAATTTCCAAGAAGTCTCCTAATTAAATCAAAAAAAGGGGGGGATAGTGGAAAAATATAGTGGAAGAATACCATGTAAGGAAATAGATCCTGTAACTAAATTACATTTAGAGAAAAAATTTTTTCGTTTATAATGCTAATAGTGAGAAACCCAGAAAAAACACACATTATGCTAGGGTAGGCCAGGGAAAGATCATGTTAAAGAAATACCCAAGTAAGGTTTTTTTTTTTCCTTTTACATTTGGTCGAGAATATGTTTGTATACTTTCAGAGAACAGCTACAAGACCATGTGGATTCCTGTAACAATGGATCACAGAAAGCCAACCACAAAGACAGAAGAGACAGTTCAGAGATGGAGATGGTGGAAGACGCCTTGCCATGCTAGCAGTCAGCAGCTGTGCAGCACTGCAGGGTGCTCAGGAACAGACCAGAAAGGACCGGACCTGAATTTTCCACCATTCAGAAACAAGATTTCATTGCTGGCATGTACACATGAACTTTTGGACATTGAAACATGGACTCATAACTTTAGGACATTGAAATTGGGACTTGATTATTTTTGAAAGAAAAAATAAGGGGGAGATGTGGGAAACTGTTTATTGCCTTCACTATCTGATAAGCATAGACAGGGAACTCCCCGAAACCCCCCAAAGGCTGGGTGCCTTTGAAGCCCTAGGAAACCTCAGAGCTAGGCGCCACCTCTGTTTGTCCAGACAGTGGTAGCTGAAACTACTCCCCCATTTATTATTATGTAAATCCTTGCTGAGGGGCTAGTGTGCTTATTACTAGGGGGTCACCTGCCTAAGGTCTATGCTATGGGTGCATCTGAGATCAATAATAGCTTGGTGAGGTCTAAGCCCAGAGGAAGTCCTTTGGCACTTGCCGACTGGTCCCCCAATACTGCAAAATTATCTCTTGTCTTATTCTCTCCTTTGTTGTGCGGCTCCTCTTTCAGATACGGAACCCTACTCACGCGGGACATGGAAGGAAACAATCAACACAAAACACAAGGATTGTTGAACGAACTGCAAGTCCAAAAGTGAATGTATGTTGGTATTGGGGGGGGGGGTGAGGTGGATGTTCATGGTCGCATTCATGATGAACAGGGCGTTTTGTTAGTGCTGGCAGTGTATAATAAAGAATTTGAATTCCTTTTTACATGGCAGACTATTGAATATTGTTAAACTATTGAAAGGATGGTCAGCTCGAGATGTGAAGTTTTATGCCACAACTGGCACAGATTTGCTTTTGAAATCATGGTCTAGAACAGCATTGTTGGATATTGGAGATACTGACGAAGTGAGGTTTGACTTTATTTCACTTCTGGGGAGGGATCTAAGGAGGGGGCAGGCATGTGAGAAGGGAGTAATGTACATTTCTTTAATTGGGGCACCAGACAAGCCATTCCATACTGAGCCAGACACTTAGAATAAGGACAAGGAGAAGACTGAAACGGAATTTATCCTCAAAACTTCCTCATACTGGCAAGGAAGAAAAGAAGCTGATGTTTAATTTAGGTTTGGATTGGGTGGGTGGGATGGATGATGGTGGTTTCAGTCATGAGGAACAGGGTCTTCTTTTATGCTGGCAGTGTATCATAATGAATTTGATTTCCTTTTTACATGGTAAACTATTGAATATTGTTAAATTATTAACAGGATTCTCAGCTCAATATGTTAAGTTTGATGCCACAAGTGGTACAGTTTATATTAAACAACTTGCTCTAGAACAGCATTGGTGGATATTGTTGATATTAGAGAAGAGAGGTTTCACTCGGTTTCACTGCTGATTCACTTCATGTTACATTTGCACCATACCTAAGTAAGATATTAGTAATAATGGAAATTGGGTACGGGGTACATGAATATTATCTTCCCAATTTTTTGAATCTGGAGCTATTCTAAAATAAAACTTTTATTAAAACAACACTCAAAATAATAGGAAATGGTAATATCTGAACATAGTGGAATGGACCACTGAAATGACTGTGGAGTTTAGAAAGTGGATTAGAGGAAACACCACCTCCCTGCCATGTGCTGGATACAGTGGAACTAAAGGAAGAGAGAGAGAGAGAGAGAGAGAGAGAGAGAGAGAGAGAGAGAGAGAATTGAGAGAAAGGTCAGTTTGGGAATAATTTTAGGAGTTAAAAGGAAGGTGTCTGTTCTATAACCAGAGTTTCTGAGATTTCTGTATCATCTGCCACCCCTGTCCCACTTGGATGGTCAAGCTGAGGCTTTGTGATGTCAAGCCACACCATGGCCTAACTGATCTTAGGAAAAGAGACCTGAAGTGAGTGGCTCCACATTAACCGAAACATAATAAATAGAGGCCAGAACCCTTTCAGTAGTGTCTGTTGCCTCAATATAGCGAAACTTAATAAGCTGATAGTGTAGACTAGTAGAGATAAGGAATAAGACTCCAAACACAAAGATGGAAGAAGAAACTGCAAGGCCAAAATTGAATTTATGTTTGTATTGGGGTCATAATGGCTGGCTGGTGGTGTTCGCAGTCATGAGGAACAGTTTGTTATGTGAGTGCTGCCAGTTTATTGTAAAGAATTTCATTTCCTTTTTACATGGCAGACTATCGAATATGCTTAAACTATTGAAAGGATCGTCAGCTCAAGTTGTGAAGTTTTATGCCACAACTGGTCCAGTTTTTCCTTTAACAACTTGTTCTAGAACAGCATTGCTGGATATTGGAGGTACCAGAGAACTGAGGTTTCACTCATTTTCACTGATGTTTCACTTCATGTTAAATTAGCTCAATACATAAGTAAGTCATTAGTAATAAGGGAAATTGGGTATAGTGTACATAGTTATTACCTTCACAACTTTTCTGTAAATCTGGAACGATTCTAAAATAAAACATCCATTAAAACAACGCTCAAAATCCTAGGAAATGGTATCAATTGAACATAGTGGAATGGACCACTGAAATGACGGGGGAGTATGGGAATTGTCTTAGAGGAAACAACAACTCCCTGCCATATGCTGGACTATAATGGAACTAGAGGAAATGAGAGGAAGAGCGAGGACAGTTTGGGAAAAATTTTAGGAGTTAAGAGGTAGGTCTCTGTTCTCTAAGCAGAGTGTCTGAGATTTCTGCATCCTTTGCCACCCCCGGCCCTCGTGGATGGTCAAGATGAGGCTTGTGATGGCAAACCACACCATGGCAACCACTGATTTTGGGCAGCCAAGGCTGAAGTGAGTGGCTCCTCAATAACATATAAAGTATATATAGAGGCCAGGACCCTTTGAGTAGTGTCTGTTGCCTCAAGATAGCGAAACTTAATAAGACGATAGTCTAGACTAGTAGATATACGGACTAAGACTCCAAACACAAGGATGGATGAAGAAACTAAGTCCAAATTTCAATTTATCTTTGTATTGGGGTGGGGGGGGTGATATGGATGGTCGTGGTGGCAGTCATGAGGAACAGGGTGTTGCGTTAGTGCTGAAAGTGTATAATAAAAAAATGATTTCCTTTTTACATGGAAGACTATTGAATATTGTTAAACTATTGAAAGTATGGTCAGGTCAAGATGTGAATTTTTTTGCCACAAGTGATTGAGTTTTTCCTTTAACATCATGGTCTAGAACAGCATTGTTGGATATTGGATATACTAGAGAAATGAGGTTTGACTCTGTTTCACTGATGAGGAGGGATCTAAGGTGGGGGCAGGCATGTGAGAAGGGAGTAATGTAGATTTCTTTAGTTGGGGCACCAGACAAGCTATTCCATACTGAGACAGACACTTAGCATAAGGACAAGGATAAGTCTGAATGGGGATTTTATTCCCAGCAGTTTCTCATACCGACAAAAAAAACGAAGCTGATGTTTAATTTTGGTTTGGATTGTGATGTTGGGATGGATGGTGGTGGTTCCAGTCATGAAGAACAGGGTGTTGTCATAGAGCTGGCAGTGTATAATAATGAATTTGATTTCCTTTTTACATGGTAGACTATTGAATATTGTTATACTATGGAAAGAATGGTCAGCTCAAGATCTGAAGTTTTATGCCGCAACTGGTCCAGTTTTTCCTTTAACAACTTGGTCTAGAACAGCATTGCTGGATATTGGAGATACTAGAAAAGTGAGGTTACACTCTGTTTCACTGATGATTCACTTAAGGTTGCATTTGCCCCATACATAAGTAAGTTATGAGTAATAAGGGAAATTGTGTATGGTGTACATGGTTATTATCTTCACAATTTTTCTGTAAACCTGGAACTATTCTAAGATAAAAGATCCATTAAATCAACACTCATAATCCTAGGAAATGGTAGCAACTGAACATAGTGGAATGGACCACTGAAATGACAGCGGCGTATGACAATTGTCTTAGAGGAAACACCACATCCTTGCCATATGCTGGACTATAATGGAAATAGAAATTAGAGAGAGGTCAGTTTGGGGAAAAATTTTAAGAGGTAAGAGGAAGGTCTCTTTTCTATACCAGAGCATCTGAGCCTTAAGCATCGTCTCCCAGCCCCGCCCCTCCTGGATGGTCAAGCTGAGTCTTTGTGATGTCAACCCACACCATGGCAACCACTGATTTTGGGCAACCAGAGCTGAAGTGAGTGGCTCCTCATTAACCTCAAGAGTATATATAGAGGCCAGAACCCTTTGAGTAGTGTCTGTTACCTTAAGATAGCGAAACTTAATAAGACGATAGTATAAACTAGTACAGATAAGGAATAAGACTCCAAACACAAGGGGGGATGAAGAAACTGCAAGTCCAAAATTGAATTTATGTTTTTATTTTGAGGGGGGGATGGATGGTCGTGGTCACAGTGACTTGGAACAGGGCATTGTTTTAGTGCTCGCAGTTTATAATAAAGAATTTGATTTCCTTTTTACAAGGCAGACTACTGAATATTGTTAAACCATTGAAAGGATGGTCAGCTCAAGATGTGAATTTTTATGCCACAACTAGTAAAGTTTTTTGTTTAACATCATGATCTAGACCAGCATTGTTGGATATTGGAGATACTAGAGAAGTGAGGTTTGACTCTTTTTCAATGATCGGGACGGATCCAAGGAGGGGGCAGGCATGTAAGAAGGGACTAATGATGATTTCTTTAGTTGGGCCACCAGAAAGGCCATTCCATACTGAGCCAGGCACTTAGAGTAAGGACAAGGATAAGACTAAATGGGGATTTTTTTCTCAACCATTTCTCATAATTGCAAGGAAGAAAAGCAGCTGATGTTGAATTTAGGTTTGGATTGGGGGGGTTGGGATGGATGGTGGTGGTCACAGTCATGAGGAACAGGGTGTTTTGTTAGTGCTGGCAGTGTATAATAATGAATTTGATTTCCTTTTTACATGGTGGACTATTGAATATTGTTAAACTACTGAATGGATGGTCAGTTCAAGATATGAAGTATTATGCCACAACTGGTCGTGTTTTTCCTTTAACAACTTGGTCTGGAACAGCATTGCTGGATATTGGAGATACAAGAGAAGTGAAGTTTCACTCTCTTTCACTGATGATTCACTTCACGTTACATTTGCCCCATACATAAGTAAGATATTAGTAATCAGGGAAATTTTGTATGGTGTACATGGTTATTATCTTCACAATTTTTCTGTAAATCTGGAACTATTCTGAAATAAAACAGGCATTAAAACAACACTCAAGTTCAAAGGAATGGTAGCAACTGATCATAGTGGAATGGACCACTGAAATGACGGGGGAGTATGGCAATTGTCTTTGAGGAAATACCACCTCTCTGCCATGTGCTTGACTATAATGCAACTAGGGGATATGAGAGAGAGAGAAAGGACAATTTGGGAAAAATTTTTGGATTTAAGAGGAAGGACTCTGTTCTATAACCAAAGTGTCTGAGATTGGTGCATCCTCTGTGACCCACGCTCCTACAGGATGGTCAAGCTGAGCCTTTGTCATGTCAAGCCACACCATGGCAACCACTGATTTTGGGCAACCAGAGCTGAAGTGAGTGGCTCCTCATTAACCTATAGAATATATATAGAGGCCAGGAACCTTTGAGGAGTGTCTGTTGCCTCAAGATAGTGAAACTTAATAAGACGATATTGTAGACTAGTAGAGATAAGGAATAAGACTCCTAACACAAGGACGGAGGAAGAAACTGTAAGTCCAAAAGTGAATTTATGTTTGTATTGGGGGTTTGGATGGATGGTGGTGGTCGCAGTCATGAGGAAGAGGGTTTTGTGATAGTGCTGTCTGTGTATAAAAAAGAGTTTGATTTCCTTTTTACACAGCAGATTATTGAATATTCTTAAAGTATTGAAAGGATTGTCAGCTAAAGATGTGAAATTTTATGCCACAACTTGTCCGGTTTTTCCTTTAACAACTTGGTCTAGAACAGCATGGCTAGATATTGGAGGTACTAGAGAAGTGAGGTTTCACTCTTACTGTTTCACTGATGATTCACTTCATGTTACATTTGCACCATACATAAGTAAGATATTAGTAAAAAGGGAAAATGGGTATGGTTTCCATGGTTATTATCTTCACTATTTTTCCGTAAATCTGGAACTTTTCTAAAATAAAGCATCCATTAAAACAACACTCAAAATCCTAGGAAACGTTAATACCTGAACATAGTGGAATGGACCACTAAAATGTCGGGGGAGTATGCCCGTTGTCTTAGAGGAAACACCACCTCCCTGCCATACGCTGGACTATAATAGAATTAGAGGAAATCAGAGAGAGAGAGAGAGAGGTCATTTTGGTCAAAATTTTAGGAGTTAAGAGGAAGGTCTCTTTTCTATAACCAGAGTGTCTGAGAGTTCTGTAAACTCTGCCACGCCCGCCCCTCCTGGATGGTCAAGCTGAGGCTTTGTGATGTCAGACCCACCATGGCAATCACTGAATTTGGGCAACCAGAGCTGAAGTGAGTGGCTCCTCATTAACCTAAAGAGTATATATAGAGGCCAGGACCCTCTTAGTAGTGTCTGTTGCTTCAGGAAAGTGAAACTTAATAAGACAATGTTGTAGACTAGTAGAGATAAGGAATGAGACTCCAAACACAAGGATGGATGTAGAAACTGCAAGTCCAAATGTGAAATTATGTTTGTATTGGGGGGGGTGGGATGGATGGTGCTGGTCGCAGTCATGAGGATCAGGGTGTTGTGTTAGTGCTGGCAGTGTAAAATAAAGAATTTGATTTCCTTTTTACATGGCTGTCTATTGAATATTGTTAAAGTATTGAAAGGATGGTCAGGTCCAGATCTTAAGTTTTATGCCACAACTGTTCCAGTTTTTTCATTAACGACTTGGTCTAGAATAGCATTGCTGGATATTGGACATACTAGAGAAGTGAGGTTTGACTCTGTTTCACTGATGAGTAGGCTTCTAAGGAGGGGGCAGGCATGTGAGAAGGGAGTAATGTAGATTTCTTTATTTGGGGCACCAGACAAGCCATTCCATACTGAGTCAGACACTTAGCATAAGGACAAGGATAAGTCTGAATGGGGATTTTATTCCCAACACGTTCTCATACTGACAAGGAAAAAAGAAGCTGGTGTTTAATTTAGGTTTGCATTGGGGCGGCGGGATGGATGGTGGTGGTCGCAGTCATGAGGAACAGGGTGTTGTCATAGTGCAGGCAGTGTATAATAATGAATTTGATTTCCTTTTTACATGGTAGAGTATTGAATATTGTTAAACTATTGAAAGGATGGTCAGCTCAAGATCTGAGGTTTTATGCCGCAAACGGTCCAGTTTTTCCTTTAACAACTTGGTCTAGAACAGCATTACTGGATATTGGAGATGCTAGGGAAGTGAGGTTTCACTCTGTTTCACTGCTGATTCACTTCATCTTACATTTGCCCCCTAGTTAAGTAAGATATTAGTAATAAGGGAAATTGGGTATGGTGTACATGGTTATTATCTTCACAATTTTTCTGTAAATCTGGAACTATTCTAAAATAATACATCCATTAAAACAACACTCAAAATCCTAGGAAATGGTAGCAACTGAACATAGTGGAATGGACCACTGAAATTACGGGGAAGTATGGGAATTGTCTTAGAGGAAACAACAACTTCCTGCCATATGCTGGACTATAATGGAACTGGAGGAAATGAGAGGGAGAGAGAGGACAGTTTGGAAAAAATTTAAGGAGTAAGATGAATGTCTCTGTTCTATAACCATTTTTCTGAAATTTCTGCATCCTCTGCCAACCCCGCCCCTCCTGGTTGGTCAAGCTGAGGCTTTGTGATGTCAAGCCACACCATGGCACCCACTGATTTTGGGCAGCCAGAGCTGAAGTGAGTGGCTCCTCATTAATCTAAAAAGTATATATTGAGGCCAGGACAATTTGAGTAGTGTCTGTTGCCTCAAGATCGAAACTTAGAAAAATCCGGTACTGAAGTGCCAAGTTCCTGAATTTTCATAAGGTCTGTCTCCCCTGCTCCGGAGCGAATGTGTCATAAGAAAGATTCCAGATTCTTGGAAGATGGCGGCGGTATAGGCAGCAGCGTCCCAGGTCGTGTCAGGGAGCAAATGGAGTGAGCAGCTGAAACTAGTAACATCCACCCCGAATTGGCGAAGTTGCTCAGCTGGTGAGACGGTTTGCAGCAGGGAAGAGCAGAACTCCCCTGGAAAGGTAAAAAAAAAACAAACAGGGATTTGGGCAGGAAAGTTTGCCAGATCTCTGAGCCCAGAGAGTTGGAGGGAGACCGTGTGGCAGACAGCAGCATCCCTTGGGACAGGCACAGCCCCTGACAGGGGAAAGGAGAACAGCGGGATTCCTGGTGCTGCCGGGGGAATTGAGAGCTGGGTTCTGTGATCACAGAGGACTGAGCCTAAAGGGGGCAGCCTGAAGAGCTGACCAGAAAATGCAGTCCCGGTAAGAGAAGAAGCTTACAGAAACCAAGCCTTTCCCGTTTCCGCGGCCGCCATTTGTTTGTTTGTTTTTACTGAATCCTGTTCATGGGACATTTTGGATATAGACACTCACCTGTGCTGAAGGGAGGGAGAGGGTGCGGAGGAGTGGAATCTGGGGAGAGACTGAGGAAAGAAGGGGTCCAGGAGAGGTGGCAGCGAATTGAGTGCTGAGACACCCCTGAGTTCAGGACTGGGGCAGCCATTCTCTCTGGAGAGTGAGACTCCACCCCCCAGCCCCCAGGCAAGGAGCACAGCCACACCCAGATTCCACCGTGAATGAGATCAAGGATTAAAATAACCTGATCAGTCCCTGGGAGTTAAAAGGGACTGGCCTATAGAGGGATTTTCAATCCCAGCAACAACACAACACCTGTAACTAACTATTACGCAGCCAGCTCTGGGCAGTGAACTTCCACTGGACAGAGAGGCCCTATAGCCTCAGAGTCCAACCCCAGAACACTGCCACCCAGAGGCTGACCCACAAACTGACTCTTTGCTAAACACAAAATAAGGCAGTCTGGGAAACAAATGCGGCTTGCTTTAAAATAAGGACTGTGGTTTACAACACAGAGGAACAGTGTATCGCAGGGAAACTCAACACTCTCCTGAATACCTGGCAGGTCTAAGGCAAGCCACACTGAAGAATAGAAGAACCGAAGGACCTTCACTACTTCAATTTTTTTTTTCTGTTTTCACCTTTTAACTAAGAAACCAATTTTTTTTCTTTTTTTTTCTTTTCTTCTTTTTTTTCTTTTTTTCTTCATTTTTCCATCACCTGATTTTACCCTTTTAATTACTACCTTCTTACTTTTAACCAGTATTATTACTGCTACCATTTTACCATTTTTTTAAAGTGCCATTTTATTTTCTCTTTATTTTATTTTGGGATTAGTGGTCTCCATTCTATTTTCATCATTATATTATTGGTTGTTTCTAGTTTGCATTCACCTCCAGGGAGCTGTTGCTGGAATTTGTTGGGATTAATGGCTGTTCTATAGGAGTATTCTCCTCATATAAAAAAAGTCTCTTCCCCTCTTACACTTCATTCTCTCTTTTCGCTCTTATTTTTCCTTTTTTTTCTTTTCTTTTCTTTTCTCGCTTTTATTTTCCACCCTCCTTTTTCCCAATTTCATTCCTGCACTCCTTTCTTAGATCCCTACTTTTCTTTTCTTTTTGCTATTTTATCTTTTCCTCTTCCTTCTTCCTTATCCCCTAATTCTCTTAATTCACGTGGTCATCTTTATTTGGGGTTATTAATATCGTGAATATATTTGTGTATAGTTCCTGGTATGTGGTGCCTTGTTGTGTTGTATTTTGTGCCTTTAAATCAACGCAGCAGATCCAAGCAACAGCAACCTCCTGAGCACCACACCCTAGGCTGAGGAACAGCAGGTGTACGTGAAACCTCGCCCCACCAGCCAGAAGAGCCACCACAGCTGTGAACAGCACCCACCAGAGGAACTGCTTCCAACTAAAGAGCAGCTGCTACCGAAACCGCCCGAAGAGCAACCACAGACCAAGGAGTCACTGACACCAAGAGAGCAACCACTGAACGACTCAACGTCTAGATATGTCAGTGAGATCAAACATGGGTAGGGAAAGAAACCCCCAAAGGAAAGAGAAGGAGGACTCTCCAGAAAAGCAGCTAAGTAATACAGAGGCATGCAACATGACAGAAAAAGAATTCAGAATAAGGGTCCTAGAGTGCATAAACCAGATGGAGGAAAAAATCAACAACCTCTGCAAGAAGCAAGAAGAAACAGATGAAAAAATCGATAACATATGGAAGAAGCTAGAAGAAACAGATGAAAAAATCAACAACTTAAGTAAGACCCAAGAAGAAATGAAGAGTGATATAGCTGCAATGAAAAACTCCATTGAAAGTATCAACAGTAGACTAGGAGAAGCGGAGGACCGAATTAGTGAATTAGTAGACAAGGAAGCAAAACACACCCAAAATGTACTGCAATTGGAGAAAAAAATTAAAAGACAGGAGGAGAGCCTAAGGGAGCTTTGGGACAACATGAAACGAAACAACATACGAATAATAGGGGTACCAGAACAACAGAAGGATGAACAAGGATTAGAAAACCTATTAGAAGAAATAATATCAGAAAACTTCCCTGAGGTGGGGAAGAAAAAAGTCACACAAGCCCAGAGAGTCCCAAACATGTGAACCCGAAAAGACCCACACCAAGACACATCATAATTACCATGGCAAATGTTCAGGACAAAGAGAGAATCTTACAGGCTGCAAGAGAGAGACGGAAAGTGACATACAAGGGACCTCCCATTAGATTGTCAAATGATTTCTCAACGGAAACACATCAGGCCAGAAAAGAATGGACAGAAATTTACAAAGTGATGCAAAGCAAAGGACTGAATCCAAGAATACTCTATCCAGCAAGGCTATCATTCAAACTTGAAGGGGAAATAAGAAGCTTCACAGACAAAAAACGGCTAAGGGAGTTTATCACCACCAAGCAAGCAATGCACCGAATGCTAAAGGGACTGGTATAAAAATAAGAAATAAAAAGCTCAGAAAGAAAACAACCACGCAAAAACAGAAATGGCTACAAACAAGTACCTTTCAATAATCACTTTAAACGTAAACGGACTAAATGCTCCAAACAAAAGACATCGAGTGGCTGAATGGATAAAAAAAACATGACCCATACATCTGCTGTCTACAAGAAACCCACCTCATTAGAAGGGACTCACACAGATTGAAAGTGAAAGGATGGAAAAATATCTTTCAGGCCAATGGAAAGGAAAAGAAAGCTGGGGTAGCAATACTTATATCGGACAAAATAGACCTCAAAGTGAAGGCCATAACAAGAGATAAGGAAGGCCACTTCATAATACTAAAGGGATCAATACAAGAAGAAGATATAACCCTGGTAATCATATATGCACCCAATGCAGAAGCACCCAAATTCATAAAAAAACTCCTGGAAGATATCAAAGGAGAGATCGACAACAATACAATCATAGTAGGGGACTTTAATACACCACTGACAACACTGGATAAGCCCTCTAGACAAACAATCAGCAAAGATACAGCAATCCTAAATGACTCATTAGATCAGATGGACTTAATAGACATCTTGGGAACACTTCATCCCAAAGCCAGGGAATATACATTCTACTCAAATGCTCATAAGACATATTCAAAAATAGACCATATATTGGGTCACAAGCAAAGTATCCCCAAATTCAAGAAGATGGAAATCATAAAAAGCGTCTTCGCAGACCACGATGGCATAATATTAGAAATAAACTACAATAAAAACAACAAAAAATACTCAAACACCTGGAAGCTGAATAGCATGCTATTAAATATTGATTGGGTTACCAATGAAATCAAAGAAGAAATTCAAAACATCCTGGAAACTAATGACAATGAAAACACAACAATCCAAAACCTATGGGACACAATGAAAGCAGTCCTGAGAGGGAAGTTTATAGCTCTACAGGCCTATCTCAAAAAATGGTAGCAAATCAGCTAACTCAACAACTCAAAGAATTAGAAAGAGAGCAACAAGAAAACCCCAGAGTGAGCAGAAGGAAGGAGTTAATAAAGATTAGAGCAGAAATAAATGACATAGAGACCAAAAAAACAATACAGAAAATCAATGAAACCAAGAGCTGGTTCCTGGTAAGGATAAACAAGATTGACAAACCTCTAGCCAGAGTTTCCACGAAGCAAAGAGAGAGGACCCAAATAAACAAAATCAGAAATGACAAGGTGAAGTCAACAGACCCCACGGAAATACAAATGATGGTTAAAAAATACTATGGACAGCTCTACTCCAAGAAACTAGACAACCTGGAGGAAATGGACAAATTCCTAGAAAAATACAACATTCCAAAACTCAATCGGGAAGAATCTAAAAATCTCAACAGGCCAATAACTATGGAAGAAATTGAAGCAGTCATCAAAAAGCTTCCAGCATGTCGAAACCGGTTTGGCTCAGTGGATAGAGCGTCGGCCTGCGGACTGAAAGGTCCCAGGTTCGATTCCGGTCCAGGGCATGTACCTGGGTTGCCGGCACATCCCCAGTAGGAGATGTACAGGAGGCAGCTGATCGATGTTTCTCTCTCATCGATGTTTCTAACTCTGTATATCTCTCCCTTTCTCTCTGTAAAAAATCAATAAAATATATTAAAAAAAAAAAAGCTTCCAGCAAACAAAAGCCGAGGACCAGACGGCTTCACAGGGGAGTTTTACCAAACATTCAAGGAAGAACTAAAACCTATCCCCCTCAGACTACTACAAAAAATTCAAGAGGAAGGAACACTTCCAAGTTCATTCTATGAAGCCCGCAACACCCTAATACCAAAACCAGGTAAAGACAACACAATGAAAGAGAATTACAGGCCAATATCCCTCATGAACATAGATGCCAAAATCCTCAACAAAATCTTAGCAAATCGAATCCAGCAGTACATCAGAAAGATCATACACCTTGACCAAGTAGGATTTATCCCAGGGATGCAAGGATGGTACAGTATCCGCAAATCAATAAACGTGATACATCACATAAACAAATTGAAAGAAAAAAACCACATGGTCATATCAATTGATGCAGAAAAAGCATTTGACAAAATTCAACACCCATTTTTGATAAAAGCTCTCAGCAAGGTGGGAGTAGAAGGATCATACCTCAACATAATAAAAGCCATATATGACAGGCCCACAGCCAACATCATACTCAATGGACAAAAACTAACACCATTTCCCCTAAGAACAGGAACAAGACAGGGATGTCCCCTCTCACCACTCCTGTTCAACATAGTACTGGAAGTGTTAGCCATTGCAATTAGGCAAGAAGAAGAAATAAAAGGCATCCAAATTGGAAAAGTGGAAGTAAAACTGTCGTTATTTGCAGACGACATGATAATATACATGCAATACCCTAGAGACTCCATCAAAAGCCTACTAGACTTAATACATGAATTTGGCAATGTACCAGGATACAAAATTAACCCCAAGAAATCTGAGGCATTTCTATACACCAATAGTGAACTTTCAGAAAGAGAGATTATAAAAACAATCCCGTTTACCATCGCAACAAAAAAATTAAGCTACCTAGGAATAAACTTAACTAAAGAGGTAAAAGACCTCCACTCAGAAAACTACAGGACCTTGAAAAAAGATATAGAGGAAGACATAAACAGATGGAAGAACATCCGTGTTCATGGATTGCTAGAATCAAAATAATTAAATGTCCATACTACCCAAAGCAATCTATAAATTCAACACACTTCCCATTAAAATACCAACGGCATACTTCAGAGATCTAGAAAGAACTCTCCACAAATTCAACTGGAATAAAAAAAGACCCCGAATAGCTGCAGCAATCCTGAAAATGGCCAAAGTAGGTGGGATCTCAATACCAGATATCAAGATGTATTACAAAGCCACTGTTCTCAAAACTGCCTTGTTCTGGCACAAGAATAGGCATGTAGATCAATGGAATAGAATAGAGAGCCCAGAAATCTGCCCAAACCAATATGCTCAATTAATATTTGACAAAGGAGGCAAGAACATACAATGGAGCCAAGATAGACTCTTCAATAAATGGTGTTGGGAAAATTGGACAGATATATGCAAGAAAATGAAACTAGACCACCAACTTACACCATACAGAAAAATAAACTCAAAATGGATAAAGGACTTAAATGTACGACAGGAAACCATAAAAATTCTAGAAGAATCCAAAGGCAACAAAATCTCAGACATATGCCCAAATAATTTCTTCACTGATACAGCTCCTAGGGCACTTGAAACTAAAGAGAAAATGAACAAATGGGACTACATCAAAATAAAAAGCTTCTGCACAGCAAAAGAAACCATCAACAAAACAATGAGAAATCCCACTGTGTGGGAAAACATATTTGCCAATGTCATATCTGAAAAGGGCCTATTCTCCAAAATTTATAGGGAACTCATAAAACTTAACAAAAGGAAGATAAACAATCCAATCAAAAAGTGGGCAAAGGACCTAAATTGACACCTTTCAAAAGAGGACATTCAGAAAGCCAAGAGACATATGAAAACATGCTCAAAGTCACTAATCATCCCAGAGATGCAAATCAAAACAACAATGAGGTACCACCTCACACCAGTCAGACTGGCTATCATCAACAAATCAACAAACGACAAGTGCTGGAGAGGATGCGTTGAAAAAGGAACACTTGTGCACTGCTGGTGGGAATGCAGACTGGTGCAGCCACTATGGAAGACAGTATGGAGTTTCCTTAAAAAACTGAAAATGGAACTCCCATTTGACCCTGTGATCCCACTTCTAGGAATATATCCCAAGAAAGCGGAAACACAAATCAGAAAGGATATATGCACCCCTATGGTCATAGCAGCACAATTCACCATAGCTAAGATCTGGAAACAGCCTATGTGCCCATCAGTACATGAATGGATTAGAAAACTGTGGTAGATCTACACGATGGAATACTATGCTGCTGTAAAAAGGAAGGAGCTCTTTCCGTTTACAGTGGCATGGAAGGAACTGGAGAGCGTTGTGCTAGGTGAAATAGGCCAGTCAATGAGGGAAAGGTACCACATGATCTCACTCATTCATGGATAATAGAGACAATTATAAACTTTTGAACAATAATAGATACAGAGGCAGAGCTGCCTCAAACAGATTGTCAAACCGCAGCGGGAAGGCCGGGGAGGGTTGGGGGGCAGGAGGTAGGGGGGTAAGTGATCTACTAAAGGACTTGTATGCATGCATATAAGCATAACCAGTGGACATAAGACATTAGGGGATAGGGGAGGCTAGGGGACTGTCTAGGGCAGGGGGATAAAATGGACACATATGTAATACCCTTTGTAATACTTTAAGCAATAAATTAACAAAAAAAGATACAGAGGCAGAGCTGCCTCAAACAGATTGTCAAACTGCAGCGGGAAGGCCTGGGAGGGTTGGGGGGCAGGATGGAGGGGGGTAAAAGATCAACCTAAGGACTTGTATGCATGCATATAAGCATAATCAATGGACATAAGACACTGGGGGATTAGGGAAGCTAGGGTACTGTCAAGGGCGAGGGGGAAAAAAAGGACACATATGTAATACCCTTTGAAATACTTTAAGCAATAAAAAAAAAGTGAATTCAGAAATTTAAAAAAAAATAAAATAAATCTAGAAAAATTTTTTTCATTTATAATGCTAACAGTGAGACACCCAGGAAAACACACATGGTGTCAAAGTAAGCCAAAGGAAAATCATTTGGGCAAATATAAAAAGTACCCTAAGTAAAAATTTCTCTATTAACCTGAGGTCGAGAATATGTTTATATATTTTCAGAAAACAACTTCAAGGCCACGTGGATTGCTGCAACAGAGAGGAATTCTCAGGAATGCTCCAGTCAGGAAGACAAGAGTAGAGACAGTTCAGAGATGGAGACGCTGAACACGCTTTTCCATGCTAGCAGTCAGCAGCTGTGTGTCGCTGCAGATTGCCCAGGACCAAACCAGAGAGGGTCGGACCTGCATTGCCACCATGTTTCCACAATCCAGAACTGAAATATCATTGTTGACATGTACACATAAGGAACTGTTGGACATTGAAATTGGGACTTAAAACAATTTTTGTCCTTGAAATGTTATGCTTAAGTTTGAAAATGTTTTGGGTTACGGATTGGCATTGTTATCGTTTTAATAGCCAGAGTTTTGTTCTTGATGTTTAAGTTTTATTTTCATTATAGTAGCTTAATTAATAAAACAAAAAAGGGTGAGATGTGGGAAACTGACATAGGGTTAAGCCTCGGACTGACCTGCTGGCAAAGTCACAAACAAGTCCTAGCTTAGAGGGCACAGTCCTCTTAGCATTATTAAGCTTGACCTTATGACACTCCCTAGATGTTATCTGGGAATCTAATGGGCTGAGGAAGTGCAGGAAGTATAACCATGGTGTAAACAAGTGAAACTCACAAGGAAAGTGAAACTTTGGTAACCACTACCTTGTTTACCACTCACTATAAAAAGTCTCGTGCTGACAACCCCTACCGCTCTCAAGGTGGACGGCGTCGCGGCCTGGGTCCATTACACTCCCGTCCAGTCAGCGGACCCATACATGACCAGGAAAGACTTCATCACCAAATGGAGCATCGATCGAGATCAACGCTACCCTCTCAAGCTCAAGCTGCAGCTTGCTCGACCTGCCTGATTCTGGTAACATTGCTCGCGATCACTCCTGTCACTAGGAGGCCCCACAATACTGTGTAATAGACTTAGATGATGCCTGCTTCTTCATGCACATGGCTCCAAAGAGACAAGGACAATTTATAGGATCACATGTTTAGTAGCAGAAGATTGGGCTGCCTGAAGCGGCCATGATGCCAATATTATGTTTCATTGTATTGATATGTTATATTGACCTTTGATTCTTTTGCAAGTTTAAATGTGTGTTTTATGTCCTGTAAGGGGACTGTGTGGGGTGACCCCCAAAAGTAAAGGGTATCTAGCTGCCAAGAAGACAGGTGCCCAACTGGGCAGGGAAGGATGCCCATCAGGTTCTCGTCACTGTTGAGAGACAGTTGAGAGTTGGCAGCATGTATACCATTTGCAGGCCTGCGTGACCATGCCCATGTCAGGGGTAGTAAGCTGGAAAAGGCCTGGTTAGAATAGAAGGTCTAACGCATGGTGATGCATAGAAAGAAAGCTTACTGCCAACAATTACTGTTTTGTTATAATTCTGAAAAAGCCATGAAAAGGAATTGGCAAGGAAAGTCAGAAAATCTTAGAGTAGATCAGTATGTTTTTCTCCTTATGTAATTCCTCTGAAATCTGGCAATGCTAAATAAGTCATGGCAATACATTTCTTTGCATATATTTAATAAGACCAGTTCCTGATAATGGTTTTATTAACAGAAAACTTTGACTGGAATATCATGTTTTAAAGAGCCCTGTCTGAGCTCTAAAGACTTGAAGCCAGTAAGAATGCCACGAAGAAATCCTGGTATCCTGGTTGGGAGCCCTGAAGATGGCTGGCGCTGGAATATCAGGTCGATCCCCTATGATAACTGGCGGTTGGTAAGAGTAGAAGGGGAGCAGCAAATATGCCTCTGCATCACTGCGCAACCCAGCACACTCTGGGCCACAACGAGTGGGAGGGCTACTGATATGAGCCTTAAAGCCTGGAGCGTAGGCTCAGGTGGAGTTGCTACAGGTGAGGGATTCACCTAACTCCGCAGATACTGTAGGCAGGCCTGATGGAATCTGGATTTCTTAGCTTCCTGGCCTACGGAGCACATTAAAATTCAACCATGAGACTGCAGCAAAGGTAGTCAGTTACCATTCTTGTTGTGTTTATGTAAACATCAGGAGAGTAGGTAAATTACTCTTGATCTGCCTTTTTGATAGCCATGGAGGAATTTTAAGAAGAAAAATCCTATTACAATAGAGGCTGTTAAAGCTAAAATGGTTTCTTTCCCTTCCAACGATCCATTTGTTAAGCACATAGGGATAGTTCAGTTGATAGTTCTGTGTGCCCAGTATGGGCCTCTAGCAACGGTGGAATAGTAATGCAGTCCCTCTCATGATTGAGCAGGAAGTTCCAAGAAACTGGGGGAATGAAAAGGCGAAGGATATACCCTCCATCTTCCCCGTATCCTCGGTGTTGGTGCAGCCGCCTTGTGCTCAGGATAGTACCAGCTTCCTGTATCCCAGGACACTGCTGGCCACGCCCAGAACCTTTTGAAACTAACAAATGACAATCAGTGGACGTGCACACCTTGGATATGACCACATCCTGTGTAATAAGACCTAACTTGCACCGAGCTAATCCGCAGGGCCCACAATCATTTCCCCTCCCCTAACTCCATCCCCCTATTAAAACCCCATTTTTTCCCACAGGCGTTCTCTCTCTTCTCGCCTTTGTGAACATAGGAGCCAGACATGGGTCTGTGATAATAAAGGACTCTTTGCTTTTGCATTGGGCACGGCTGGCTCCCTGGTGAGGTCTGTTGGGGATTTAAAATCTGGGCATAACAATAACCTAGATATTGGCGATGGTAAATTTGGACTTTAAGCTGAATGAAGACAAGAAGGAGAAAGATAGAACAAATCAGATAATTGTACTTTACTACAGGAAGGGGAAAACCTCCAGTAAGCAAGCTAACAAATGCAGAAGAAGAAGTGGTGGAGTGTTCATCTACCACAGGTGATACGCAGGTTCTCCGAGGGGAATACACGTAATAATGTGAATCCGTCTACAAACAATGCTTCAGAAAAGGGCATTATGAGAAGATGAAAATATTGATGGTCTACTTGAATAAATACCAGCAAGGGTATAAAGGAAATATGTATTTTTGTGTGTTTTCAGATGATGGGGAGGGATGTAAAGAAGGGGCAGGCCTGTGAGAAGGGAGTAATATAGAATTCTTTAATTGGGGCATCAGACAATCCAGTCCATACTGAGCCAGAAACCTTGAATAAGGACAAGGAGAAGACTGAATGGGGATTTTTTCCTCAACATTTTCTAATACTGACAAGGAAGAAAAGAAGTTGATATTTAAGTTAGGTTTGGATTAGGGGGGCGTTGGATGATGGTAGTCGCTGTCATGAGAAACAAGGTGTTGTGTTTCTGCTGGCAATGTAAAGTAATGAATTTGATTCCCTTTTTACATGGTAGACTATTGAACATTGTTAAACTATTGACAGGATTGTCAGCTAAAGATGTGAAGTTTATGCCACAACGGGTACAGTTTATCCTTAAACAACTTGGTCTAGAACAGCATTGCTAGATATTGGAGTTACTAGAGAAGCGAGGTTTCACTCTGTTTCACTGGTGATTACTTCATGTTACATTTCCCCATACCAAAGTGACATATTAGTAATAAAGGAAATTATGTATGGTGCACATGAGCATTATCTTCACAATTTTTCTGTAAATCTGGAACTATTCTAAAATAAAACATCCATAAAACAACACTCAAAATACTAGGAAATGGTAATATCCGAACATAGTGGAACAGACCACTGAAAGGACAGGGTTGTATGGCAAGAGGCTTAGAGTAGACAACACCTCCCTGCCATTTGCTGGACTATAATGTTACTAGAGGAAATGAGAGAGAGAGAGATGCCAGTTTTGGAAAATTTTAGGAGGTAAGAGGAAGGTCTCTTTTCTATAACCAGATCATCTTAGACTTCTGCATCCACGCCTACCCCCCATGCCCCCCTTCTTGGATGGTCTAGCTGAGGGTTTGTGATGTCAAGCCAAACCATGGCAACCACTGATTTTGGGAAACAAGAGCTGATATGATTGGCTCCACATTGACATACAGAGTATATAATAGGCCTGGACCCTCTGCGTAGTGTCTGTTGCCTCAAGATAGCCAAACTTACTAAGAAGATATTGTAGACCAGTGGAGATAAGGAACAAGACTCCAAACACAAGGATGGATGAAGAAACTGCAAGTCCTCCAGTGAATTAGAAGTCAGTTTCTCAACTGGATGTGGAAGAAGTGGATAAAGTCAGAATACCTTATTCAAATGCTGCCCCTTCCCCAGTAATTCCACACCCAAGAATCTGGTCTTGTGCTTTTTGACCACAGGCAGTTCGTCATTCAATCCATTGTCATTAAATTAAAAGCCCATTTCCAAATCATTTTCCAATTTCTTCCCAAAACCAATGACTTTCTGTGTTTTACTTTTTTCCAACCTTCATAATCAAGATAGTGGCAATGGTAAATTTGGACTTTAAGCTGAATGAAGACAAGAGGGAGAATTACAGAAAGAATCAGAAAATTGTATTTAACTACAAAAGGGGAAAAACTCCAGTTAGCAAGCAAACGAATGCAGAAGAAGAAGTGCTGGAGTGTTCATCTACCACAGGTGATACTCAGGTTCTCCCAGGGGAACACACTTAATAATGTGTATTCCTCTATCAACAATCCTTCAGAAATGCGGACTATGAGACAATGAAAACATTAATGGTCTCCATGAATAAATTCCTGCAAGGGTATAAAGGGAATACGTTTGTATTTTTGTGAGTTTTCAGATAATGGGGACGGAGCTAAGGAGTGGGAAGTCATGTGAGAAGGGAGTAATGAAGAATTCTTTAATTGGGGCGCCAGACAAGCCATTCCATACAGAGCCAGACACTTAGAATAAAGACCAGGAGAAGACTGAAGGGGGATTTTTTCCTCAACACTTTCTCATCCTGGCAAGGATGAAACGAAGCTGATGTTTAATTTGGGTTTGGATTGGGTGGGTGTGATGGATGGTGGTGGTCGCAGTCATGAGGAACAGGGTGTTTTGTTAGTGCTGGCAGTGTAAAATAATGAATTTGATTTCCTTTTTACATGGTAGACTATTGAATATTTTTAAACTATTGAAAGGATGGTCAGCACAAGATCTAAAGTTTTATGCCTCCACTGGTCCAGTTTTTCCTTTAACAACTTGGTCTAGAACAGCATTGCTGGATATTGGAAATACTAGAGATGTGAGGTTTCACTATAACTGTTCACTGATGATTCAAATCATGATACATTTGCCCCATACCCAAGTAAGATATTTGTAATAAGGGAAATTGGGTATGTTGTACATGGTTATTATCTTCACAATTTTTCTGTATATCTGGAACTATTCTAAAAATAAACATCTATTAAAACATCACTCAAAATAATAGGAAATGGTAGCAATTGAACATGGTGTAATGGACTACTGAAATGACAGTGGAGTTTGGGAAGTGGCTTAGTGGAAACACCACCTTCCTGCCATATGCTGGACTATAGTGGAACTAGATGAAGAGAGATGAGAGAGAGAGAGAGAGAGAGAGAGAGAGAGAGAGAGAGAGAGAGAGAGAGAGAATAGACAGAGAGAGTGAATAGAGAGAGAGTTCAGTCGTTCAGTTTGGGAAACATTTTGGGAGTTAAGAGGAAGGTTTCTTTTCTATAACCTGAGCTTCTGAGATTTCTGTATCCTCTGCCACCCCTACCCCTCCTGGATGGTCAACCTGAGGCTTTGTGATGTCAAGCCACACCATGGCAAGCACTGATTTTGGGCAACCAGAGCTGAAGTGAGTGGCTCCTCATTAACCTACGGAGTATATATAGAGGCCAGGACCTTTTAAGTGGAATCTGTTGCCTCAAGATAGGGAAACCTAATAATATGATATTGTAGACTAGTAGAGACAAGGAATAAGTCTCCAAACTGTGGGAACCTGTTTATTGCCTTCACTATGTGGTAATCATAGACAGAGAACTCCCTGAAACCCCCCGAAGGCTGTTTGCCTTTGAATCTCTAGCAAAGCTTGGAGCTAGGCCTCACCTCTTTTCTTTGTCCAGACTGTGGTATCTGAAACTAGTCCCCCATTTATTATTATTTAAATCCTTGCTGATGGCCTTGTCTGCTTGTTACTATGTGGTCACCTGCCTAAGGTCTATGCTATGGGTGCATCCAAGATCAATAAAAGCTCGGTGAGGCCTGAGCACGGAGGAAGTCCTTCGGGACTTGCTGCCTGGTCCCCCAATATTGAAAAATTATCTCGTGTCATTTTCTCTCATTTGTTGTGTGGCTCCTCTTTCAGATACTGAACAATACTCCACAGGGGACGTGGAAGGAAACACTCAACATGTGGAGACCGATGGTAAATCTGGAAGTGCAGGTCTTGCTGGAGCGCGAAATGGAAGTTTTCATTGAAAAGGTGTGTAAAACTCACCGAAAAACCGTGAGGGGGATTCTACTGCATGCAATGCCCAGGATCAACTACAGAAGCCTGGGTCTGTAAGTACCCTGGGATCGTTTTCTTAACCAGGATAACAAATGGGGCAGGATTTGGCTTTAAAAAAGTAGATTTGGCTTTAAAAACGTATATTTGGCTTTTTAAAACTAAGAAACTTTATTATAGACTTTTGATTTGCATGTTTAAAGTGTTAAAATTTTAGAAGGTAATCTTTTACCATTATTGCATGTTATAATAGAACTTAACCTTTGGTTTCTGGATAAAGGTACTCTTTTAGATCAGGCTGAAAAAAGAGTGCCATGGTCATCTTAATGTGTTTTCTTATCCAAATTAAAATCTTAATTTGTATTTGGAATCTATCTTTAATAAGAAATGGAACCCTCTGCTGAATCTCTCTCTGGTTCGGAGAGATTCAAAGGTGGCAGGAGAGCGCAGAGCTATAAGCTCTCCCGAAATGAGATTACTTAATGTTCTGTTTAAAAACTACCTGAGGATATGTTGGGAAGTGCAAAGTCTAGGCAATGTCACCTTGAGTGCTAGCTATTACTTTGGAAAGCGAAAAAGGAAAAAAAGAAAACTTAAAAATCTCTTTTTCAATTAAGCATGACTTTGGGAACAAATACGCCATATGAGTCATTTGCTGAAACTTCCCCCAAAGCAGGATGTGGTGGAAAGGAAAAGGGAGCACATGGCGATCCAATATGGACGCCTCCTCTAATTTAAAGTCTCCTTCTCATAATTGAAAAGTTTTAAAAAATTTAAAATGCGTCTGGGGTTTCTGTTCACGTGTAAAGAGAAAACTTGGATTGGAACTAATCCGCTCTCGTTTCTGTTAGGTTAGGTGCCTCAGGAGACTGCGCAAGAAATAGAGTCCAGTGAATCAGAAAAGAAAGGAAAGGAAA
This sequence comes from Myotis nattereri, assembly GCF_964212035.1. Lineage (NCBI taxonomy): Eukaryota > Metazoa > Chordata > Mammalia > Chiroptera > Vespertilionidae > Myotis > Myotis nattereri. The sequence continues at coordinate 62,267,520 of NC_138078.1, read as the reverse complement.
AGGTTTATTCGGCATCACCGGGAGACCCAGGTACCCCCAGGACAGGGCATGAGTATTCACGCCAACAGGGAGGGTGGTGCATTTTTTATACTGCAGTTGGGTGAGGGCTGGGACATGAGCTGAGGTATTCAGTTGAGGAAGTTTCAGCTGCAGGGGGTCATGGAGAAGCCAGTATCTGTGTCTGGCACGATGACCTGTGAGAAATTCCAGGGGAAGTCCATTGTCTCATTACATGTCTGCATGTATCCGATACTGGGCTCTCTCGGACCTAACATCCCGGTCTTTTGATGATGGGGGGGGGGCGACTCTTTCTAGCAACTTCCAGCTGACAACGGGCAAAGAGGGGTGGCGGATTTAAAGGTCAGAGTTAGGCAGAGGCAGATCGGAGGGCAGGTGAGCATAGGGATGGAGCAGGAGCTGATTCACAGTCACCCGTGACATCTCCATGATCCGGGAGTGGATGAACATGAGGAGTCAGGGGGCTAGGAGAATGAAAGACACAGATGAGAATCAGGGGTCCTATCATGGGTAGGACCCAGGTAGCTAAGGAGCTTTGGAACTAGCGGGAAGGAGAGTTGTCCTGGAAGTGTCCTGCATGTAGTTCTTCACTCAGCTTAGTCAGGGTCTGTACATTTACATTTTGCTCCACTACTTTGGAATCATTGATGCAGTAACAGCATTCTTCCTGAAGGAATATGCATGTTCCTCCTTTTTCTGCAGTCTGAAAGACTGAGGCAAGCTGGTTCTGTAGGGCTACTTGGGCTACTGATATCACTTGCTGCTGTAGAGAGGCTAAAAGAGGCTGTAGTAGCCTCCAGGGCTAACTGGAGCTTACCATTAAAGTACTGAGCAGTGACCAGACTATTTTCAAGGGGCCCCCTGTGAGGCCTTCTGAGGGAGCAATACTCACCCCTAAAATGACAGGGAGGAAAGCAGCCCGGTGGGTCAAGTGATGGGATGGATGTAGCAACCAGAGAGCTCCGACTCTCCATACAAGGTTAGTTGTGGAATTACTCTGACTACAAAGCAAGGCCCGGGGTCAGAGGAGTTCATGCAGTTCCTTAAGGTGCCGTTGCACCAAAAGAAGGTACCTGGGCTGGCCTTGGTGAGACTGCCTGCGGTGTGGTATGATAGTCTCTCCCGTGGCAATCCCATAGATGTTGACATCTTGATTACATCGGTCTGGGTTCCGCTGGTTGTAAGCAAAACAGACATAGGTTCAGCCAGTATTGGACACTGACTGGATGTTGACAGCCATCTGGGTCTTTGTCTGACATCCGAACAGAGGGCAGTCCTGAGATCCTACGTGCCGGGTGACATGTTGGCCGTCTGGTAGTAGGTTTCACTGACCTTGAACCTCCACACATAAGTGGGTGGGGGTGGGTGTAGGTTGCTCAGGGCCGGGAGGAGAAGGAAGGAGGAGGGGAGGGCGGTTAAGGCAGACCTTAGTGGGGCCCAACACCTCACATTTATAGAAGTCATGCTGCTCCGGGGTCCTCTTGAGTTTGGAGAGGCGGTGCCAGGACAGGTCGTCAAGCTGGGGTTGCCAAGCTGCTTGGCAGCAGTGGGGGCTGTGAGGATTACAGTGTGAAGTCCTGTCCACCTAGGCTTCAAGGCTTGTGGTTGTAGGTTCTTAAGGAGGACCGAGTCACCAGGGTGAAGGGCTGGTCTTGGGAGTCTTGGTCGGTCGGCTCTGGCTTGGGCAGAAACCTGAGCAATTGCCTGGTTAAAGACAGATATGGGAGATACGTACCCAGGGGAGGGGGATTGGAAAGAAGAAGGTGGTTGAGCAAGAAGAGTCAAAAGGGCTCAAGAAAATGCGGCTTCTTGCTGTAGTCAGAGTTTGTTCAGGGCCCTGGGCAGGAGGTCCGGCCAGGAGCTGTGAATTTCTAGAGAGAGTTTAGTTAGATGGTTCAATAGGTTGGAATTGAGTGGCTCTGATGAGGGTTCGAGCCAGTGACAGAAATCCAGCAGGATGTAGAGGTGGAGGGATTGATGTTCGAGAGTAGATGGAAAGTTCTGTTGATGAGAGTGGGCATAGGAGTAGGTCAGGGTTCATAAATAGAGAGTGACAGTAGCGGATTTCCCATCCCAGACAGTTGAATTCATGACTCCCTCGTCATCCCATGTCCGTTTCACTTGAAAATATGAAAAACTTGAGCAAAATTGTAGGGTCCCTTGACAGGTAAGAGCCTGTGAGGAATGATGGGTCATCCCGTCCTGGATGGTGTCCCCGAAGAAGATGGTGGGAGGCACTCGGTGAGCCTGAGAGAGCTAGGTATTGCAGTGAAAGTGGAGGAAAATGTTCGACTGTGCTGATATCCAAGGAAAAATGGAAGGAGCAGTGGAAGCCAGGGACCTGGATATGAGGCTGGAGAAAAGGCAGGGAGGGAGGGAGAATGTTGCGCAGCCTGTTCCCAGGCCTCTAGCAGCTTGGATTTTAAAGTTGCTGCATTTTCCTTTGGGAAGTGTGGAGGGGGATGGGTGAGGTCAGAGCAGTTTTCAGTTCAGAGGAGGGGGCAGTTGTGGCGGAGAGAAGGAGAAAAGGCGTTCAAAGCGAAGACTGAGGTAGACAAAGACTGAGCTAGTCATAGATTGAGCTAGGCTACTGTGGACTGGGACAACAGGACCCCAAGACGGGATGCATGGCAGTGGAGGATTGGTGTCCCTGTAAAGGGAGGGAGCTAGGAGTGGAAGGAGCAGGGAAGATGAAGGGCTCAGAGTAATATGCAGAGTGGCCACTAGGATGGTGAGGATGTCTCGTCCTAACTGGGGCATGGGGCATGCTATCATCGAGGAGGCAGGGAACGGGTCCAGTGGCCAGAAGGCAGGTGGATTTGCCGTCAATATACCTGTCCGAGATCTTGGAAGGATAAAGTGGCCCTAAAAAGGATGGCAGGACAGAGAAGGCAGCCCTCATGTCAACCGGGAAGGTGACCTACTACCTTCATTGTGACCCGAGGCTCAGCAAGGGTGATTGGAGTCATCGAGGCTGGGCTTCTTCAATCTTCAACCAGTTCCAACATTGCCAGCAGGTGGCTCCTGGCCCGGAAGGGTCGCCTGCCTACGCTGAGGCATAGAAGGCCCGCCACTTTTTCCAGGGCAGTCACTTTTCCAGTGACCATTTTGACCGCATGCAGGGCAGGGCTTGGTCGGAGCTTGGGGCCAGGGGCACTGCATTGCCCAGTGGCCTTCATTTCCTCATTTGAAGCATTCTCCGGTGGCATTCCGGTCACTGCACCCCCACCGCTCACAACCCCCTTAGGGCCATGGAGGCTGCCGTCAACCTCAGGGCCACAACTAAGGCATGACTGGAGGTCTACTTCCTGTTGAAGGCAGGCCTCCCATTCTGACTGTGCCTGCTCCTCCAGGGCATTAAGAACCTTCAAGGACATTTTTCACTGGACCTCGGTCCTGGGTTTGAGGACTAATAAAGACCTTAAAGGTCGGGTTAGAGAGTGGGGGGCATAGATTCAGACTCTGCCCTCAGTTCCTGGACTGAACTATGGCAGGGGTAGAATGGGCGGCAAAAATGGAAGAGGCTGTTTTGGAGCTGACGTTCTTAGGATTTGGGCTCTAGGGGAGCAGGAAGCTTCCTGTTAAGAAGGTTTGAGGAGAGCACAGCTGCAACCTCTCGCAATGGGAACTAGCCGGCCACCTGTGTACTAAAGTGCTGGCACTCATGGGGGCGGAGTTTTGGTGGAACGCACCGAGGAAGGTGGGAGGTTAGATCTTACAGAGGGCACTGTGTGGGGTACAGGTTACTAAGGCAGGCCTGTAAGGGAAGTGGAGAGCATGGGAGAGTTGGCCTGGTTGGGCTTGGGAGAGGTATTTGCAGTTGAGTTTAAAAGCCGCAACCTCCCAGGGGCAGAATGGAGGAGGAAGGACAGAAGAAAGGTAGAGCCTATGGAAGCGTGTGTATACCGACTGCAAAAGCAGGCTGGGGCGGCAGGGAACCTGAGTTTCCGGCTCCCGCAGCGTATACGGCGTTAGCGGCTGCGTCCGTGCGTGGACAGACCAACTGCGTGGTGGCGTAACGGGGCACAGTGGCAGCGGAGGCATGCAGGGGCATGGGGTTGTAAAAGGCGGTTTGAGTTTTCGGTTGCTGTGGGGCTGACGGAAGAGGTGAGGCGGGACCAGGAGGTGGGGTCAGGAGGCAGTGGAGAAGGCGTGGCTGGAGGAGGGTCCAGGAGAGAGGAGGAGAGAGGGTGGACAGACAGGGCAAGAAGCCGGCGGGAGAACAGGCGACTTTCGACGGGGGCATTTGCGGTGGTCTCCGGTAAAGGGGAGTGGGAGAACACAGAGACAATGATGATGATTACGGTGCTGGCGCTGCCTCCCACACACAGCACATGAACCCACCCCTACACGCACCGCACACACCACGGGGCTCGGCGGTGCAGGGACAGCCCAGAGGGAGGAGGAACGGCGGAGCCAGGAGAGATGGCAGAAGGAACTTTGGGGGAGGGACGGGAACGCAGAGAGATGGAGAGAGGCTGAGAGAGACTGAGAGAGAGAGACTTGGGCAAATTTCCCAGTTCTCTGACAGAAAATCCTGAGATTTGTGTGACGGTAAAGTCAGGGTCCCGTTTTCATACTGAGTCCATGCTACTTACAGAAAAAGGACAAAGGCCCGGGACAGTCCACGTGTTTTGCCAGATCGGTGAGCCGGCACCCTAGACGTGTGCTCAGGTCAGGTTTGGAATTTGGATTCCCCGTGCTCGATACTCGTGGCCTGTAGCGAGGATAAAGCCTGGCTGCCCAGCGGTTTAATCCATGCTACGGAGAGACGGAGGGACCATGGGTGGGGTAGAGGCATCCCTGCTACCCCCCAAAGTCCGGAGGAGCCATCCTGGAGGGTCCGGAGAGGCAATATCTGACGTGGCCACATTTTACGGATAGAGATGCCCGCGGGCAGGCGGCCACATGGGACCAGCACTGGCGCGGGGCGGGACTCACTGCTGATTCTGCCAAACTGGGAAAAGTTGCCGAGCTGAAGAGATGAGGTCCTTATGAGGCCAGAGCCACTAGGAGGGAGAGGCGGGCAACCCAAGCCTTGGAGGGACGGCCAAAGGCAGTCCTCGCACCACCCAGGTATCAAGGCACCAAATGTTAGCTTAGGGCTCAGGAGACGGCACAAGAAATAGAGTCCAGTGAATCAGAAAAGAAAGGAAAGGAAAAGGTTTATTCTGCGTCCCCAGGAGACCCACGTACCCCCAGGACAGGGCACGTGGATTCACGCCAACAGGGAGCGGGGCGCTTTATTATACTGCAGTTGGGTGAAGGGTGGGGACATGAGCTGATGTATTCTGTTGAGGAAGATTCAGCTGCAGGGGGTCGTTAAGAAGCCAGTATCTGTATCTGGCACGTTGACCTGTGAGAAATTCCAGGGGAAGTCCATTGTCTCATTACATGTCTGCATGTATCCGATCCTGGGCTCACTCCGACCTAATAGTTCTGATTTTGGACATTTACATAGAGTTTTGAGCTGGAATTTCTTTACAAATGTGCAGAATAAAACCCAAGACTGATGATTTCCTAAAGAAAATGGCGAATTTGACCTAGGGTAGAAATTCTAGCAAGAAGATTGGTATTATTTCATAATAATGTTAATGAAGCCTATTCCAAAGCTAACTTTAAGACCTCTACAAGAAAAATCAGTAAAATTGTCTCTGTTGCCGAAACCGGTTTCGCTCATTGGATAGAGCGTCGGCCTGCGGACTGAGGTGTCCCAGGTTCGATTCCGGTCAAGGGCATGTACCTGGGTTGCGGGCACATCCCCAGTGGGAGATGTGCAGGAGGCAGCTGATGGATGTTTCTCTCTCATCAATATTTCTAACTCTCTATCTGTCTCCCTAACTCTCTGTAAAAGAAAATCAATAAAATATATTTAAAAAAATTGTTTCTGTTACAAAAATTTGCTAAATTAATTGCCTTAAAATAATTGAATTTGAATCTCAAAAATTATTAAAATATCTAATTATAAAAATCTAAGTAGCCCGGTAAAAAACTGGCCCTTTGTTTATTGAAAAGGCTGTCCAAAACATTTCTAATGAGAAAAGGGGCTAGTTGTTTCCCACCTGTAGCAAATTCTTAAAGAATGTGGTCAATTTACATCTGTTCGGTCCAGGGTAGGCGAAACCTGTTCTTCCAGGCTAAAGAGCGCCCCTTCCTCCTGCGTGCCAATTTTAAACTTTCCCACCTTCAAGCAAGGGTTAGGAAACAATGTAGCTACAACCTTGTTTCTTGACCTTCCCTAGAGGAAAAAAATTATGGTCCTTTTAAAATCAAATGGTGGGCCAGGCCTGCCTTGCCAGCCTCAAATGTGGTTTTCCAAAGCTGCTGGGAAATTTAAGACCTTGGAGTTTATACCTAGGTTTCTTGAAGTGACATAATACTGAATTAAATGAGATCTGAGTATTCCTTGTACAAAATCTAGAAGACATTATTAAATCTGTTGGTTGATTATGTCTTGCATTTTTAAAGTTTAGTCTTAATGTTACTGATTTAGAAATCCTGAATATTTGCCTTGCCAGCTAAGAGTTTAAGATTCGGATTGAATTGGGAAAAATTGTATACTTATAATAGCTAAATGCTTAAAAAATATTTTATTTTTGAGAAAATAATTTTTGTTTTCTCTGAAATAATTAGAATTCAAAATATGTGGCTTATTGATCTGATTTAAAAAAAGGATTAATTTTTAAGATCTCAACTGAAATTTTTAATACAAAAACCAGTTTAAATTTGATTAATATTCTTTAAGATAATTATAAAGGGTATAAACAGCTAATGAGATTTCTGTTTGTCTACAATATAATGTTGCTCATCTATCTTTTAGGGGTTTTGGTTTGCTCTGTCAAAGAACAGTGTAGACAGCCGCCCGTTTGAGCTGTGTGACTTGGCAGCCGCCATGTTGGCCGCATGGCTCACTGTGCCCCTGGGGGTCGCCATCTTGAAACAACAAAGGCCCCGCCCTCTGATTTAGCCAATCACAAAAGGAATGTCTGCTCACTGAGGCAGGATGGGATTTCAGGGGTGGAGTTTTAAGGCGGAGGTTTACTGTGGAAATGGGGATGGGGCAGAAAGTGTGCTTGCCTCTTCAGTTTTCTTTAATACTATTTTTAAGAAGATATTTTTAATGCTTAATAAATTAGCAATCATGGTCTTAATATAATTTCAGTGGTATGATAGACCAATGTTTTAAGCAGTTGGCTTCATAAGGGCCGACAATAGAGCTCATATTTCTTAAAAGGCTTGTAGATACATTTTTAAAAGGTATCTTAAATTCTCAGTAGAACCACAGTTATGCGTATATCATAAACAAATTAAGAGTAATTGATTCCATGGTTAAGACTAGATCCTATTATGTTGAGAACTGCTTAAAAAGTGTTGAACATGTTTTAATTAGATATGTATTTGGAAGTTTCTCCTGAGTGCAATATTTCAAAATATAAAATGCTTGCTTTCATAAAGAATTTCTGCCAAATAAAAGAAGGAATTGATTTAGTAGTAGCAAAGTCTTTATTTAACATAGCAATGTCTTTTATTTAAAAGCTCCTCACCGCTGCATTTTAAATTAGGCTGGAAGTGAAGCAGGGTTTGCATGTCGTGTATCAAAATACAAATTTTCTAAATTTACTAATCTTTGTAAGCATTTGAATCCTAGTAAATAAAATTCTTCTAAAAGGTTACTGAAGGCTTCCCATGATTGTACTGTATATGCAAATAAGCCAAAGGCTATACTCTTTAAAAATATGATTGCTAACATTTACAGATTGTTGTTAAAATACTAAATCTGATTAGTCACCATAAATGAAAAATCACTTGAAATATATAGCTTTGGTACAGTATTTGTTAAAATCTCAAAAGGCAACCATGTTCCTTATATTTGTTGCTTGTGTGAGGAAGAAAACTGTCGGGATGAAATATAAAGAGGTTTCCTTGAGATGTCTAACTAAAATTAAAAATCAATATATTGGGCCTCATAAGCTAAATTAAATAATTTGTGTTTTGCCTCCTTAAACAAAGTGTATGTAAATTTACTTAAAGACTAATACCAGAAATTTAATTAATATCATTTACTGTCCATAAATTAGGACAAGTAAAGTTACAAGAATAAATGTTATTTCAAACTGACTTAAATTAGCAAATTGGGCTAAGTGGATATTCAGGGGAACTTAGCTGTCACCTATTAGAATATAAACTACTACAATTTTTAAATAAGACCTCCATCATTATACCAAAAATACTAGGCAGGAACCAATTCCTGGAGCTTTAACTGTTTTTACTGATGGGACATCTAATTGGAAAGTAGCCTATCATACTATAAATTCTGACCGAGTCATACTGACCAGTCATACCTCTGTGCAAAGAATTGAGTTCGAAGCTATTAAGGCTGCGTTGTAAGATTTCCAACAGGCTGCTAAGATAATTTCTGATTCCTCTTGTGCTTCGGGCCTAGTAAATAGAATTGAAACTGCCCGGTTGAAATGGCTTAGTGACCAAAGTTTATTCTTACTATTTAAGTAAGTTCAACAGATTGTGCAGCAGACAACATACCCTTTTTATATCACCCACACCAGGGCTCACAGCATATTACCTGGCTCATTAACTAAGGGAAATGCACATGCTGATCAATGGGTTGCTATATTAAAAGAGGCTTCAGAGTCTCATCAGCTTTTAAAAATCCCTACTTGAAAAATAAAAAAGGGGGATGATGGAGAAATCACCTTTGGGTAGGCTTCACCTAGCTTTAATTACTCTAAATTTTTTCACTTGTGATGCTGATGGAAAGACACCTATGGAGCTACATTGGTGTCAGAATAAAACAAAAGAAAATGGTCTAGTTAAATGGAAGGATCCCGAATCCGGTTTATGGAAGGAAAATGACCCATTATTAACCTTTGGCAGAGGGTACGCTTTTATATTCCCAGAGAATTTTGCCAAACCCGTATGGATTCCTGCTAGAAATATTAAACTGCATCAGGAATCTAGCCAGACTGAAGTTCTTGCGCCTGGAGCCATAACATGTAGCTGTAAACAATCAACTACCTCAGCCACAGAGAGCACTGACTCCAAGCAGTCCACTGAAGATGAGGAACAGGAGGAAGACAAACCAGACAACCAACAGCCCAGAGACCACCTGGGGCACGGTAAAGTGAAGTATGGTAACAATTAATTCAGGTAAAAATTATAGTTTCATACTGGTCTTAGTAGGCACATTTTTCCTTTAACTGGGAAGGATAGCATAGCTATCCCAAAGTCAGAAGGCTCCAGTCAGTGTGTCAACTCAGTGCTCTGGAGACCCAGAACTGTAATTTAGATAGCATGCTGTCTCTGGTTCTGTAAATTGCTTTTTTTTTTTTGCTAACTAGGTTCCTCATTCTAAACCTTGAGACAGCCAGTTTAAAATTAAGTTGTCATGACCTAGAGCAAAGAATATTCTTACATGGTATTATTCTTCAAGTTTTATTAATAATTTTGATGTTTTACAACAGTATATGGTGCATTTATCCCAAACAAATTTACAAATGAATTTGAATGTTTTACATAAAGGAATTTATTCCTTTCCACTGTGCGGAGGGCCTCCTGGGGAAGGCACTTAAGCATTCTGTATTGACCTATCTTGACTTTTTTTGTCAAAGAGGAATCCAATTGCCTACAGCTGTTACCTGAGCTCTCTGTTCAAGCTGGGATCATGAAAAGCTGGTACCATGGATCTGTCTCTTTCCCAATGGCGTAAGCTGGGCCCTCTCTGGAGAAGAAACCTGGGTTCCCTATGATAAATGCCAGGTCCCCGCAAGCAGGCGGGGGGATCCAAAGGCAGTTGCTCTGCATGGAGGCCAGAGGGACATAGGTTAACAAGGAGACAGAACTGAACCTCACAGCACCCTACTTGGCCCAGAGATGGTTGACAGTCAAAGACGGGTAAGACCCCAAAGCGTGGGGTGACCTAAGACAGGCACAGCCAGGGGCCAGGAGGAGAAAACTTTGGGTGCAACAAAGGAGGGGCACAGATCCCCCTCAATGGTGCACGGGCTTGAACACTCGTGCCTTCTGAGGAAGGTCTCCTGTCCCCATGGCTGCTTCTTGCTTCCCATGCCCAGCCCAGATCAGGAACCAAATAACAGAAGAGATTTGGTCCAGCTGAAATCAGAATCCAGATAAACGGAGGCTTGGCTAACAGACCCTATGTCTAAATCTAGCCTAACAACAGGAATGCTCAACGCTTCACAAGGATGTAAAGTCATACTCTTCATTAATATTTACAGTGTAAATTGAGATTATTGTTAAAATATTAAATTTGACAGCAAAATAGTTTTCAAATTTATTAAATTCAAGTTTACAAATTAATTACATTTGGCTAATTTGAAATAAGTAATTATTCAAAAAGTATTAACAAAAATTTTCATTTCATGGTAAACATGCTATGAACCTAAAGCATGTTCAGGTTCATTTTTTTGCGTGCAAAAAATTAATATTTTAAGGTATCTAGACTGCATTATAAAATTTCCAAGAAGACACCTAATTAAATAAAAAAAGAGGTGATAGTGGAAAAATATAGTGGAAGAATAAAATTTAAGGAAATAGATCCTGTAACTAAATTACATATTTAGAGAAAATATTTTTTCATTTATAATGCTAATAGTGAGACACCCAGAAAAAACACACATTATGCTAGGGTAGGCCAGGGAAACATCATGTTAAAGAAAAGACCCCAAGTAAGGTTTTTTTTTTCCTTTAACATTTGGTCGAGAATATGTTTGTATACTTTCAGAGAACAGCTACAAGACCATGTGGATTCCTGTAACAACGGATCACAGAAAGCCAACCACAAAGACAGAAGAGACAGTTCAGAGATGGAGATGGTGGAAGACGCCTTGCCATGGAAGCAGTCAGCAGCTGTGCAGCACTGCAGGGTGCCCAGGAGCAGACCAGAAAGGACCGGACCTGCATTTTCCACCATCCAGAGACAACATTTCATTGCTGACATGTACACATGAACTGGTGGACATTGAAACATGGACTCATAACTTTAGGACATAGAAATTGGGACTTGATTATGTTTGAAAGAAAAAATAAGGGGAAGATGTGGGAAACTGTTTATTGCCTTCACTATCTGATAAGCATAGACAGAGAACTCCCCATAACACCCTGAAGGCTGGGTGCCTTTGAAGCCCTAGCAAAGCTCAGAGCTAGGCGCCACCTCTGTTTGTCCAGACAGTGGTAGCTGAAACTCCTCCCCCATTTATTATTATGTAAATCCTTGCTGAGGGGCTAGTGTGCTTATTACTAGGGGGTCACCTGCCTAAGGTCTATGCTATGGGTGCATCCAAGATCAGTAAAAGCTTGGTGAGGACTGAGCACAGAGGAAGTCCTTTGGGACTTGCCGACAGGTCCTCCAATATTGCAAAATTATCTCTTGTCTATTTCTCTCCTTTGTTGTGTGGGTCCTCTTTCAGATACCGAAACCTACTCCACGCGGGACATCGAAGGAAACAATCAACACAAAACACAAGGATGGTTGAACGAACTGCAAGTCCAAAAGTGAATGTATGTTTATATTGGGGTGGGGGGGGTGGGATCGAAGGTCATGGTCGCATTCATGAGGAACAGGGCGTTTTGTTAGTGCTGGCAGTGTATAATAAAGAATTTGAATTCCGCCGAAACCGGTTTGGCTCAGTGGATAGAGCGTCGGCCTGCGGACTGAAAGGTCCCAGGTTCGATTCCGGTCAAGGGCATGTACCTGGGTTGCGGGCACATCCCCAGTGGGGGATGTGCAGGAGGCGGCTGGTCGATGTTTCTCTCACATCGATGTTTCTGACTCTCTATCTCTCTCTCTTCCTCTCTGTAAAAAATCAATAAAATATATTAAAAAAAAAGAATTTGAATTCCTTTTTACATGGCAGACTATTGAATATTGTTAAACTATTGAAAGGATGGTCAGCTCGAGATGTGAAGTTTTATGCAAAACTGGTACAGTTTTGCCTTTAACATCATGGTATAGAACAGCATTGTTGGGTATTGGAGATACTGAGGAAGTGAGGTTTGACTCTGTTTCACTTCTGGGGAGGGATCTAAGAAGGGGGCAGGCATGTGAGAAGGGAGTAATGTAGATTACTTTAATTTGGGCACCAGACAAACCATTCCATACTGAGCCTGACACATAGAATAAAGACAAGGAGAAGACTTAATGCGGATTTTATCCTCAACACTTTCTCATACTGGCAAGGAAGAAAAGAAGCTGATGTTTAATTTAGGTTTGGATTGGGTGGGTGGGATAGATGATGGTGGTCACAGTCATGAGGAACAGGGTGTTCTTTTAGTGCTGGCAGTGTATCATAATGAATTTGATTTCCTTTTTACATGGTAGACTATTGAATATTGTTAAACTATTGACAGGATTCTCAGCTCGATATGTTAAGTTTGATGCCACAAGTGGTACAGTTTATATTAAACAACTTGCTCTAGAACAGCATTGGTGGATATTGTTGATATTAGAGAAGTGAGGTTTCACTCTGTTTCACTGATGATTCACTTCATGTTACATTTGCACCATACCTAAGTAAGATATTAGTAATAAGGGAAATTGGGTACGGTGTACATGAGTATTATCTTCCCAATTTTTCTGTAAATCTGGAACTATTCTAAAAAAAAAAAACTTTTATAAAACAACACTAAAAATAATAGGAAATGGGAATATCTGAACATAGTAGAATGGACCACTAAAATGACTGTGGAGTTGAGGAAGTGGATTAGAGGAAACACCACCTCCATGCCATATGCTGGGCTATAATAGAACTAGAGGAAATGAGAGAGAGAGCGAGGACAGTTTGGGAAAAATTTTACTAGTTAAAAGGTAGGTCTCTGTTCTCTAAGCAGAGTGTCTGAGATTTCTGCATCCTTTGCCACCCCCGCCCTTCCTGGATGGTCAAACTGAGGCTTTGTGATGTCAAACCACACCATGGCAACCACTGATTTTGGGCAGCCAGGGCTGAAGTGAGTGGCTCCTCAATAACATATAAAGTATATAAAGAGGCAAGGACCCTTTTAGTAGTGTCTGTTGCCTCAAGATAGGGAAACTTAATAAGACGATAGTCTAGACTAGTAGAGATAAGGAATAAGACTCCAAACACAAGGATGGATGAAGAAACTGTAAGTCCAAATTCAATTTATGTTTGTATTGGTTGGGGGGTGGTATGGATTGTCGTGGTGGCAATCATGAGGAACAGGGTGCTGTATTAGTGCTGGATGTATAATAAAGAATTTGATTTCCTTTTTACATGGCAGACTATTGAATATTGTTAAACTATTGACAGTATGGTCAGCTCAAGATGTGAATTCATGCCACAAGTGATTGAGTTTTTCCTTTAACATCATGGTGTAGAACAGCATTGTTGTATATTGGAGATACTAGAGAAGTGAGGTTTCACTCTGTTTCACTGATGTTTCAATTCATGTTAAATTTGCTGAATACATAAGTAAGTCATTAGTAATAAGGGAAATTGGGTATGGTGTAAATGGTTATTACCTTCAGAAATTTTCTGTAAATCTGGAACTATTCTGAAATAAAATATCCATTAAAACAACTCTCAAAATCCTAGGAAATGGTAGCAATTGAACATAGTGGAATGTACCACTGAAATGACGGGGGAGTATGGGATTGTCTTAGAGGAAACACCAACTACCTGCCATATGCTGAACTATAATGTAACTAGAGGAAATGAGAGAGAGAGCGAGGACAGTTTGGGAAAAATTTTAGGAGTTAAGAGGTAGGTCTCTGTTCTCTAAGCAGAGTGTCTGAGATTTCTGCATCCTTTGCAACCCCCGCCCTTCATGGTTGGTCAAACTGAGGCTTTGTGATGTCAAACCACACCATGGCAACCACTGATTTTGGGCAGCCAGGGCTGAAGTGAGTGGCTCCTCAATAACATATAAAGTATATATAGAGGCAAGGACCCTTTTAGTAGTGTCTGTTGCCTCAAGATAGGGAAACTTAATAAGACGATAGTCTAGACTAGTAGAGATAAGGAATAAGACTCCAAACACAAGGATGGATGAAGAAACTGTAAGTCCAAATTCAATTTACGTTTGTATTGGTTGGGGGGTGGTATGGATTGTCGTGGTGGCAATCATGAGGAACAGGGTGCTGTATTAGTGCTGGATGTATAATAAAGAATTTGATTTCCTTTTTACATGGCAGACTATTGAATATTGTTAAACTATTGACAGTATGGTCAGCTCAAGATGTGAATTCATGCCACAAGTGATTGAGTTTTTCCTTTAACATCATGGTGTAGAACAGCATTGTTGTATATTGGAGATACTAGAGAAGTGAGTTTTGACTCTGTTTCCCTGATCAGGAGGCATCTAAGTAGGGGGCAGGCAAGTGAGAACGGAGTAATGTAGATTTCTCTATTTGTGGCACCAGACAAGCCATTCCATACTGAGTCAGACACTGAGCATAAGGACAAGGATAAGTCTGAATGTGGATTTTATTCCCAACTCTTTCTCATACTGACAGGGAAAAAAGAAGCTGATGTTTACTTTAGGTTTGGGTTGGTGCGGGGGGATGGATGGTGGTGGTCTCAGTCATGAGGAACAGGGTGTTGTTATAGTGCTGGCAGTGTATAATAATGAATTTGATTTCCGTTTTACATGGTAGACTATTGAATATTGTTAAACTATTGAAAGGATGGTCAGCTCAAGATCTGAAGTTTTATGCCCCAAATGGTCCAGGTTTTCCTTTAACAACTTGTTCTAGAATAGCATTACTGGATATTGGAGATACTAGAGAAGTGAGGTTTCACTCTGTTTCACTGATGATTCACTTCATCTTACATTTGCCCCATACATGAGTAAGATATTGGTAATAAGGGAAATTGTGTATGGTGTACATGGTTATTATTTTCACAATTTTTCTGTAAATCTGGAACTATTCTAAAATAAAACATCCATTAAAACAACACTCAAAATCCTAGGAAACATTAATATCAACACAGTGGAATGGACCATTGAAATGACGGGGGAGTATGGCAATTCTCTTCGAGGAAACACCACCTCCCTGCCATTGGATGGACTATAATGGAAATAGAGGAAATGAGAGAGAGAGAGAGAGAGGCAGGTCAGTTTGGGAAATATTTTAGCAGTTAAGAGGAAGGTCTCTGTTCCATAACAAGAGTTTCTGAGAATTCTGCATTCTATGCCACCCCGCCCCTCCTGGATGGTCAAGCTGAGGCTTTGTGATGTGAAGCCAAACCATGGGAACCACTGCATTTTGGCAGCCAGAGCTGAAGTGAGTGGCTCCTAATTAACTTAAAAGTATATATAGATTCCAGGACACTGTGAGTAGTGTTTTTTGCTTCAAGGTAGCGAAACTTAATAATACGACAGTGCAGACTAGTAGAGATAAGGAATAAGACTCCAAACACAAGCATGGATGAAGAAACTGCAAGTCCAACGGTGTATTTATGTTTGTATTGGGGGGTGGGGTGGGATGGATGGTGTTGGTCACAGTCATGTGGAAGAGGGTGTTGTGTTTGTGCTGGCAGTGTATAATAGAGAATTTGATTTCCTTTTTAAATGGCAGACTATTGAATATTGTTAAACTATTGAAAGGATGATAAGCTCAAGACCTGAAGGTTTATGCCACAACTGGTCCAGTTTTTCCTTTAACAACTTGGTCCAGAACAGCATTGATGGATATTGGAGATACTAGAGAAGTGAGGTTTCACTCTAACTGTTTCACTGATGTTTCACTTCATGTTAAATTTGCTCATTACATAAGTAAGTCATTAGTAATAAGGGAAATTGGGTATGGTGTACATGGTTATTACCTTCACAACTTTTCTGTAAATCGGGAACTATCTAAAATAAAACATCCATAAAAACAACTCTCAAAATCCTAGGAAATGGTAGCAACTGAACATAGTGGAATGGACCACTGAAATGACGGGAGAGTATGGAATTGTCTTAGTGGAAACACCAAGTACCTTCCATATGCTGAACTATAATGGAACTAGTGGAAATGAGAGAGAGAGCGAGGACAGTTTGGGAAAATTTTAGGAGTTAAGAGGTAGGTCTCTGTTCTATAAACAGAGTGTCTGATATTTCTGCATCCTTTGCCACACCAGCCCCTCCTGGGTGGTCAAGCTGAGGCTCTGTGATTGAAGGGACAGAACGGAACTTGAAAGAACTAAGCAGAACTAAGCAGAAATGCACCCAACTCCCTCTTCAAGGATGAGGTGGAGACATGCTCTTCTCCCTCAACTCTATGTTGTCTTACAAGGCTGGCCCTCAGCCCAAGCCCCACCCCGCCCCCTGAGAGTGACCAGAAGAATGCTGGTATTGTCCTAACTCTCCCAACCACCCACCTGAGTGGACCAATGAAGTTCCAGAATTGTAGCTAAAGTCCTAATAAGGCTATAGTGGTGGATGGCTCCAAACTTCAGAATGTGATGGTCACTTCAAGACCCTTATGATGTAAAAACCTGACCAATCTCTGAAACTCACGTCACCCCTAAAGCCAACCCCAAATAGCTAGCCATATATAACCTTTGTTCTCCTGGGACACGGTCTCTCGCCTCACCGCTGCGCCGGAGAGAGGCTGGGAGCCAATTCTAGAATTGATCAATAAAGACTCATTGTTTTACATCAGAGGAGGCTCCCTGGTGGTGGATTATTGGGGACCCCGAAATCTGGCCATATCAGTGATGTCAAACCACACCATGGCAACCACTGATTTTGGGCAGCCAGGGCTGAAGTGAGTGGCTCCTCAATAACATGAAAAGTATATATAGAGGGCAGAACACTTTGAGTAGTGTCTGTTGCCTCAAGATAGCAAAACTTAATAAGACGATAGTCTAGACTAGTAGAGATAAGGAATCAGACTCCAAACACAAGGATGGATGAATAAACTGTAAGTCCAAAAGTCAATTTATGTTTGTATTGGGGGGGGGGTTGGTATGGATTTTCGTGGTGGGAGTCATGAGGAACAAGGTGTTGTGTTAGTGCTGGAAGTGTATAATAAAGAATTTGATTTCCTTTTTACATGGCAGACTATTGAATATTGTTAAATTATTAACAGGATGGTCAGCTCAAGATGGGAGTTATTATGCCACAAGTGATTGAGTTTTTCCTTTAACATCATGGTCTAGAACAGCATTGTTGTATATTGGAGATACTAGAGAAGTGAAGTTTGACTCTGTTTCACTGATGAGGATGGATCTAAGGAGGGGGCAGGCATGTGAGAAGGGAGTAATGTAGATTTCTTTATTTGGGGCACCAGACAAGCCATTCCATACTGAGTCACACACTTAGCATAAGGACAAGAATAAGTCTGAATGGGGATTTTATTCCCAACACTTTCTCATACTGACAAGGAAAAAAGAAGCTGATGTTTACTTTAGGTTTGCCTTGGTGCGGGGGGATGGATGGTGGTGGTCACAGTCATAAGGAACAGGAGGTTTAGTCAGTGCTGGCAGTGTATAATAATGAATTTGATTTCCTTTTTACATGGTAGACTATTGAATAGTGTTAAACTATCGAAAGGATGGTCAGTTCAAGATGTGAAGTTTTATGCCAAAACTGGTCCAGTTTTTCCTTTAACAACTTGGCCTAGAACAGCATTGCTGGATATTGGAGATACTAGAGAAGTAAAGCTTCACTCTGTTTCACTGTTGATTCACTTCTTCTTACATTTTCCCCATACAGAAGTACAATATTAGTAATAAGGGAAATTGGGTGTGGTGTTCATGGTTATTATCTTCACCATTTTTCTGTAAATCTGGAACTATTCTGAAATACAACAGGCATTAAAACAACACTCAAATTCCTAGTAATGTTAGCAACTGAACATAGTGGAATGGATCACTGAAATGACTGGGGACTATGACAACTGTCTTTGAGGAAACACCACCTGCTGCCGTACGCTGGACTATAATAGAATTAGAGGAAATAAGAGAGAGAGAGGTCATTTTGGTCAAAATTTTAGGATTTAAGAGGAAGGTCTCTGTCTATAACCAGAGTGTCTGAGAGTTCTGCATCCTCTGCCTCGCCCGCCCATCCTGGATGGTCTAGATGTGGCTTTGTCATGTCAAGACACACCATGGCAACCACTGAATTTGGGCAACCAGAGCTGAAGTGAGTGGCTCCTCATTAACCTAAAGAGTATATATAGAGGCCAGGACACTTTGAGTAGTGTCTGTTGCCTCAAGATAGCGAAACTTACTAAGAAGATATTGTTCACTAGTGGAGATTAGGAATAAGACTCCAAACACAAGGATGGATGAAGAAACTGCTAGTCCAAAAGTGAATTTATGTAAGAATTTGGCGGGGCGTGGGATGGATGGTGGTGGTCGCAGTCATGAGGAGAAGGGTGTTGTGATGGGGTGGGATCTAAGGAGGGAGAAGTCATCTGGGAAGGTAGTAATGTAGATTTCTCTATTTGGGGCACCATACAGGCATTCAATACTGAGCCACACACAAGGAGAAGTCTGAATTGTGATTTTTTTCTCAACACTTTCTCATACTGGTAAGGAAAAAATAAGCTGATGATTAATTTAGGTTTCGATATGGGGGGCGTGGGATGGATGGTGGTGGTCTCAGTCATGAGGAATAAGGTGTTGTGTCAGTGCTGGCAGTATATAATAATGAATTTGGTTTCCTTTTTACACGGTAGACTATTGAATATTGTTAAACTATAGAAAGGATGGAAATCTAGAACTATTCTAAAATAAAACATCCATTAAAACAACACTCAAGGATGGTACAATATCCGCAAATCAATAAACGTGATACATCACATAAACAAATTGAAAGGAAAAACCCACATGGTCATATCAATTGATGCAGAAAAAGCATTTGACAAAATTCAACACCCATTTTTGATAAAAAGTCTCAGTAAGGTGGGAGTAGAAGGATCATACCTCAACATAATAAAAGCCATATATGACAGGCCCACAGCCAGCATCATACTCATTGGACAAAACTAACACCATTTCCCCTAAGAACAGGAACAAGACAGGGATGCCCCTCTCAGCACTCCTGTTCAACATAGTACTGGAAGTATTAGCCATAGCAAAGAGGCAAGAAGATGAAATAAAAGGCATCCAAATTGGAAAAGATGAAGTAAATCTGTCCTTATTTGAAGATGACATGATATTATACATACAAAACCCTAGAGACTCCATCAAAAAGCTACTAGACTTAATACATGAATTTGGCAATGTAGCAGGATACAAAATTAACCCCAAGAAATCTGAGGCATTTCTATACACCAATAGTGAACTTTCAGAAAGATTATACAAACAATCCCTTTTACGATCGCACCAAAGAAATTAAGCTACCTAGGAATAAACTTAACTAAAGAGGTAAAAGACCTCTACTCAGAAAACTACAGGACGTTGAAAAAAGATATAGAGGAAGACATAAACAGATGGAAGAACATACCATGTTCATGGATCTGTAGAATCAACATCATTAAAATGTCCATAATACCCAAAGCAATCTATAAATTCAACGCACTTCCCATCAAAATACCAACGGCATATTTCACAGATCTAGACCGAACTCTCCAAAAATTCATCTGGAATAAAAAAAGACCCTGAATAGCTGCAGCGATCCTGAAAAAGGCCAAAGTAGGTGGGATATCAATACCAGAAATCAAGATGTATTACAAAGCCACTGTTCTCAAAACTGCCTGGTACTGGCACAAGAACAGGCATATAGATCAATGGAATAGAATAGAGAGCCCAGAAATCGGCCTGAATCAATATGCTAAATTAATATTTGACAAAGGAGGCAAGAATATTCAATGGAGCCAAGATAGTCTTTTCAATAAATGGTGTTTGGAAAATTGGACATATA
This sequence comes from Myotis nattereri, assembly GCF_964212035.1. NCBI lineage: Eukaryota > Metazoa > Chordata > Mammalia > Chiroptera > Vespertilionidae > Myotis > Myotis nattereri. Next base: position 62,247,654 of record NC_138078.1, on the reverse strand, counting down.
TATGCAAGAAAATGAAACTAGACCAGCAACTTACACCATACACAAAAATAAACTCAAAATGGATAAAGGACTTAAATGTAACACAGAAAACCATAATAATTCTAGAAGAATCTAAAGGTAACAAAATCTCAGACATATGCCGAAATAATTTCTTCACTGATGCAACTCCTAGGACACTTGAAACTAAACAGAAAATGAACAAATGGGACCACATAAAAATAAAAAGCTTCTGCACAGCAAAAGAAACCATCAACAAAACAATGAGAAAACCCACTGTGTGGGAAAACATATTTGCCAATGTTATATCTGATAAGGGCCTAATCTCCAAAATTTATAGGGAACTCATACAACTTAACAAAAGGAAGTTAAACAATCCAATCAAAAAATGGGCAAAGGACCCAGATAGACACTTATCAAAAGAGGATATTCAGAAAGCCAAGAGACATATGAAAACATGCTCAAAGTCACTAATCATCTGAGAGATGCAAATCCAAACAACAATGAGGTACCATCTCACACCTGTCAGACTGGCTATCATCAACAAATCAGCAAACGACAAGTGCTGGAGAGGATGTGGAGAAAAAGGAACACTTGTGCACTGCTGGTGGGAATGCAGACTGGTGCAGCCACTATGGAAGACAGTATGGAGTTTCCTCAAAAAACAGAAAATGGAACTCCCATTTGACCCTGTGATCCCACTTCTAGGAATATATGCCAAGAAAGCAGAAACACAAATCAGAAAGCATACATGCACCCCTATGGTTATAGCAGCTCAATTCACCATATCTAAGATCTGGAAACAGCCTAAGTGCCCATCAGTAGATGAATGGATTAGAAAACTGTGGTACATCTACACGATGGAATACTATGCTGCTGTAAAAAGGAAGGAGCTCTTACCGTTTACAATGGCATGGATGGAACTGGAGAGCGTTGTGCGAGGTGAAATAGGCCAGTCAATGAGGGAAAGGTACCACATGATCTCACTCATTCATGGATAATAGAGACCATTATAAACTATTGAACAATAATAGATACAGAGGCAGAGCTGCCTCAAACAGATTGTCAAACTGCAACGAGAAGGCCGGGGAGGGTTGGGGGGCAGGAGGGAGGGGGGTAAAAGATCAACCTAAGGACTTGTATGCATGCATATAAGCATAATCAATGGACATAAGACACTGGGGGATAGGGGAGGCTAGGGTACTGTCAAGGGCGTTGGGGAAAAAAAGGACACATATGTAATACCCTTTGAAATACTTTAAGCAAAAAAAAAGTGATTTCAGAAATTAAAAAAAATAAAATAAAAAAATAAATCTAGAAAAATTTTTTTCATTTATAATGCTAACAGTGGGACACCCAGGAAAACTCACATGGTGTCAAAATAAGCCAAAGGAAAATCATTTGGGGAAATATAAAAAGTACCCTAAGTAAAAATTTCTTTATTAACCTAAGGTCGAGAATATGTTTGTATATTTTCAGAAAACAACTTCAAGGCCACGTGGATTGCTGCAACACAGAGGAATTCTCAGGAATGCTCCAGTCAGGAAGACAAGAGGAGAGACAGTTCAGAGATGGAGACGCTGAACACGCTTTTCCATGCTAGCAGTCAGCAGCTGTGTGTCGCTGCAGATTGCCCAGGACCAAACCAGAGAGGGTCGGACCTGCATTGCCACCATTTTTCCACAATCCAGAACTGAAATATCATTGTTGACATGTACACATAAGGAACTGTTGGACATTGAAATTGGGACTTAAAACAATTTTTGTCCTTGAAATGTTATGCTTAAGTTTTAAAATGTTTTGGGTTACGGATTGGCATTGTTATCCTTTTAATAGCCAGAGTTTTGTTCTTGATGTTTAAGTTTTATTTGCATTATAGTAGCTTAATTAATAAAACAAAAAATGGTGAGATGTGGGAAACTGACATAGGGTTAAGCCTCGGACTGACCTGCTGGCAAAGTCACAAACAAGTCCTAGCTTAGAGGGCACAGTTCTCTTAGCATAATTAAGCTTGACCTTATAACACTCCCTAGATGTTATCTGGGAATCTAATGGGCTGAGGAAGTGCAGGAAGTATAACCATGGTGTAAACAAGTGAAACTCACAAGGAAAGTGAAACTTTGGTAACCACTACCTTGTTTACCACTCACTATAAAAAGCTTCTTGCTGACAACCCCCACCGCTCTCAAGGTAGACGGCGTCGTGACATGGGTCCATTACACTCCCGTCCAGTCAGCGGACCCATCCATGACCCGGAAAGACTTCATCACCAAATGGAGCATCGATCGAGATCAACCCTACCCGCTCAAGCTCAAGCTGCAGCTTGCTCGACCTGCCTGATTCTGGTAACATTGCTCGGGATCACTCCTGTCACTAGGAGGCCCCACAATACTGTGTAATAGACTTAGATGATGCCTGCTTCTTCATGCACATGGCTCCAAAGAGACAAGGACAATTTATAATATCACATGTTTAGTAGCAGAAGATTTGGCTGCCTGAAGCGGCCATGATGCCAATATTTTGTTTCATTGTATTGATATGTTATATTGACCTTTGATTCTTTTTCAGGTTTAAATGTGTGTTGGCTGTCCTGGAAAGGGACTGTGTGGGGTGACCCCCAAAAGTAAAGGGTATCTAGCTGCCAAGAGGGCAGGTGCCCAACTGGGCAGGGAAGAGTGCCCATCAGGTTCTGGTCACTGTTGAGAGACAGTTGACAGTTGGCAGCATGTATATCGCTTGCAGGCCTGCGTGACCATGCCCATGTCAGGGGTAGTAAGCTGGAAAAGCCTGTTTAGAATAGAAGGTCTAACGCATGGTGATGCATAGAAAGAAAGTTTAATGCCAACATTTACTGTTTTGTTATAACTCTGAAAAATCCATGAAAAGGAATTGGCAAGGAAAGTCAGAAAATCTTAGAGTAGATCAGTATGTTTTTCTCCTTATGTAATTCCTCCGAAATCTGGCAATGCTAAATAAGTCATGGCAATACATTTCTTTGAATAAATTTAATAAGACCAGATCCTGATAATGGTTTTATTAACAGAAAACTTTGACTGGAATATCATGTTTTAAAGAGCCCTGTCTGAGCTCTAAAGACTTGAAGCCAGTAAGAATGCCACGAAGAAAGCCTGGTATCCTGGTTGGGAGCCCTGAGGATGGCTGGCGCTGGAATATCAGGCCGATGCCCTACCATACCTGGCGGTTGGTAAGAGTAGAAGGGGAGCAGCAAATATGCCTCTACATCCATGCGGAACCCCCACACACTCTGGGCCACAACGAGTGGGAGGGCTACTGATATGAGCCTTAAAGCCTGGAGCGTAGGCTCAGGTGGAGTTGCTACAGGTGAGGGATTCACCTAACTCCGCAGATACTGTAGGCAGGCCTGATGGAAGCTGGATGGCTTAGCTTCCTGGCCTATGGAGCACATTAAAGTTCAACCATGAGACTGCAGCAAAGGTAGTCAGTTACCATTCTTGTTGTGTTTATGCAAACATCAGGAGAGTAGTTAAATTACTCTTGATCTGGATTTTTGATAGCCATGGAGGAATTTTAAGAAGAAAAATCCTATTACAATAGAGGCTGTTAAAGCTAAAATGGTTTCTTTCCCTTCCACCGAATCATTTGTTAAGCATATAGGGATAGTTCAGTTGAAAGTTCTGTGTGCCTAGTATGGGCCTCTAGCAATGGTGGAATAGTAATGCAGTCCCTCTCATGATTGAGCAGGAATTTCCAAGAAACTGGGGGAATGAAAAGCCTAAGGATATGCCCTCCTTCTTCCCTGTATCCTCAATATTGGGGCAGCTGCCTGGTGCTCAGGATAGTACCAGCTTCCTGTATCCCAGGACACTGCTGGCCACGCCCAGAAACTTTTTAAACTAACAAATGACAATCAGGGGACGTGGGTGCCTTAGAGATGACCACACCCTGTGTAATAAGACCCTACTTGCACCTAGCCAATCGGCAGGGTCCACAATCATCTCCCCTCACTAACTCCACCCCCCTAATAAAACCGCATTTTTTTCCCACAGGCGTTCTCTCTCGTCTCGCCTTTGTGAGGATAGGAGCCAGACATGGGTCTGTGATAATAAAGGACTCTTTTCTTTTGCATTGGACACGGCTGGCTCCCTGGTGAGGACTGTTGGGGATTTAATATCTGGGCATAACAATAGCCAAGATAGTGGAGATGGTAAATTTGGACTTTAAGCTGAATGAAGACAAGAGGGAGAAAGATAGAATGAATCAGATAATTGTGTTTTACTACAGGAAGGGGAAAACCTCCAGTAAGCAAGCCAACAAATGCAGAAGTACAAGTGGTGGAGTGTTCATTTACCACAGGTGATACACAGTTTCCCCGTGGGCAATACACGTTATAATGTGAATCCCTCTATAAACAATGCTTCAGAAAAGGGCATTATGAGAAGATGAAAATATTAATGGTCTCCTTGAATAAATACCAGCAAGGGTATAAAGGAGATATGTTTGTATTTTTGTGTGTTTTCAGATGATGGAGAGGGATGTAAGGAGGGGCTAGGCGGGTGAGAAGGGAGTAATGAAGAATTCCTCAATTGGGGCATCAGACAAGCCAGTCCATACTGAGCCAGAAACCTTCAATAAGGACAAGGAGAAGACTGATTGGGGATTTTTTCCTCAACATTTTCTAATACTGACAAGGAAGAAAGGAACCTGATATTTAAGTTAGGTTTGGATTAGGGGGCGGGGGGATGGATGGTTGTGGTCGCTCTCATGAGAAACAAGGTGTTGTGTTTGTGCTGGCAGTGTATAGTAATGAATTTGATTTCCTTGTTACATGGTAGACTATTGAATATTGTTAAACTATTGACAGGATTGTCAGCTCAAGATGTGAAGTTTATGCCACAACTGGTACAGTTTTTCCTTAAACAACTTGGTCTAGAACAGCATTGCTGGATATTGGAGTTACTAGAGAAGTGAGGTTTCACTCTGTTTCACTGGTGATTTACTCTATGTTACATTTCCCCATACCAAAGTGACATATTAGTAATAAAGGAAATTATGTATGGTGCACATGGGCATTATCTTCACAATTTTTCTGTAAATCTGGAACTATTCTAAAATAACACATCCATAAAACAACACTCAAAATACTAGGAAATGGTAATATCCAAACATAGTGGAACAGACCACTGAAAGGACAGGGTTGTACGGCAAGAGGGTTAGAGTAGACACTACCTCCTGCCATATGCTGGACTATAATGGTACTAGAGGAAATGAGAGAGAGAGAGAGGTCAGTTTGGAAAAATTATAGGAGGTAAGAGGAAGGTCTCTTTTCTATAACCAGATCATCTGAGACTTCTGCATCGACTCCCACCCCCCACCCCCTTCTTGCTTGGTCTAGCTGAGGCTTTGTGATGTCAAGCCACACCATGGCAACCACTGATTTTGGGCAACAAGAGCTGATGTGATTGGCTCCACATTGACATAGAGAGTACATAATAGGCCAGGACCCTCTGAGTACTCTCTGTTGCCTCAAGATAGCCAAACTTACTAAGAAGATACTGTAGACTTTTGGAGATAAGGAAGAAGACTACAAACACAAGGATGGATGAAGAAACTGCAAGTCCTAAAGTGAATTAGAAGTCAGTGTCTCAACTGGATGACGAAGAAGTGGATAAGGTCAGAATACCTTATTCAAATGCTCTCCCTTCCCCCTTAATTCCTAACCTTGATTCTGGCCTTGTCCTTTTTGGCCAAACACACTTCCTTGTTCAATCCATTGTCATTCAATTAGAAGCCCATTTCCAAATCATTCTCCAATTTCTTCCCCAAAACCAATGTCTTTCTGCGTTTAACTTTTTTCCAAAGTACATATGTTATGCCCAGATTTCAAGATCCCCCAAGACAGACCACTAGGGATCCGAGTCCAGTGCAAAAACATAGAGTCTTTTATTCAAGCCCGGGACTTGGTCCCCCTCCTGCCTCGATTACTGGATGCAAGAGAGAGCCCTGAGTCCCAAAGGAAAAAAGTATTAATAGGGCTTGTGGTCAGGGTTTGGGGGCACACTCTGACCACTGATTTGGCCTATTCCGGTTGTTTTTTTGAGGGCGGGGTTCTAGTGATGCAAGGGCAGGGTGTAGCTAGGGTCTTTTTACACAAACACAGGGGGGTGGCTAGCATATCCTTGGCTTTGGGGTAGTTTCCACGGCTTTCCCATTGGCTGAGATAAGGGCAGGCTGAGTAACTGATACATTCTGCGGCTTTTTCTTGGAAGAGGGGATAAGGACACAGCTATCAGTACTGTTCTGTCCTTTCATTCACCCCTTGTCTTAGAACTTCCGACTCAATCATGAGACAGACTGAACGATCAACTGAACTACTTTTATACACTTCTTGACAAATTGGACTAGTCTATTAATAATGCAAGGGCCGTAAGTCAAGAACAGCAGGAGGATTACAAGGGGTCTGCTGAGGTCCGCTGTCTTCTTGAGGGTGATCTGCAGCGGGTGTGTCTAGTCACAGGTCACCTTCCAGTCAGACTCCCTGCTGTCTGCCTCAGACCTTCCATTCTAAATAGGCCTTTCCCTGATCTCTACAGCCGAGGTTTGTACCACTCCGGACATGGGCAAGGTCATTCAGGCCTGCAAGACAGTACACAGGCTGCCAACTGTTACGTGTTTCTCAATAGAGACCAAAACCTGACGGGTATTCTTCTTTGTCCAGTTGGGCATCTGCCCTCTTGGCAGCCAGACACCCTTTACCTTTGGGGTTCATCCTATATAGTCCCCTTCCAGGACAGCTAACACATAGCTATAACAGTGTTCCTCAGTGTGGCAGACTGGAAACTTGCCAGTTATTCCCAAAGACTACCAAGACTGTAGACCATCACCGGTCCACCGATACAGCTACATTTAAAACTGTATGAGACTTGAAGGTTAATACAACATATTAATACAATGTAATATAATATTGGCACTATGGCTGCTTTAGGCAGCTAAATCCTCCGGTACTAAACGTGAGATATGGCAGGGCTATACAAACATTTTAGGGAGGTGACTAAAGTCCACTCTTTGACCTTTCTTTTTTATTTATTTATTTATTTTTTATTTTTATTTATTGCTTAAAGTATTACAAAGGGTATACATATGTGTCCATTTTTGACCTTTCTATATAAGGTAAAATTGTCCTTGTCTTTCTGAAGCCATGTCTATGAAGATGCAGGCATCATCTGAGCCTATTATACAATTTTCTGCAGGTATAGTCCTTTTCAAATTGGGGTGAGACCTGGGGTCTTGAGCTTCTTTACCCACACCGAGTCCCCAGGCTGGAAAGGATGTACAGAGTCTGAGGTGGCACTGGCAGGGCATCTCGAAAAAGCTTATGGGTGGGTTGTCATTTCTGTAAGAGATCATGTCCAAGTAATGGGTACAGGCATTCTGGCATACCTAGAAACGAATGAGTTACTGTGTTCTTTGAAAGGTCAACAATCCTCTTTGATGTCCAAGGAAAAAGGCAGTTTGTTTGGTGGCTCTTAGAACTGGTGTCTTCTCAGATGTTTCTGGTCCCCTTGGATCTGTCAAGACCGAATAGTCTGCTCCAGAATACACCAGAAAATTAACCAGGGGTTCTATTTACCTACAAATATTTATACCTAGGTAGACATATAAACATCAAATAAACATCCACATATACACCTTTTCAGTGAACAAGTACTTTTACAGTCTTGGGAATTTTGGCAGATAAATGGAACAATGCCCAAGTTCATTGATAGGGGCCTGACAAGCACGAATGTGGGGGCCTTTGGCTGGGGGGTATAGAGTCTCCATCCTTTCTCTCCTGGCACTGCTAAGGACAGGATCATTGGAGAGGTCTCTTCACCTAGGCAAGGTTGTGCTGAGCCATCTGGGGCAAAAGTGTTTTCTGCTTCCATTTTGGCTAAAAGGTCTCTGCCCATTAGAGGGACCAGGTCAACTGGTAAATATAGGAATTCATGAACCACCTGATGGCCGCCTCACTGACATCGGCGGGGGTGGCAGAACAGTCTGCAGCTGTGGTACTGTACCTGTAGCTCCAATATTGGTGACTTCCTGTCCTGAGAGGGGAACTACCTCCTGAGTAACTACCGAGTGCTCTGCCGCTGTATCAATCATAAATTTCACAGTCTGGCCCCCAATCTTCATTTTGACCATTGGCTCATGGGGGCCCAGTTGGAAAAAGCCCAGTCTGTCCTAGTCAGAGTCAGCTGCTGCCAGTCCAATGAGGTCTGCCTCAGGCGGCTCTGGCTAATAGTTGCTGGGTGGTTTGGATGGCCTTGCCAGATTCTTCTGCCCTGCTACTGAACTTTACTCTGTCCCTTCTTACACACACAGAACTGGACCCTAGGCAGCGAGGTTTGTGTAACTTTAAAATTCCTTAACATACATTTTATCATTCACGTTGCAGAGAGGGACCAGGTGGGCTCCTCCTGAATAAAATAACTCATCAAAATAAGGCTAATTTTCTAACTTCATTTGTCCCTGGGTGTGGACAACAAATGACACTCATCAGATTGCCATAAAGGATTTAACCTTTGTTTAGGGAGTCAAATGCAAAGCATTTACTCCCAAGTGTCATTGTTTTAGAGAAGATAGGATTTCTGCTCAGGTTCCCTATTTTACTAGTCCCAGCTTACTGGTCTATCATGCATTCAATTTTTTTAAAATGTATTCTGGCACAGGAGAAAGTTGGTTTGCTGTACACAGAGTGTTTAACCCCTATATAACTGGCTTGGACCTCTACATAGCAAACTGCAGTCTATAAGTTCAATATGCAGCCTCCGGTTTTTCTAACCCAACGACATTTCAGCCAGTCTCTGAGTCAGACTCCTCCTCTCTTGGAGAATTTCAAAGTCCTGATGGCTTCCAGGTCCAGGGAGAGTGCCTATTTGACAACCCTTGGGCCCTGCTTTTTGCCTTTTTACCAGTTTCCTTCGTGGTAGAGCAGCAACCAGGCCTCTTTCAAGGGAGTGAACTAGAAGGGGATATCAGCCCCACCTGTGAGCCAGCTGCTCCCCCTAGGGTCTTCCAGGGGCCCAGCCAGAGCGTCCCCCAGCAAATCAGGGAAGACGCTTCCCTTTTCCAGTGGTATGGACTCAAGCAGTGGGTTCACTGAATGTAGCCCGCAGCGAAATGCTGACTGGCTTCTGTCTGCAGCTGCTCGGGCCCACAAGCACTGCCCCATTGCACATGTCTCATCGGTAGTTCCAGCACCTCATTGTTCTCCAGCTTAGCCTGAACCTCGGTGCCCAGCAGCAGCTGCTGAAGCTCCTGTAGGCTATCTTTGATCCACGAGCACGAGGCTACTTCTCCACCAGGGCCTTATGGGCCTTGCGGGCAGCTCAGGGATTCAGCCCCCCCCTTCTTTGACCTGGGTCACAGATACTGAGTTGGCCTGGAAAACAGTTCTAAATAACCAGGGGGGATGCGGATTCTAGCTTTGTGCCTCCTCTGCTTTTTAGCAGGAGTTTAGTTGTTGTTTTTTTGTTTTTTTGGTTTTTTTTTTTTTTATTCTTAGAAACCTTAATCCTTTAATGATTACCAAAAGTGAACATTCAGCAATTTTAGTTTAATATTTATGAACATATTTTAAATGTACTTTTACTCTTAAGATATATCTAGACCTTTTGTGATAAAACTAAGAACAGGTATTGGTCTGAATCAGCATTGGATGGGTTTAAAGAATAAACCAAGGCAGAGAAAGATTGTGCTTACACTTATTTATTTATTTATTTATTTTAAATCTATTTTATTGATTTTTTACAGAGAGGAAGGGAGAGAGATGAGAGTTAGAAACATCGATGAGAGAGAAACATCCATCAGCTGCCTCCTGCCCATCTCCTACTGGGGATGTGCCCGCAACCCAGGTACATTCCCTTGACCGGAATTGAACCTGGGACCTTTCAGTCCGCAGGCCGACGCTCTATCCACTGAGCCAAACCGGTTCCAGCAAGTTATTTTTTTTTTAACCTTGAATTTCATTGATAAGACCTGTTAGGATTGCAGCCAGCAGCCTAACTGCCAAAACCCCTGCCCCCATTGTCTCAGCCCAGGCCCATTGCTTTTCCTCACAGAGGGCGCCTGGAAATATAACGGGTGCATAGTGAGGTTTCTTGTAGACAGAAAACCTGGAGACCATCTGAAATCCAGTTACTGATGCTTTCAGAATCCAGATGAGGGAGGAAGGAAAAGACCTGGTTATGTTCTCTATGAAGGTTCTAATAAACAATTGAAAACAGCAAGTTAAACAAAATACAGTCACAGGCAGGTTTTCTTTCCGTCCTGTGGAGCTGTTCACCAAAGAGATGAAAACCATGAATAACAAGTTCTCTGAAATTTGCTACTTTGTTAATTTGCTAGGCAAAAAATTAACTTGAAAAGACATCTCTCTTGCTCTTTTATAAGCAATCTCAGAACTAAGAAATCTTGGAAATACAGCGATTTACAACCCAGGTCAGACCAACTGATAGACAGAACTTGATTTTAACTAAGTGGGCTGATTTTTTCGGTAATGGCAAGCAAAAGACTCTGAGATCTGCTTGAGATTCTTGCAGTCTATTGCGGGTCCAGTCCAAACGTTCAGCCAGATGAATGAACAGAAATGCAAAATAAATCAAAGTAGCTTCCACTTCACACAGACTAGTAATGAGCAGCCAAAATAGACTAACACTTGTATTCACACTCTCTCGGTAGACTAGCCCAGACTGGAGCTGAGCAGATAAACAAAGCAATGCCCCACTCCCCAGATGAGCATGGGGGCACTACTGGCACCCATGTCCCAGAACAGAATTCTCCACCAACCTTTTGGTGAGAACCTACCGGAGGAGTTAAGACTGCTTCCAGTCCCCCCTCTCGCTAGCACAGTGGCTAGTCCCACACAAACAGCTGTTCACTCATGCTTTCTCATTGTGTCGGCATTCATTCCAATTCCACAATCTCTATTGTACCCCTTTACAAAATTTTTTAACAGGTTTACTTTGTCCCGACCTCATGATGTTCCGTGACGAGAAACAGGCAAGGGAGGGGTAACCTGTTTTCACAGATCCTTACTCAGATTCCCGCATGAACTAAGTCATGGAGTCACAGAAGGAGAAGAGAAGGCAGGACCCCTCCCTCCACACTCACATACTTTAAACCAACATCCATAAGCAAAGGCATTTAGATACCACAACCCAAAATTTTTCCAATTCAATCCGAACCTTGAACTTTTAGCAAATATTTAGCATTTCTCAATCAGTAACACTTTTAAGAATAAACATCAAAATGCAAGACATGTTTTTTATCATTTGAATTCAGTAAGCTTCAAGGTCCCAAGTTCCAAGCAGTTCTGAAAAACCACACCTGAGGCTGGCAAGCAGGTTTGGCCCAGCCCTTCATTTAAAAACGACCATAATGCTTAAAGGAGTAGTTTGAGTCTGTCCCATAACGTCCATCCAGTAAGTCCACAAGCACAGACAAATACAGTCTTCCAACTCTATGGAAGCAAAACCAAAACAACCTTCCTACTCCGCGAAAGCAAAACTACAGATCAGCTTAGACGATGGTCATGCACCACTCCTCAAATTGAGGTGTTTCTTGGGCCCACCAGATGGAGGATCGGGCGTCCCCCAACTCCTCCCACCCGTGGGCCCCCAGTGCATCCCCCTAGTCTGTTATTGGCATTACAGATTTCATAAGTGAGCTCACACTGGACAGAACACACAGAAAAAAACTGACAACACACAGTTACTGCGGTTTGTCAGAACCTCCGAATCTGGGTCTCTTTGAGTCTCAGGGGTTCCGGATGAGCCCCCAAATGTTTGGCCCAGATTTCAAGATGCCAAGACAGACCACTAGGGAGCTGAGTCCGATGCAAAGGCATAAAGTCTTTTATTCAAGCCCGGAACTTGGTACCCCCCCACTGCCAACATTACTGGATGCAAGAGAGAGCCCAAGGGAACAAAGAATTTATAGGGCTTGTTGTTGGAGGGTGGGGGCACACTCTGATCACTGATTTGGCCGATTCCAGTTAGTTTAGTGATGGCAGGGGGCTAGTGATGCAAGGGCAGGGTACAGCTAGGGTTCTTCTTAAACAAAGTCAGGTGGTTGGCTAGCATATTTTGGCCTTGAGCTAGTTTCCCCCGCAATTCCATTTGCTGATATAAGGGTAGTCTGAGTAACTGATACATGCTGAAGCTTTTTCTTGGAAGAGGGGATAAGGACACAGCTATCAGTCCTGTTCTGTCCTTTCACAAAACCAAGATATTTGTGATGGTAAAAGTGGATTTTAAGCTGAATTAAGAGAAGAGGGAGAAAGACAGAAAGAATCTGATAACTGTATTTTACTACAGGAAGGGGAAAACCTCCAGTAAGCAAGCCAACAAATGCAGAAAAAGAAGTGCTGGAGTGTCCATCTACCAGAGGTGATACCTAGGGTCTCCCAGAGGAACACACTTAACAATGTGTATTCCTCTATTAAAAATGCTTCAGAAATTGGCATTATGAAAAGATGAAAACGTTAATGGTCTCCGTGAATAAATACCAGCAAGGGTATAAAGGAAATGTGTTTATTTTTGTGAGTTTTCAGATGATGGGGAGGGATCTAAGGAGGAAGAAGTCATGTGAGAAAAAAGAAATGTAGAATTCTTTAATTGGGGCACCAGATAAGCCATTCCATAGTGAGCCAGACCCTTAGAATAAGGACTAGGAGAAGACTGATTGGGGATTTTTCCCCTCAACACTTTCTCATACTGGCAAGGAAGAAAGAAGCTGATGTTTAATTTAGGTTTGGATTGGGGGGGGTGGGATGGATGGTGGTGGTTGCAGTCATGAGGAGCAGGGTGTTCTGTTAGTGCTGGCAGTGTATAAGAATGAATTTTATTTCGTTTTTACATGGTAGACTATTGAATATTGTGAAACTATTGAAAGTATGGTCATCTCAAGACCGGAATATTTATGCCTCAACTGGTCCAGTTTTTCCTTTAACCACTTGGTATAGAACAGCATTGCTGGATATGGGAGATACTAGTGAAGTGATGTTTCACTCTAACTCTTTCAACGATGATTCACTTCATGTTACATTTGCCCCATTCCAAAGTGAGTAAATAGTTATAAGGGAAGTTGGGTATGGGGTACATGGGTATTATCTTCACAATTTTTCTTTAAATATGGAACTCTTCTGAAATGAAACATCAATTAAAACAACACTCAAAATCCTAGAAATGGGTAGCAACTGAACATAGTGGAATGGACCTCTGAAATGATGGGGGAGTATGGGAATTGTCTTAGAGGAAACACAACCTCCCTGCCATGTGCTGGACTGTAATGATACTAGCGGAAATGAAGAGAGAGAGAGGGGACAGTTAGGGAAAAATTTTAGGAGTTAAGAGGAAGGTCTCTGTTCCATAACCAGAGTGTCTGAGATTTCTGCATCCTTTGCCTCCCTCACCCCTCCTTGATGGTGAAGCTGAGGCTTTGTGATGTCAAGACGCACCACGCAACAACAGATTTTGGGCAACCAGAGCTAAAGTGAGTGGCTCCTCATTAACCTAAAGAGTATATATAGAGGCCAGGAACCTTTGAGTAGTGTCTGTTGCCTCAAGATAGCCAAACTTACTAAGAAGATATTGTAGACCAGTGGAGATGAGGAATAAGACTCCAAACACAAGAATGGATGAAGAAACTGCAAATCCTCAAGTGAATTAGAAGTCAGTTTCTCAACTGGATGTGGAAGAAGTCGATAAAGTCAGAATACCTTATTCAAATGCTGCCCCTTCCCATGTAATTTTGCACCCAAGAATCTGGTCTTGTGCTTTTTGACCACAGGCAGTTCCTCATTCAATCCATTGTCATTCAATTTAAAGCCCATTTCCAAATCATTTTCCAATTTCTTCCCCAAAACCAATGTCTTTCTGTGTTTAACTTTTTTCCAACCTTCATAACCAATATAGTGGCTATGGTAAATTTGGACTTTAAGCTGAATGAAGACAAGAGGGAGAATTACAGAAAGAATCAGAAAATTGTATTTTACTACAGGAAGGGGAAAAACTCCAGTTAGCAAGCAAACGGCTGCAGAAGAAGAAGTGCTGGAGTGTTCATCTACCACAGGTGATACTCACGTTCTCCAAGGGGAACACATTTAATAATGTGTGTCACTCTATCAACAGTGCTTCAGAAATGCGCATTATGAGTCGATGAAAACATTAATGGTCTCCATAAATAAATACCTGTAAGGGTATAAAGGATATATGTTTGTATTTTTGTGAGTTTTCAGATAATGGGGAGGTTGCTAAGGAGTGGGAAGTCATGTGAGAAGGGAGTAATGAAGAATTCTTTAATTGGGGCACTAGACAAGCCATTCCATACTGAGCCAGGCACTTAGAATAAGGACGAGGAGAAGACTGAAGGGGGATTTTTTCCTCAACACTTTCTCATCCTGGCAAGGATGAAACGAAGCTGATGTTTAATTTAGGTTTAGAATGGGTGGGTGGGATGGATTGTTGTGGTCGCAGTCATGAAGAACAGGGTGTTGTGTTACTGCTGGCAGCGTATAATAATTAATTTTATTTCCTTTTTACATGGTAGGCTACTGAATATTGTTAAACTATTGAAAGGATGGTCAGCACAAGATCTAAAGTTTTATGCCTCTACTGGTCCAGTTTTTCCTTTAACAACTTGGTCTAGAACAGCATTGCTGGATATTGGACATACTGGAGAAGTGAGGTTTCACTCTAACTGTTCACTGATGATTCACTTCATTTTACATTTCCCCCATAGCCAAGTAAGATATTAGTAATAAGGGAAATTGGGTATGGTGTACATGATTATTATCTTCACAATTTTTCTGTAAATCTGGAACTATTCTAAAATAAAACATCTATTAAAACAACCCTCAAAATAAAAGGAAATGGTAGCAACTGAACATGGTGGAATGGACCACTGAAATGTCGGCGGAGTTTGGGAAGTGGCTTAGAGGAAACACCACCTCCCTGCCATATGCTGGACTATAGTGGAACTGGAGGAATTGAGAGAAAGAGAGAGAGAGAGAGAGAGAGAGAGAGAGAGAGAGAGAGAGAGAGAGATCAGAGATCAGTTTGGGAAAAAATTTCGGAGGTAAGAGGGTCTCTTTTCTATAACCTGAGCGTCTGAGATTTTTGTATCCTCTGCCAGCCCTGCCCCTCCTGGATGGTCAACCTGAGGCTTTGTGATGTGAAGCGACACCATGGCAAGCACTGATTTTGGGCAACCAGAGCTGTAGTGAGTGGCTCCTCATTAACCTAAAGAGTATATATATAGAGGCCAGGACCCTTTAAGTGGAATCTGTTGCCTCAAGATAGGGAAACTTAATAAGATGATATTGTAGACTAGAACACATAAGAAATAAGTCTCCAAACTGTGGGAAACTGTTTATTGCCTTTACTATCTGATAAGCATAGACAGAGTACTCCCTGAAACCTCCCGAAGGCTGGGTTCCTTTGAAGCCCTAGCAAAGCCTGAAGGTAGGCCTCACCACTTCTCTTTGTCCAGACAGTGGTAGCTGAAACTACTCCCCCATTTATTATTATGTACATCCTTGCTGATGGCCTTGTCTGCTTGTTATTAGGTGGTCACCTGCCTAAGGTCTATGCTATGGGTGCATCCAAGATCAATAAAAGCTCGGTGAGGCCTGAGCACGGAGGAAGTCCTTCGTTACTTGCTGCCTGGTCCCCCAATATTGGCACATTATCTCGTGTCTTTTTCTCTCAGTTGTTGTGCAGCTCCTCTTTCATATACTGAACCATACTCCACAGGGACGTGGAAGGAAACACTCAACATCTGGAGCCCGATGGGAAATCTGGAAGTGCAGGTCTCGCTGGAGCGCGAAAAGGAAGTTTTCAACGAAAAGGTGTGGAAAACTCACCAAAAAACCTGAGGGGGATTCTACTGCATGCTATGCCCAGGATCAACTACAGAAGTCCGGGTCTGTAAGTACACTGGGATCGTTTTCTTAACCAGGCTAACAAATGCGGCAGGATTTGGCTTTAAAAAAGTAGATTCGGCTTTAAAAAGGTATATTTGGCTTTTTAAAACTAAGAAACTGTATTATAGACTTTTGATTTGCATGTTTAAAGTGTTAAAATTTTAGAAGGTAATCTTTTACATTTTTGCATGTTATAATAGAACTTAACCTTTGTTTTTCTTGAAAAAGGTATTCTTTTAGATCAGGCTGAAAAAAGAGTGCCATGGTCATCTTTCTGTGTTTTCTTATCTAAATTAAAATCTTAATTTGTATTTAGAATCCATCTGTAATAATAAATGAAACCCCGCTGCTGAATCTCACCCTGGTTCGGAGAGATTCAAAGGTGGCAGGAGAGCGCAGAGCTATAAGCTCTCCCGCAATGAGATTACTAAAAGTTCTGTTTAAAAACTACCTGAGGACATGTTGGGAACTGCAAAGTCTAGCCAATATCACCTTCAGTGCTACCTATTACTTTGGAAAGCGAAAAAGGAAAAAAAAATTAAAATCTGTTTTTTTATTAAGCATGACTTTGGGAACAAATACGCCATCTGGGTCATTTTCTGAAACTTCCCTCAAAGCAGGATGTGGTGGAAAGGAAAAGGGAGTACATGGCGATCCAATATGGACGCCTCCTCTAATTTAAAGTCTCCTTCTCATAATTGAAAAGTTTTACAAAAATTTAAAATGTGTCTGGGATTTCTGTTCACGTGTAAATAGAAAACTTGGCTTGGAACTAATCCGCTCCCGTTCCTGTTAGGTTAGGTGGCTCAGGAGACTGCGCAAGAAATAGAGTCCAGTGAATCAGAAAAGAAAGGAAAGGAAAAGGTTTATTCTACGTCCCCGGGAGACCCAGGTACCCCCAGGACAGGACATGTGGATTCACGCCAACACGGAGGGGAGCGCTTTTTTATACTGCAGTTGGGTGAAGTGCGGGGACATGAGCTGAGGTATTCAGTTGAGGAAGTTTCAGCTGCACGGGGTCATTGAGAAGCCCGTATCTGTATCTGGCACATTGACCTGTGAGAAATTGCAGCGGAAGTCCATTGTCTAATTACATGTCTGCATGTATCCGATTCTAGGCTACTTCTGAGTTAACAGTTCTGATTTTGGACATTTAGATAGAGTTTTGAGCTAGACTTTCTTTACAAATGTGCAGAATATAACCCAAGACTGATTATTTCCTATAGAAAATGGTCAATTTGACCCAGGGTAGAAATTCTAGCAACAAGATTGGTATTTTTCCATAATAATGTTAATGAAGCCTATTCCAAAGCTATCTTTAAGACCTCTACAAGGAAAATCAGTAAAATTGTCTCTGTTACAAAAATTTGCTAAATTAATTGCCTTAAAGTAATTGAATTTGAATCTCAAAAATTATTAAAATCTCTAATTATAAAAATGTGAGTAGCCCAGTAAAAAACCAGCCCTTTTTTTATTGAAAAGGCTGGCCAAAACATTTCTAATGAGAAAAGGGGCTAGTTGCTTCCCACCTGTAGCAAATTCTTAAAGAATGTGATCAGTTTACATCTGATTGGTCCAGGGAAGGCCAAACCTGTTCTTCCAGGGAAAACAGCCCCCCCTTCCTCCCCCAGGCCAATTTTGAACCTTCCCACCTTCAAGCAAGGGTCAGGAAACAATGTGGGTACAACCTTGTTTTTTGACCTTCCCTAGAGGAAAAAATTATGGTCCTTTTAAAATCAAAGGCTGGGCCAGGCCTGCCTTGCCAGCCTCAAATATGGTTTTCCAAAGCTGCTGGGAAATTTAAGACCTTGGAGTTTATACCTAGGTTTCTTGAAGTGACATAATACTGAATTAAATGAGATCTGAGCATTCCTTGTACAAAATCTAGAGGACAGTATTAAATCTGTTGGTTGATTATGTCTTGCATTTTTAAAGTTTAGTCTTAATGTTACTGATTGAGAAATCCTGAATATTTGCCTTGCCAGCTAAGAGCTTAAGATTCGGATTGAATTGGGAAAAATTGTATAATTATAATAGCTAAATGCTTAAAAATATTTTAATTTTTAGAAAATAATTTTTATTTTCTCTGAAAAAATTAGAATTCAAAATATGTTGCTTATTGATTTGATTAATAAAGAGGATTAATTTTTAAGATCTCAACTGAAATTTTTAATACAAAAACCAGTTTAAATTTGATAAATGTTATTTAAGATAATTATAAAGGGTATAAACAGCTAATGAGATTTCTGTTTGTCTACAATATAATGTTGGTCATCTATCTTTCAGGGGTTTTGGTTTGCTCTGTCAAAGAACAGTGTAGACAGCCGCCCTTTTGAGCTGTGTGACTTGGCAGCCGCCATGTTGGCCGCATGGCTCACTGCGCCCCTGGGGGCCGCCATCTTGAAACAACTAAGGCCCCGCCCTCTGATTTAGCCAATCACAAAAGGAATGTCTGCTCACTGAGGCAGGATGGGATTTCAGGGGTGGAGTTTTAAGGTGCAGGTTTACTGTGGAAATGGGGATGGGGCAGAAAGTGTGCTTGCCTCTCAGAATTATTTAATACTATTTTTAAGAAGATATTTTTAATGCTTAATAAATTAGCAATCATGGTCTTAATATAATTTCAGTGGTATGATAGACCAATGTTTTAAGCAGTTGGCTTCATGAGGGCTGACAATAGAGCTCATATTTCTTAAAAGGCTTGTAGATACATTTTTAAAAGGTATCTTAAATTCTCAGTAGAACCACAGTTATGCATATATCATAAACAGATTAAGAGTAATTGATTCCATGGTCAAGACTAGATCCTATTATGTTGAGAACTGTTTAAAAAGTGTTGAACATGTTTTAATTAGATATGTATTTGGAAGTTTTTCCTGAGTGCAATATTCCAAATATAAAATGCTTGCTTTCATAAAGAATTTCTGCCAAATAAAAGAAGAATTGATTTATTAGTAGCAAAGTCTTTATTGAACCTAGCAATGTCTTTAATTTAAAAGCTCCTCACCGCTGCATTTTAAATTAGGCTGGAAGTGAAGCAGGGTTTGCATGTCGTGTATCAAAATAAAACTTTACTAAATTTACTAATTTTGTAAGCAATTGAATCCCAGTAACGTAAAAAACAAAACTTTAAAATCTGTATTTCTATTAAGCATGACTTTGGGAACAAATACTCCATCTGAGTCATTTGCTGAAACTTCCCCCAAAGCAGGATGTGGTGGAAAGGAAAAGGGAGCACATGGCGATCCAATATGGATGCCTCCTCTAATTTAAAGTCTCCTTCTCATAATTGAAAAGTTTTACAAAAATTTAAAATACTTCTGGGATTTCTGTTCACGTGTAAAGACAAAACTTGGCTTGGAACTAATCCGCTCTCGTTCCTGTTAGGTTAGGTGGCTCAGGAGACTGCCCAAGAAATTGAGTCCAGTGAATCAGAAAAGAAAGGAAAGGAATAGGTTTATTCTGCATCCCCGGGAGACCCAGGTACCCCCAGGACAGGGCATGTGGATTCACACCAACAGTGAGGGGGGCGCTCTTTTTATACTGCAGTTGGGTGAGTGGCGGGGACATGAGCTGAGGTATTCAGTTGAGGATGTTTCAGCTGCAGGGGGTCATGGAGAAGCCAGTATCTGTGTCTGGCACATTGACCTGTGAGAAATTGCAGGGGAAGTCCATTGTCTCATTACATGCCTGCATGTATCAGATCCTGGGCTCTCTCCAACCTAACATCCCGGCTTTTTGGTGATGGGGTGGGGGCGACTCTTTCTAGCTACTTCCAGCTTACAACAGGCAACGAAGGGGGATGGATTTAAAGGCCAGTGTTAGGCAGAGGCAGATCAGAGGGCAGCCGAGCATAGGGATGGAGCAGGAGATGATTCACAGTCACCCGTGACATGTCCATGATTCGGGAGTGGATGAACTTGAGGAGGCAGGTGGCTAGGAGAAAAAAAGACACAGATGAGAATGAGGGGCCCTATCATGGGTAGGACCAAGGTAGCTAAGGAGCTTTGGAACTAGCAGGAAGGAGAGTTGTCCTGGAAGTGTCCTGCATGTAGTTCTTCACTCAGCTTAGTCAGGGTCTGTACATTTACGTTTTGCTCCACTACTCTGGACTCATTGATGCCGTAACAGCATTCTTCCTGAAGGAATATGCAGGTTTCCCCTTTTTCTGCAGTCAAAAGGTCTGAGGCGATCTGGTTCCTTATGGATACTTGGGCTACTGATGTCACTTGCTGCTGTAGGGAGGCTAAAAGAGGCAGTAGTAGACTCCAGGGCTAACTGGAGCTTGTCATTAAATTACTGAGCAGTGACCAGACTATTTACAATTGGCCCCCAGTGAGGCCTACTGAGGCAGCAATACTCACCCCTAAAATGACAGGGAGGAAGGCAGCCCGGCGGGTCCATGGATGGGATGGAGGGAGCAACCAGTGAGCTCCGACTCTCCATACAAGGTTAGTTGGGGAATTACTGTGACCACGAAGCAAGGCCCGGGGTCAGAGGAGTTCATGCAGTTCCTTAAGGTGCCGTTGCACCAAAAGAAGGTACCTGGTCTGGCCTTGGTGAGACTGGCTGCGGTGTGGTATGTTAGTCTCTCCCGTGGCAACCCCATAGGTGTTGACATCTTGATTACATCGGTCTGGATCCCGCTGGTTGTAAGCAAAACAGACATAGGGTCAGCCAGTATTGGACACTGACTGGATGTTGACAGCCATCTGGATCTTTGTCTGACATCTGAACATAGGGCAGTCCTGAGATCCTACCTGCCGGGTGACATGTTTGCCGTCTGATAGTAGGTTTCACTGACCTTGAACCTCCACACATAAGCTGGTGGAGGTGGGTGTAGGTTGCTCAGGCCCGGGAGGAGATGGAAGGAGGAGGGGAGGGCAGTTAAGGCAGAACTTAGTGGGGCCCAACACCTCACATTTATAGAAGTCATGCTGCTCCGGGGTCCTCTTGAGTCTGGAGAGGCGGTGCCAGGTCAGGTCATCAAGCTGGGGTTGCCAAGCAGCTTGGCCGCAGTGGGGGCTGTGAGGATTACAGTGTGAAGTCCTGTCCAGCTAGGCTCCAAGGCTTCTGGTTGTAGGTTCGTAAGGAGGACAGAGTCACCAGGTTGAAGGGCTGGTGTTGGGAGTCTTGGTTGGTCGGCTCTGGCTTGGGCAGAAACCTGAGCAATTGCCTGGTTAAAGACAGATATGGGAGATACGTACCCAGGGGAGGGGGATCGGAAAGAAGACAGTGGTTGAGCAAGAAGTGTCAAAAGGGCTCAAGAAAATGGGGCTTCTTGGTGTAGTCGGGGTTTGGTCAGGGCCATGGGCAGGAGGTCCGGCCAGGAGGTGTGAATTTCTAGAGAGAGTTTAGTTAGAGGGTTCAATAGATTGGAATTGAGTGGCGATGAGGAGGGTTCGAGCCAGTGACAGAAATCCAGCAGGATGTAGAGGAGGATGGATTGATGTTCGAGAATAGATGGAAAGTTGTGTTGATGAGAGTGGGCATAGGAGTGTGTCCAGGTTTCATAAATAGAGTGTGACACTAGAGGATTTCCAATCCCAGACAGTAGAATTGATGAATCCCTCATCATCCCATGTCCGTTTCACCTGAAAATATGAAAAACCTGAGCAAAATTGTAGGGTCCCTTGCCAGGTAAGAGCCTGTGAGGAATGATGGGTCATCTGGTCGTGGATGGTGTCCCCGAAGAAGATGGTGGGAGGCACTTGGTGAGCCTGAGAGAGGTAGGTATTGCAGTGAAAGCGGGAGAAAATGTTCGAATGTGCTGATATCCAAGGAAAAATGAAAGGAGCAGTGGAAGCCAGGGACCTGGATATGAGGCTGGAGAAAAGGCGGGGATGGAGGGAGCAGGTTGCGCAGCGTGTTCCCAGGCCTCGAGCCGCTTGGATTTTAAAGTTGCTGCATTTTTCCTTTGGGAAGGGTGGAGGGGGATGGGGCAAGGTCTGTGGGAAACTGTTTATTGCCTTCACTATCTGATAAGCATAGACAGAGCACTCCAGGAAACCCCCGAAGGCTGGGTGCCTTTGAAGCCCTTGCAAAGGTCTGAGCTAGGCGCCACCTCTGTTTGTCCAGACAGTGGTAGCTTAAACTACTCCCCCATTTTTTATTATGTAAATCCTTGCTGATGGGCTATTCTACCTGTTAATGGGGGGTCGCCTGCCTAAGGGCTACTCCAGATCAATAAAAGATTGGAGCAGCCTGAGCATGGGTGGAAGTCCCTCTCCTTGAGTTGGACTTGCCCGCCTGGACCTCCGATATTGCAAAATTATCTCGTGTCGTTTCTCTCATTTGTTGTGCGGCTCCTCTTTCAGGTACCGAACCCTACTCCACGCGGGTCGTGGAAGGAAAAACACTCAACATCTGGCGCCCAACGGGTAGTCTGGAAGTGCAGGTCTCGCTGGAGCGAGAAAAGGAAGTTAACACCGAAAAGGTGTGGAAAACTCACCGAAAAAAGGTGAGAGGAAGTCTTCCACATGCAATGCCCAGATCAACTACAGAAGCCCGGGTCTGTAAGTAACTGGGAACGTTTTCTTAACCAGGCTAACAAACGGGGAAGGATTTGGCTTTAAGAAAGTAGATTCCGCTTTAAAAAAGGTATATTTGGCTTTTAAAAACTAAAAAACTGTATTATGTGCTTTTGATTTGCATGTTTAAAGTGTTAAAATTTTAGAAGGTAATCTTTTACGGTTTTTGCATGTTATTATAGAACATAACCTTTGCTTTTCTTGAAAAAGGTACATTAGATCTTAAAATGTCTCCAAAGAAGTTAGTTAGAACTTGAAAAAAAGGTTAGCAGCAAGAAAAAACTCATCTCAAAAAACTTTTTCCATGGGGAACATAATGGCGCATTTGCCAAAGCCTTTTCCAGAGGCCGAGGAGGAGTCTCCTCAACTGGTTCCCTCTGCTCCTCCTAGTGAGGAGTGGGAAGACACGTTAGAGGAATGGCCTTCATGGTCCTCTCCACCTCCGCATGCACGTCCTAATTCTGATATGCTTAATTCGCTGTCATTTGAATCACCTGTGCAAAAATCCATCAGAGAAGGATTGAGGGAAATACCGGAGGAAGAAAGGCTTGCTTTCCCTATCATAGAGGTACCTGATCCACAGCTACCAAATCAGGTAATCAGACAGCATGTAAAATTTGACTTTAAAATGATAAAAGCCTCACGTGAAAGTGTAGTCCAAAATGGTCCAACAGCTCCTTTTACAGGAGAAATTATGCATAGTATTTCTGAAGCTTTCCTAATCCCTCATGATTGGTATTCTCTAGCACGTGCAACTCTGGATGGAGGACATTATTTACTATGGAAAGGAGAATTCTTGGAGAGATGCCAGGAGCAAGCCCAAATAAACCGCGGGCTGAATGCTCAAATAACTTATGAAATGCTAGCAGGACTGGGACAATACAACGATGTGCGAACCCAGTTAGATTATGTGCAACTGGCATATGAGCAAATTAGAGCTTGTGAAAGGAAAGCGTGGTGGACTTTACCAGCAAAAGGGGACTCTGAGGGAGCTTTTAGTAAATGTTTACAGGGGCCTTTAGAATCATTTTCTGATTTTGTGGCTCGTCTCACTCAAGCAGTGAGACGACAGATTCACCATGAGGCAGCAGGAGACATTTTAATTCAACAATTAGCTTTTGAAAATGCCAATGATGATTGTAAGAAATGTCTGATGCCTCTGAGAAAAGGTAGTACAATTACAGAAATGATTCGAGCATGTCAGAATGTGGGGTCAGGCACTTTTCAAGTGAATTTACTCACTGCCGCCGCTACTGTAAATAAAAGGTGTCATAACTGTGGAAACATAGGACATTTTAAAAAAGAATGTAGACAACCAAGAAGGACACAAGGAGGCGCTCCAAGGAAAGGCGCTAACATTTCGCCTGGTGAGCCTATCAAAACAGATCCAACATCTCTGTGTCCTAGATGCCAGAAGGGCTACCATTGGGCCAACCATTGTAAATCGAGATTCCACAAAAATGGGCAGCCGTTAAATCAAGACACAGGGTATGGCCAACCGCAGGGCAACGGCCAATGGGGCAACCCCCAGCCCCTTCAATAAAAGGGGAGATCTGCCCTGCAAAGCCCACAGTGGAATCTCTGATTTGGGCCACTCCAGGAAGTGCAAGCCTAGATCTTAACAGTACTATAGCGGTCACTTTGACCCCTGATATGGCTCGGCAGGCTGTTCCTACAGGAATCTGGGGACCTGTGCCATCAGGAACTTTAGGATTAATTTTAGGGAGAAGTGGAAACACTCTAGAAGGATTAACTGTTTTGCCTGGAGTCATAGATTCAAATTATGAGGGAGAGATTAAAGTTATATTGGAATGCAATCATATTATGCAAATTACTCCAGGACAAAGAATTGCTCAAATACTACTTCTACCTTATGCTCAACAAGGCAAGGCTATAAATAGGAAAAGAGGAATGCAAGGACTTGAAAGCTCAGACATCTATTGGATACAGGAAATTAGCAAAACTCATCCTATGATTAATTTGAGAATAGAAGGAAAAATGTTTAAAGGCCTAGTAGACACTGGGGCAGATGTCAGCGTTATCAGCAAAGAATTCTGGCCTCCTAGTTGGTCCATGGTAGAAGCTATGGACTCAATTAGAGGGGTGGGAGTTCCTGATAACACACAACGTAGTGCTGCAGTCTTAAAATGGCAAGATCAGGAAGGACAGACAGGATGGTTTCAGCCCTACATTGTCTCTGGAATTACAGTCAATTTATGGGGCCGGGATGTCTTAGAAGGTTTACAAGCTTGTATTATTACTGGCAAAGGTCAGCAGCTTGTAACTCAGATGGGACATCAGAGTGATCAAGGTGTAAAAAACCCAGGAAGGCAGGGATATCAACCTTTTTAGGAGTGGTCACTGCTCAGTCTCCTCG
Organism: Myotis nattereri; assembly: GCF_964212035.1. Classification (NCBI taxonomy): domain Eukaryota; kingdom Metazoa; phylum Chordata; class Mammalia; order Chiroptera; family Vespertilionidae; genus Myotis; species Myotis nattereri. Next base: position 62,222,804 of record NC_138078.1, on the reverse strand, counting down.
CCCCCATGCTGATCCTATACAATGGAAAGATGATAAACCTATATGGGTGGATCAGTGGCCATTAACCAAGGAGAAATTAGGTCATATTCATGGATTAATACAGGAACAAATAGAAGCTGGTCATATAGAGCCTTCCAATAGCCCTTGGAATACGCCTATATTTATTATACCTAAGAAGGTGGCAGGGAAATGGCGACTGATACATGATCTCAGAGCAATTAATGCTACTATGCATACCATGGGAGCTTTGCAACCTGGACTCCCAGCGCCTTCACCAATCCCTTTAAATTGGTCTCTCATAGTAGTAGATCTTAAGGATTGTTTTTTCACCATTCCCTTGGCACCTCAAGATAAAGAAAGATTTGCCTTTTCAGTGCCATCTATTAATAATATAGAACCCATGAGAAGATATCAGTGGAAAGTTTTGCCTCAAGGAATGGCCAATAGCCCTACCTTGTGCCAAAAATATGTGGCTCAAGCTGTTCAACCTTTAAGGGACAGATATTCCCGATGTTACATTATCCATTACATGGATGACTTGCTCTTAGCAAGTCCACGGGAAGAGCAGACTTTGGAAATATTTTTCCAATTAGAGAAGGAGCTCCCTAAATGGGGCTTAAAAATTGCTCCAGAAAAGGTACAAAAACAAACACCTTTTAAGTATCTGGGAACCATTATTGAAAACCAATCCATTAGGCCACAAAAGGTGGAACTAAGAAAAGATTGTCTTAAAACTTTAAATGATTTTCAGAAATTATTAGGGGACATTAACTGGCTAAGACCCTACCTAAAAATCTCTACGGGAGAAATGACAAATTTATTTGATATACTTAGGGGTGACTCTGACCTTTCCTCACCCAGAACACTAACAGATGATGCCAGAAAGGAGTTGCTAAGAATTGAACAGGCGATATCCTCGGGTAAAGCCTGAATTGCCTTTATTGGGACAGATTAACCATACTGCAAATAGTCCCACTGGAGTCATCTTCCAAAATAAAGACTCTCCCGCTATTATTGAATGGGTCCACCTAGGCCACCAGTCCTCTAAAACTGCTATTACTTATATAGAACTGATGGCTCAATTAATATATCAGCTTAGGAAGCGTTGCAGGCAGCTTAGAGGAGAAGAACCTAAATGCATCTATCTTCCCCTCACTGGAAAGCAATTAGAAATGTTGTTTCAAACTGACGTAAATTGGCAAATTGGGTTAAGTGGATATTCAGGGGAACTTAGTTGTCACCTATTAAAAGGTAAACTTTTACAATTTTTAAATAAGACCTCCATCATTATACCAAAAAATACTAGGCAGGAACCAATTCCTGGAGCTTTAACTGTTTTTACTGATGGGTCATCAAATGGGAAAGCTGCCTATCATACTATAAATTCTGACTGAGTCATACTGACCAGTCATACTTCTGTGCAAAGAATTGAGTTAGAAGCTATTAAGGCTGCATTGCAAGATTTCCAACAGCCTGTTAACATAATTTCTGATTCCTCTTATGCTTCGGGCCTAGTATGTAGAATTGAAACTGCCCGGTTGAAACGGCTTAGTGACCAAAGTTTATTCTTACTATTTAAGCAGGTTCAGCAGATTGTGCAGCAGAGAAAATACCCTTTTTATATCACTCACATCAGGGCTCACAGTGTATTACCTGGCCCATTAACTAAAGGAAATGCAAATGCTGACCAATTGGTTGCTTTATTAAAAGAGGCTTCAGAGTCTCATCAGCTTTTACATCAGCCTGCTAAAATGTTGTCCAAACAATTCTCAATCACTCGACAGAAAGCAAAACAGATTATCAAGGAATGTCCCACTTGCATGTTACATCTACCTCAAGGGCCTAACACAGGAGTCAACCCTAGAGGTTTGCTAAGGGACCATATCTGGCAAATGGATGTAACACATTATACTCCTTTTGGATGTCTTGAAGCATTACATGTCTCTGTAGAAACTTTTTCAAAGGTCATATGGGCCACTGTATCTACAGGAGAGACAGCAAAACAGGTTATTAATCATTGCCTAGCTGCTTTTGCTGTCATGGGAATTCCAAAGATTATTAAAACTGATAATGGACCTGCTTATACAAGCTGTCAATTCCAGGAATTTTGTAAAAAGTGGAAAATTCAGCACATTACGGGAATACCATATAATTCCCAAGGACAGGCCATTATTGAACGTCAACACCAAAGACTGAAATCTCAATTAGAAAAACAAAAAGGGGGGATGATGGAGAAATCACCTGTGGGTAGGCTGCATCAAGCCTTAATTACTCTAAATTTTTTCACTTGTGATGCTGATGGAAAGACACCTATGTAGCTACATTGGTGTCAGAATAAATCAAAAGAAAATGGTCTAGTTAAATGGAAGGATCCCGAATCTGGTTTATGGAAGGGACCTGACCCATTATTAAACTTTGGCAGAGGGTACGCTTGTGTATTCCCAGAGAATTTTTCGAAACCCGTATGGATTCCTGCTAGAAATATTAAACTGCATCAGGAATCTAGCCAGACTGAAGATCTTGCACCTGGAGCCATAACATGTAGCTGTAAACAATCAACTACCTCAGCCACAGAGAGCAGCGACTCCAAGCAGTCCACTGAAGATGAGGAACAGGAGGAAGACAAACCAGACAACCAACAGCCCAGAGACCACCTGGGGCACGGTAAAGTGAAATATGGTAACAATTAATTCAGGTAAAAACTGTAATTCAGATAACATGCCTAAGTTTTACATAGGTTACCCAAGGACTCTAGATAATGTGTTTACCCATCACTGTAATTTAGATAGCATACTGTCTATGCTTCTGTAAATTTCTCTTTTTTTTGAAAACTAGGTCCCTCATTCCAAACCTTGAGTTTAAAATTAAGTTGTCATGACCTAGAGCAAAGAATATTCTTACATGGTATTATTCTAAAAAGTTTTATTAATAATTTTTGATACTTTATAACAGTATATTGTGCATTTATCCCAAACAAATTTACAAATGAATTTGAATGATTTACATGAAGGGATTTATTCCTTTCCACTGTGTGGAGGGCCTCCTGGGGAAGGCACTTAAGCATTCTGTATTGACCTATCTTGACTTTTTTTGCCAAGAGGAATCCAATTGCCTACAGCTGTTACCTGAGCTCTCTGTTCAAGCTGGGATCATGAAAAGCTGGTACCATGCATCTGTCTCTGGCCCAATGGCATAAGCTGGGCCCTCTCTGGAGAAGAAACCTGGGTTCCCTATGATCAATGCCGGGTCCCCGCCAACAGGCGAGGGGATCCAAAGGCAGTTGCTGGGCATGGAGGCCAGAGGGACATAGGCTATCAAGGAGACAGAACTGAACCTCACATCACCCTACTTGGCCCAGAGATAGCTGGTAGTCAACGACGGGTAAGATCCCACAGGGTGGGACGACCTAAGACAGGCACAGCTGGGGGCCAGTAGGAGAAAACTTGAGGTGCAACAAAGGTGGGGCACAGATCCTCACCCCCCCCAATGTTGCACAGGCTTGAACGGTGCACAGGCTTGAACACTTAGCCCTTCTGAGGAATGTCTCCTGTCCCCATGGCTGCTTCTTGCTTCACATGCACAGTCCAAATCAGGAACCAAATAACAGAAGAGATTTGGTCCAGCTGAAATCAGTACCCAGAAAAACGGAGGCTTGGCTAACAGACCCTATGTCTAAATCTAGCCTAACAACAGGAATGCTCAGAGCCTTCACAAGGATGTAAAGTGAAACTTTCAATTAATATTTACAGTGTAAATTAAGATTACTGTTAAAGTATTAAATTTGACAGCAAAATAGTTTTCAAATTAATTAAATTTGGCTAATTTGAAATAAGTAATTATTCAAAAAGTATTAACAAAAATGTTCATGGTAAACATGCTATGAACCTAAAGCATGTTCAGGTTCATTTTTTTGTATGCAAAAAATTAATATTTAAAGCTATCTAGACTGCATTATAAAATTTCCAAGAAGCCTCCTAATTAAAAAAAATGGGGGATAGTGGAAAAATATAGTGGAAGAATACCATGTAAGGAAATAGATCCTGTAACTAAATTACATTTAGAAAAAAAAATTTTTCGTTAATAATACTAATAGTGAGACACCCAGAAAAACCACACATTAGGCCATGGTAAGTCAGGGAAAGATCATGTTAAAGAAAAGACCCCAAGTAAGGTTTTTTTTCCTTTAACCTTTGGTCGAGAGTATGTTTGTATATTTTCAGAGAACAGCTCCAAGACCATGTGGATTCTTGCAACAAGGGATCCTGGAGAGAAACTGACCAGATTGCTCCAGCCACAAAGACAGGAGAGACAGTTCAGAGAAGGAGATGGTGGAAAACGCCTTGCCATGCTAGCAGTCAGCAGCTGTGCGTCGCTGCAGGGTGCCCAGGAACAGACCAGAAAGGACCGGACCTGCATTTTCCACCATCCAGAACCAACATTTCATTGCTGGCGTGTACACATGAACTTTTGGACATTGAAACATGGACTCAGAACTTTTGGACATTGAAATTGGGACTTGATTATTTTTTAAAGAAAAAATAAGGGGGAGTTTTGGGAAACTGTTTATTGCCTTCACTATCTGATAAGCATAGACAGAGCACTCCCAGAAACCTCCAAAGGCTGGGTGCCTTTGAAGCCCTAGCAAAGCTCAGAGCTAGGTGCCACCTCTGTTTATCCAGACAGTGGTACTGAAACTACTCCCCCATTTATTATTATGTAAATCCTTGCTGATGGGCTAATGTACCTTTTAATGGGGGGTCGCCTACCTAAGGGCTACTCCAGATCAATAAAAGATTGGAGCAGCCTGAGCATGGGTGGAAGTCCCTCTCCTTGAGTTGGACTTGCCCGCCTGGACCTCCGATATTGCAAAATTATCTCGTGTCGTTTCTCTCATTTGTTGTGCGGCTCCTCTTTCAGGTACCAAACCCTGCTCCACGCGGGTCGTGGAAGGAAACACTCAACAGAGGTCAGAGCAGTTTTCAGTTCAGAGGAGGGGACAGTTGTGGCGGAGAGAAGAAGAAAAGGTGTTCACAGCGAAGACTGAGGTAGGCAAAGACTGAGCTAGGCAAAGGCTGAGCTAGGCTACTGTGGTCTAGGGCAACAGGGCCCCATTACGGGATACATGGCAGTGGAGGATCGGTGTCCCTGTAAAGGGAGGGGGCCAGGAGTTGAAGGAGCAGGGAAGCTGAAGGGCTCAGAGTGATCTGTAGAGTGGCCACTAGGATGGTGAGGATGTCTCGTCCTAACAGGGGCATGGGGCATGCTATCATCAAGGAGGCAGGAAAGGGGTCCAGTGGCCAGAAGGCAGGTGGATTTGCCATCAATATACATGTCCGAGATCTTGGAAGGATAAAGGGGCCCTAAAGAGGATGGCAGGACAGAGAAGGCAGCCCCCATGTCAACCAGAAAGGTGACCTACTACCTTCATTGTGACCCGAGGCTCAGCGAGGGTGATTGGAGTCATCGAGGCTGGGCTTCTTCAATCTTCAGCCAGTTCCAACATGGCCAGCACGTGGGTCCTGGCCTGGAAGGGTGTCCCCTCTACCCTGAGGCGTAGAAGGCCCGCCAATTATTCCAGGGCAGTCACTTTTCCAGTGACCATTTTGACTGCATACCAGGCAGGGCTTGGTCGGAGCTTGGGCCCTGGGGCACTGCATTGCCCAGTGGCCTTCATTTCCACATTTGAAGCATTCTCCGGTGGTGTTCCTTTCACTGCACCCCCACCGCTCATAGCCCCCTTAGGGCCATGGCGGATGCCGTCAACCTCAGGGCCACAACTAAGGCATGACTGCAAGTCTACTTCCTGTTTAAGGCAGAACTCCGATTCTGACTGTGCCTGCTCCTCCAGGGCATTAAGAACCTTCAAGGCCATTTTCACTGGACCTCAGACCTGGGTTTGAGGACTAATAAAGACCTTAAAGGTCGGGTTAGAGAGTGGGGGGCATAGATTCAGACTATGCCCTCAGTTCCTGGACTGGACTATGGCAGGGGTAGAATGGGCACAGAAATGGAAGAGGCTGTTTTGGAGCTGACGTTCTTAGGATTTGGGCTCTAGGGGACAAGGAAGCTTCCCGTTAAGAGGGTCTGAAGAGAGCACAGCTGCAACCTCTCACAAAGGGAACGGGACGGCCACATTCCTGGAAGGGTACGGAGAGGCAATCTCTGACGTGGCCACATTTTACGGATAGAGATGCCCGCGGGCAGGCGGCCACATGGGACCAGCACTGGGGCGGGGTGGGACTCACTGCTGATGCTGCCAAACTGGGAAAAGTTGCCAAGCTGAAGAGATGAGGTCCTTATGGGTCCAGAGCCACTCGGAGGGAGAGGCGGGCACCCAATCCGTGGAGGCACGGCCAAAGAAAGTGCTTGTGCCACCCAGGTATCAAGGCACCAAGTGTTAGGTTAGGGCTCAGGAGACGGCACAAGAAATAGAGTCCAGTGAATCAGAAAAGAAAGGAACGGAAAAGGTTTATTCGGCGTCCCCGGGAGACCCACGTACCACCAGGACAGGGCACGTGGATTCACGCCAACAGGGAGGGGGGCGCTTTTTTTATACTGCAGTTGAGTGAGGGGCGGAGACATGAGCTGAGGTACTCAGCTGAGGAAGTTTCAGCTGCAGGGTGTCATTGACAAGCCAGTATCTGTATCTGGCACGTTGACCTGAGAGAAATTCCAGGGGAAGTCCATTTTCTCATTACATGTATTCATGTATCCGATCCTGGGCTCTCTCCGACCTAAGAGTTCTGATTTTGGACATTTAGATAGTTTTGAGCTGGTATTTCTTTACAAATGTGCAGAATAAAACCCAAGACTGGTTATTTCCTAAAGAAAATGGCGAATTTGACCCACAGTAGAAATTCTAGCAACAAGATTGGTATTTTTCCATAATAATGTTAATGAAGCCTATTCCAAAACTAACTTTAAGACCTTTACAAGGAAAATCAGTAAAATTGTATCTGTTACAAAAATTTGCTAAATTAATTGCCTTAAAATAATTGAATTTGAATCTCAAAAATTATTAAAATCTTTTATTATAAAATTCTAAGTAGCCCAGTAAAAAACCAGCCCTTTTTTTATTGAAAAGGCTGGCCAAAACATTTCTAATGAGAAAAGGGGCTAGTTGCTTCCCACCTGTAGCAAATTCTTAAAGAATGTGGTCAATTTACATCTGATTGGTCCAGGGTAGGCCAAACCTGTTCTTCCAGGGAAAACAGCCCTCCCCCCATTCCGCCCCAGTCCAATTTTGAACCTTCCCACCTTCAAGCAAGGGTCAGGAAACAATGTAGCTACAACCTTGTTTTTTGACCTTCCCTAGAGAAAAAAATTATGGTCCTTTTAAAATCAAAGGCTGAGCCAGGCCTGCGTTGCCAGCCTCAAATGTGGTTTTCCAAAGCTGCTGGGAAATTTAAGACCTTGGAGTTTATACCTAGGTTTCTTGAAGTGACATAATACTGAATTAAATGAGATCTGAGTATTCCTTGTACAAAATCTAGAGGACAGTATTAAATCTGTTGGTTGATTCTGCCTTGCATTTTTAAAGATTAGTCTTAGTGTTACTGATTGAGAAATCCTGAATATTTGCCTTGCCAGCTAAGAGCTTAAGATTCGGATTGAATTGGGAATAATTGTATAATTATAATAGCTAAATGCTTAAAACATATTTTATTTTTGAGAAAATAATTTTTGTTTTCTCTGAAAAAATTAGAATTCAAAATATGTTGCTTAATGATGTGATTAAAAAAAGAGGATTAATTTTTAAGATCTCAACTGAAATTTTTAATACAAAAACCAGTTTAAATTGGATTAATATTCTTTAAGATAATTATAAAGGGTATAAACAGCTAATGAGATTTCTGTTTGTCTACAATATAATGTTGGTCATCTATCTTTTAGGGTTTTTGGTTTGCTCTGTCAAAGGACAGTGTAGACAGCCGCCCGTTTGAGCTGTGTGACTTGGCAGCTGCCATGTTGGCCTCATGGCTCACTGTGCCCCTGGGGGCCGCCATCTTGAAACAACTAAGGCCCCTCCCTCTGATTTAGCCAATCACAAAAGGAATGTCTGCTCACTGAGGCAGGATGGGATTTCAGGGGTGGAGTTTTAAGGTGCAGGTTGACTGTGGAAATGGGGATGGGGCAGAAAGTGTGCTTGCCTCTCAGATTTATTTAATACTATTTTTAAGAAGATATTTTTAATGCTTAATAAATTAGCAATCATGGTCTTAATATAATTTCAGTGGTATGATAGACCAATGTTTTAAGCAGTTGGCTTCATAAGGGCCGACAAGAGAGCTCATATTTCTTAAAAGGCTTGTAGATACATTTGTAAAAGATATCTTAAATTCTCAGTAGAACCACAGTTATGCGTATATCATAAACAAATTAAGAGTAATTGATTCCATGGTCAAGACTAGATCCTATTATGTTGAGAACTGTTTAAAAAGTGTTGAACATGTTTTAATTAGATATGTATTTGGAAGTTTTTCCTGAGTGCAATATTTCAAAATATAAAATGCTTGCTTTCATAAAGAATTTCTGCCAAATAAAGAAAGAATTGATTTATCAGTAGCAAACTCTTTATTTAACCTAGCAATGCCTTTTATTTAAACACTCCTCACCACTGCATTTTAAATTACGCTGGAAGTGAAGCAGGGTTTGCATGTCGTGTATCAAAATAAAACTTTACTAAATTTACTAATCTTTGTAAGAAATAGAATCCTAGTAAAGTAAAATTCTTCTAAAAAGTTACTGAAGACTTTCCATGATCCCTCTGTATATGCAAATAAGCCAAAGGTTATACTCTTTAAAAATATGATTGCTAACATTTACAGATTGTTGTTAAAATACTAAATCTGTTTAGTCACTATAAATGAAAAATCACTTGAAATATATAGCTTTGCTACAGTATTTGTTAAAATCTCAAAAGGCAACCATGTTCCTTACATTTGTTGCTTGTGTGAGGAAGATAACTGTCAGGAAGAAATAAAAAGAGGTTTCCTTCAGATGTCTAACTAAAATGAAAAAAATCAATATATTGGGCCTCATAAGCTAAATTAAATAATTTGTGTTTTGCGTCCTTAAACAAGGTTTATGTAAATTTACTTAAAGACTAATACCAGAAATTTAATTAATGTCATTTACTGTCCAAAAATTAGGACAAGTAAAGTTACAAGAATAAAGGTTATTACAAACTGACTTAAATTAGCAAATTGGGCTAAGTGGATATTCAGGGGAACTTAGCTGTCACCTATTAAAATATAAACTACTACAATTTTTAAATAAGACCTCCATCATTATACCAAAAATACTAGGCAGGAACCAATTCCTGGAGCTTTAACTGTTTTTACTGATGGGTCATCTAATGGGAAAGTTGCCTATCATACTATAAATTCTGACCGAGTCATACTGACCAGTCATACTTCTGTGCAAAGAGTTGAGTTAGAAGCTATTAAGGCTGCGTTGCAAGATTTCCAACAGCCTGTTCACATAATTTCTGATTCCTCTTATGCTTTGGGCTTAGTGAATAGAATTGAAACTGCCCGGTTGAAATGGCTTAGTGACCAAAGTTTATTCTTACTATTTAAGTAAGTTCAACAGATTGTGCAGCAGACAAGATACCCTTTTTATATCACCCACATCAGGGCTCACAGCATATTACCTGGCCCATTAACTAAGGGAAATGCACATGCTGATCAATGGGTTGCTTTATTAAAAGAGGCTTCAGAGTCTCATCAGCTTTTAAAAATCCCAACTTGAAAAACAAAAAAGGGGGATGATGGAGAAATCACCTTCGGGTAGGCTGCACCTAGCTTTAATTACTCTAATTTTTTTCACTTGTGATGCTGATGGAAAGACACCTATGGAGCTACATTGGTGTCATAATAAAACAAAAGAAAATGGTCTAGTTAAATGGAAGGATCCCGATTCTGGTTTTTGGAAGTGACCTGACCCATTATTAAGCTTTGGCAGAGGGTACGCTTGTATATTCCGAGAGAATTTTTCCAAAACCTTATGGATTCCTGCTAGACATATTAAACTGAATCAGGAATCTAGCCAGACTGAAGATGTTGCACCTGGAGCCATAGCATGTAGCTGTAAACAATCAACTACCTCAGCCACAGAGAGCAGTGACTCCAAGCAGTCCACTGAAGATAAGGAACAGGAGGAAGACAAACCAGATAATCAACAGCCCAGAGACCACCTGGGACACGGTAAAGTGAAGTATGGTAACAATTAATTCAGGTAAAAACTATAGTTTCATACTGGTCTTAGAAGGCACATTTTTCCTTTACCTGGGAAGGACAGCATAGCTAACCCAAAGTCAGAAGGCTCCAGTCAGTGTGTCAACTCAGTACTCTGGAAACCCAGAACTCTAATTTAGATAGCATGCTGTCTCTGGTTCTGTAAATTGCTTTTTTTTTTTTTTTCTACCTAGGTTCCTGATTCCAAACCTGGAGACAGCCAGTTTAAAATTAAGTTATCATGACCTAGAGCAAAGAATATTCTAACATGGTATTATTCTACAAGTTCTATTAATAATTTTTGATGCTTTACAACAGTATATTGTGCATTTATCCCAAACAAATTTACAAATGAATTTGAATGTTTTACATGAAGGGATTTATTCCTTTCCACTGTGTGGAGGGCCTCCTGGGGAAGGCACTTAAGCATTCTGTATTCACCTATCTTGACTTTTTTTGTCAAGAGGAATCCAATTGCCTACAGCTGTTACCTGAGCTCTCTGTTCAAGCTGGGATCATGAAAAGCTGGTACCATGGATCTGTCTCTTTCCCAATGGCGTAAGCTGGGCCCTCTCTGGAGAAGAAACCTGGGTTCCCTATGATCAATGCCGGGTCCCCGCCAGCAGGCGGGGGGCTCCAAAGGCAGTTGCTGGGCATGGAGGCCAGAGGGACACAGGGTAACAAGGAGACAGAACTGAACTTCACAGCACCCTACTTGGCGCAGAGATGGTTGATAGTCAAAGACGGGTAAGACCCCAAAGCGTGGGGCGACCTAAGACAGGCACAGCCAGGGGCCAGGAGGAGAAAACTTTGGGTGCAACAAAGGAGGAGCACAGACCCCCCCCCAATGGTGCACAGGCTTGAACACTCGCCCCTTCTGAGGAAGTTCTCCTGTTCCCATGGCTGCTTCTTGCTTCGCAGGCACAGCCCAGATCAGGAACCAAATAACAGAAGAGATTTCGTCCAGCTGAAAGCAGAATCCAGATAAACGGAGGCTTGGCTAACAGACCCTATGTCTAAATCTAGCCTAACAACAGGAATGCTCAACGCTTCACAAGGATGTAAAGTCATCCTCTTCATTAATATTTACAGTGTAAATTAAGATTATTGTTAAAATATTAAATTTGACAGAAAAATAGTTTTGAAATTAATTAAATTCAAGTTTACAAATTAATTACATATGGCTAATTTGAAATAAGTAATTATTCAAAAAGTATTAACAAAAATTTTCATTTGATGGTAAACATGCTATGAAACTAAAGCATGTTCAGGTTCATTTTTTTCCATGCAAAAAATTAATATTTAAAGCTATCTAGACTGCATTATAAAATTTCCAAGAATTCTCCAAATTAAATAAAAAAAAAGGGGGGGGAAAGTGGAAAAATATAGTGGAAGAATACCATGTAAGGAAATAGATCCTGTAACTAAATAACATTTAGAGGAAAAATTTTTTCGTTTATAATGCTAATAGTGAGACACCCAGAAAAAACACACATTATGCTAGGGTAGGCCAGGGAAAGATCTTGTTAAAGAAAAGACCCCAAGTAAGGTTTTTATTTTCCTTTAACATTTGGTCGAGAATATGTTTGTATACTTTCAGAGAACAGCTACAAGACCATGTGGATTCCTGTAACAACGGATCACAGAAAGCCAACCACAAAGACAGAAGAGACAGTACAGAGATGGAGATGGTGGAAGATGCCTTGCCATGCTAGCAGTCAGCAGCTGTGCAGCACTGCAGGGTGCTCAGGAGCAGACCAGAAAGGACCGGACCTGCATTTTCCACCATCCAGAACCAACATTTCATTGCTGGCATGTACACATGAACTTTTGGACATTGAAACATGGACTCATAACTTTAGGACATTGAAATTGGGACTTGATTATTTTTTAAAGAAAAAATAAGGGGGAGATGTGGGAAATTGTTTATTGCCTTCAATATCTGATAAGCATAGACAGAGAACTCCCCAAAACACCCCGAAGGCTGGGTGCCTTTGAAGTCCTAGCAAAGCTCAGAGCTAGGCGCCACCTCTGTTTGTCCACACAGTTGTAGCTGAAACTAATCCCTCATTTATTACTATGTAAATCCTTGGTGAGGGGCTAGTGTGCTTATTACTGGGGAGTCACCTGCCTAAGGTCTATGCTATGGGTGCATCCGAGATCAATAAAAGCTTGGTGAGGCCTGAGCACAGAGCAAGTCCTTCGGGACTTGCCGACTGCTCCCCCAATATTGCAAAATTATCTCTTGTCTTTTTCTCTCCTTTGTTGTGCGGCTCCTCTTTCAGATACGGAACCCTACTCCACGTGGAACATAGAAGGAAACAATCAACACAAAACACAAGGATGGTTGAAGGAACTGCAAGTCCAAAAGCGAATGTATGTTGGTATTGGGGGGGGGGGCGGTTGGGATGGATGGTCATGGTCGCATTCATGAGAAACAGGGCGTTTTGTTAGTGCTGGCAGTGTATAATAAAGAATTTGAATTCCTTTTTACATGGCAGACTATTGAGTATTGTTAAACTATTGAAAGAGTGGTCAGCTCGAGATGTGAAGTTTTATGCCACAACTGATACAGTTTTGCCTTTAACATCATGGTCTAGAACAGCATTGTTGGATATTGGAGATACTGAGGAAGTGAGGTTTGACTCTGTTTCACTTCTGGGGAGGGATCTAAGGATGGGGCAGGCATGTGAAAAGTGAGTAATGTAGATTTCTTTAATTGGGGCACCAGACAAGCCATTCCATACTGAGCCAGACACTTAGAATAAGGACAAGGAGAAGACTGAATGGGGATTTTATCCTCAACACTTTCTCATACGGGCAAGGAAGAAAAGAAGCTGATGTTTAATTTAGGTTGGAATTGGGCGGGTGGGATGGATGATGGTGGTCGCTGTCATGAGGAACAGAGTGTTCTTATAGTGCTGGCAGTGTATCATATTGAATTTGATTTCCTTTTTACATGGAAGACTATTGAATATTGTTAAACTATTGACAGGATTCTCAGCTCGATATGTTAAGTTTGATGCCACAAGTCGTACAGTTTATATTAAACAACTTGCTCTAGAACAGCATTGGTGGATATTGTTGATATTAGAGAAGTGAGGTTTCACTCTGTTTCACTGATGATTCACTTCATGTTACATTTGCACCATACCTAAGTAAGATATTAGGAATAAGGGAAATTGGGTACAGTTTACATGAGTATTATCTTCCCAATTTTTTCTATATCTGGAACTATTCTAAAACAAAATTTTTATTAAAACAACACTCAAAATAATAGGAAATGGTAATATCTGAACATAGTGGAATGGACCACTGAAATGACTGTAGAGTTTAGGAAGTGGATTAGAGGAAACACCACCTCCATGCCATATGCTGGACTATACTGGAACTAAAGGAAGAGAGAAAGCAAGAGAGAGAGAGAGAGAGAGAGAGAGAGAGAGAGAGAGAGAGAGAGAGAGAGAGAGAGAAGAGAGAGAGAGAGAATAGAGACAGAGGTCAGTTTGGGAAAAATTTTAGGAGTTAAGAGGAAGGTCTCTGTTCTATAATCAGAGTATCTGAGATTACTGGATCCTCTGCCAACCCTGTCCCAATTGGATGGTCAAGCTGAGGCTTTGTGATGTCAAGCCACACCATGGCCAAACTGATTTTGGGCAACCAGACCTGAAGTGAGTGGCTCCTCATTAACCGAAAGATAATAAATAGAGGCCAGGACCCTTTCAGTAGTGTCTGTTGCCTCAAGATAGCAAAACTTTATAAGACGATAGTGTAGACTAGTATAGATAAGGAATAAGACTCCAAACACAAGGATGGAAGAAGAAACTGCAAGGACAAAATTGAATTTATTTTTGTATTGGGGTCTGGTGGGCTGGATGGTGGTGTTCGCAGTCATGAGGAACAGGGTGTTGTGTTAGTGCTGCCAGTGTATAGTAAAGAATTTGATTTCCTTTTTACATGGCAGACTATTGAATATAGTTAAACTATTGAAAGGATGGTCAGCTCAAGATCTGAAGTTTTATGCCGAAAATGGTCCAGTTTTACCTTTAACAACTTGGTGCAGAACAGCATTGCTGGATATTGGAGATACTAGTGAAGTGAGGTTTCACTCTAACTGTTTCACTGATGATTCGCTTTATGTTACATTTGCCCCATACATAAGTAAGATATTAGTAATAAGCGAAATTGGGTATGGAGGACGTGGGTATAACTTCACAATTTTTCTGTAAACCTGGAACTATTCTAAAAAAAACATCCATTAATTCAACACTCAAAATCCTAGAAATGGTAGCAACTGAACATAGTGGAATGTACCACTGAAATGAAAGGGGCGTATGGAAATTGTATTAGAGGAAACACCACCTCCCTGCCATATGCTGGACTATAATGGAACTAGGTGAAATGAGGGAGAGAGAGACAGTTTGAGTAAAATTTTAGGAGTTTAGAGGAAGGTCTCTCTTCTATAAACAGAGTGCCTGAGATTTCTGCATCCTCCTCCACTCCCGCCCCTCCTGGAAGGTCAAGCTGAGGCTTTGTGATGTCAAGCCACACCATGGCAACCACTGAATTTTGGCAACCAGAGCTGAAGTGAGTGGCTCCTCATTAACCTAAAGACTATATAGAGGTTAGGACCCTGTGAGTAGTGTCTGTTGCCTCTGGATAGCGAAACTTAATAAGACGATGTTGTAGACTAGTAGAGGTAAGGAGTAAGACTCCAAGCACAAGGATGGATGAAGAAATTGGAAGTCCAAAAGTGAAATTATGTTCGTGTTGGTGTGGGGGGGTGGGATGGATGGTTGTGGTCGCTGTCATGATGATCAGGGTGTTCTGCTAGTGTTGGCAGTATATAATAATGAATTTTATTTCCTTTTTACATGGCTGTCTATTGAATATTGTTAAACTATTGAAAGTATGGTCAGGTCCAGATTTCAAGTTTGATGCCACTTCTGGTCCAGATTTTTCATTAACAACTTGGTCTAGAACAGCATTGCTGGATATTGGACATACTAGAGAAGTGAGGTTTCACTCTGTTTCACTGATGTTTCACTTCATGTTACATTTGCCCCATACATAAGTAAGCTATTAGTAATAAGGGAAATTGGGTATGGTGTACATGGTTATTATCTTCACAATTTTAGTGTAAATATGGTCATATTCTAAAATAAAACATCCATTAAAACAACACTCAAAATCCTAGGAAAAGTTAATATCTGAACAGAGTCTAATGGACCACTGAAATGACGGTGGAGCATGGGAATTGTCTTAGAGGAAACACCACCTCCCTGCCTATGCTGAAATATAATGGAACTAGAGGAAATTAGAGAGAGAGAGAGAGAGAGAGAGAGAGAGAGAGAGAGAGAGGTCAGTTTGGGAAAAATTTTAGGAGTTAAGAGGAAGGTCTCTGTTCTATAACAAGAGTGTCTGAGATTTCTGCATCCTCTTCCACCCCTGCCATTCCTGGTCCGTCAAGCTGTGGATTTGTGATGTCAAGGCACACAATGGCAACCACTGACTGTTGGCAACCAGAGATGAAGTGAGTGACTCCTCATTAACTTAAAGAGTATATATAGAGGCCAGGACTCTTTGAGTAGTGTCTGTTGCCTCAAGATAGCGAAACTTAATAAGATGATACTGTAGACAAGTAGAGATAAGGAATAAGACTCCAAACACAAGGATGGATGAAGAAACTGAAAGTATAAATGTGAATTCATGTATGTATTGGGGGAGGGGGCGGGATGGATTGTGGTGGTCACAGTCATGAGGAACAGGGTGTTCTGTTAGTGCTAGCAGAGAATAATAATGAATTTGATTTCCTTTTTACACAGCAGAATATTGAATATTGTTAAACTATTGAAAGGAAGGTCAGCTCAAGTCTGAAGTTATGTGCAACAACTGGTCCAGTTGATCCTTTAACAACATGGTCTAGAACTGCATTGCTGGATATTGGACATACTAGAGAAGTGAAGTTTCAATCTATTTCACTGATGATTCACTTCATGTTACATTTGCCTGATAATAAGTAAGATATTAGTAAAAAGGGAAATTGAGTATGGTGTACATGGTTATTATCTTCACAAATGCTCTGTAAATCTGGAACTATTCTAAAATAAAATATCCATTAAAACAACACTCAAAATCCTAGGAAATGGTAGCAACTGCACATATTGGAATGTACCACTGAAATTATGGGGGAGTATGGCAATTGCCTTAGAGGAAACACCAACTCCCTGCCATATGCTGGACTATAATGGACCTAGTGGAAATGAGAGGGAGAAGAAGGACAGTTAGGGAAAAATTAATGGAGTAAGATGAAGGTCTCTCTTCTATAACCAGAGTGTGTGAGATTTCTCCATCCTCTGCCACCCCTACCCTTCCTGGTTGGTCAAGCTGAGGCATTGTGATGTCAAACCACACCATGGCAACCACTGATTTGGAGCAGCCAGGGCTAAAGTGAGTGGCTTCTCAATAACATATAAAGTATATATAGAGGCCAGGACACTTTCACTAGTGTCTGTTGCCTCAAGATAGCGAAAATTAATAAGACGATAGTCTAGACCAGTAGAGATAAGAAATAAGACTCCAAACACAAGGATGGATGAAGAAACTGTAAGTGCAAAAGTCAATTTATGTTTGTATTGAGGGGGGGTGGTATGGATTGACGTGGTGGCAGTCATGAGGAATAGGGTGTTGTGTTAATGCTGGAAGTGTATAATAAAGAATTTGATTTCCTTTTTACATGGCAGACTATTGAATATTATTAAACTATTGACAGGAGGGTCAGCTCAAGATGTGAATATTTATGCCATAAGTGATTGCGTTTTTCCTTTAACATCATGGTCTAGAACAGCATTGTTGGATATTGGAGATACTAGAGAAGTGAGGTTTGACCCTGTTTCACTGATGAGGATGGATCTAAGGAGGGGGCAGGCATGTGAGAAGGGAGTAAGGTAGATTTTTTATTTGGAGCACCAGACAAGCCAATCCATACTGAGCCAGACACTTAGCATAAGGACAAGGATAAGTCTGAATGGGGATTTTATTCCCAACACTTTCTCATACTTACAAGGAAAAAAGAAGCTGATGTTTAATTTAGGATTGGATTGGGGCGGCCGGATAGATGGTGATGGTCGCAGTCATGATGAACAGGGTGTTGTCTTAGTACTGGCACTGTATAATAATGAATTTGATTTCCTTTTTACATGGTAGACTATTGAATATTGTTAACTATTGACAGGATGGTCGCTCAAGATCTGAAGTTTTATGCCACAAACGGTCCAGGTTTTCCTTTAATAACTTGGTCTAGAACAGCATTACTGGATATTGGAGATACTAGAGAAGTGAGGTTTCACTCTGTTACAAGGATGATTCAATTCATCTTACATTTGCCCCCTAGTTAACCAAGATATTAGTAATAAAGGAAAATGGGTATGGTTTCCATGGTTATTACCTTCACAATTTTTCTGTAAATCTGGAACTATTCTAAAATAAAACATGCATTAAAACAACACTCAAAATCCTAGGATATGGTAGCAACTGAACATAGTGGAAAGGACCACTGAAATGACGGGAGAGTATGGCAACTGTCTTGGGGGAAACACCACCTCCCTGCCAAAGGATGGACTATAATGGAACTAGAGGAAATGAGAGAGAGAGTCAGGTCAGTTTGGGAAAATTTTAGCAGTTAAGAGGAAGGTCTCTGTTCTATAACCAGAGTGTCTGAGATTTCTGTATCCGCTGCTACCCCCGCACCTCCTGGATGGTCAAGCTGAGGTTTGTGATGTCAAGCCACACCATGGCAACCACTGATTTTGGGCAGTCAGAGCTGAAGTATGTGACTCCTCATTAATCTGAAAAACATATATAGAGGCCAGGAAAATTTGAGTAGTGTCTGTTGCCTCAAGATAGCGAAACTAAATAAGACGATACTGTAGACTAGTAGAGATAAGGAATAAGACTCCAAATACAAGCATGGATGAAGAAACTGCTAGTCCAACAGTGAACTTATGTTTGTATTGGGGGGTGGTGGGATTGATGGTGGTGGTCCAGTCATGAGGAACATGGTGTTGTGTTAGTGCTGGCAGTGTATAATAAAGAAATTGATTTCCTTTTTACATGGTAGACGATTGAATATTGTTAAACTATTGAAATGATCATAAGCTCAAGACCTGAAAGTTTATGCTACAACTGGTAAAGTTTTTCCTTTAACAACTTGGTGCAGAACAGCATTGCTGGATACTGGAGATACTAGAGAAGTAAGGTTTCACTCTAACCCTTTCACTGCTGTTTCACTTCATGTTACATTTACTCCATACATAAGTAAGTCATTAGTAATAAGGGAAATTGTGTATGGTGTACATGGTTATTACCTTGACAACTTTTCTTTAAATCTGGAACTATTCTAAAATAAAACATCCATTAAATCAAAACACTCAAAATCCTAGGAAATGGTAGCAACTGAACATAGTGGAATGGACCACTGAAATGACTGGGGAGTATGGGAATTGTCTTAGAGGAAACACCAACTCCCTGCCATATGCTGGACTATAATGGAACTAGAGGAAATGAGAGGGAGGGAGAGGACAGTTAGGGAAAAATTTAAGGAGTAAGATGAAGGTCTCGGTTCTATAACCAGAGTGTCTGTGATTTCTGCATCCTCTGCCACCCCTGCCACTCCTGGTTGTTCAAGCTGAGGCTTTGTGATGTCAAGCCACACCATGGCAACCACTTATTTTGGGCAGTCAGAGCTGAAGTGAAGGCTCCTCATTAATCTGAAAAGTATATATAGAGGCTAGGACAATTTGAGTAGTGTCTGTTGCCTAAGATAACGAAACTTAATAAGACGATAGTGTAGACTATTAGAGATAAGGAATAAGACTCCAAACGCAAGCATGGATGAAGAAACTGTAAGTCCAAAAGTGAATTTATGTTTGTATGGAGGGGGTGGGATGGATGTTCGTGGTGACAGTCATGAGGAACCGGGTGTTGTGTTAGGGCTTGCAGTTTATAATAAAGATTTGATTCCTTTTTACATGGCTGACTATTGAATATTGTTAAACTATTGAAATGATCGTCAGCTCAGGTTGTGAAGTTTTCTGCCACAACAGGTAGAGTATTTCCTTCAACCTCATGGTCTAGAACAGCATTGTTGGATATTGGATATATTAGAGAAGTGAGGTATGACTCTGTTTCATTAATGAGAAGGGATCTATGGAGGGGGCTGGCATGTGAGAAGGGAGTCATGTAGATTTCTTTAGTAGGGTCACTGGACAAGCCAGTTCATACTGAGCCAGACCCTTAACATAAGGACAAGGAGAAGTCTGAATTGGGATTTTTTCTCAACACTTTCTCATACGGTCAAGGAAAAAAGAAGCTCATGTTTAATTTAGGTTTGGATTGGGGTGGTTGCATGGATGGTGGTGGTCGCAGTCATGAGGAACAGGGTGTTGTGTTAGTGCTGGCAGTATGTAATATTGAATTTGTTTTCCTTTTTATATAGTAGACTATTGAATATTGTTAAACTATTGAAAGGATGGTCAGCTCAAGATGTGAAGTTTTATGCCACAACTGGTCCAGTTTTTTCTTTAACACCTTGTACTAGAACAGCATTACTGGATATTGGAGATACTAGAGAAGTGAGGTTTCACTCTGTTTCACTGATGATTCACATCATCTTACATTTGCCCCCTAGTTAAGTAAGATATTAGTAATAAGGGTAATTGGGTATGGTGTTCATCGTAATTATCTTCACAATTTTTCTGTAAATCTGGAACTATTCTAAAATAAAACATCTATTAAAACAACACTCATAATCCTAGGAAATATTAATATCTGAACACAGTGGAATGGACCACTGAAATGACGGGGGAGTATGGCAATTGTCTTGGAGGAAACACCACCACTCTTCAATAGGATGGACTATAATGGAACTAGAGGAATTGAGAGAGATGCAGGTCAGTTTGGGAAAAATTTTAGCAATTAAGAGGAAGGTCTCTGTTCTATAACCAGAGTGTCTGAGATTTCTGCATCCTCTGCCAACCACGCCCCTACTGGATGGTCAAGCTAAGGCTTTGTGATGTCAAGCCACACCATGGCAACCACTGATTTTGGGCAGTCAGAGCTGAAGTGTGTGGCTCCTAATTAACTTAAAAGTATGTATAGATGCCAGGACACTTTGAGTAGTGTCTGTTGCCTCAAGATAGCGAAACTAAATAAGACGATACTGTAGACTAGTAGAGATAAGGAATAAGACTCCAAACACAAGCATGGATGAAGAAACTGCTAGTCCAACAATGAACTTATGTTTGTATTGGGGTGGGCGGGTGGGATTGATGGTGGTGGTCGCAGTCATGTGGAACATGGTGTTGTGTTAGTGCTGGCAGCGTATGATAAAGAATTTGATTTCCTTTTTACATGGCAGACTGTTAAATATTGTTAAACTATTGAAACGATCATAAGGTCAAGACCTGAATGTTCATGCCACAACTAGTCCAGTTTTTCCTTTAACAACTTGGTCTAGAACAGCATTGCTGGATATTGGAGATACTAGAGAAGTGAGGTTTCACTCTACCTGTTTCACTGATGTTTCACTTCATGTTACATTTACTGCATACATAAGTAAGTCATTAGTAATAAGGGAAATTGTTTATGGTGTACTTTGTTATTACCTTCACATCTTTTCTGTAAATCTGGAACTATTCTAAAATAAAGTATCCATTAAAACAACACTCAGCAAATGGCGGAGGTTTAGACAGATGTGTCGGTGCCTTCTCGGAAGCAGATAATGGTGGGCAGCTGAAACGGGTAGCCTACAGCCCGAATAAGCAGAGGAGATTCAGCTGAGAGACAGTCTGCAGCCAGGAAAGATAGAGAAATCCTAGATAAAGGGAATGGTTAGATGCTGAGACTGAAACCTCTCCAGGTGCGCTGGCACAGCCGAGGAGGCCATGCCATCTTGGGTGACTGTCACCGGCATCCAGAGACCAGCTACTAACCCGACAACAACCGCTCTCAAGCAGTGTGAACTCAGAGGAACCCTGCTTCTCCCCACAGAAAGGTTAGACTTTCCCCAAAGGTGCGGTTTGCAGTTTAGGTTGGAGAGTGGAACACGCGCAGGGGGGTGGGGACTCTGCGCCCCACAAAGACCGCAGCCGTTGGAGCAAGCGTGACCCACGAGTGTGGAAGGGCACCCCCAGGGCTGCCGGCAGAAGGAAACGCTATAAATAATCCCACAGTTGGACGGAACACAAATGGGCAGCCTCAGATTACTCCAGTTTGCCGGCTACTTGGAGCCAGGAGCCAGAGCGCTCGCAGAGACTTCGCGCATTTGGAAGGTGAAGCGTTGCGAGTTCGCACAACTTCCCAGGCTCTTAAATCTGTGCGTTTGATTTTTGAACCCAGTGCATGGGACTACCCAGTTGGGGTCAGTCACAGAGCTTGTAAGGGAAGGCTGTTTTGGGGGAGCCTGGGAAACAGAGCAGGGAGTGACTGCTGGGAAACCAGCTCTGGGCGCAGGACATTCCAAACCAGCTTCAGGTACAATAGAGAACACCTGGTCAGAGAGGTCCTATACCCTCACAGGTCAATCCCGACGCACTGCCACCCAGAGGCAGAGCCACGAACTGACTCTTCTGTAAATACAGATAAGGGCTGTCTGGGAAACCAATACAGCCTGCCTTAAAATCAGGACTGTGGCTTACAACACGGAGGAACATGTATCAGAGGGAAATTCAACATTCTCCTGAATTCATAGTGTGCCAAAAAGAGGAGCAGAAGATCTGAAGCAACTTCATTACAGCCCGTTTTTTTAAATTATTTTTTTTAATTATTGTTTCACCTCTTAACTAAGAAACCATTTATTTTCTTTTTTTCATCACCTGATTTTACCCTTTTAATTACTACATTTTTATTTTTAACCAGTATTATGACTGCTGCAATTTTACCATTTTTTTTAAAGTGTCATTTTATTTTCTCTTTATTTTATTTTGGGACTAAGGTTCTCCATTCTATTTTCATCGTTCCTTTAGCATCATTTCCCTCTACCTCAATTGTGTTGCTGTGCTAAAACCCTCTTCCCCACTTTTCCCCTTTTGCTGTCCTGTTTGTCTTACCCTATTCCTGCTTTAGATTTTCCTTATTCTTCATACCCCCTGTCTAAATTTCACCCTACTTATGTATCCCTTTTCCAATCACCTGCTCTAAATCCTTATCCACCTCTCCCTTAGCTTTCTTCACTATCCAAATTTTTTATTCTCTCCTTTTCTCTATTATTTTGTTATTGCTTGCTTGATTGTTGAGTATATTGGTTTTTTTTTTCTTTTCTTTTCTTTAAGGATCGTTTGTGAGGTTGTTCTGCTTTTTGTTTTTCTGTCTCCCATTCCCCCCCCCCCTCCCCGGCCAGTTATTTTTGTGCTTCAGTTTTCCCTTGCGTCACTTGATATTATTGGCTGTTTGTAGTTTGTATTCACTCCAGGGATCCGTTGCTGGAATTTGTTGGGATTAGTGGCGGTTCTATCGGCATTTTCTCCGCATATGAATAGTCTCCTCCCCTGTTCTAATTCATTCTCTTTTTCTTTTCTTTCTTTTTTTTTTCTCTTTTTTCTGTTTTCCTCTCTACCTTTTTCTCTTCTTTCTTCCTTACCCCCCAACTCTCTTAGCTCGGGTAGCCATCTTTATTTGGGGTTATTAATACCATAATTCATTTGTGTTCAGTGCCTGGTACGTTGTGCCTTGTTGTGTTGTATTTTGTGCCTTTAAATCAACGCAGCAGATCCAAGCAACAGTGGCCTCCTGATCTCCACACGCTCTGTCTGAGGAACAGCTGCTGTGTGTGAAGCCTCCCTCCACCAGCCAGAAGAGCCACAACAGCTGTGAACAGCACCCATCAGAAGACCCGCTACCAACAGAGGAGCAACTGCTACCACAACCGCCCAAGGAGCAACCACAGCCCGAGGAGCCACTGCCACCTAGGGAGCAGCCACTGAACGACTCAATATCTATATACGTCAGTGAGATCAAACATGGGTAGACAAAGAAATCCCCAAAGGAAAGAAAAGGAGGACTCACCAGAAAAGCAGCTAAGTGATACAGAGGCATACAACATGACAGAAAAAGAATTCAGAATAAGGGTCCTAGAGTGCAAACACTGGATGGAGGAAAAAATAGACAACTTATCCAAGAAGCAAGAAGAAACAGATGAAAAAATCGACAATTTACGAGAGACCCAAGAAGAAATGAAGTGCGATATAGCTGCAATAAAGAACACCATTGAAAGTATCAACAGTAGACTAGGAGAAGCGGAAGACCGAATTAGTGAATTAGAAGACAGGGAAGCAAAACACACCCAAACTGTACTTCAGTTGGAGAAAAAATTTAAAAGACAGGAGGAGAGCCTAAGTGAGCTTTGGGACAACATGAAATGAAACAACATACCAATAATAGGGGTGCCAGAACAACAGAAAGAGGAACAAGGATTAGAAAACCTATTGGAAGAAATAATATCAGAAAACTTCCCTGAGGTGGGGAAGAAAAAAGTCACACAAGCCCAGAGAGTCCCAAGCAAGGTGAACCCGAAAAGACCCACACCAAGACACATCATAATTACCATGGCAAATATTCAGGACAAAGAGAGAATCTTACAGGCTGCAAGAGAGAGACGGAAAGTTACATACAAGGGATCTCCCATTAGATTATCAAATGATTTCTCAACAGAAACACATCAGGCCAGAAAACAATGGACAGAAATTTACAAAGTGATGCAAAGCAAAGGACTGAATCCAAGAATACTCTATCCAGCAAGGCTATCATTCAAAATTGAAGGGGCAATAAGAAGCTTCACAGACAAAAAAAGGCTAAGGGAGTTTATCACCACCAAACCAGCAATGCAAGAAATGCTAAAGGGACTGGTGTACAAAGAAGAAATAAAAATCGCAGAAAGAAAACACCCACACACAAAAAAAGAAATGGCTACAAACAAGTACCTTTCAATAATAACTTTAAATGTAAACGGGCTAAATGCTCCAACCAAAAGATATCGAGTGGCTGAATGGATAAAAAATCATGACCTATACATTTGCTGTCTATAAGAGACCAAACTCATTAGAAAGGACTCACACAGACTGAAAGTGAAGGGATGGAAAAATATCTTTCAGGCTAATGGAAAAGAAAAGAAAGCTGGGGTAGCAATACTTATATCGGACAAAATAGACCTCAAAGTGAAGGCCATAACAAGAGATACGCAAGGCCACTTCATAATACTAAAGGGATCAATACAACAAGAAGATATAACCCTGATAAACATATATGCACCCAAAGCAGGAGCACCCAAATACATAAAAAATCACCTGGAAGAAATCAAAGGAGAGATCGACAACAATACAATCATAGTAGGGGACTTTAATACACCACTGTCATCACTAGATAAATCCTCTAGACAAACAATCAGCAAAGAAACAGCAATCCTAAATGACTCACTAGATCAGATGGACTTAATTTTCATCTTCAGAACACATCACCCCACAGCCACGGAATATACATTCTTCTCAAGTGCTCATAGGACAGATTAAAAAAAAGACCACATATTGGGTCACAAACAAAGTCTCCCCAAATTCAAGAAGATTGAAATCATACCAAGCATCTTCTCAGACCACGATGGCATATTATTAGAAATAAACTACAATAAAAACAACCCAAAATACTCAAACACTTGGAAGCTGAAAAGCATGTAATTAAATATTGACTGGGTTACCAATGAGATCAAAGAAGAAATTAAAAACATCCTGGAAACTAATGACAATGAAAACACAACAATCCAAAACCTATGGGACACAATTAAAGCAGTCCTGAGAGGGAAGTTTATAGCCCTACAGGCCTATCTCAAAAAACAAGAAAAAATGGTAGTATATCATCTAACTCTACAACTCAAAGAATTATAGAGCAACAAAGTAACCCCAGAGTGAGCAGAAGGAAGGAGATAATAAAGATTAAAGCAGAAATAAATGACATACAGACCAAGAAAATAATACAGAAAATCAATGAAACCAAGAGCTGGTTCTTCAAAAGGATAAACAAGATTGACAAACCTCTAGCCATGCTCACCAAGAAGCAAATTGAAAGGACCCAAATAAACAAAATCAGAAATGATAGGGGCGATATACAACAGACCCCACAGAAATGCAAATGATTGCTAAAAAATACGATGGACAGCTCTACACCAACAAACTAGACAAACTGGAAGAAATGGACAAATTCCTAGAAAAATACAACATTCCAAAACTCAATCAGGAAGAATCTAAAAATCTCAATAGGCCAATAACTATAGAAGAAATTGAAGGAGACATCAAAAAGCTTCCATCAAACAAAAGCCCAGGACCAGAAGGCTTCACAGGGGAATTTTACCAAACTTTCAAGGAAGAACTAAACCCTATCCTCCTCAGACTACTACCAAAAATTCAGGAGGAAGGAACACGTCCAAGCTCATTCTATGAAGCCAGCATCACCCTAATACCAAAACCCGGTAAAGACAACACAATGAAAGAGAATTACAGGCCAATAGAGCTCATGAACATAGATGCCAAAATCCTCAACAAAATCTTAGCAAATCGGATCCAGCAGTACATCAGAAAGATCATACACCATGACCAAGTAGGATTCATCCCAGGGATGCAAGGATGGTACAATATACGCAAATCAATAAACGTGATACATCACATAAACAAATTGAAAGAACAAAACCACATGGTCATATCAATTTATGCAGAAAAAACGTTTGACAATATCCAACACCGATTTTTGATAATAACTCTCAGCAAGGTGGGAGTAGAAGCATCATACCTCAACATAATAAAAGCTATATATGACAGATCCACAGCCAACATCATACTCAATGGACAAAAACTAACACCATTTCCCCTAAGAACAGGAACAAGACAGGGATGCCCCCTCTCACCACTCCTGTTCAACATAGTACTGGAAGTGTTAGCCATTGCAATTAGGCAAGAGGAAGAAATAAAAGGCATCCAAATTGGAAAAGAGGAAGTAAAACTGTCCTTATCTGCAGACAACATGCTATTATACATATAAAACCCTAGAGACTCCATCAAAAAACTACTAGACTTAATACATGAATTTGGCAATGTAGAGACATACAAAATAAACCCCAAGGAATCTGAGGCATTGCTATACACGAAAAGTGAACTTTCAGAAAGAGACATTACAAAAACAATCCCTTTTACCATCGCACCAAAGAAATTTAGCTACCTAGGAATAAACTTAACTAAAGAGGTAAAAGACCTCTACTCCGAAAACTACAGGACGTTGAAAAAAGAGATAGAGGAAGACATAAACAAATGGAAGAACATTCCGTGTTCATGGATTGGTAGGATCAACATCATTAAAATGTCCATACTACCCAAAGCAATCTATAAATTCAACGCACTTCCCATTAAAATTCCAACGGCATACTTCACAGATCTAGACCGAACTCTCCAAAAATTCATCTGGAATAAAAAAAGACCCCGAATAGCTGCAGCAATCCTGAGAAAGAACAAAGTAGGTGGGATCTCAATACCAGATATCAAGCTGTATTACGAAGCCACTGTTCTCAAAACTGCCTGGTCGTGGCACAAGAACAGACATATAGATCAATGGCATAGAATAGAGAGTCCAGAAATTGGCCGGAACCAATATGCTCAGTTAATATTTGACAAAGGAGGCAAGAACATACAATGGAGCCAGGATAGTCTCTTCAATAAATGGTGTTGGGAAAATTGGACAGATACATGCAAGAAAATGAAACTAGACCACCAACTTACACCATACACAAAAATAAACTCAAAATGGATAAAGGACTTAAATGTACAAAAGGAAACCATAAAAACTCTAGAAGAATCCAAAGGCAACAAAATCTCAGACATATGCCGAAATAATTTCTTCACTTATACAGCTCCTAGGGCACTTGGAACAAAAGAGAAAATGAACAAATGGGACTACTTCAAAATAAAAAGCTTCCGCACAGGAAAAGAAACCATCAACAAAACAACAAGAAAACCCACTGTGTGGGAAAACATATTTGCCAATGTCATATCTGATAAGGGCCTAATCTCCAAAATTTATAAGGAACTCATAAAACTTAACAAAAGGAAGATAAACAATCCAATCAAAAAATGGGCAAAGGACCTAAATAGACACCTTTCAAAAGAGGACATTCAGAAAGCCAAGAGACATATGAAAACATGCTCAAAGTCACTAATCATCCGAGAGATGCAAATCAAAACAACAATGAGGTACCATCTCACACCTGTCAGACTGGCTATCATCAACAAATCAACAAACGACAAGTGCTGGAGAGGATGTGGAGAAAAAGGAACACTTGTGCACTGCTAGTGGGAATGCAGACTGGTGCAGCCACTATGGAAGACAGTATGGAGTTTCCTCAAAACCTGGAAATGGAACTCCCATTTGACCCTGTGATCCCACTTCTAGGAATATATCCGAGGAAACCAGAAACATCAATCAGAAAGGATATATGCACCCATATGTTCATAGCAGCACAATTCACCATAGCTAAGATCTGGAAACAGCCTAAGTGCCCATCAGTAGATGAATGGATTAGAAAACTGTGGTACATCTACACGATGGAATACTATGCTGCTGTAAAAAAGAAGGAACTCCTACCATTTGCAACGGCATGGATGGAACTGGAGAGCATTATGCTAAGTGAAATAAGCCAGTCAATGAAGGAAAAATACCACATGATCTCACTCATTCATGGATAATAGAGACCATTATAAACTTTTGAACAGTAATAGGTACAGAGGCAGAGCTGCCTCAAACAGATTGTCAAACTGCAGCGGGAAGGCCGGGGAGGGTTGGGTGGCAGGAGGTAGGGGGGTAAGAGATCAACCAAAGGACTTGTATGCATGCGTATAAGCATAACCAATGGACATAAGACACTGGGGGATAGGGGAGGCTGGGGGACTGTCTAGGGCGGGGGGATAAAATGGACACATATGTAATACCCTTTGTAATACTTTAAGCAATAAAAAAAAAGAAATTGACCGAAGGACTTGTATGCATGCATATATGCATAACCAATGGACATGGGATGCTGGGGGGTGGGGGATGCCAGGGGATAGTCAAGGGCGCTGAAAAAAAAGACACATATGTAATACACTTTGTAATACTTTAAGCAATTAAAAAAAGAGAAAAACATAATTATGATGTAAAAAAATAAAAAAATAAAACTTCTTTATCTAAAAAAAAAAATAAATAAAATAAATAAAAAAATAAAACCACTCAAAATCCTAAGGAATGGTAGCAACTGAACATAGTGGAATGGACCAGTGAAATGATGGGGGAGTATGGGAATAGTCTTAGAGGAAACACCAACCCCCTGTCATATGCTGGACTATAATGGAACTAGAGGAAATGAGAGTGAGGGAGAGGACAGTTAGGGAAAAATTTAAGGAGTAAGATGCAGGTCTCTGATCTATAACCAGAGTGTCTGAGATTTCTGCATCCTCTGCCACCCCCGCCCCTCCTGTTTGGTCAAGCTGAGGCTTTGTGATGTCAAGCCACATCATGGCAACCACTGATTTTGAGAAGTCAGAGCTGAAGTGTGTGGCTCCACATTAATCTGAAAAGTATATATAGAGGCCAGGACAATTTGAGTAGTGTCTGTTGCCTCAAGATAGCGAAACTTAGTAAGACGATAGTGTAGACTAGTAGAGATAAGGAATAAGACTCCAAACACAAGCATGGATGAAGAAACTGTAAGTCCAAAAGTGAATTTATGTTTGTATTGAGAGGGTGGGATGGATGTTCGTGGTGTCAGTCATGAGGAACAGGGTGTTGTGTTAGGGCTCGCAGTTTATAATAAAGAATTTGATTCCTTATTACATGGCTGACTATTGAATATTGTAAAACTATTGAAATGATGGTCAGCTCAAGTTGTGAACTTCTATGCCACAACAGGTAGAGTTTTTCCTTTAACATCATGGTCTAGAAAAGCATTCTTGGATACTGGATGTACTAGAGAAGTGAGGTTTGACTCTGCTTAATTGATGAGGAGGGATCTATGGAGGGTGGAGGCATGTGAGAAGGGAGTAATGTAGATTTTTTTAGGTGGAGCACCGGACAAGCCACTCCATACTGAGCCAGGCCCTTAACATAAGGACAAGGAGAAGTCTGAATGGGGATTTTTTCTCAACACTTTCTCATACTGTCAAGGAAAAAAGAAGCTGATGCTTAATTTAGGTTTCGATTAGGGGGTGGGATAGATGGTGGTGGTCGCAGTCATGAGGAACAGGGTGTTGTGTTCATGCTGGCAGTGTGTATTATTGAATTTGTTTTCCTTTTTACATAGTAGACTATTGAATATTGTTAAACTATTGAAAGGATGCTCAGCTCAAGATGTGAAGTTTTATGCCACAACTGGTCCAGTTTTTCCTTTAACAACTTGGTCTAGAACAGCACTGCTGGATACTGGAGATACTAGAGAAGTGAGGTTTCACTGTAACTGTTTCACTGATGATTCACTTCATTTTACATTTTCCCCCATACATAAGTAAGACATTAGTAATAAGGGAAATTGGGTATGGTGTACATGGTTATTATCTTGACAATTTTTCTGTAAATCTGGAACTATTCTAAAATAATATATCTATTAAACCAACTCTCAAAATCCTAGGAAATGGTAGCAACTGAACATAGCGGAATGGACCACTGAAATGACGTGGGAGTATGGGAATTGTCTTAGAGGAAACACAAAGTCCCTGCCGTATGCTGGACGATAATGGAACTAGAGGAAATGAGAGGGACAGCGAGGACAGTTTGGGAAAAATTTTAGCAGTTAAGAGGAAGGTCTCTGTTCTATAACCAGAGTGTCTGAGATTTCAGCATCCTCTGCCAAGCCCGCCCCTCCTGGATGGTCAAGCTGAGGCTTTGTGATGTCAAGCCACATCATGGCACCCACTGATTTTGTGCAGCCAGAGCTGAAGTGAGTGGCTCCTAATTAATTTAAAAGTATATATAGATGCCAGGACATTTTGAGTAGTGTCTGTTGCCTCAAGATAGCGAAACTAAATAAGACGATAGTGTAGACTAGTAGAGATAAGGAATAAGACTCCAAACACAAGCATGGATGAAGAAACTGCAAGTACAACAGTGAACTTATGTTTGTATTGGGGGGAGGGATTGATGGTCGTGGTCGCAGTCTTGAGGAACATGGTGTTGTGTTAGTGCTGGCAGTGTATAATAAAGAATTTGATTTCCTTTTTACATGCCAGACTATTCAATATTGTTAAACTATTGAAAGGATGGTTAGCTCAAGATCTGAAGTTTTATGCCGAAAATGGTCCAGTTTTTCCTTGAACAACTTGGTCTAGAAGAGCATTGCTGGATATTGGAGATACTAGTGAAGTGAGGTTTCACTCTAACTGTTTCAATGATGTTTCACTTCATGTTACATTTACTCCATACATAAGTAAGTTATTAGTAATAAGGGAAATTGGGTATGGTGTACATGGTTATTACCTTCAAAACTTTTCCGTAAATCTGGAACTATTCTAAAATAAAACATCCATTAAAACGACACTCAAAATCCTAGGAAATGGTAGCAAGTGAACATAGTGGAATGGACCTCTGAAATGACAGGGGAGAATGGGAATTGTGTTAGAGGAAACACCAACTCCCTGCCATATGCTGGACTATAATGGGACTAGAGGAAATGAGAGTGAGGGAAAGGACAGTTAGGGAAAAATTTAAGGAGTAAAATGAAGGTTTCTGTTCTATAACCAGAGTGTCTGTGATTTCTGCATCCTCTTCCACCCCAGTCCCTCCTGGTTGGTCATGCTGAGGCTTTGTGATGTCAATCCACACCATGGCAACCACTGATTTTGGGCAGCCAGAGCTGAAGTGAAGGCTCCTCATTTATTTAAAAAGTATATATAGAGTCCAGGACAATTTGATTAGTGTCTCTTCCCTCAAGATAGCGAAACTTAATAAGACGATGGTGTAGACTTTTAGAGATAAGGCATAAGACTCCAAACACAAGCATGGATGAAGAAACTGTAAGTTCAAAAGTGAATTTTTGTTTGTATTGAGGGAGTGGGATGGATGTTCGTGGTGTCAGTCATGAGGAACAGGGTGTTGTGTTAGGGCTCGCAGTTTATAATAAAGAATTTGATTCCTTTTTACATGGCTGACTATTGAATCTTGTTAAACTATTGAAATGATGATCAGCTCAAGTTGTGAAGTTTTTTGTCGGAACAGGTAGAGTTTTTCCCTTAACATCATGGTCTAGAACAGCAATGTTGGATATTCGATGTACTAGAGAAGTGAGTTTTGTCTCTGTTTCATTGTTGCGGAGGGATCTATGGAGGGGGCAGGCATGTGAGAAGGGAGTAATGTAGATTTCTTTAGTTGGGACACCGGACAAGCCATTCCATTCTGAGCAAGGCCCTTAACATAAGGACAAGGAGAAGTCTGAATGGGGATTTTTTCTCAACACTTTCTCATACTGTCAAGGAAAAAAGAAGCTGATGCTTAATTTAGGTTTCGATTGGGGGTGGGATAGATGGTGGTGGTAGCAGTCATGATGAGCAGGGTGTTGTCTTAGTGCTGGCAGTGTGTAATATTGAATTTGTTTTCCTTTTTACATAGTAGACTATTGAATATTAAACTATTGAAAGGATGCTCAGCTCAAGATGTGAAGTTTTATGCCACAACTGGTCCAGTTTTTTCTTTAACAACTTGGTCTAGAACAGCACTGCTGGATACTGGAGATACTAATGAAGTAAGGTTTCAGTGTAACTGTTTCACTGATGACTCACTTCATGTTACATTTGCCCAATACATAAGTAATAAGGAAATTGGGTATGGTGTACATGGTTATTATATTGACAATTATTCTGTAAATCTGGAACTATTCTAAAATAATACATCCATTAAATCAACTCTCAAAACCCTAGAAAATGGTAGGAACTGAACATAGTCGAATGGACCCCTGAAATGATGGGGAAGTATGGGAATTGTCTTAGAGGAAACAACAACTCCCTGCCATATGCTGCACTATAATGGAATGAGAGGAAATGAGAGAGAGAGCGAGGACAGTTTGGGAAAAATATTAGGAGTTAAGAGGTAGGTCTCTCTTCTATAACCAGAGTGTCTGAGATTTCTGCATCCTTTGCCACCCCCGCCCCTCCTGGATGGTCAAGCTGAGGCTTTGTGATGTCAAGCCACACCATGGAAACCACTGATTTTGGGGATTCAGGGCTGAAGTGAGTGGCTCCTCAATAACAAAAAAAGTATATATAGAGACCAGGACCCTTTGACTAGTGTCTGTTGCCTAAAGGTAGAGAAACTTAATGAGACGATAGTCTAGACAAGTAGAGATAAGAAATAAGAATCCAAACACAAGGATTGATGAAGAAACGGTAAGTTCAAAAGTCAAACTATGTTTGTATTGGGGGGGGGGGGCGGTGGTATGGATTGTCGTGGTGGCAGTCATGAGGAACAGGGTGTTGTGTTAGGTTTCGAAGTTTATAATAAAGAATTTGATTCCTTTTTACATGGCAGACTATTGAATATTGTTAAACTATTGACAGTATGGTCAGCTCAAGATGTGAAGTTTTATGCCACAACTGGTCCAGTTTTTCCTTTAACAACTTGGTCTAGAATAGCATTACTGGATATTGGAGATACTAGAGAAGTGATGTTTCACTCTGTTTCACTGATGATTCACTTCATCTTACATTTGCCACATACCTAAGTAAGATATTAGTAATAAGGGAAATTGGGTATGGTGTACATGGTTATTATCTTCACAATTTTTCTGTAAATCTGGAACTATTCTAAAATAAAAGATCTATTAAAACAACACTCATAATCCTTGGAAATTGTAGCAACTGAACATAGTGGAATGGACCACTGAAATGACGGGGGAGTATGACAATTGTCTTAGAGGAAACACGACATCCCTGCCATATGCTGGAATATAATGGAACTGGAAGAAATGAGAGAGAGATAGAGATGTCAGTTTGGGGGAAAAATTTTAATAGGTAAGTGGAAGGTCTCTTTTCTATACCAGAGCATCTGAGCCTTCTGCATCGCCTCCCAGCCCCTCCCCTCTGGATGGTCAAGCTGAGGCTTTGTGATGTCAACCCATACCATGGAAACCACTGATTTTGGGTTACCAGAGCTGAAGTGAGTGGCTCCTCATTAACCTAAAGAGTATATATAGAGGCCATAACCCTTTGAGTAGTGTCTGTTGCCTTAAGATAGCGAAACTTAATAAGATGATAGTATAGACTAGTACAGATAAGGAATAAAACTCCAAACACAAGGGGGGATGAAGAAACTGCAAGTCCAAATGGGAATTTATGTTTGTATTGGGAGGGGGGAGATGGATGGTCGTGGTCACAGTGATTTGGAACAGGGCGTTGTTTTAGTGCTCACAGTTTATAATATAGAATTCGATTTCCTTTTTACAAGGAAGACTATTGAATATTGTTAAACCATTGAAAGGATGGTCAGCTCAAGATGTGAATTTTTATGCCACAACGGGTACAGTTTTTCCTATAACATCATGATCTAGACCATCATTGTTGGATATTGGATATAATAAAGAAGTGAGTTTTGACTCTTTTTCAATGATCGGGAGGGATCCAAGGAGGGGGCAGGCATGTAAGAAGCGAGTAATGTTGAATTCTTTAGTTGGGCCACCAGAAAAGCCATTCCATACTGAGCCAGGCACGTAGCGTAAGGACAAGGAGAAGACTGATTGGGAATTTTTTTCTCAACCATTTTTGATACTTGCAAAGAAGAAAAGCAGCTGATGTTGAATTTAGGTTTGGATTGGGGGTGTGGGATGGATGGTGGTGGTCGCAGTCATGAGGAACAGGATGTTTTGTTAGCGCTGGCAGTGTATAATAATGCAATTGATTTCCTTTTTACATGGTAGACTATTGAATATTGTTAAACTACTGAAATGATGGTCAGTTCAGATTTGAAATATTATGCCACAACTCGTCGAGTTTTTCCTTTAACAACTTGGTCTAGAACAGCATTGCTGGATATTGGAGATACTAGAGAAGTGAAGTTTCACTCTCTTTCAATGATGATTCACTTCATGTTACATATGCCCCATACATAAGTAAGACATTAGTAATCAGGGAAATTGGGTATGGTGTACATGGTTATTATCTTCACAAGTTTTATGTAAATCTGGAACTATTCTGAAATAAAACAGGCATTAAAACAACACTCACGTTCCTAGGAATGGTAGCAACTGAACATAGTGGAATGGACCACTGAAATAATGGGCGAGTATGGCAATTGTCTTTGAGGAAACAACACCTCCCTCCCATATGCTTGACTGTAATGGAACTAGGGGAAATGAGAGATAGAGAAAGGACAATTTGGGAAAAATTTTTGGATTTAAGTGGAAGGAATCTGTTCTATAACCAAAGTGTTTGAGATTTGTGCATCCTCTGTGACCCCCGCTTCTTCAGAATGGTCAAGCTGAGGCTTTGTCATGTCAAGCCACACCATGGCAACCACTGATTTTGGGCAACCAGAGCTGAAGTGATTGGATCCTCATTAACCTATAGAATATATAAAGAGGCCAGGACCCTTTGAGTAGTGCCTGTTACCTCAAGATAGTGAAACTTAATACGATGCTATTGTAGATTAGTAGAGATAAGGTATAAGACTCCAAACACAAGGATGGAGGAAGAAACTGCAAGTCCAAAAGTGAATTTATGTTTGTATTGGGGGTTGGGATGGATGGTGGTGGTCGCAGTCATGTGGAACAGGGTTTTGTGATAGTGCTGGCTCCTTATATAAAAAATAGTTCGATTTCCTTTTTACACAGCAGAATATTGAATATTCCTAAACTATTGAAAGGATGGTCAGCTAAAGATGTGAAGTTTTATGCCACAACTGGTCCAGTTTTTCCTTTAACAATTTGGTCTAGAACAGCATTGCTGGATATTGCAGATACTAGAAAAGTGAGGTTTCACTCTAACTGTTTCACTGATGATTCACTTAAGGTTACATTTGCCCCATACATAAGTAAGATATTAGTAATAAGGGAAAATGCGTATGCTTTCCATGGTTATTATCATCACTATTTTTCCGTCAATTTCGAACTATTCTTAAATAAAGCATCCATTAAAACAACACTCAAAATCCTAGGAAACGTTAATACCTAAACATAGTGGAATGGACCACTGAAATGTCAGGGGAGTATGGCCATTGTCTTAGAGGAAACACCACTCCCTTCCATACGCTGGATTATAATAGAATTAGAGGAAATCAGAGAGAGAGAGAGGTCATTTTTGTCAAAATTTTACGAGTTAAGAGGAAGGTCTCTGTTCTATAACCAGAGTGTCTGAGAGTTCTGCATTCTCTGCCACGCCCGCCGCTCATGGATGGTCAAGCTGAGGCTTTGTGATGTCAAGACCCACCATGGCAACCACTGAATTTGGGCAACCAGAACTTCTTGTTACATTTTCCCCATACATAAGTACGATATTAGTAATAAGGGAAATTCGGTATGGTGTTCATGGTTATTATCTTCACAATTTTTCTGTAAATCTGG
Source organism: Myotis nattereri (assembly GCF_964212035.1). NCBI lineage: Eukaryota > Metazoa > Chordata > Mammalia > Chiroptera > Vespertilionidae > Myotis > Myotis nattereri. Next base: position 62,186,972 of record NC_138078.1, on the reverse strand, counting down.
AACTATTCTATAATAAAACATCCATTAAAACAACACTCAAGGATGGTACAATATCCGCAAATCAATAAACATGATACATTACATGAACAAATTGAAAGAAACAAAACACATGGTCATATCAATTGATGCAGAAAAAGCATTTGACAAAAGTCAACACCCATTTTTGATAAAAGCTCTCAGCAAGGTTTGAGGAGAAGGATCATAAATCAACATAATAAAAGGCATATATGACAGGCCCACAGCCAACATCATACTCAGTGGACAAAAACTAACAGGATTTCCCCTAAGAACAGGAACAACACAGGGATGTCCCCTCTGACCACTCCTGTTCAACATAGTACTGGAAGTATTAGCCATTGCAATTACGCAAGAAGAAGAAATAAATGGCATCCAAATTGGAAAAGAGGAAGTAAATCTGTCCTTATTTGCAGACGACATGATATTATACATTAAAAAGACTAGAGACTCCATCAAAAAGCTACAAGACTTAATACATGAATTTGGCAATGTAGAGGCATACAAAATTAACCCCAAGAAATCTGAGGCATTTCTATACACCAATAGTGAAATTTCAGAAAGGGAGATTATAAAAACAATCCCATTTACCAACACACCAAAATAATTAAGCTACCTAAGAATAAACTTAACTAAAGAGGTAAAAGACCTCTACTCAGAAAACTACAGGGCCTTGAAAAAAGATATAGAGGAAGACATAAACAGATGGAAGAACATACCATGTTCATGGATTGGTAGAATCAACATCATTAAAATGTCCATACTACCCAAAGCAATCTATAAATTCAACAAACTTCCCATTAAAATACCAACGGCATACTTCACAGATCTAGACCGAACTCTCCAAAAATTCATCTTGAATAAAAAAAAAGACCCTGAATAGCTGCAGCGATCCTGAAAAAGATCAAAGTAGATGGGATCTCAATACCAGATATCAAGATGTATTACAAAGCCACTGTTCTCAAAGCTGCCTGATATTGGCAAAAGAACAGACTTATAGATAAATGGAATTGCACAGAGAGCCCAGAAATCGGCCTGAACCAATATGCTCAATTAATATTTGACAAAGGAGGCAAGAACATTCAATGAAGCCAAGATAGTCTCTTCAATAAATGGTGTTTGAAAAATTGGACATATATATGCAAGAAAATGAAACTAGACCATCAATTTACACCATACACAAAAATAAACTCAAAATGGATAAAGGACTTAAATGTACAACAGGAAACCATAAAAATTCTAGAAGAATCTAAAGGCAACAAAATCTCAGACATATGCCCAAATAATTTCTTCACTGATACAACTCCTAGGACACTTGAAACAAAAGAGAAAATGAACAAATGGGACTACATCCAAATAAAAAGCTTCTGCACAGCAAAAGAAACCATCAACAAAACAATGAGAAAACCCACTGTGTGGGAAAACATATTTGCCAATGTCATATCTGATAAGGGCCTAATCTCCAAAATTTATAGGGAACTCATACAACTTAACAAAAGGAAGTTAAACAATCAAATCAAAAAATGGGCAAAGGACCTAGATAGACACCTCTCAAAAGAGGATATTCAGAAAGCCAAGAGACATATGAAAACATGCTCAAAGTCACTAATCATCCGAGAGATGCAAATCAAAACAACAATGAGGTACCATCTCACACCTGTCAGACTGGCTATCATCAAAAAATCAACAAACGGCAAGTGCTGGAGTGGATGTGGAGAAAAAGGAACACTTGTGCACTGCTGGTGGGAATGCAGACTGGTGCAGCCACTATGGAAGACAGTATGGAGTTTCCTCAAAAAACTGAAAATGGAACTCCCATTTGACCCTGTGATCCCACTTCTAGGAATATATCCCAAGAAAGCAGAAACACAAATTAGAAAGGATATATGCACCCCTATGTTCATAGCAGCACAATTCACCATAGCTATGATCTGGAAACAGCCTAAGTGCCCATCAGTACATGAATGCATTAGAAATCTGTGGTACATCTACACAATGGAATACTATGCTGCTGTAAAAAGGAAGGAGCTCTTACCGTTTACAGTGGCACGGGTGGAACTGGAGAGCATTGTACTAGGTGAAATAGGCCAGTCAATGAGGGAAAGGTACCACATGATCTCACTCATTCATAGATAAGAGAGACCATTACAAACTTTTGAACAATAATAGATACAGAGGCAGAGCTCCCTCAAACAGATTGTCAAACTGCAGCGCGAAGGCCGGGGAGGGTTGGGGGGCAGGAGGGAGGGGGGTAAAAGATCAACCTAAGGACTTGTATGCATGCGTATAAGCATAATCAATGAACATAAGACACTGGGGGATAGGGGAGGCTAGGGTACTGTCAAGGGCGAGGGGGAAAAAAGGACACATTTGTAATACCCTTTGAAATACTTTAAGCAATAAAAAAAGTGATTTCAGAAATTTAAAAAAAGAATAAAATAAAAAAATAAATCTAGAAAAAATTTTTTCGTTTATAATGCTAACAGTGAGACACCCAGGAAAACTCACATGGTGTCAAAATAAGCCAAAGGAAAATCATTTGGGGAAATATAAAAATTACCCTAAGTAAAAATTTCTTTATTAACCTAAGGTCGAGAATATGTTTGTATATTTTCAGAAAACAACTTCAAGGCCACGTGGATTGCTGCAACACAGAGGAATTCTCAGGAATGCTCCAGTCATGAAGACAAGAGGAGAGACAGTTCAGAGATGGAGACGCTGAAGACGCTTTTCCATGCTAGCAGTCAGGAGCTGTGTGTCGCTGCAGATTGCCCAGGACCAAACCAGAGAGGGTCGGACCTGCATTGCCACCATTTTTCCACAATCCAGAACTGAAATATCATTGTTGACATGTACACATAAGGAATTGTTCGACATTGAAATTGGGACTTAAAACAATTTTTGTCCTTGAAATGTTATGCTTAAGTTTTAAAATGTTTTGGGTTACGGATTGGCATTGTTATCGTTTTAATAGCCAGAGTTTTGTTCTTGAGGCTTAAGTTTTATTTTCATTATAGTAGCTTAATTAATAAAACAAAAAAGGGTGACATGTGGGAAACTGACATAGGGTTAAGCCTCCGACTGACCTGCTGGCAAAGTCACAAACAAGTCCTAGCTTAGAGGGCACAGTCCTCTTAGCATAATTAGGCTTGACCTTATGACACTCCCTAGATGTTATCTGGGAATCTAATGGGCTGAGGAAGTGCAGGAAGTATAACCATGGTGTAAACAAGTGAAACTCACAAGGAAAGTGAAACTTTGGTAACCACTACCTTGTTTACCACTCACTATAAAAAGCTTCGTGCTGACAACCCCCACCGCTCTCAAGGTAGACGACATTGCGACCAGGGTTCATTCCACTCCCGTGCAGTCAGCGGACCCATCCATGACCCAGGAAGACTTCATCACCAAATGGAGCATCGATCGACATCATCTCTACCTGCTCAAGCTCAAGCTGCAGTGTGCTCGACTTGCCTGATTCTGGTAACATTGCTCGCGATCACTCCTGTCACCAGGAGCCCCCACAATACTGTGTAATAGACGTAGATGATGCCTGCTTCTTCATGGACATGTCTCCAAAGAGACAAGGATAATTTATAGGATCACATGTTTAGTAGCAGAAGATTGGGCTGCCTGAAGCGGCCATGATGCCAATATTATGTTTCATTGTATTGATATGTTATATTGACCTTTCTTTTGCAGGTTTAAATGTGTGTTGGCTGTCCTGGAAGGGGACTGTGTGGGGTGACCCCCAAAAGTAAAGGGTCTCTAGCTGCCAAGAGGGCAGGTTGCCAACTGGGCAGGGAAGGGTGCCCATCAGGTTCTGGTCACTGTTGAGAGACAGTTGACGGTTGGCAGCATGTATACCGCTTTCAGGCCTGCGTGACCATGCCCATGTCAGGGGTAGTAAGCTGGAAAAGGACTGTTTATAATAGAAGGTCTAACGCATGGTGTTGCATAGAAAGAAAGTTTAATGCCAACAATTACTGTTTTGTTATAACTCTGAAAAATCCATGAAAAGGAATTGGCAAGGAAAGTCAGAAAATCTTAGAGTAGATCAGTATGTTTTTCTCCTTATGTAATTCCTCCGAAATCGGGCAATGCTAAATAAGTCATGGCAATACATTTCTTTGCATATATTTAATAAGACCAGTTCCTGATAATGGTTTTATTAACAGAAAACTTTGACTGGAATACCATGTTTGAAAGAGCCCTGTCTGAGCTCTGAAGACTTGAAGCCAGTAAGAATGCCACGAAGAAAGCCTGGTATCCTGGTTGGGAGCCCTGAAGATGGCTGGTGCTGGAATGTCAGGCCGATGCCCTACCATAACTGGTGGTTTGTAAGAGTAGAAGGGGAGCAGCAAATATGCCTCTGCATCCCTGCGCAACCCCCGCACACTTTGGGCCACAACGAGTGGGAGGGCTACTGATATGAGCCTTAAAGCCTGGAGCATAGGCTCAGGTGGAGTTGCTATAGGTGGGGGATTCACCTAACTCTGCAGATACTGTAGGCAGGCCTGATGGAAGCTGGATGGCTTAGCTTCCTGGACTACGGAGCACATTAAAATTCAATCATGAAATTCCAGCATAGGTAGTCAGTTACAATTTTTGTTGTGTTTATGCAAACATCAGGAGAGTAGGTAAATTAATCTTGATCTGGCTTTTTGATAGCCATGGAGGAATTTTAAGAAGAAAAATCCTATTACAATAGAGGCTGTTAAAGCTAAAATGGTTTCTTTCCCTTCCACCGAACCATTTGTTAAGCATATAAAGATAGTTCAGTTGATAGTTCTGTGTGCCCAGTATGGGCCTCTAGCAATGGTGGAATAGTAATGCAGTCCGTCTCATGATTGTGCAGGAAGTTCCAAGAAACTGGGGGAATGACAAGGTGAAGGATATGTACTCCATCTTCCCCATATCCTCAATGTTGGGGCAGCCGCCATGTGCTCAGGATAGTACCAGCTTCCTGTATCCCAGGACACTGTTGGCCACGCACAGAACTTTTTAACCTAACCAATGAAAATCAGGGGACGTGCGCGCCTTGGAGATGACCACATCCTGTATAATAAGACCCGACTTCCACCTATCCAATCGGCAGGGCCCACAATCATCTCCCCTCCCCTAACTCCACCCCCCTATTAAAACCCCATTTTTTCCCACAGGCGTTCTCTCTCGTCTCGCCTTTGTGAGGATAGGTGCCAGACGTGGGTCTGTGATAATAAAGGACTCTTTGCTTTTGCATTGGACATGGCTGGCTCCCTGGTGAGGTCTGTTGGGGATTTAAAATCTGGGCATAACAATAACCATGGTAGTGGCGATGGTAAATTTGGACTTTAAGCTGAATGAAGACAAGAGGGAGAAAGACAGAATGAATCAGATAATTGTATTTCACTACAGGAAGGGGAAAACCACCAGTAAGCAAGCCAACAAATGCAGAAGAAGAAGTGGTGGATTGTTCTTCTACCACAGGTGATACGCAGGTTCTCCGAGGGGAATACACATAATAATGTGAATCCCTCTATAAACAATGCTTCAGAAAAGGGCATTATGAGAAGATTAAAATATTACTGGTCTCCTTGAGTAAATACCATCAAGGGTATAAAGGAAATATGTTTGTATTTTGTGTGTTTTCAGATGATGGGGAGGGATGTAAGGAGGGGGCAGGCCTGTGAGAAGGGAGTAATGTGGAATTCTTTAATTGGGGCATCAGACAAGCCAGTCCATACTGAGCCCGGAACCTTGAATAAGGACAAGGAGAAGACTGAATGTGGATTTTTTTCCTCAACATTTTCTAATACTGACAAGGAAGAAAAGAACCTGATGTTTAAGTTAGGTTTGGATTGGGGGGCGGGGATGGATGGTGGTGGTCGCTGTCATGAGAAACAAGGTGTGTTTGTGCTGGCAGTGTATTGTAATGAATTTTATTTCCTTTTTTCATGGTAGACTATTGAATATTGTTAAACTATTGACAGGATTGTCAGCTCAAGATGTGAAGTTTATGCCACAACTGGTACAGCTTTTCATTAAACAACTTGGTCTAGGACAGCATTGCTAGATATTGGAGTTACTAGGGAAGTGAGGTTTCCCTCTGTTTCACTGGAGATTACTTCATGTTACATTTCCCCATACCAAAGTGACATATTAGTAATAAAGGAAATCATGTATGGTGCACATGGGCATTATCTTCACACTTTTTCTGTAAATCTGGAACTATTCTAAAATAAAACATCCATAAAACAACACTCAAAATACTAGGAAATGGTAATATCTGAACATAGTGGAACAGACCACTGAAAGGACAGGGTTGTATGGCAAGAGGCTTAGAGTAGACAACACCTCCCTGCCATATGCTGGACTATAATGGTACTAGAGGAAATGAGAGAGAGAGAGAGGTCAGTTTGCGAAAATTTTAGGAGGTAAGAGGAAGGTCTCTTTTCTATAACCAGATCGTCTGAGACTTCTGCATCGACTCCCTCCCTGCCGCCCCTTCTTGGATGGTCTAGCTGAGGCTTTGTGATGTCAAGCCACACCATGGCAACCACTGATTTTGGGCAACAAGAGCTGATGTGATTGGCTCCACATTAACATAGAGAGTATATAATAGGCCTGGACCCTCTGAGTAGTGTCTGTTGCCTCAAGATAGCCAAACTTACTAAGAAGATACTGTAGACTTGGGAGATAAGGAAGAAGACTACAAACACAAGGATGGATGAAGAAACTGCAAGTCCTAAAATGAATTAGAAGTCAGTTTCTCAAATGGATGACGAAGAAGTGGATAAGGTCAGAATACCTTATCCAAATGCTGCCCCTTCCCCAGAAATTCCTCACCCAAGATGCTGGCCTTGTGCTTTTTGGCCACAGAAACTTCCTCATTCAATCCATTGTCATTCAATTACTATCCCATTTTCTAAACATTTTCCAATTTCTTCCCTCAACCAATGTCTTTTTGTGTTAAACTTGGTCCAAACTACATAACCAAGATATTGGCAATGGTCAATATGGACTTTAGGCCGAATGAAGACAAGAGGGAGAAAGACAGAAAGAATCAGAAAATTGTATTTTACTACAGGAAGGCGAAAACCTCCAGGAAGCATTCCTACAAATGCAGAAGAAGTGTTGGAGTGTTCCTCTTAAAGAGGTGATACCCAGGGACTCCCAGAGGAACACAGTTAATAATGTGTATCCCTCTATCAAAGATTCCTCAGAAATGGGCATTATGAGATGATGAAAACATTAATGGTCCCCTTGAATAAATATCAGCAAGGGCATAAAGGAAATGTGTTTGTATATTTGCGTGTTTTCAGATGATGGTGAGGGATCAAAGTAGGGGGAAGGCATGTGAGAAGGGAGTAATGTAGAATTCTTTAATTGGGGCACCAGACATGCCATTCCATACTGAGACAGACACCTAGAATAAGGAAAAGGAGAAGAATGAAGGGGGATTTTTTCCTCAACAGTTTCTCATACTGGCAAGGAAGAAAAGAAGGTGATGTTTTACATAATTTTTAATTGGGGGGGGTGGGTGGGATGGATGGCGGTGGTAGCAGTCATGAGGAACAGGGTGTTGTCTTAGTGCTCTCAGTGTATAACATTGAATTTTATTTCCTTTTTACATGACAGACTATTGAATATTGGTAAAATATTGACAGCATTGTCAGCTCAAGATGTAAAGTTTATGCCACAACTGGTACAGTTTTTCCTTTAACAACTTGGTCTAGAACAGCATTGCTAGATATTGGAGATACTAGAGATGTGAGGTTTCAACATGTGAGGTTTCAACTGTAACATGATTCAATTTATGTTACATTTACTCCATAACCAAGTAAGATATTAGTAATTAGGAAAATTGGGTATGGTGTCAACGGTATTATCTTCACAATTTTTCTGAAAATTTGGAACTATTCTAAAAAAACCTCCATTAAAACAACCCTCAAAATACTAGGAAATGGTAATACCTGAACATAGTGGAATGGACCACTGAAATGACGGTTGAGTATGGGAAGTGTTTTACAGGAATCACCCCCTCCCTGCAATATGCTGGACTATTATAGAACTAGAGGAAATGAGACAGTGAGAGAGAGAGAGGTCAGTATGGGAAAAATTTTCGGAGGCAAGAGGAAGGTACCTTCTCTAAAACTAGAGCTTCTGAACTTTCTGCATCCTCTGCAAACCCCGCCCCTCATGGATGGTCAAGTGGAGGCATTCTGATGTCAAGCCACACCATGCCAACCACTTAATTTGGGCAATGAGATCGGTAGTGAGTGGCTCCTCATTGCCCTAGAGAGTATATATAGAGTCCAGGTCCCTTTGAGTAGTGTCTCTTGCCTCAAGATAGCCAAACTTACTAAGAAGATATTGTAGACTAGTGGATATATGGAAGAAGACTCCAAACAGAAGGATGGATGAAGAAACTGCAAGTCCTAAACTGAATTAGAAGTCAGTGTCTCAACTGGATGACAAAGAAGTGGATAAGGTCAGAATATCTTATTCAAATGCTCCCCCTTCCCCCTTAATTCCTAACCCAAGATTCTGGCCTTGTCCTTTTTGGCCAAACACACTTCCTTGTTCAATCCATTGTCATTCAATTACAAGCCCATTTCCAAATCATTCTCCAATTTCTTCCCCAAAACCAATGTCTTTCTATGTTTAACTTGTTTCCAAAGTACATGTTATGCCCAGATTTCAAGATCCCCCAAGACAGACCACTAGGGATCCGAGTCCAGTGCAAAAACATAGAGTCTTTTATTCAAGCCCTGGACTTGGTCCCCCTCCTGCCTCTATTACTGGATGCAAGAGAGAGCCCCGAGTCACAAGGGAAAAAAGTCTTAATAGGGCTTGTGGTCAGGGGGTGGGGGCACACTCTGACCACTGATTTGGCCGATTCCAGTTGTTTTTTTGAGGGCGGGGGGCTAGTGATGCAAGGGCGGGGTGCAGCTAGGGTCTTTTTACACAAACACAGGGGGGTGGCTAGCATACCCTTGGCTTTGGGGTAGTTTCCACCGCTTTCCCATTGGCTGAGATAAGGGCAGTCTGAGTAACTGATACATTCTGCGGCTTTTTCTTGGAAGAGGGATAAGGACACAGCTTTCAGTACTGTTCTGTCCTTTCATTCACCCCTTGTCTTGGATCTTCCGGCTCAATCATGAGACGGACTGAACGATCAACTGAACTACTTTTATACACTTCTTGACAAATTGGACTAGTCTGTTAATAATGCAAGGGCCGTAAGTCAACAATAGCAGGAGGATTACAAGGGGTCTGCGGAGGTCCGCTGTCTTCTTGAGGGTGATCTGCAGCGGGTGTGTCTAGTCAGAGGTCACCTTCCAGTCAGACTCCCTGCTGTCTGCCTCAGACCTTCCATTCTAAATAGGCCTTTCCCTGATCTCTACAGCCGAGGTTTGTACCACTCCTGACATGGGCATGGTCATTCAGGCCTGCAAGACAGTACACAGGCTGCCAACTGTTAGATGTTTCTCAATAGAGACCAAAACCTGATGGGTATTCTTCTTTGTCCAGTTGGGCAACTGCCCTCTTCGCAGCCAGACACCCTTTACCTTTGTGGTTCATCCTATAGAGTCCCCTTCCAGGACAGCTAACAGATAGCTATAACAATGTCCCTCAGTGTGGCAGACTGGATACTTGCCAGTAATTCCCAAAGACTACCAAGGACTGTAGACAATCACCAGTCCACCGATACAGCTACATTTAAACCTGTAGGAGAATTGAAGGTTAATACAACATATTAATACAATGAAACATAATATTTGCACCATGGCCGCTTCAGGCAGCTAAATCTTCTGCTACTAAACATGAGATATGGCAGGACTATACAAACATTTTAGGGAGGTGACTAAAGTCCACTCTTTGACCATTCTATATAAGATAAAATTGTCTTTGTCTTTCTGAAGCCATGTCTATGAAGATGCAGGCATCATCTGAGCCTATTATACAATTTTCTGCAGGTATAGTCCTTTTCAAAATGGGGTGAGTCCTGGGGTCTTGAGCTTCTTTACCCACACCGAGTCCCCAGGCTGGAAAGCATGTACAGAGTCAGAGGTGGCACTGGCAGGGCATCTCGAACAAGCTTATGGATGGCTTGTAATTTCTGTAAGAGATCACGTCCAAGTAAGGGGTACAGGCATTCTGGCATACCTAGAAACGAATGAGTTACCGTGTTCTTTCTGAGTTCCACAATCCTCTTTGATGTCCAAGGAAAAAGGCAGTTTGTCTGGTGGCTCTTAGAACTGGTGTCTTCTTAGATATTTCTGGTCCCTTTGGCTCTGTCAAGACTGAATAGGCTGCTCCAGAATACACCAGAAAATTAACCAGGGGTTCTATTTACCTACAAATATTTATACCTAGGTAGACATATAAACATCAAATAAACATCCACATTTACACCTTTTCAGTGAACAAGTACTTTTACAGGCTTGGGAATTTTGGCAGATAAAGGGAACACTGCCCAAGTTCATCGATAGGGGCCTGACAAGCACGAATGTGGGGGCGTTTGGCTGGGGTGGTATAGAGTCTCCATCCTTTCTCTTTCAGCACTGCTAAGGACAGCATCATTGGAGAGGTTTCTTCAGCTAGGCAAGGCTGTGCTGAGCCATCTGGGGCAAGAGTGTTTTCTGTTTCCATTTTGGCTAAAAGGTCTCTGTCCATTAGAGGGACCAGGTAAACTGGTAAATATAGGAATTCATGAACCACCTGATGGCCGCCTAACTGTCATCGGCGGGGGTGGCAGAACAGTCTGCAGCTGTGGTACCATTCCAGTACTGCAATAACGGTGACTTCCTGTCCTTAGAGGGGAACTACCTCCTGAGTAACTACGGAGAGCTCTGCCACTGTATCAATGATAAATTTCACAGTCTGGCCCCTGATCTTCATTTTGACCATCGGCTCATGGGGGCCCAGTTGGAAAAAGCCCAGTCTGTCCTAGTCAGAGTCAGCTGTTGTCAGTCCAATGAGGTCTGCCTCAGGCGACTCTGGCTAATAGTTGCTGGGTGGTTTGGATGGCCTTGCCAGATTCTTCTGCCCTGCTACTGAACTTTACTCTGTCCCTTCTTACACACACAGAACTGGACCCAAGGCAGCGAGTTTTGGGCAATTTTAAAATTCTTTAACATACATTTTATCATTCATGTTGCAGGGAGGGACCGGGTTGGCTCCTCCTGAATAAAAGAACTCATCAAAATAAGGCTAATTTTCTAACTTCATTTGTCCCTGGGTATGGACAACAAATGACACTAATCATATTGTCATAAAGGATTCAACCTTTGTTTAAGGAAGCAAATGCAAAGCATTTACTCCCAAGTGCCATTGTTGTAGAAAAGATCGGATTTCTGCTCAGTTTCCCTATTTTACTAGTCCCAGCTTACTGGTCTATCATGCATTCAATTTTCTTAAAATGTATTCTGGCACAGGAGAAAGTAGTTTTGCTGTACACAGGTAGTTTAACCCCTATATAACTGGCTTGGACCTCTACATAGCAAACTGCAGTCTATAAGTTCAATATGCACCCCCCGGTTTTTCAAACCCAACGAGGTTTCTGCCAGTCTCTGAGTCAGACTCCTGGTCTCTTGGAGAATTTCAAAGTCCTGATGACTTCCAGGTCCAGGGAGAGTGCCTTTTTGACAACCCTTGGGCCCTGCTTTTTGCCTTTTTACAAGTTTCCTTCGTGGTAGAGCAGCAACCAAGTCTCTTTTAAGGGAGTGAACTAGAAGGCGATATCAGCCCCACCTGTGAGAAAGCTGCTCCACCTAGGGTCTCCCAGGGGCACAGCCAGAGCTTCCCCCAGGAAATCACGGAAGATGCTTCCCTTTTCCAGTGGTATGGACTCAAGTAAGGTGTTCACTGAATGTAGACAGCAGCGAAGTGCTCGCTGGCTTCTGCCTGCAGCTGCTCGAGCCCACAAGCACTGCCCCATAGCACATGTCTCATCGGTAGCTCAAGCACCTCAGTGTTGTCTGGCTTAGCCTGAACCTTGGTGCCCACCAGCAGCTGCTGCAGCTCCTGTAGGCAATCTTCGATCCACGAGCACGCGGTTACTTTTCCACCAGGGGCTTATGGGCCTTGCGGGCAGCTCAGGCATTCAGCCCACCTCCCCCTTCTTTGACCTGGGTCTCAGATACTGAGTCGGCCTGGAAAACAGTTCTAAATTACCAGGGGGGTTGCAGATTCTAGCTTTCTGCCTCCTCTGCTTTTCGAGCAGGACATTAGTTGATGTTTTTTGTTTGTTTGTTTGTTTGTTTGTTTGTTTTTATTCTTAGAAACCCTAATCCTTTAATGATTACCAAAAGTGAACATTTAGCAATTTTAGTTTAATATTTATGAACATATGTTAAATGTACTTTTATTCTTAAGATATATCTAGACCTTTTGTGATAAAACTATGAACAGGTATCGGTCTGATTCAGCATTGGAGGGGTTTAAAGAATAAACCAAGGCAGAGAAAGATTGTGCTTACAGTTATTTTTTTTTTAACCTTGAATTTCATTGATTAGACCTGTTAGAATTGCAGCCAGCAGCATGACTTCCAAAACCCCCGCCACCATTGTCTCAGCCCAGGCCCATTGCTTTTCCTCACAGAGTCGGCCTGGAAATATAACGGGTGCATAGTGAGGTTTCTTGAAGACAGAAAACCTGGAGACCATCTGAAATCCAGTTACTGATGCTTTCAGAATCCAGATGAGGGAGGAAGGAAAAGACCTGGTTATGTTCTCTATGAGGGTTCTAATAAACAATTGAAAACTGCAAGTTAAACAAAATAGAGTCACAGGCAGATTTTCTTTCCGTCCTTCAGAGCTGTTCACCAAAGAGATAAGAAAACCATGAATAACAAGTTCTCTGAAATTTGCTACTTTGTTAATTTGCTAAGCAAAAAATTAACTTGAAAAGACATCTCTCTTGCTCTTTTATAAGCAATCTCAGAACTAAGAAATCTTGGAAATACAGCGATTTACAACCCTGGTAAGAGCAACTGATAGACAGAAATTGATATTAACTAAGTGGGCTGATTCTTTCGGTAATGGCAAGCAAAAGACTCTGAGATCTGCTAGAGATTCTTGCAGCCCATCGTGGGTCCAGTCCAAACGTTCAGCCAGGTGAATTAACAGAAATGCAAAATAAATCAAAGTAGCTTCCACTTCACACAGACTAGTAATGAGCAGCCAAAATAGACAAACACTTGTATTCACACTCTCTCGGTAGACTATCCCAGAATGGAGCTGAGCAGATAAATAAAGCAATACCCCACTCCCCAGATGAGCATGGGGGAACTCCTGGCACCCATGTCCCAGAGCAGAATTCTCCACCAACCTTTTGGTGAGAACCTACCGGAGGAGTTAAGACTGCTTCCAGTCCCCCATCTCGCTAGCAAATTGGCAAGTCCCACACAAACAAAGAGTTGTTCACTCATGATTTCTCATTGTGTCGGCATTCATTCCAATTCCACAATCTCTATTGTACCCATTTACAATTTTTTTTAACAGGTTTACTTTGTCCCGACCACATGATGTTCGGTGACGAGAGACAGACAAGGGAGGGGGTGACGTGTTTTCACAGATCCTTACTCAGATTCTGCCTGACCGAAGTCATGGAGCCACACAAAGGAGAGGAGAATGCAGGACCCCTCCCTCCAAACTCACATACTTTAAACAAACATTCATAAGCAAAGACATTTAGCTACCACAACCCACAATTTTTCCCAATTCAACCCGAACCTTAAACTTTTAGCAAATATTCAGCATTTCTCAATCAGTAACATTTTTTGAGAATAAACATCAAAATGCAAGACATGTTTTTTATCATTTGAATTCAGTAAGCTTCAAGGTCCCAAGTTCCAAGCAGTTCTGGAAAACCACACCTGAGGCTGGCAAGCAGGTTTGGCCCAGCCCTTCATTTTAAAACGACCATAATGTTTAAAGGAGTAGTTTGAGTCTGTCCCATAACGTCCATCCAGTAAGTCTCAGAAAACAGAAAAAAATATACAAGCACAGACAAATACAGTCTTCCAACTCTATGGAAGCAAAACCAAAACAACCTTCCTACTCCACGAAAGCAAAACTACAAATCAGCTTAGACGATGGCCATGCACCACTCCTCTCAAATTGAGGGGTTTCTCGGGCCCACCAGATGGAGGATCAGGGCGTGCCCCAACTCCTCCCACCCGTGGGCCCGCAGTGCATCCCCCTAGTCCGTTATCGGCATTACAGATTTCATAAGTGAGCTCACACTGGACAGAACACCCAGAAAACAACTGACAACACACAGATAGTTACCGCGGTTTGTCAGACCCTCCGAATCGGGGTCTCCTTGAGTCTCAGGGGTTCCATATGAGCCCCCAAATGTTGGGCCCAGATTTCAAGATCCCCCAAGACAGACCACTAGGGAGCCGAGTCCGATGCAAAAGCATAAAGTCTTTTATTCAAGCCCGGAACTTGGTCCCCCCACTGCCAACATTACTGGATGCAAGAGAGAGCCCCGAGTCCCAAGGGAACAAAAAATTATAGGGATTGGGGTCGGAGGGTGGGGGGTCACTCTGATCACTGATTTGGCCGATTCCAGTTGGTTGAGTGATGGCAGGGGGCTAGTGACGCAAGGGCAGGGTACAGCTAGGGTTCTTCTTAAACAAAGTCAGGGGGTTGGTTAGCATATTCTAGGCCTTATCCTAGTTTCCCCCACAATTCCATTTGCTGAGATAAGGGTAGGCTGAGTAACTGATACATGCTGAAGCTTTATCTTTGAAGAGGGGATAAGGACACAGCTATCAGTCCTGTTCTGTCCTTTCACAAAACCAAGATAGTGGTGATGGTAAATTTGGACTTTAAGCTGAATGAAGCCAAGGGGGAGAAAGACAGGAAGAATCAGATAATTGTATTTTACTACAGGAAGGGGAAAACCTCCAGTAAGCAAGCCAATAAATGCAGAAGAAGAAGTGCTGTAGTGTCCATCTACCAGAGTTGATACCCAGGGTCTCCCAGAGGAACACTTAACAATGTGTATCCCTCTATTAAAAATGCTTCAGAAAAGGGCACTATGAAAAGATGAAAACATTAATGGTCTCCGTGAATAAATACCAGCAAGGGTATAAAGGAAATGTGTTTGTATTCTTGAGAGTTTTCAGATGATGGGGAGGGATCTAAGGAAGAAGTCATGTGAGAAGAAAGAAATGTAGAATTCTTTAATTGGGGCACCAGATAAGCCATTCTATAGTGAGCCAGACACTTAAAATAAGGACAAGTTGAAGACTGATTGGGGATTTTTCTCCTCAACACTTTCTCATACTGGCAAGGAAGAAAGAAGCTGATGTTTAACATAGGTTTTGATTGGTGGGGTGGGATGGATGGTGGTGGTTGTAGTCATGAGGAGCAGGGTGTTCTGTTAGTGCTGGCAGTGTATAAGAATGAATTTGATTTCCCTTTTACATGGTAGAGTATTGAATATTGTGAAACTATTGAAAGTATGGTCATCTCAAGACCTGAATATTTATGCCACAACTGGTCCAGTTTTTTCTTTAACAACTTGGTCTAGAACAGCATTGCTGGATATGGGAGATACTAGTGAAGTGAGGTTCCACTCTCTTTCACTGATGATTCACTTCATGTTACATTTGCCCCATGCTAAAGTGAGTAAATAGTAATAAGGGAAGTTGGGTATGGGGTACATGGGTATTATCTTCACAATTTTTCTGTAACTCTGGACCCATTCTAAAATAAAACATCCATTAAAACAACACTCAAAATCCTAGAAATGGGTAGCAACTGAACATAGTGGAATGGACCTCTGAAATGATGGGGGAGTATGGGAATTGTCTTAGAGGAAACACAACCTACCTGCCATATGCTGGACTGTAATGGAACTAGAGGAAATGAAAAGAGAGGGGACAGTTAGGGAAAAATTTTAGGAGTTAAGAGGAAGGTCTCTGTTCCATAACCAGAGTGTCTGAGATTTCTCCATCCTCTGCCACCCTCGCCCCTCCTGGATGGTGAAGCTGAAGCTTTGTGATGTCACGCCACACCATGGCAACCACTGATTTTGGGCAACCAGAGCTAAAGTGAGTGGCTCCTCATTAACCTAAAGCGTATATATACAGGCCAGGAACTTTTGAGTAGTGTCTGTTGCCTCAAGATTGCCAAACTTACTAAGAAGATATTATAGACCAGTGGAGATAAGGAATAAGACTCCAAACACAAGATTGGATGAAGAAGCTGCAAGTCCTCAAGTGAATTAGAAGTCAGTTTCGCAACTGGATGTGGAAGAAGTGGATAAAGTCAGAATACCTTATTCAAATGGTGCCCCTTCCCCAGTAATTGGGCACCCAAGAATCTGGTCTTGTGCTTTTTGACCACAGGCAGTTCCTCATTCAATCCATTGTCATTCAATTTAAAGCCCATTTCCAAATCATTTTCCAATTTCTTCCCCAAAACCAATGTCTTTCTGTGTTTAACTTTTTTCCAACCTTCATAACCAAGATAGTGGCAATGGTAAATTTGGACTTTAAGCTGAATGAAGACAAGAGGGAGAATTCCAGAAAGAATCAGAAAATTGTATTTTACTACAGGAAGGGGAAAAACTCCAGTTAGCAAGCAAACGGCTGCAGAAGAAGAAGTGCTGGAGTGTTTATCTACCACAGGTGATACTCAGGTTCTCCAGGGGAACACACTTAATAATGTGTATCCCACTATCAACAAAGCTTCAGAAATGCGCATTATGAGAAGATGAAAACATTAATTGTCTCTATGAATAAAAACCTGCAAGGGTATAAAGGGAATATGTTTGTATTTTTGTGAGTTTTCAGATAATGGGGAGGGAGCTAAGGAGTGGGAAGTCATGTGAGAAGGGAGTAATTAAGAATTCTTTAATTGGGGCACCAGAGAAGCTATTCCATACTGAGCCAGACACTTAGAATGAGGACCAGAAGACTGAAGGGGGATTTTTTCCTCAACACTTTCTCATCCTGCCAAGGATGAAACGAAGCTGATGTTTAATTTAGGTTTGGAATGGGTGGGTGGGATGGATGGTGTTGGTCGCAGTCATGAGGAACAGGGTGTTGTGTTAGTGCTGGGAGTGTATAATAATGAATTTGATTTCCTTTTTACATGGTAGACTATTGAATATTGTTAAATTACTGTAAGGATGGGCAGCACAAGATCTAAAGTTTTATGCCTCTACTGGTCCAGTTTTTCCTTTAACAACTTGGTCTAGAACAGCATTGCTGGATATTGGACATACTAGAGAAGTGAGGTTTCACTCTAACTGTTCACTGATGATTCACTTCATGTTACATTTCGCCCAAGCCCAAGTAAGATATTAGTAATAAGGGAAATTGGATATGGTGTACATGGTTATTATCTTCACAATTTTTCTGTAAATCTGGAACTATTCTAAAATAAAACATCTATTAAGACAACACTCAAAATAATAGGAAATGGTGGCAACTGAACATGGTGGAATGGACCACTGAAATGACGGTGGAGTTTGGGAAGGGGCTTAGAGGAAACACCACCTCCCTGCCATATACTGGACTATAGTGGAACTAGAGGAAGAGAGAGAGAGAGAGAGAGAGAGAGAGAGAGAGAGAGAGAGAGAGAGAGATCAGAGATCAGTTTGGGAAAAATTTTAGAAGGTAAGAGGAAGGTCACTTTTCTATAACCTGAGCGTCTGAGATTTCTGTATCCTTTGCCACCCCTAACCCCTCCTGGATGGTCAACCTGAGGCTTTGTGATGTGAAGCCACACCATGGCAAGCACTGATTTTGGGCAACCAGAGCTGAAGTGAGTGGCTCCTCATTAACCTAAAGAGTATATATAGAGGCCAGGACCCTTTAAGTGGAATCTGTTTCCTCAAGATAGGGAAACTTAATAAGATGATATTGTACACTAGTAGAGATAAGGAATAAGTCTCCAAACTGTGCGAAACTGTTTGTTGCCTTCACTATCTGATAAGCATAGACAGAGAACTCCCTGAATCCCCCCGAAGGCTGGGTGCCTTGGAAGCCCTAGCAAAGCTTGGAGCTAGGCATCACCTCCTCTCTTTGTCCAGACAGTGGTAGCTGAAACTACTCCCCCATTAATTATTATGTAAATCCTTGCTGATGGCCTTGTCTGCTTGTTATTAGGTGGTCACCTGCCTAAGGTCTATGCTATGGGTGCATCCAAGATCAATAAAAGCTCGGTGAGGCCTGAGCACGGAGGAAGTCCTTCGGGACTTGCTGCCTGGTCCCCCAATATTGGAAAATTATCTCGTGTCTTTTTCTCTCATTTGTTGTGTGGCTCCTCTTTCATATACTGAACCATACTCCACAGGGGACATGGAAGGAAACACTCAACATCTGGAGCCCGACGGGTAATCTGGAAGTGCAGGTCTCCCTGGAAAGCAAAAAGGAAGTGTTCACCGAAAACGTGTGGAAAACTCACCGAAAAAACGTGAGGGGGATTCTACTGCATGCAATTGCCAGGAGCAACTACAGAAACCCGGGTCTGTAAGTACACTGGGATCGTTTTCTTAACCAGGCTATCAAATGCGGCAGGATTTGACTTTAAAAAAGTAGATTCGGCTTTAAAAAGGTATATTTGTCTTTTTAAAACTAAGAAACTTTATTATAGACTTTTGATTTGCATGTTTAAAGTGTTAAAATTTTAGAAGGTTATCTTTTATAGTTTTTGCATGTTATAATAGAACTTAACCTTTGTTTTTCTGGAAAAAGGTACTCTTTTAGATCAGGCTGAAAAAAGCGTGCCATGGTCATCTTAATGTGTTTTCTTATCCAAATTAAAATCTTAATTTGTATTTGGAATCTATCTGTAATTAGAAATTTAACCCGCTGCTGAATCTCTCTCTGGTTTGGAGAGATTCAAAGGTGGCAGGAGAGAGCAGATCTATTAGCTCTCCCGCAATGAGATTACTTAATGTTCTGTTTAAAAACTACCTGAGGACATGTTGGGAAGTGCAAAGTCTAGCCAATGTCACCTTGAGTGCTAGCTATTACTTTGGAAAGCGAAAAATAAAAAAAAAACTTAAAAATCTGTTTTTCTATTAAGCATGACTTTGGGAACAAATACGCCATCTGAGTCATTTGCTGAAACTTCCCCCAAAGCAGGATGTGGTGGAAAGGAAAAGTGAGCACATAGCGATCCAATATGGACGCCTACTCTAATTTAAAGTCTCCTTCTCATAATTGAAAAGTTTTACAAAAACTAAAAATGCGTTTGCGATTTCTGTTCACGTGTAAAGAGCAAACTTGGATTGGAACTAATCCGCTCTCATTCCTGTTAGGTTAGGTGGCTCAGGAGACTGCGCAAGAAATAGAGGCCAGTGAATTGGAAAAGAAAGGAAAGGAAAAGGTTTATTCTGCATCCCCGGGAGACCCAGGTACCCCCAGGACAGGGCATGTGGATTCACGCCAACAGGGAGGGGGGTGTATTTTTTATCCTGCAGTTGGGTGAGGGCTGGGACATGAGCTGAGGAATTCAGTTGAGGAAGTTTCAGCTATAGGGGGTCATGGAGAAGCCAGTATCTGTGTCTGGCAGGATGACCTGTGAGAAATTCCAGGGGTAGACCAGTGTCTCATTACATGTCTGCATGTATCCAATCCTGGGCTCTCTGACCTAAAGTCCCGGCCTTTGATGATGGGGGGGTGGGCAACTCTTTCTAGCTACTTCCAGCTGACAATGGGCAATGAGGGGAGGCGGATTTAAAGGCCAGGGTTAGGCAGAGGCAGATGGGAGGGCAGCTGAGCATAGGGATGGAGCAGGAGCTGATTCACAGTCACCCGTGACATGTCCATGATCCGGGAGTGGATGAACTTGAGGAGGCAGGGGGCTAGGAGAAAAAAAGACACAGATGAGAATCAGGGGCCCTATCATGGGTAGGACCCAGGTAGCTAAGGAGCTTTGGAACTAGCGGGAAGGAGAGTTGTCCTGGAAGTGTCCTGCATGTAGTTCTTCACTCAGCTTAGTCAGGGTCTGTACATTTACGTTTTGCTCCACTACTCTGGACTCATTGATGCAGTAACAGCATTCTTCCTGAAGGAATATGCAGGTTCCTCCTTTTTCTACAGTCAGAAGGACTGAGGCAAGTTGGTTCTGTAGGGCTACTTGGGCTACTGATGTCACTTGCTGCTGTAGGGAGGCTAAAAGAGGCGGTAGTAGACTCCAGGGCTAATTGGAGCTTACCATTAAAGTACTGAGCAGTGACCAGACTATTTACAAGGGGCCCCCAGTGAGGCCTACTGAGGAAGCAATACTCACCCCTAGAATGACAGGGAGGAAGGCAGCCCGGCGGGTGCAGGGATGGGATGGAGGGAGCAACCAGTGAGCTCGGACTCTCCATATAAGGTTAGTTGGGGAATTACTGTGACCACGAAGCAAGGCCCGGGGTCAGAGGAGTTCATGCAGTTCCTTAAGGTGCCGTTGCACCAAAAGAAGGTACCTGGGCTGGCCTTGGTGAGACTGTCTGCGGTGTGTTATGACAGTCTCTCCCGTGGCAATCCCATAGGTGTTGACATCGTGATTACATCTGTCTGGGTTCCGCTGGTTGTAAGCAAAACAGACATAGAGTCAGGCAGTATTGGACACTGACTGGATGTCGACAGCCATCTGGGTCTTTGTCTGACATCCGAACAGAGGGCAGTCCTGAGATCCTACCTGCCGGGTGACATGTTTGCCGTCTGGTAGTAGGTTTCACTTACCTTGAACCTCCACACAAAAGCGGGTGGGGATGGGTGTAGGTTGCTCAGGGCCGGGAGGAGAAGGAAGGAGGAGGGGAGGGCGGTTAAGGCAGACCTTAGTGGGTCCCAACACCTCACATTTATAGAAGTCATGCTGCTCCGGGGTCCTCTTGAGTCTGGAGAGGCGGTGCCAGGACAGGTCGTCAAGCTGGTGTTGCCAAAGCAGCTTGGCCGCAGTGGGGGCTGTGAGGATTACATTGTGAAGTCCTGTCCACCTATTCTTCAAGGCTTGTGGTTGTAGGTTCTTAAGGAGGACCGAGTCACCAGGGTGAATTGCTGGTCTTGGGAGCCATGGTCGGTCGGCTCTGGCTTGGGCAGAAACCTGAGCAATTGCCTGGTTAACGACAGATATGGGAGATACGTTCCCAGGGGAGGGGGGTCGGAAAGAAGACGGTGTTTGAGCAAGAAGAGTCAAAAGTACTCAAAAAAATGGGGCTTCTTGGTGTAGTCGGAGTTTGTTCTGGGCCCTGGGCAGGAGGTCCAGCAAGGAGCTGCGAATTTCTAGAGAGAGTTTAGTTAGATGGTTCAATACGTTGGAATTGAGTGGCTATGCTGAGGGTTCGAGCCAGTGACAGAAATCCAGCAGGATGTAGAGGAGGAGGGATTGATGTTCAAGAGTAGATAGAAAGTTCTGTTGATGAGAGTGGGCATAGCAGTAGGTCAGGGTTCGTAAATAGAGAGTGACAGTAGCGGATTTCCCATCCCAGACAGTTGAATTCATGACTCCCTCATCATCCCATGTCTGTTTCACCTGAAAATATGAAAAACCTGAGCAAAATTGTAGGGTCCCTTGCCAGGTAAGAGCCTGTGAGGAATGATGGGTCATCCGGTCCTGGATGGTGTCCCCGAAGAAGATGGTGGGAGGCACTCGGTGAGACCTGAGAGAGGTAGGTATTGCAGTGAAAGCGGGAGAAAATGTTAGAATGCGCTGATATCCAAGGGAAAATGGAAGGAGCAGTGGAAGCCAGGGACCTGGATATGAGGCTGGAGAAAAGGCAGGGAGGGAGGGAGCAGGTTGCGCAGCGTGTTCCAAGGCCTCTAGCCGCTTGGATTTTAAAGTTGCTTCATTTTTCCTTTGGGAAGTGTGGAGGGGGATGGGGCAAGATCAGAGCAGTTTTCAGTTCAGAGGAGGGTGCAGTTGTGGCAGAGAAAAGGAGAAAAGGCGTTCACAGCGAAGACTGAGGTAGACAAAGACTGAGCTAGGCAAAGACTGAGCTAGGATACTGTGGTCAGGGACAACAGGGCCCCAAGACGGGATGCATGGCAGTGGAGGATTGGTGTCCCTGTAAAGGGAGGGGGCCAGGAGTGGAAGGAGCAGGGAAGATGAAGGGCTCAGAGTAATATGCAGAGTGGCCACGAGGATGGTGAGGATGTCTCGTCCTAACAGGTGCATGGGGCATGCTATCATCAAGGAGGCAGGGAAGGGGTCCAGTGGCCAGAAGGTAGGTGGATTTGCCGTCAATGTACATGTTCGAGATCTTGGAAGGATAAAGCGGCCCTAAAATGGATGGCAGGACAGAGAAGGCAGCCCTCATGTCAACCGGGAAGGTGACCTACTACCTTCATTGGGACCCGAGGCTCAGCGAGGGTGATTGGAGTCATCGAGGCTGGGCTTCTTCAATCTTCAGGCAGTTCCAACATGGCCAGCAGGTGGGTCCTGGCCTGGACCCTCTAGGTGAGCAGGAAGCTTCCTGTTAAGAGGGTCTGAAGAGAGCACACCTGCAACCTCTAGCAAAGGTAACTGGCCGGCCATCTGTGAACTAATGTGCTGGCAGTCATGGGGGCTGAGTTTCGGTGGAGCGCACAGAGGAAGGTGGGCGGTTAGATCTTACAGAGGGCACTGTGTGGGGTACAGGTTACTAAGGCAGGCCTGTAAGGGAAGTGGAGAGCACGGGAGAGGTGGCCTGGTTGGGCTTGGGAGAGGTATTGGCAGTTGAGTTTAAAAGCCGCAACCTCCCAGGGGCAGAATGGAGGAGGAAGGACAGAAGGAATGTAGAGCCTATGGAAGCGTGTGTATACCGACTGAAAAAGCAGGCAGGGGAGGCAGGGAACCTGAGTTTCTGGCTCCCGCAGCGGATACGGCGTTAGTGGCTGCGGCGGTGCGTGGACAGACCAACTGCATGGTGGCGTAACGGGGCACAGTGGCAGCGGAGGCATGCAGGGGCATGGGGTTGTAAAAGGCGGTTTGAGTTTTCAGTTGCTGTGGGGCTGGCGGAAGAGGGGAGGCAGGATCAGGAGGCGGGGTCAGGAGGAATTGGAGAAGGCGTGGCTGGAGGAGGGTCCAGGAGAGAGGAGGAGAGAGGGTGGACAGACGGGGCAAGAAGCCGGTGGGAGAACAGGCGACTTTCGACGGGGGCATTTGCGGTGGTCTCCGGTAAAGGGGAGTGGGAGAACACAGAGACAATGATGATGATTACGGTTTTGGCGCTGCCACCCGCACACAGCACATGAACCCCCCCACCCGTCCACGCACCGCACACACCTCGGGGCTCGGCAGTGCATGGACAGTCCGGAGGGAGGAGGAAGGGCGGAGCCAGGAGAGATGGCAGACAGAACTTTGGGGGAGGGACGGGAACACAGAGAGATGGAGAGAGGCTGAGAGAGAGACTGAGAGAGAGAGACTTGGGCAAATTTCCCAGTTCTCTGACAGAAATTACTGAGATTGGTGTGACGGTAAAGTCAGGGTCCGGTTTTCATACTGAGGCCATGCTACTTTACAGAAAGAGGACGAGGGCCCGGGAAAGTCCCCGGGTTTGGCCAGATCGGTGAGCCGGCACCCTAGAGGTGTGCTCAGGTCAGGTTTGGAATTTGGATTCCCCGTGCTCGATACCCGTAGCCTGTAACAGGGTTAAGCCTGGCTTCCCAGCGGTTTTACCCATGCTACGGAGGGACGGAGGGACCATCGGTGGGGTAGAGGCATCCCTGCTACCCCCCAAGGTCCGGAGGAGCCTTCCTGGAGGGTCCGGAGAGGCAATCTCTGACGTGGCCACATTTTACGGATAGAGATGCCCGCGGGCAGGCGGCCACATGGGACCAGCACTGGGGCGGAGCGAGACTCACTGCTGATGCTGCAAAACTGGGAAAAGTTGCCGAGCTAAAGATATGAGTTCCTTATGGGTCCAGAGCCACTAGGAGGGAGAGGCGGGCAACCCAAGCTGTGGAGGGACGGCCAAAGGCAGTGCTCGCTCCACCCAGGTATCAAGACACCAAATGTTAGGTTAGGGCTCAGGAGATGGCACAAGAAATAGAGTCCAGTGAATCAGAAAAGAAAGGAAAGGAAAAGGTTTATTCTGCATCCCCGGGAGACCCACGTACCCCCAGGACAGGGCACGTGGATTCAAGCCAACAGGCGGGGGGGCGCTTTGTTTATACTGCAGTTGGGTGAGGGTCAGGGACATGAGCTGAGGTATTCAGTTGAGGAAGTTTCAGCTGCAGGGGGTCCTTGTAAGCCAGTATCTGTATCTCGCATGTTGACCTGTGAGAAATTCCAGGGGAAGTCCATTATCTCATTACATGTCTGCATGTATCTGATCCTGGGCTCTCTCGCACCTAACAGTTCTGATTTTGGACATTTCGATAGAGTTTTGAACTGGAATTTCTTTACAAACGTGCATAATAAAACCCAAGATTGATGATATCCTAAAGAAAATGGCAAATTTGACCCACGGTAGAAATTCTAGCAACAAGATTGGTATTTTTCCATAATAATGTTAATGAAGCCTATTCCAAAGCTAACTTTAAGACCTCTACAAGGAAAATCAGTAAAATTGTCTCTGTTACAAAAATTTGCTAAATTAATTGCCTTAAAATAATTGAATTTGAATCTCAAAAATTATTAAAATCTCTAATTATTAAAATCTAAGTAGCCCGGTAAAAAACCGGCCCTTTGTTTATTGAAAAGCCAGGCCAAAACATTTCTAATGAGAAAAGGGGCTAGTTGCTTCCCGCCTGTAGAAAATTCCTAAAGAATGTGATCAATTTACATCTGATTGGTCCAGGGTAGGCCAAACCTGTTCTTCCAGGCTAAACAGCCCCCCTTCCTCCCCCAGGCCAATTTTAAACCAGCCCACCATCAAGCAAGGGTCAGGAAACAATGTAGCTACAACCTTGTTTCTTCACCTTCCCAAGAGGAAAAAAATATGGTCCTTTTAAAATCAAAGGCAGGGCCAGGCCTGCCTTGCCAGCCTCAAATGTGGTTTTCCAAAGCTGCTGGGAAATTTAAGACCTTGGAGTTTATACCAAGGTTTCTTGAAGTGACATAATACTGAATTAAATGAGATCTGAGTATTCCTTGTACAAAATCTAGAGGACAGTATTAAATCTGTTGGTTGATTATGTCTTGCATTTTTAAAGTTTAGTCTTAATGTTACTGATTTAGAAATCCTGAAACTTTGACTTGCCAGCTAAGAGTTTAAGATTCGGATTGAATTGGGAAAAATTGTATAATTATAATAGCTAAATGCTTAAAAAAATATTTTATTTTTGAGAAAATAATTTTTGTTTTCTCTGAAATAATTAGAATTCAAAATATGTTGCTTATTGATCTGATTAAAAAAAGAGTATTAATTTTTAAGATCTCAACTGAAATTTTTAATACAAAAACCAGTTTAAATTTGATTAATATTCTTTAAGATAATTATAAAGGGTATAAACAGCTAATGAGATTTCTGTTTATCTACAATATAATGCTGGTCATCTTTCTTTTAGGGGTTTTGGTTTGCTCTGTCAAAGAACAGTGTAGACAGCTGCCCTTTTGAGCTGTGTGACTTGGCAGCCGCCATGTTGGCCCCATGGCTCACTGTGCCCCTGGGGGCCGCCATATTGAAACAACAAAGGCCCCGCCTTCTGATTTAGCCAATTGCAAAAGGAATGTCTGCTCACTGAGGCAGGATGGGATTTCAGGGCTGGAGTTTTAAGGCAGAGGTTTACTGTGGAAATGGGGATGGGGCAGAAAGTGTGCTTGCCTCTCAGATTTCTTTAATAATATTTTTAAGAAGATATTTTTAATGCTTAATAAATTAGCAATCTTAATATAATTTCAGTGGTATGATAGACCAATGTTTTAAGCAGTTGGCTTCATAAGGGCTTACAATAGAGCTTATATTTCTTAAAAGGCTTGTAGATACATTTTTAAAAGATATCTTAAATTCTCAGTAGAACCACAGTTTTGCGTATATCATAAACAAATTAAGAGTAATTGATTCCATGGTCAAGACTAGATCCTATTATGTTGAGAACTGTTCAAAAAGTGTTGAACATGTTTTAATTAGATATGTATTTGGAAGTTTTTCCTGAGTGCAATATTTCAAAATATAAAATGTTTACTTTCATAAAGAATTTCTGCCAAATAAAAGAAGGAATTGATTTAGTAGTAGCAAAGTCGTTATTTAACCTAGCAATGTCTTTTATTTAAAAGCTCCTCACCGCGGCATTTTAAATTAGGCTGGAATTGATGCATGGTATACATGTCGTGTATCAAAATACAACTTTTCTAAATTTACTAATCTTTGTAAGCAATTGAATCCTAGTAAATAAAATTCTTCTAAAAAGTTACTGAAGGCTTCCCATGATTGTCCTGTATACGCAAATAAGCCAAAGGATATACTCTTTAAAAATATGATTGCTAACATTTACAGATTGTTGTTAAAATACTAAATCTGATTAGTCACCATGAATGAAAAATCACTTGAAATATATAGCTTTGCTACAGTATTTGTTAAAATCTCAAAAGGCAACCATGTTCCTTACATTTGTTGCTTGTGTGAGAAAGAAAACTGTCGGGAAGAAATAAAAAGAGGTTTCCTTCAGATGTCTAACTAAAATTAAAAAGTAAAATATTGGGCCTCATAAGCTAAATTAAATAATTTGTGTTTTGCCTCCTTAAACAAAGTTTATGTAAATTTACTTAAAGACTAATACCAGAAATTTAAGTAATGTCATTTACTGTCCATAAATTATGACAAGTAAAGTTACCAGAATAAATGTTATTTCAAAGTGACTTAAATTAGCAAATTGTGCTAAGTGGATATTCAGGAGAACTTAGCTGTCACCTATTAAAATATAAAGTACTACAATTTTTAAATAAGACCTCCATCATTATACCAAAAATACTAGGCAGGAACCAATTCCTGGAGCTTTAACTGTTTTTACTGATGGATCATCTAATGGGAAAGTTGCCTATCATACTATAAATTCTGACCGAGTCATACCTACCAGTCATACTTCTGTGCAAAGAATTGAGTTAGTAGCTATGAAGGCTGCATTGCAAGATTTCCAACAGCCTGTTAACATAATTTCTGATTCCTCTTATGCTTCGGGCCTAGTGAATAGAATTGAAACTGCCCGGTTGAGATGGCTTAGTGACCAAAGTTTATTCTTACTATTTAAGTAAGTTCAACAGATTGTGCAGCAGCCAACATACCCTTTTTATATCACCCACACCAGGGCTCACAGCATATTACCTGGCTCATTAACTAAGGGAAATGCACATGCTGATCAATGGGTTGCTTTATTAAAAGAGGCTTCAGAGTCTCATCAGCTTTTAAAAATCCCAACTAGAAAAACAAAAAAGGGGGATGATGGAGAAATCACCTTCGGGTAGGCTGCACCTAGCTTTAATTACTCTAAATTTTTTCACTTGTGATGCTGATGGAAAGACACCTATGGAGCTACATTGGTGTCAGAATAAAACAAAAGAAAATGGTCTAGCTAAATCGAAGGATCCCGAATCTGGTTTATGGAAGTGACCTGACCCATTATTAAGCTTTGGCAGAAGGTACGCTTGTATATTCCCAGAGAATTTTTCCAAACCCTTATGGATTCCTGCTAGAAATATTAAACTGAATCAGGAATCTAGCCAGACTGAAGATGTTGCACTTGGAGCGATAACATGTAGCTGTAAACAATCAACTACCTCAGCCACAGAGAGCAGTGACTCCAAGCAGTCCACTGAAGATGAGGAACAGGAGGAAGACAAACCAGACATCCAACAGCCCAGAGACCACCTGGGGCACGGTAAAGTGAAGTATGGTAACAATTAATTCAGGTAAAAACTATAGTTTCATACTGGTCTTAGAAGGCACATTTTTCCTTTACCTGGGAAGGATAGCATAGCTATCCCAAAGTCAGAAGGCTCCAGTCAGTGTGTCAACTCAGTGCGCTGGAGGCCCAGAACTGTAATTTAGATAGCATGCTGTCTCTGCTTCTGTAAATTGCTTTTTTTTTGCTAACTAGGTTCCTCATTCCAAATCTTGAGACAGCCAGTTTAAAATTAAGTTGTCATGACCTAGAGCAAAGAATATTCTTACATGGTATTATTCTACAAGTTTTATTAATAATTTTGATGCTTTACAACAGTATATTGTGCATTTATCCCAAACAAATTTACAAATGAATTTGAATATTTTACATGAAGGAATTTATTCCTTTCCACTGTGCGGAGGGCCTCCTGGGGAAGGCACTTAAGCATTCTGTATTGACCTACCTTGACTTTTTTTGTCAAGAGGAATCCAATTGCCTACAGCTGTTACCTGAGCTCTCTGTTCAAGCTGGGATCATGAAAAGCTGGTACCATGGATCTGTCTCTTTCCCAATGGCGTAAGCTGGGCCCTCTCTGGAGAAGAAACCTGGGTTCCCTATGATAAATGCCAGGTCCCCGCCAGCAGGCAGGGGGATCCAAAAGCAGTTGCTGGGCATGGAGGCCAGAGGGACATAGGTTAACAAGGAGACAGAACTGAACCTCCCAGCACCCTACTTGGCCCAGAGATGGTTGACAGTCAAAGACGGGTAAGACCCCAAAGCGTGGGGCGACCTAAGACAGGCACAGTCGGCGGCCAGGAGGAGAAAACTTTGGGTGCAACAAAGGAGGGACACAGACCCCCCCAATGGTGCACGGGATTGACACTCGCCCCTTCTGAGGAAGGTCTCCTGTCCCCATGGCTGCTTCTTGCTTCCCCTGCCCAGCTCAGATCAGGAACCAAATAACAGAAGAGATTTCGTCCAGCTGAAATCAGAATTCAGATAAAGGGAGGCTTTGCTAACAGACCCTATGTCTAAATCTAGCCTAACAACAGGAATGCTCAGAGGTTTCACAATGATGTAAAGTGATCCTCTTCATTAATATTTACAGTGTAAATTAAGATTATTGTTAAAATATTAAATTTGACAGCAAAATAGTTTTCAAATTTATTAAATTCTAGTTTACAAATTAATTAAATTTGGCTAATTTGAAATAAGTAATTATTCAAAAAGTATTAACAAAAATTTTCATTTCATGGTAAACATGCTATGAACCTAAAGCATGTTCAGGTTCATTTTTTTGCGTGCAAAAAATTAATATTTTAAGGTATCTAGACTGCATTATAAAATGTCCAAGAAGACACCTAATTAAATAAAAAAAAGTGTGATAGTGGAAAAATAGAGTGGAAGAATACAATTTAAGTAAATAGATCCTGTAACTAAATTACATATTTAGAGAAAATATTTTTTCGTTTATATTGCTAATAGTGAGACACCCAGAAAAAACACACATTATGCTAGGGTAGGCCAGGGAAAGATCATGTTAAAGAAAAGACCCCAAGTAAGGTTTTTTTTTTTTCCTTTAACATTTGGTCGAGTATATGTTTGTATACTTTCAGAGAACAGCTACAAGACCATGTGGATTCCTGTAACATCAGATCACAGAAAGCCAACCACAAACACAGAAGAGACAGTTCAGAGATGGAGATGGTGGAAGATGCCTTGCCATGCTAGCAGTCAGCAGCTGTGCAGCACTGCAGGGTGCCCAGGAACAGACCAGAAAGGACCGGACCTGCATTTTCCACCATCCAGAGCCAACATTTCATTGCTGACATGTACACATGAACTTTTGGACATTGAAACATGGACTCATAACTTTAGGACATTGAAATTGGGACTTGATTATTTTTTAAAGAAAAAATAAGGGGGAGATGTGGGAAACTGTTTATTGCCTTCACTATCTGATAAGCATAGACAGAGAACTCCCCATAACACCCCGAAGGCTGAGTGCCTTTGAAGCCCTACCAAAGCTCAGAGCTAGGCGCCACCTCTGTTTGTGCAGACAGTGGTAGGTGAAACTACTCCCCCATTTATTATTATGTAAATCCTTGCTGAGGGGCTAGTGTGCTTATTACTAGGGGGTCACCTGCCTAAGGTCTATGCTATGGGTGCATCCGAGATCAATAAAAGCTTGGTGAGGCCTGAGCACAGAGGAAGTTCTTCGGGACATGCCGACAGGTCCCCCAATATTGCAAAATTATCTCTTATCTATTTCTCTCCTTTGTTGTGTGGCTCCTCTTTCAGATACCGCAACCTACTCCGCGCGGGACATCGAAGGAAACAATCAACACAAAACACAAGGATGGTTGAATGAACTGCAAGTCCAAAAGTGAATGTATGCTTATATTGGGGTGGGGGGGTTGAGATGGATGGTCATGGTCGCATTCATGAGGAACAGGGCGTTTTGTTAGTGCTGGCAGTGTATAATAAAGAATTTGAATTCCTTTTTACATGGCAGACTATTGAATATTGTTAAACTATTGAAAGGATGGTCAGCTCGAGATGTGAAGTTTTATGCAAAAATGGTACAGTTTTTCCTTTAACATCATAGTATAGAACAGCATTGTTGTGTATTGGAGATACTGAGGAAGTGAGGTTTGACTCTGTTTCACTTCTGGGGAGGGATGTAAGAAGGGGGCAGGCATGTGAGAAGGGAGTAATGTAGATTACTTTAATTTGGGCACCAGACAAACCATTCCATACTGAGCCTGACACATATAATAAAGACAAAGGAGAAGACTTAATGCGGATTTTATCCTCAACACGTTCTCATACTGGCAAGGAAGAAAAGAAGCTGATGTTTAATTTAGGTTTGGATTGGGTGGGTGGGATAGATGATGGTGGTCACATTCATGAGGAACAGGGTGTTCTTTTAGTGCTGGCAGTGTATCATAATGAATTTGATTTCCTTTTTACATGGTAGACTACTGAATATTGTTAAACTATTGACAGGATTCTCAGCTCAATATGTTAAGTTTGATGCCACAACTGGTACAGTTTTTATTTAACAACTTGCTCTAGAACAGCATTGGTGGATATTGTTGATATTAGAGAAGTGAGGTTTCACTCTGTTTCACTGATGATTCATTCATGTTACATTTGCACCATACCTAAGTAAGATATTAGTAATAAGGGAAATTGGGTACGGTGTACATTAGTATTATCTTCCCAATTTTTCTGTAAATCTGGAACTATTCTAAAATAAAAGTTTATTAAAACAACACAAACATAATAGGAAATGGGAATATATGAACATAGTGGAATGGACCACTAAAATGACTGTGGAGTTTAGGAAGTGGATTAGAGGAAATACCACCTCCCTGCCATAAGCTGGACTTATACTGGAAATAAAGGAAGAGAGAGAGAGAGAGAGAGAGAGAGAGAGAGAGAGAGAATAAGAGAGAGAGAGAGAGAGAATGAGAGAGAGAGAGAATTGAGAGAGAGGTCAGTTTGGGAATAATTTTAGGAGTTAAGAGGAAGCTGTCTGTTCTATAACCAGAGTTTCTGAGATTTCTGTATCTGCTGCCACATCTGTCCCACTTGGATGGTCAAGCTGAGGCTTTGTGATGTCAAGCCACACCATGGCCAAACTGATTTTGGGAAAAGAGACCTGAAGTGAGTGGCTCCTCATTAACCGAAAGATAATAAATAGAGGCCAGGACCCTTTCAGTAGTGTCTGTTGCCTCAAGATAGCGAAACTTAATAAGCTGATAGTGTAGACTAGTAGAGATAAGGAATAAGACTCCAAACACAAGGATGGAAGAGGAAATTGCAAGGCCAAAATTGAATTTATGTTTGTATTGGGGTCAGGATGGCTGAATGGTGGTGTTCGCAGTCATGAGGAACAGTTTGTTATGTTAGTGCTGCCAGTTTATAGTAAAGAATTTCATTTCCTTTTTACATGGCAGACTATTGAATATTTTTAAACTATTGAAAGGATGATAAGCTTAAGACGTGAAGGTTTATGCCACAACTGGTCCAGTTTTTCCTTTAACAACTTGGTCTAGAAGAGCATTGCTGGATATTGGAGATACCAGAGAAGTATGGTTTCACTCTGTTTCACTGATGTCTCACTTCATGTTAAATTAGCTCAATACATAAGTAATTCATCAGTAATAAGGGAAATTGGGTATGGTGTACATGGTTATTACCGTCACAAATTTTCTGTAAATCTGGAACTATTCTGAAATAAATCATCCATTAAAAGAACTCTCAAAATCCTAGGAAATGGTAGCAATTGAACATAGTGGAATGTACCACTGAAATGACGGGGGAGTATGGGAATTGTCTTAGAGGAATCACCAACTCCCTGCCATATGCTGGACTATAATGGAACTAGAGGAAATGAGAGAGAGAGCGAGGACAGTTTTGGAAAAATTTTAGGAGTTAAGAGGTAGGTCTCTGTTCTCTAAGCAGAATGTATGAGATTTCTGCATCCTTTGCCACCCCCGCCCCTCCTGGATGGTCAAGCTGAGGCTTTGTGATGTCAAACCACACCATGGCCACCACTGATTTTGGGCAGCCAGGGCTGAAGTGAGTGGCTCCTCAATAACATATAAAGTATATATAGAGCCCAGGACCCTTTGAGTAGTGTCTGTTGCCTTAAGATAGGGAAACTTAATAAGACGATAGTCTAGACTAGTAGAGATAAGGAATAAGACTCCAAAGAGAAGGACGGATGAAGAAACTGTAAGTCCAAATTCAATTTATGTTTGTATTGCGGGGGGGTGGGGTGGTATGGATTGTCGTGGTGGCAATCATGAGGAACATGGTGCTGTGTTAGTGCTGGATGTATAATAAAGAATTTGATTTCCTTTTTACATGGCAGACTATTGAATATTGTTAAATTATTGACAGTATGGTCAGCTCAAGATGTGAATTCATGCCACAAGTGATTGAGTTTTTCCTTTAACATCATGGTGTAGAACAGCATTGTTTTATATTGGAGATACTAGAGAAGTGAGGTTTGACTCTGTTTCACTGATGAGGAGGCATCTAAGTAGGGGACAGGCAGTTGAGAAGGGAGTAATGTAGATTTGTCCATTTGTGGCACCAGACAAGCCATTCCATTCTGAGCCAGACACTTAGCATAAGGACAAGGATAAGCCTGAATGGGGATTTTATTCCCAACACTTTCTCATACCGACAAGGAAAAAAGAGGCTGATGTTTACTTTAGGTTTGGGTTGTGGTGGGGGGATGGATGGTGGTGGTCACAGTCATGAGGAACAGGGTGTTGTCATAGTGCTGGCAGTGTATAATAATGAATTTAATTTCTGTTTTACATGATAGACTATTGAATATTGTTAAACTATTGAAAGGATGGTCAACTCAAGATCTGAAGTTTTATGCCCCAAATGGTCCAGGTTTTCCTTTAACGACTTGTTCTATAATAGCATTACTGGATATTGGAGATACTAGAGAAGTGAGGTTTCACTCTGTTTCACTGATGATTCACTTCATCTTACATTTGCCCCATACATAAGTAAGATATTAGTAATAAGGGAAATTGGATATGGTGTACATGGTTATTATCTTCACAATTTTTCTGTAAATCTGGAACTATTCTAAAATAAAACATCCATTAAAACAACACTCAAAATCCTAGGAAACATTAATATCTGAACACAGTGGAATGGACCACTGAAATGACGGGGGAGTATGGAATTGTCTTAGTGGAAACACCAAGTACCTTCCATATGCTGGACTATAATGGAACTAGTGGAAATGGGAGAGAGAGAGCGAGGACAGTTTGGGAAAATTTTAGGAGTTAAGAGGTAGCTCTCTGTTCTATAAACAGAGTGTCTGAGATTTCTGCATCCTTTGCCAACCCAGCCCCTCCTGGGTGGTCAAGCTGAGGCTTTGTGACTGAAGGGACAGAACAGAACTTGAAAGAACTAAGCAGAACTAAGCAGAAATGCACCCACCTTCCTCTTCAAGGACGAGGTGAAGACATGATCTTCTCCCTCAACTCTATGTTGCCTTACAAGGCTGGCCCTCAGCCCATGCCCCACCCCGCCCCCCAAGAGTGACCACAAGAATGCTGGTATTGTCCCAACTCTCCCAACCACCCACCTGAGTGGACCAATGAAGTTCCAGAAATGTAGCTATCGTCCTAATAAGGCTATAGTGGAGGATGGTTCCAACCTTCAGAATGTGATGGTCACTTCCAGACCCTTGTGATGTAAACCCCTGACCAATCTCTGTAACTCACATCACCCATAAAGCCCACCCCAAATAGCTAGCCCTATATAACATTTGTTCTCCTGGGAAATGCTCTCTCGCCTCACCGCTGAGCCGGATAGAGGCTGGGAGCCAATTCTAGAATTGATCAATAAAGACTCGTTGCTTTTGCATCGGTGGAGGCTCTCTGTTGGTGGATTATTGGGGACCCCGAACTCTGGGCATAACATTTTGGTGGCGCGTGCAGGATCCCCCAAAAAACCCTCGAGGGACCCCCACTCTGAGAATCTGCTGTCGGCGGTAAGTGTCTATGTGTTGTGTGTTCTGTCCTATGCGAGCTCGCTTCTGTAATCTGGCCTGATAAGATCTGAGTATACGCACTGGTGGATCTCGGGCAGGAGGAATCAAGGGACACCTTGAACCTCCATCTGGTGGGTTGTAAAAGAACCACCTGGCGCGGTGTAAAAGCCCCATCTGGCGGGCTGTAAAAGCCCCATCTGGCGGGCTGTAAAAGCCCCATCTGGCTTTTTTTCAGTTTTTCTTCCGCGGGGTCAGAAGGCTGTTCTTAGGTGTCTTTGTTTCTTTGGTGTCTGTATTCTTTTGTTTGATTTTGTGGACTCACTGGACGGACGCGATGGGACTGACTCAAACTACTCCTTTAAGCATTATGGTAGTTTTAAAGTCAAGGGCTGGGCCAAACCTGCTTGCCAGCCTCAGTTGTGGTTTTCCAGAACTGCTGAGAACTGGGACCTTGAAGCTTACTGAATTAAAACGATAAAAAACTTATGTCTTGCATTTTTGAAGGTTATTCTCAAAAATGTTACTGATTGAGAAAATCTGTGTGTTGTGGTAGCTAAATGCCTTTGCTGAATGAATGTCTGGTGAAAGTGTGAGAGTGTGGAGGGAGGGGGCCTGCCCTCTCCTCTCCTTTGTTTGGCTCCACAACTTTGGTCAGGCGGGTACCTGAGTGAAGATCTGTGAAAACAGCTCACCCCTCCCTCGTCTGTCCCTCGTCACCGACCATCATGAGGTCGGGACAAAGTAAACTTGCTGTTCTTAAATACATGTTAAAAAAATTTTTTAAGGAATACAATAGAGATTGTTAAATTAAAATGAATGCTAACACACTGAGGAAGCATGAGTGAACTGAGTGAACAGCTGTTTGTTTGTGTGGAACTAGCCAATTTGCTACCAAGAGGGGGTACTTGATGCAGTCTTAACTCCTCCGGTAGGTTCTCACCAAAACGTTGGTCAAGAATTCTGTTCTGGGACATGGGTGCCAGGAGTGCCCCCACGCCTGTCTGGGGAGTTGGGCATTGTTTTGTTTATCTGCTCAGCTCCAGTCTGGGCTAGTCTACTGAGAGTGTGAATACGAGTGTTTATCTATTTTGGC
This sequence comes from Myotis nattereri, assembly GCF_964212035.1. Lineage (NCBI taxonomy): Eukaryota > Metazoa > Chordata > Mammalia > Chiroptera > Vespertilionidae > Myotis > Myotis nattereri. Next base: position 62,151,578 of record NC_138078.1, on the reverse strand, counting down.
TGCTCATTACTAGTCTGTGTAAAGTGAAAGTTACTATGATTTATTTTGCATTTCTTTTAATTCATCTGGCTGAACATTTGGACTGGACCCGCTGTGGGCTGCAGGAATCTCTAGCAATTATCAGAGTCTTTTGCTCGCCACTACAGAAGGAATCAGCCCACTTAGTTAATATAAATTTTTGTCTATCACTTGCTCTTGGCTGGGTTGTAAATCGCTGTAATTCCAAGATTGCTTAGTTCTGAGATTGCATATAAAAGAGTAAAAGAAAAAAATCTGTGAGGAAAAGCTGGCTGGGCTGAGAGAAGTGGGGCGGGGGAGGGTTGGCAGTTATGCTGCTGGCTGCAAACCTAACAGGTCTTATCAATGAACTTCAAGGTTACAAAAAATAACTGTAAGCACAGTCTTTCTCTGCCCTGGTTTATTCTTTTAACCCCTCCAATGCTAAATCAGACCGATACCGGTTCTTAGTTTTACCAAAAAATGTCTAGATATATCTTAAGTGTAAACGTTCATTTAAAATATGTTCATAAATATTAATCTAAAATTGTTGAATTTTCACCTTTGATAATCATTAAAGGATTAAGGTTTCTAAGAATAAAATAAAACAAAAACTGAACTCCCGCTAGAAAAGCGGAGGAAGAACAAAGCTAGAATCTGAAGCCCCCCCTGCTGATTTAGAACTCTTTGACAGGCAGACTCAGCCCCTGAGAGCCAGGTCAAAGAAGTGGGGGCTGAATGCCTGAGCTGCCCGCAAGGCCTGGAAGCCCCTGGTGGAGAAGAGGTGTGAGCACAGTCAAAGAGAGCCTACATGAGCTGCAGCAGCTGCTAGCGGGCACCTAGGTGCAGGCTAAACTGGAGAAGGCCTAGGTGCTGGAGCTGATGGTGCAGCGCTTGCTGCAGGGGAGAGCTTGTGGGCGCAAGCAGCTGCAGGCAGAAGCCAGTGAGCGCTTCTCTGTGGGCTACATCCAGTGAACCCTTGCTTGAGTCCATACCACTGCAAAAGGGCAGTGGCTTCCGGGATTTGCTGGGGGACGCTCTGGCTGGGCCTCTGGGAGACCCTAGGCTGGAAGAGGAGGGGTTAATATCTCCTTCCAGTGCACTCCCTTGAAAGAGGCCTGGTTGCTGCTCTGCCCCAAAGGGAACTGGTAAAAAGGCAAAAAGAAGGGCCCTAAGGGTTCACAAACAAGCACTCTCCCAGGACCTGGGAGCTATCAGGACTTTGAAATTCTCCAAGAGAGGAGGAGTCTGACTCAGACTGGACAAAACCTCGTTGGGTTAGAAAAACCGGAGGCTACATATTGAACTTATAGACTGCAGTTTGCTGGGCAGAGGTCCAAGCCCAGTTATATAGGGGTTAAGCTACCTTGTACAGCAAAACAACTTTCTCCTGTGCCAGAATACATATTAAAAAAATTGAATGCATGATAAACCAGTAAGCTGGAACAAGTAAAATAGGGAAACTGAGAAGAAATCCTATCTTCCCTAAATCAATGACACTTGGGAGTAAATGCTTTGCATTTGCCTCCCTAAAACAAAGATTATATCGTTTATGTCACTCTGATTAGTGTCATTTGTTGTGCACAACCAGGGACAAATGAAGTTAAAAAATAAGCCTTATTTTGATTAGTTCCTTTATTCAGGAGGAGCCAACCCGGTCCCTCCCTGCAACATAAATGATAATATGTATGTTAAGGAATTTTAAAATTGCTCAAACCTCGCTGCCTTCGGTCCAGTTCTGCATGTGTAAGAAGGGACAGAGTAAAGGCCAGAAGAGGCTCGCAAGGCCATCCAAACCACCCAGCCGCTATTGGCCAGAGCCGCCTGAGGCGGACCTCCTCGGACTGACATCAGCTGACTCTGACTAGGACAGATTGGGCTCTTTCCAACTGGGCCCCCGTGAGCCGATGGTCAGAATAAAGTTCGGGGGCTAGACTAGGAACTTTATGATTGATGCAGCGGCAGAGCACTCGGTAGTTACTCAGAAGGTAGCTCCCCTCTCAGGACAGGAAGTCACCAATATTGGAGCTACCAGTACAGTACCACAGCTGCAGACTGTTCTGCCACCCCCGCAGATGTCAGTTAGGTGGCCATCAGGTGGTTCATGAGTTCCTATATTTACCAGTTGGCCTGGTCCCTCTAATGGGCAGAGACCTTTTAGCCAAAATGGAAGCAGAAACCACTTTTACCCCAGATGGCTCACAACAGCCTTGCCTAGGTGAAGAGACCTCTCCAATGATCCTGTCCTTAGCAGTGCCGAGAGAGAAAGAATGAAGACTTTATACCCCCCAGCCAAAGGACCCCACATCTGTTCTTGTCAGGCCCACATCAGGGGACTTGGGCAGTGTTTCCGTTATCTGCCAAAATTCCCAAGACTGTAAAAGTACTTGTTCACTGAAAAGGTATAAATGTAAATGTTTATTTGATAGTAATATATGTTCTTAGGTATAAATATTTGTAAGATAAATAAAACCCACGCTTAGTTTCCTGGTGTATTCTGGAGGAGCCTATTCAGTCTTGACAGTGCCAATGGGACCAGTAACATCTAAAAAGACACCAGTTCTAAAAGCCGCCAGACAAACTGCCTTTTTCCTTGGACATCAAAGAGGACTGGGGACCTCAGAAAGAACACGGTAACTCATTCGTTTCTAGTCATGCCAGAATGCCTGTTCCCCTTACTTGGACGTGATCTCTTACATAAATTACAAGCCACACATAAGCATGTTCGAGATGCCCTGCCAGTGCCACCTCAGACTCTGTACATCCTTTCCAGCCTGGGGACTCGATGTGGGTAAAAAAGGTCACTACCACAGGACTCACCCCAACTTGAAAAGGACGATACTTGCCGAAAATTGTATAATAGATTCAGATGATGCCTGCATCTTCATAAACATGGCTTCAGAAAGACAAGGACAATTTTACGTTATATTTGACCCTGTGATCCCACTTCTAGGAATATATCCCAAGAAACCAGAAACACCAATCAGAAAGGATATATGCACCCCTATGTTCATAGCAGCACAATTCACCATAGCTAAGATCTGGAAACAGCCTAAGTGCCCATCAGTAGATGAATGGATTAGAAAACTGTGGTACATCTACACGATGGAATACTATGCTGCTGTAAAAAGGAAGGAACTCTTACCATTTGCAACGTCATGGATGGAACTGGAGAGCATTATGCTAAGTGAAATAAGCCAGTCAATGAAGGAAAAATACCACATGATCTCACTCATTCATGGATAATAGAGACCATTATAAACTTTTGAACAATAATAGATACAGAGGCAGAGCAGCTTCAAACAGATTCTCAAACTGCAGCAGGAAGGCAGGGGAGGGTTGGGGGGCAGGAGGTAGGGGGGTAAGAGATCAACTAAAGGACTTGTATGCATGCATATAAGCATAACCAATGGACATAAGACACTGGGGGATAGGGGAGGCTAGGGGACTGTCTAGGGCGGGGTGATAAAATGGACACATATGTAATACCCTTTGTAATACTTTAAGCAATAAAAAAAAAAATTATATGCAAAGAAAAAAAAAAAAAAAAAAGGTCAAAGAGTGGTCTTTATTCACCTCCCTAAAATGTTTGTATAGCCCTGCCATATCTCATGATTAGTAGCGGAGGATTTGACTGCCTGAAGAGGCCATGATGCCAATATTATGTTTCATTGTATTAATGTGTAGTATTAACCTTCAATTCTCTTACAGGTTTAAATGTAGCTGTAACTGGCAAATGTCCAGTCTCCCACACTGAGGAACATTGCTATAGCTATGTGTTAGCTGTCCTGGAAGGGGTCTATGTGGGGTGAACTCCAAAAGTAAAGTGTGTCTAGCTGCGAAGAGGCAGGTGCCCAACTGGGCAAAGGAGAATACCCATCATGTTTTAGTCTCTATCGAGAGACAGTTGAAAGTTGGCAGCCTGTATACTATCTTGTAGGCCTGTGTGACCATGCCCATGTCAGAGGTGGCACAAAACCTCAACTGTAGAAAACTGGGAAAAGCCTGTTTGGAAGAGAAGGTCTGAGGCATGGTTATGCATTTCTAAAGAACATAGAAAGAAGGTTTAAAGGCTGGTTTGAAAGTATAAAATTTATAAAAGTTGTGTACATGAAAAAAAAATAGGAAATGTTAAAAGAAAATGAATCAAATGGTACAGGACAGTAAGTCAGAAAGAGTAAATAACTTACATTCTCCCTCACTAAACATAGGCTAAATAGTTATGCCAAAGTACTTAGAAAGAACTGATAAAAGAAATGCAGGAGTTACTGTTTTGTAATAACTCTGAAGAGTCCAGGAGAAAGAACTAACAAGAAAAATCAAAAGATCTTAGAGCAGATCAGTATGTTTTTCTCCTTATATCATTCCTCTGAAATTTGGCAATGCTAAATAAGTCATGGCAATACATTTCTTTGCATGAAATCAATAAGACCGGTTTTCAATAGTGATTTTATTGACCGGAAACTTTGACTGGAGTATCATGTTTTAAAAAAACCTGTCTGAGCTCTGAAGACTTGAAGCCAAAAAAAGTGCCACAGGAAAGGCCTGGTATCCTACTTGGGAGCCCTGAAGATAGCTGGCGCTGGATCATCAGGCCCATGCCCTACAATCACTGGCGGTTGGTAAGAGTAGAAAGGGAGCAATAAGGATGACTCTGAGTCCCTGCGGAACCCCACACACTCTGGGCCGCAACGAGTAGGAGGGCTACTGAGATGGGCCTTAAAGCCTAGAGCGTGGGCTCAGGTGGTGTTGCTACAGGTGATGGATTCACCTAATGCAGCAGATACTGCAGGCAGGCCTGATGGCAGCTGGATGGCTTGGCTTCCTGGCCCTACGGGACACATTAAGATTCAATCATGAAATTCCAGCAAAGGTAGTCAGTTACCATTCTTGTTGTGTTTATGCAAACATCAGGCCAAATTGAATACAGTAGATGAATTGGTCTTGATTTGGCTTTTTGATAGCCATAGAGGAATTTTAAGAAAAAAATCCTATTTCAATAGAAGTTTTTAAAGCTTCTTTCCCTTCCACCAAACCATTTGTTATAGTTTGTCTCTGCAAGGTCAAAAGCCCAGCTCATTCTGAGCTCAGGACATCAGGGAGCCTGACTGGAAGGTGACCTCTGACTAGACACACCCGCTGCAGATCACGCTCAAGAAGACAGCGAACCTCGGCGGACCCTTTCTAACCCTCCTGATGCTGTTGACTTTCGGCCTTTGCATTATCAACAGACTAGTCCAATTTATCAAGGAATGTATGAAAGTAATTCAGTTAATAGTTCAGTCCGTCTCATGATTGAGCCAGAAATTCCAAGACAAGGGGGTAATGAAGGGACAGAACGGTACTTGAAAGAACTACACAGAACTAAGCAGAAATGCACCCTCCTCCCTCTTCAAGGAGGAGGCAAAGACATGCTCTTCTCCCTCTCCTCTATCTTGTCTTGCAAGGCTGGGCCCTCAGCCCAAGACCCCCCCCCCCAACCCCAGAGAGTGACCACAAGAATGCTGGTATTGTCCTAACTCTCCCAACCATCCACCTGAGTGGACCAATAAAGCTCCAGAAATGTAGCTGAGGTCCTAATAAGGCTATAGTGGAGGATGGCGCCAACTTCAGAATGTGATGGTCACTTCCTGACCCTTATGCTGTAAAACCCTGACCAATCTCTGTAACTCACGTCACCCCTAAAGCCCACCCCAAATAGCTAGCCCTATATAACATTTGTTCTCCTGGGACACGCTCTCTCGCCTCACCACTGCGCCGGATAGAGGCTGGGAGCCAATTCTAGAATTGATCAATAAAGACTCATTACTTTTGCATCAGAGGAGGCACCCTGGTGGTGGATTATTGGGGACCCAGAACTCTGGGCATAACAGTGATGTCAAACCACACCATGGCAACCACTGATTTTGGGCAGCCAGGGCTGAAGTGAGTGGCTCCTCAATAACATGAAAAGTATCTATAGAGGCCAGAACCCTTTGAGTAGTGTCTGTTGCCTCAAGATAGCGAAACTTAATAAGACGATAGTCTAGACTAGTAGAGATAAGGAATAAGCCTCCAAACACAAGGATGGATGAAGAAACTGTAAGTCCAAAAGTCAATTTATGTTTGTATTGGGGGGGGTATGGATTTTCGTGGTGGCAGTCATGAGGAACAAGGTGTTGTGTTAGTGTTGGAAGTGTATAATAAAGAATTTGATTTCCTTTCTACATGGCAGACTATTGAATATTTTTAAATTATTAACAGGATGGTCAGCTCCAGATGGGAATTATTATGCCACAAGTGATTGAGTTTTTCCTTTAACATCATGATCTAGAACAGCATTGTTGTATATTGGAGATACTAGAGAAGTGAAGTTTGACTCTGTTTAACTGATGAGGATGGATCTAAGGAGGGGGCCGGCATGTGAGAAGGGAGTAATGTAGATTTCTTTATTTGGGGCACCAGAAAAGCCATTCCATACTGAGTCAGACACTTAGCATAAAGACAAGGATAAGTCTGAATGGGGATTTTATTCCCAACACTTTCTCATACTGACAAGTAAAAAAGAAGCTGATGTTTACTTTAGGTTTGCGTTGGTGCGGGAGGATGGATGGTGGTGGTCACAGTCATGAGGAACAGGAGGTTTTGTTAGTGCTGGCAGTGTATAATAATGAATTTGATTTCCATTTTACATGGTAGACTATTGAATAGTGTTAAACTATTGAAAGGATGGTGAGTTCAAGATGTGAAGTTTTATGCCACAACTGGTCCAGTTTTTCCTTTAACAACTTGGTCTAGAACAGCATTACTGGATATTTGAGATACTAGAGAAGTAAAGTTTCACTCTGTTTAACTGTTGATTCACTTCTTCTTACATTTTCCCCATACATAAGTACGATATTAGTAATAAAGGAAATTGGGTGTGGTGTTCATGGTTATTATCTTCACAATTATTCTGTAAATCTGGAACTATTCTGAAATAAAACAGGCAATAAAACAACACTCAAGTTGCTAGGAATGGTAGCAACTGAACATAGTGGAATGGATCACTGAAATGACTGGGGAGTATGCCAATTGTCTTTGAGGAAACACCACCTCCTGCAATACGCTGGACTATAATAGAATTAGAGGAAATAAGAGAGAGAGAGGTCATTTTGCTCAAAATTTTAGGATTTAAGAGGAAGGTCTCTGTTCTATAACCAGAGTGTCTGAGAGTTCTGCATCCTCTGCCACGCCCGCCCCTCCTGGATGGTCTAGATGTGCCTTTGTCATGTCAAGACACACCATGGCAACCACTGAATGTGGGCAACCAGAGCTGAAGTGAGTGGCTCCTTATTAACCTAAAGAGTATATATAGAGGCCAGGAACCTCTGCGTAGTGTCTGTTGCCTCAAGATAGCGAAACTTACTAAGAAGATATTGTAGACTAGTGGAGATAAGGAATAAGACTCCAAACACAAGGATGGATGAAGAAACTGCTAGTCCAAAAGTGAATTTATATATGAATTTGGCGGGGCGTGGGATGGATGGTGGTGGTCTCAGTCATGAGGAGAAGGGTGTTGTGATGGGGAGGGATCTAAGGAGGGGGCAGTCATCTGAGAAGGGAGTAATGTAGATTTCTCTATTTGGGGCACCATACAAGGCATTCCATACTGAGCCACAAACAAGGAGAAGTCTGAATGGCGATTTTTTCTCAACATTTTCTCATACTGGCAAGGAAAAAAGAAGCTGATGATTAATTTAGGTTTCAATATGGGGGGGTGGGATGGATGGTGGTGGTCGCAGTCATGAGGTACAGGGTTTTGTGTCAGTGCTGGCAGTATATAATAATGAATTTGGTTTCCTTTTTACATGGTAGACTATTGAATATTGTTAAACTATTGAAAGGATGGAAATCAAGAACTATTCTAAAATAAAACATCCATTAAAACAACAATCAAGGGTGGTACCATATCCGCAAATCAATAAACATGATACATCACATAAACAAATTGAAAGAGAAAACCCACATGGTCATAATTGATACAGAAAAATCATTTGACAAAATTCAACACCCATTTTTTTTTTAAATATGTTTTATTGATTTTCTACAGAGAGGAAGGGAGAGGGATAGAGAGTTAGAAACATCGATGAGAGAGAAACATCGATCAGCCGCCTCCTGCACGCCCCCCACTGGGGATGTGCCCGCAACCAAGGTACATGCCCTTGACCGGAATCGAACCCGGGACCCTTGAGTCCGCAGGCTGACGCTCCATCCACTGAGCCAAACCGGTTCTGGCTCAACACCCATTTTTGATAGAAACTCTCAGTAAGGTGGGAGTAGAAGGATCATACCTCAACATAATAAAAGCCATATATGACAGGCCCACAGCCAGCATCATACTCATTGGACAAAAACCAACACCATTTCCCCTAAGAACAGGAACAAGACAGGGATGTCCCCTCTCACCACTGCTGTTCAACATAATACTGGAAGTATTAGCCATCGCAAAGAGGCAAGAAGAAGAAATAAAAGGCATCCAAATTGGAAAAGAGGAAGTAAATCTGTCCTTATTTGCAGACGACATGATATTATACATACAAAACCCTAGAGACTCCATCAAAAAGCTACTAGACTTAATACATGAATTTGGCAATGTAGCAGGATACAAAATTAACCCCAAGAAATCTGAGGCATTTCTATACACCAATAGTGAACTTTCAGAAAGAGAGATTATACAAAGAATCCCATTTACCATCGCACCAAAGAAATTAAGCTACCTAGGAATAAACTTAACTAAAGAGGTAAAAGACCTCTACTCAGAAAACTACAGGACGTTGAAAAAAGATATAGAGGAAGACATAAACAGATGGAAGAACATACCATGTTAATGGATTGGTAGAATCAACATCATTAAAATGTCCATACTACCCAAAGCAATGTATAAATTCAACGAACTTCCCATCAAAATACCAACGGCATACTTGACAGATCTAGACCGAACTCTCCAAAAATTCATCTGGAATAAAAATATGACCCTGAATAGCTCCAGCGATCCTGAAAAAGAACATAGTAGGTGGGATCTCAATACCAGATATCAAGATGTATTACAAAGCCACTGTTCTCAAAACTGCCTGGTACTGGCACAAGAACAGGCATATAGATCAATGGAATAGAATAGAGAGCCCAGAAATCGGCCTGAACCAATATGCTCAATTAATATTTGACAAAGGAGGCACGAACTTTCAGTGGAGCCAAGATAGTCTTTTCTATAAATGGAGTTTGGAAAATTGGACATATATATGCAAGAAAATGAAACTAGACCACCAACTTACACCATACACAAAAATAAACTGAAAATGGATAAAGGACTTAAATGTACAACAGGAAACCATAATAATTCTAGAAGAATCTAAAGGCAACAAAATCTCAGACATATGCCCAAATAATTTCTTCGCTGATGCAACTCCTAGGACACTTGAAACTAAAGAGAAAATAAACAAATGGGACGACATCAAAATAAAAAGCTTCTGCACAGCAAAAGAAACCATCAACAAAACAATGAGAAAACCCACTGTGTGGGAAAACATATTTGCCAATGTCAAATCTGATAAGGGCCTAATCTCCAAAATTTATAGGGAACTCACACAACTTAACAAAAGGAAGTTAAACAATCCAATCAAAAAATGGGCAAAGGACTTAGAGAGACACCTCTAAAAAGAGGATATTCAGAAAGCCAAGAGACATATGAAAACATGCTCAAAGTCACTAATCATCTGAGAGATGCAAATCCAAACAACAATGAGGTACCATCTCACACCTGTCAGACTGGCTATCATCAAAAAATCAACAAACGACAAGTGCTGGAGAGGATGTGGAGAAAAAGGAACACTTGTGCACTGCTGGTGGGAATGCAGACTGGTGCAGCCACTATGGAAGACAGTATGGAGTTTCCTCAAAAAACTACAAATGGAACTCCCATTTGACCCTGTGATCCCACTTCTAGGAATATATCCCAAGAAAGCAGAAACACAAATCAGAAAGGATAAATGCACCCCTATGGTCATAGCAGTACAATTCACCATAGCTAAGATCTGGAAACAGCCTAAGTGCCCATCAGTAGATGAATGGATTAGAAAACTGTGGTACATCTACACGATGGAATACTATGCTGCTGTAAAAAGGAAGGAGCTCTTACCGTTTACAGTGGCATGGATGGAACTGGAGAGCATTGTGCTAGGTGAAATAGGCCAGTCAATAAGGGAAATGTACCACATGATCTCACTCATTCATGGATAATAGAGACCATTATAAACTTTTGAACAGTAATAGATACAGAGGCAGAGCTGCCTCAAACAGATTGTCAAACTGCAGTGGGAAGGCCGGGAAGGGTTGGGGGGCAGGAGGGAGGGGTATAAGAAATTGACTGAAGGACTTGTATGCATGCATATAAGCATAATCAATGGACATAAGACACTTGGAGATAGGGGAGGCTAGGGTACTGTCAAGGGCGAGGGGGAAAAAAGACACATATGTAATACCCTTTGAAATACTTTAAGCAATAAAAAAAGTGATTTCAGCAATTAAAAACAATAAAATAAAAAAATAAATCTAGAAAAATTTTTTTCATTTATAATGCTTACAGTGAGACACCCAGGAAAACGCACATGGTGTCAAAATAAGCCAAAAGAAAATCATTTGGGCAAATATAAAAAGTACCCTAAGTAAAAATTTCTTTATTAACCTAAGGTCGAGAATATGTTTGTATATTTTCAGAAAACAACTTCAAGGCCATGTGGATTGCTGCAACAGAGAGGAATTCTCAGGAGTGCTCCAGTCATGAAGACAAGAGGAGAGACAGTTCAGAGATGGAGACGCTGAAGACGCTTTTCCATGCAGCTGTGTGCCGCTGCAGATTGCCCAGGACCAAACCAGAGAGGGTCGGACCTGCATTGCCACCATTTTTCCACAATCCAGAACTGAAATATCATTGTTGACATGTACACATAAGGAACTGTTGGACATTGAAATTGGGACTTAAAACAATTTTTGTCCTTGAAATGTTATGCTTAAGTTTTAAAATATTTTTGGTTACGGATTGGCATTCTTATCATTTTAATAGCCAGAGTTTTGTTCTTGATGTTTAAGTTTTATTTTCATTATAGTAGCTTAATTAACAAAACAAAAAAGGGTGAGATGTGGGAAACTGACATAGGGTTAAGCCTCGGACTGACCTGCTGGCAAAGTCACAAACAAGTCCTGGCTTAGAGGGCACAGTCCTCTTAGCATAATTAGGCTTGACCTTATGACACTCCCTAGATGTTATCTGGGAATCTAATGGGCTGAGGAAGTGCAGGAAGTATAACCATGGTGTAAACAAGTGAAACTCACAAGGAAAGTGAAACTTTGGTAACCACTACCTTGTTTACCACTCACTATAAAAAGCTTCGTGCTGACAACCCCCACTGTTCTCAAGGTAGACGGCGTTGCGGCCTGGGTCCATTACACTCCCGTGCAGTCAGCGGACCCATCCATGACCCCGAAAGACTTCATCACCCAATGGAGCATCGATCGAGATCAACCCTACCCGCTCAAGCTCAAGCTGCAGCGTGCTCGACCTGCCTGATTCTGGTAACATTGCTCAGGATCACTCCTGTCACCAGGAGCCCCCACAATACTGTGTAATAGACGTAGATGATGCCTGCTTCTTCATGGACATGGCTCCAAAGAGACAAGGACAATTTATAGGATCACATGTTTAGTAGCAGAAGATTGGGCTGCCTGAAGCGGCCATGATGCCAATATTATGTTTCATTGTATTGATATGTTATATTGACCTTTGATTCCTTTGCAGGTTTAAATGTGTGTTGGCTGTCCTGTAAGGGCACTGTGTAGGGTGACCCCCAAAAGTAAAGGGTATCTAGCTGCCAAGAGGACAGGTGCCCAACTGGGCAGGGAAGGGTGCCCAATTGGTTTTTTTCACTGTTGAGAGACAGTTGACAGTTGGCAGCATGTGTACCGTTTTCAGGCCTGCGTGACCATGCCCATGTCAGGGGTAGTAAGCTGGAAAAGGCCTGTTTAGAATAGAAGGTCTAACGCATGGTGATGCATAGAAAGAAAGTTTAATGCCAACAATTACTGTTTTGTTATAATTCTGAAAAATCCATGAAAAGGAATTGGCAAGGAAAGTCAGAAAATCTTAGAGTAGATCAGTATGTTTTTCTCCTTATGTAATTCCTCCAAAATCTGGCAATGCTAAATAAGTCATGGCAATACAATTCTTTGCATATATTTAATAAGACCAGTTCCTGATAATGGTTTTATTAACAGAAAACTTTGAATGGAATATCATGTTTTAAAGAGCCCTGTCTGAGCTCTAAAGACTTGAAGCCAGTAAGAATGCCACGAAGAAATCCTGGTATCCTGGTTGGGAGCCCTGAAGATGGCTGGTGCTGGAATGTCAGGCCGATGCCCTACCATACCTGGCGGTTCGTAAGAGTAGAAGGGAAGCAGCAAATATGCCTCTCCATCCCTGCGCAACCCCTGCACACTCTGGGCCACAAGGAGTGGGAGGGCTACTGATATGAGCCTTAAAGCCTGGAGCATATGCTCAGGTGGAGTTGCTACAGGTAAGGGATTCACCTAAATCTGCAGATACTGTAGGCAGGCCTGATGGAAGCTGGATGGCTTAGCTTCCTGGCCTACGGAGAACATTAAAATTCAACCATGAGACTGCAGCAAAGTAGTCAGTTACCATTCTTGTTGTGTTTATGCAAACATCAGGAGAGTAGGTAAATTACTATTGATCTGGCTTTTTGATAGCCATGCAGGGATTTTAATAAGAAAAATCCTATTACAATAGAGGCTGTTAAAGCTAAAATTGTTTCTTTCCCTTCCACCGAACCATTTGTTAAACATATAGGGATAGTTCAGTTGATAGTTCTGTGTGCCCAGTATGGGCATCTAGCAATGGTGGAATAGTAATGCAGTCCCTCTCATGATTGAGCAGGATGTTCCAAGAAACTGGGGGAATGAAAAGGCGAAGGATATGCCCTCCATCTTCCCCGTATCCTCAATGTTGCAGCAGCCACCATGGGCTCATGATAGTACCAGATTCCTGTATCCCAGGACACTGCTGGCCACGCACAGAACCTTTTTAACCTAACCAATGACAATCAGGGGACGTGCGTGCCTTAGAGATGACCACATCCTATGTAATAAGACCCAACTTGCACCTAGCCAATCGGCAGGGCCCACAATCATCTCCCCTCCCCTAACTCTACCCCTCTATTAAAACCCCATTTTTTCCCACAGGCGTTCTCTCTCTTCTCGCCTTTGTGAGGATAGGTGCCAGACGTGGGTCTGTGATAATAAAGGACTCTTTGCTTTTGCATTGGACACGGCTGGCACCCTGGTGAGGTCTGTTGGGGATTTAAAATCTGGGCATAACAATAACCAAGATAGTGGCGATGGTAAATTTGGACTTTAAGCTGAATGAAGACAAGAGGGAGAAAGATAGAATGAATCAGATAATTGTATTTTACTACAGGAAGGGGAAAACCTCCAGTAAGCAAGCCAACAAATGCAGAAGAAGAAGTGGTGGAGTGTTCATCTACCACAGGTGATACACAGGTTCTCCGAGGGGAATACACGTTATAATGTGAATCCCTCTATAAACAATGCTTCAGAAAAGGGCATTATGAGAAAAAGAAAATATTAATGGTCTCCTTGAATAAATACCAGCAAGAGTATAAAGGAGATCTGTTTGTATATTTGTGTGTTTTCAGATGTTGGAGAGGGATGTAAAGAGGGGGCAGGCCTGTGAGAAGGGAGTAATGTAGAATTCTTTAATTGGGGCATCAGACAAGCCAGTCCATAATGACACAGAAACGTTCAATAAGGACAAGGAGAAGAGTGATTGGGGATTTTTTCCTCAACATTTTCTAATACTGACAAGGAAGAAAGGAACCTGATGTTTAAGTTAGGTTTGGATTAGGGGGGGGTGGGGGATGGATGGTTGTGGTCGCTGTCATGAGAAACAAGGTGTTGTGTTTGTGCTGGCAGTGTATAGTAATGAATTTGATTTCCTTGTTACATGGTAGACTATTGAATATTGTTAAACTATTTACAGGATTGTCAGCTCAAGATGTGAAGTTTATGCCACAACTGGTACAGTTTTTCCTTAAACAACTTGGTCTAGAACAGCATTGCTAGATATTGGAGTTACTAGAGAAGTGAGGTTTCACTCTGTTTCACTGGTGATTTACTTCATGTTACATTTCCCCATACCAAAGTGACATATTAGTAATAAAGGAAATTATGTATGGTGCACATGGGCATTATCTTCACAATTTTTCTGTAAATCTGGAACTATTCTAAAATAAAACATCCATAAAACAACACTCAAAATACAAGGAAGTAGTAATATCCGAACATAGTGGAACAGACCACTGAAAGGACAGGGTTGTATGGCAAGAGGCTGAGAGTAGACACTACCTCTCTGCCATATGCTGGACTATAATGGTACTAGAGAAAATGAGAGAGAGAGAGAGAGAGAGGTCAGTTTGGGAAAATTTTAAGAGGTAAGAGGAAGGTCTCTTTTCTATAACCAGATCGTCTGAGACTTCTGCATCCACTCCCACCCCCCACCCCTTCTTGGATGGTCTAACTGAGGCTTTGAGATGTCAAGTCACACCATGGCAACCACTGATTTGGGGCAACAAGCGCTGATGTGATTGGCTCCACATTGACATAGAGAGCATATAATAGGCCTGGACCCTCTGAGTAGTTTCTGTTGCCTCAAGATAGTCAAACTTACTAAGAAGATACTGTAGACTTTTGGAGATAAGGAAGAAGACTACAAACACAAGGATGGATGAAGAAACTGCAAGTCCTAAAGTCAATTAGAAGTCAGTGTCTCAACTGGATGATGAAGAAGTGGATAAGGTCAGAATACCTTATTCAAATGCTCCCCCGTCCCCCTTAATTCCTAACCCAAGATCCTGGCCTTGTCCTTTATGGCCAAACACACTTCCTTGTTCAATCCATTGTCATTCAATTACAAGCCTATTTCCAAATCATTCTCCAATTTCTTCCCCAAAACCAATGTCTTTCTGTGTTTAACTTGTTTCCAAATACATATGTTATACCCAGATTTCAAGATCTGAGTCCAGTGCAAAAACATACAGTCTTTTATTCAAGCCCGGGACCTGGTCCCTCTCCTGTCTCTATTACTGGATGCAAGAGAGAGCCTCGAATCCCAAGGGAAAAAAGTATTAATATGGCTTGTGGTCAGGGTTTGGGGGCACACTCTGACCACTGATTTGGCCGATTCCGGTTGTTTTTTTGAGGGCGGGGGGCTAGTGATGCAAGGGCGGGGTGCAGCTAGGGTCTTTTTACACAAACACGGGGGTGGCTAGCATACCCTTGGCTTTTGGGTAGTTTCCACCGCTTTCCCATTGGCTGAGATAAGGGCAGGCTGAGTAACTGATACATTCTGCGGCTTTTTCTTGGAAGAGGGGATAAGGACACAGCTATCAGTACTGTTCTGTCCTTTCATTCACCCCTTGTCTTGGAACTTCCGGCTCAATCATAAGACGGACTGAACTATCAACTGAACTACTTTTATACACTTCTTGACAAATTGGACTAGTCTGTTAATAATGCAAGGGCCGTAAGTCACCAACAGCAGGAGGATTACAAGGGGTCTGCGGAGGTCCACTGTCTTCTTGAGGGTGATCTGCAGCGGGTGTGTCTAGTCACAGGTCACCTTCCAGTCAGACTACCTGCTGTCTGCCTCAGACCTACCATTCTAAATAGGCCTTTCCCTGATCTCTACAGCCGAGGTTTGTACCACTCCTGACATGGGCATGGTCATTCAGGCCTGCAAGACAGTACACAGGCTGCCAACTGTTAGGTGTTTCTCAATAGAGACCAAAACCTGACGGGTATTCTTCTTTGTCCAGTTGGGCATCTGCCCTCTTCGCAGCCAGACACCCTTTACCTTTGGGGTTCATCCTATATAGTCCCCTTCCAGGACAGCTAACAGATAAGTATAACAGTGTCCTTCAGTGTGGCTGACTGGATACTTGCCAGTTATTCCCAAAGACTACCAAGGACTGTAACCATCACCGGTCCACCGATACAGCTACATTTAATCCTGTAAGAGAATTGAAGGTTAATACAACATATTAATACAATGAAACATAATATTGGCACTATGACCGCTTCAGGCAGCTAAATCCTCCGGTACTAAACGTGAGATATGGCAGGGCTATACAAGAATTTTAGGGAGGTGACTAAAGTCCACTCTTTGACCTTTCTATATAAGCTAAAATTGTCATGTCTTTCTGAAACCATGTCTATGAAGATGCAGGCATCATCTGAATCTATTATACAATTTTCTACAGGTATAGTCCTTTTCAAATTGGGGTGAGTCCTGGGGTCTTGAGCTTCTTTACCCACACCGGGTCCCCAGGCTGGAAAGGATGGACAGAGTCTGAGGTGGCACTGGCAGGGCATCTCGAAAAAGCTTATGGGTGGGTTGTCATTTCTGTAAGAGATCACATCCAAGTAAGGGATACAGGCATTCTGGCATACCTAGAAACGAATGAGTTACTGTGTTCTTTCTGAGGTCCACAATCCTCTTTGATGTCCAAGGAAAAAGGCAGTTTGTCTGGTGGCTCTTAGAACTGGTGTCTTCTTAGATGTTTCTGGTCCCCTTGGATCTGTCAAGACCGAATAGGCTGCTCCAGAATACAACAGAAAATTAACCAGGGGTTCTATTTACCTACAAATATTTATACCTAGGTAGACATGTAAACATCAAATAAACATCCACATATACACCTTTTCAGTGAACAAGTACTTTTACAGGCTTGGAAATTTTGGCAGATAAAGGGAACACTGCCCAAGTTCATCGATAGGGGCCTGAAAAGCACGAATGTGGGAGCGTTTGGCTGGGGGGTATAGAGTCTCCATCCTTTCTCTCCCGGCACTGCTAAGGACAGGATCATTGGAGAGGTCTCTTCACATAGGCAAGGCTGTGGTGAGCCATCTGGGGCAAAAGTGGTTTCTGCTTCCATTTTGGCTAAAAGGTCTCTGCCCATTAGAGGGACCAGGCCAACTGGTAAATATAGGAATTCATGACCCACCTGATGGCCGCCTCACTGACATCGGCGGGGGTGGCAGAACAGTCTGCAGCTGTGGTAATGTTCCAGTAACTCCAATAACGGTGACTTCCTGTCCTGAGAGGGGAACTACCTTCTGAGTAACTACTGAGTGCTCTGCCGCTGTATCAATCATAAATTTCACAGTCTGGCCCCCGGCCTTCATTTTGACCATTGGCTCATGGGGGCCCAGTTGGAAAAAGCCCAGTCTGTCCTAGTCAGAGTCAGCTGCTGCCAGTCCAATGAGGTCTGCCTCAGGCGGCTCTGGCTAATAGTTGCTGGGTGGTTTGGATGGCCTTGCCAGATTCTTCTGCCCTGCTACTGAACTTTACTCTGTCCCTTCTTACACAAACAAAACTGGACCCTAGGCAGCGAGGTTTGAGCAATTTTAAAATTCCTTAACATACATTTTATCATTCATTTTGCAGTGAGGGACCGGGAGGGCTCCTCCTGAATAAAAGAACTCATCAAAATAAGGCTAATTTTCTAACTTCATTTGTCCCTGGGTGTGGATAACAAATGACACTAAGCAGATTGCCATAAAGGATTTAACCTTTGTTTAGGGAGGCAAATGAAAAGCATTGACCCCCAAGTGTCATTGTTTTAGGGAAGATAGGATTTCTGCTCAGTTTCCCTATTTTACTAGTCCCAGCTTACTGGTCTATCACTCATTCAATTTTCTTAAAATGTATTCTGGCACAGGAGAAAGTTGGTTTGCTGTACACAGAGTGTTTAACCCCTATATAACTGGCTTGGACCTCTATATAGCAAACTGCAGTCTATAAGTTCAATATGCAGACTCGGGTTTTTCTAACCCAACGAGATTTCAGCCAGTCTCTGAGTCAGACTCCTCCTCTATTGGAGAATTTGAAAGTCCTGATGGCTTCCAGGTCCAGGGAGAGTGCCTTTTTGACAACCCTTGCGCGCTGTGTTTTGCCTTTTTACCAGTTTCCTTCGTGGTAGAGCAGCAACCAGGCCTCTTTCAAGGGAGTGAACTAGAAGGGGATATCAGCCCCACCTGTGAGCAAGCTGCTCCACCTAGGGTCTCCCAGGGGCCCAGCCAGAGCGTCCCCCAGCAAATGACGGAAGATGCTGCCCTTTTCAGGTGGTAAGGACTCAAGCACGGGGTTCACTGAATGTAGCCAGTAGGGAAGCACTCGCTGGCTTCTGCCTGCAGCTGCTCGAGCCCACAAGCACTGCCCCATAGCACATGACTCACGGGTAGCTCCAGCACCTCAGTGTTCTCCAGCTTAGCCTGAACCTCGGTGCCCAGCAGCAGCTGCTGCAGCTCCTGTAGGCTATCTTTGATCCACGAGCACGCGGCTACTTCTCCACCAGGGGCTTATGGGCCTTGCAGGCAGCTCAGGGATTCAAACCGCCCCCTCCCTTCTTTGACCTGGGTCACAGATACTGAGTCGGCCTGGAAAACAGTTCTAAATTACCAGGGGGGATGCGGATTCTAGCTTTGTGCCTCCTCTGCATTTTAGCAGGAGTTTAGTTGTTGTTTTTTTGTTTTTTTTTTGTTTTTTGGTTTTTTTTATTCTTAGAAACCTTAAACCTTTAATGATTACCAAAAGTGAACATTCAGCAATTTTAGTTTAATATTTATGAACATATTTTAAATGTACTTTTACTCTTAAGATATATCAAGAACTTCTGTGATAAAACTAAGAACAGGTATTGGTCTGATTCAGCATTGGAGGGGTTTAAAGAATAAACCAAGGCAGAGAAAGATTGTGCTTACAGTTATTTATTTATTTATTTTTTTTAAATCTATTTTATTGATTTTTTACAGAGAGGAAGGGAGAGAGATAGAGAGTTAGAAACATCGATGAGAGAGAAACATCGATCAGCTGCCTCCTGCACATCTCCTACTGGGGATGTGCCTGCAACCCAGGTACATGCCCTTGACCGAAATCAAACCTGGGACCTTTCAGTCTGCAGGCCGACGCTCTATCCACTGAGCAAAACCGGTTCCGGCAAGTTATTTTTTTTTAAACCTTGAATTTCATTGATAAGACCTGTTAGGATTGCAGCCAGCAGCCTAACTGCCAAAACCCCTGCCCCCATTGTCTCAGCCCAGGCCCATTGCTTTTCCTCAGAGTCGGCGGGAAATATAATGGGTGCATAGTGAGGTTTCTTGTAGACAGAAAACCTGGAGACCATCTGAAATCCAGTTACTGATGCTTTCAGAATCCAGATGAGGGAGGAAGGAAAAGACCTGGTTATGTTCTCTATGAGGGTACTAATAAACAATTGAAAACAGCAAGTTAAACAAAATACAGTCACAGGCAGGTTTTCTTTCCGTCCTGCGGAGCTGTTCACCAAAGAGATAAGAAAACCATGAATAACAAGTTCTCTGAAATTTGCTACTTTGTTAATTTGCTAAGCAAAAAATTAACTTGAAAAGACATCTCTCTTGCTCTTTTATAAGCAATCTCAGAACTAAGAAATCTTGGAAATACAGCGATTTACAACCCAGGTAAGAGCAACTTATAGATAGAAATTGATTTTAACTAAGTGGGCTGATTTTTTCGGTAATGACAAGCAAAAGACTCTGAAATCTGCTTGAGATTCTTGCAGCCTATCGCGGGTCCAGTCCAAACGTTCAGCCAGATGAATTAAAAGAAATGCAAAATAAATCAAAGTAGCTTCCACTTCACACAGACTAGTAATGAGCAGCCAAAATAGACAAACACTTGTATTCACACTCTCTCGGTAGACTAGCCCAGACTTGAGCTGAGCAGATAAACAAAGCAATGCCCCACTCCCCAGATGAGCATGGTGGCACTCCTGGCACCCATGTCCCAGAACAGAATTCTCCACCAACCTTTTGGTGAGAACCTACCGGAGGAGTTAAGACTGCTTCCAGTCCCCCCTCTCGCTAGCACATTGGCTAGTCCCACACAGACACACAGCTGTTCACTCATGCTTTCTCATTGTGTCGGCATTCATTCCAATTCCACAATCTCTATTGTACCTCTTTACAAATTTTTTTAACAGGTTTACTTTGTCCCGACCTCATGATGTTCGGTGACGAGAAACAGGCAAGGGAGGGGTAACCTGTTTTCACAGATCCTTACTCAGATTTCCCCATGAACTAAGTCATGGAGTCACAGAAGGAGAAGAGAAGGCAGGATCCCTCCCTCCACACTCACATACTTTAAACAAACATTCATAAGCAAAGGCATTTAGCTACCACAACCCACAATTTTTCCAATTCAATCCGAACCTTGAACTTTTAGCAAATATTCAGCATTTCTCAATCAGTAACATTTTTAAGAATAAACATCAAAATGCAAGACATGTTTCTTATCATTTGAATTCAGTAAGCTTCAAGGTCCCAAGTTCCAAGCACTTCTGGAAAACCACACCTGATGCTGGCAAGCAGGTTTGGCCCAGCCCTTCATTTTAAAACGACCATAATGCTTAAAGGAGTAGTTTGAGTCTGTCCCCTAACGTACGTCCAGTAAGTCCACAAGCACAGACAAATACAGTCTTCCAACTCTATGGAAGCAAAACCAAAACAACCTTCCTACTCCCTGAAAGCAAAACTACAGATCAGCTTATACGATGGCCATGCACCACTCCTCTCAAATTGAGGGGTTTCTCTGGCCCATCAGATGGAGGATTGGGTCGTCCCCCAACTCCTCCCACCCGTGGGCCCCCAGTGCATCCCGCTAGTATGTTATTGGCATTACAGATTTCATAAGTGAGCTCACACTGGACAGAACACACAGAAAAAAACTGACAACACACAGACAGTTACTGCGGTTTGTTAGACCCTCAGAATCGGGGTCTCTTTGAGTCTCAGGGGTTCTGGATGAGCCCCCAAATGTTTGGCCCAGATTTCAAGATGCCAAGACAGACCACTAGGGAGCTGAGTCTGATGCAAAGGCATTAAGTCTTTTATTCAAGCCCGGAACTTGGTACCCCCCCACTGCCAATATTACTGGATGCAAGAGAGAGTCCCGAGTCACAAGGGAACAAAGAATTTATAGGGCTTGTGGTCGGAGGGTGGGGGCACACTCTGATCACTGATTTGGCCGATTCCAGTTAGTGGAGTGATTGCAGGGGGCTAGTGACGCAAGGGCAGGGTACAGCTAGGGTTCTTCTTAAACAAAGTCAAGTGGTTGGCTAGCATATTTTGGCCTTGAGCTAGTTTCCCCTGCAATTCCATTTGCTGAGATAAGGGTAGACTGAGTAACTGATACATGCTGAAGCTTTTTCTTGGAAGAGGGGATAAGGACACAGCTATCAGTCCTGTTCTGTCCTTTCACAAAACCAAGATAGTTGTGATGGTAAAAGTGGATTTTAAGCTGAATTAAGACAAGAGGGAGAAAGACAGAAAGAATCCGATAACTTTATTTTACTACAGGAAGGGGAAAACCTCCAGTAAGCAAGCCAACAAATGCAGAAAAAGAAGTGCTGGAGTGTCCATCTACCAGAGTTGATACCTAGGTTCTCCCAGAGGAACACACTTAACAATGTGTATTCCTCTATTAAAAATGCTTCAGAAATGGGCATTATTAAAAGATGAAAACATTAATGGTATCCGTGAATAAATACCAGCAAGGGTATAAAGGAAATGTGTGTATTTTTGTGAGTTTTCAGATGATGGGGAGGGATCTAAGGAGGAAGAAGTCATGTGAGAAGAAAAAATGTAGAATTCTTTAATTGGGGCACCAGATAAGCCATTCCATAGTGAGCCAGACCCTTAAAATAAGGACTAGGAGAAGACTGATTGGGGATTTTCCCCCTCAACACTTTCTCATACTGGCAAGGAAGAAAGAAGCTGATGTTTAATTTAGGTTTGGATTGGGTGGGTGGGATGGATGGTGGTGGTTGCAGTCATGAGGAGCAGGGTGTTCTGTTAGTGCTGGCAGTGTATAAGAATGAATTTGATTTCCTTTTTACGTGGTAGACTATTGAATATTGTGAAACTATTGAAAGTATGGTCATCTCAAGACCTGAATATTTATGCCTCAACTGGTCCAGTTTTTCCTTTAACAACTTGGTCTAGAACAGCATTGCTGGATATGGGAGATACTAGTGAAGTGAGGTTTCACTCTAACTCTTTCACCGATGATTCACTTCATGTTACATTTGCCCCATTCCAAAGTGAGTAAATAGTAATAAGGGAAGTTGGGTATGGGGTACATGGGTATTATCTTCACAATTTTTCTTTAAATCTGGAACTCTTCTAAAATGAAACATCCATTAAAACAACACTCAAAATACTAGAAATGGGTAGGAACTGAACATAGTGGAATGGACCTCTGAAATGATGGGGGAGTATGGGAATTGTCTTAGAGGAAACACAACCTCCCTGCCATATGCTGGACTGTAATGGAACTAGGTGAAATGAAGAGAGAGAGAGGGGACAGTTAGGGAAAAATTTTAGGAGTTAGGAGGAAGGTCTCTGTTCCATAACCAGAGTGTCTGAGATTTCTGCATCCTTTGCCACCCTCGCCCCTCCTTGATGGTGAAGCTGAGGCTTTGTGATGTCAAGCCGCACCGCGGCAACAACCGATTTTGGGCAACCAGAGCTAAAGTGAGTGGCTCCTCATTAACCTAAAGAGTGTATATAGAGGCCAGGAACCTTTGAGTAGTGTCTGTTGCCTCAAGATAGCCAAACTTACTAAGAAGATATGGTAGACCAGTGGAGATAAGGAATAAGAATCCAAACACAAGGATGGATGAAGAAACTGCAAGTCCTCAAGTGAATTAGAAGTCAGTTTCTCAACTGGATGTGGAAGAAGTGGATAAAGTCAGAATACCTTATTCAAATGCTGCCCCTTCCCATGTAATTCTGCACCCAAGAATCTGGTCTTGTGCTTTTTGACCACAGGCAGTTCCTCATTCAATCCATTGTCATTCAATTTAAAGCCCATTTCCAAAACATTTTCCAATTTCTTCCCCAAAACCAATGTCTTTCTGTGTTTAACTTTTTTCCAACCTTCACAACCAATATAGTGGCTATGGTAAATTTGGACTTTAAGCTGAATGAAGACAAGAGGGAGAATTACAGAAAGAATCAGATAATTGTATTTTACTACAGGAAGGGGAAAAACTCCAGTTAGCAAGCAAACGAATGCAGAAGAAGAAGTGCTGGAGTGTTCATCTACCACAGGTGATACTCAGGTTCTCCCAGGGGAACAAACTTAATAATGTGTATCCCTCTATCAACAATCCTTCAGAAATGCGCATTATGAGACGATGAAAACATTAATGGTCTCCATAAATAAATACCTGCAAGGGTATAAAGGGAATATGTTTGTATTTTTGTGAGTTTTCAGATAATGGGGAGGGTGCTAAGGAGTGGGAAGTCATGTGAGAAGGGAGTAATGAAGAATTCTTTAATTGGGGTACGAGACAAGCCATTCCATACTGAGCCAGGCACTTAGAATAAGGACCAGGAGAAGACTGAAGGGGAATTTTTTCGTCAACACTTTCTCATCCTTGCAAGGATGAAACGAAGCTGAAGTTTAATTTAGGTTTGGAATTGGTGGTTGGGATGGATGGTGGTGGTCGCAGTCATAAGGAACAGGGTGTTGTGTTAGTGCTGGCAGCGTATAATAATGAATTTTATTTCCTTTTTACATGGTAGACTACTGAATATTGTTAAACTATTAAAAGGATGGTCAGCACAAGATCTAAAGTTTTATGCCTCTACTGGTCCAGTTTTTCCTTTAACCACTTGGTCTAGAACAGCACTGCTGGATATTGGACATATTGGAGAAGTGAGGTTTCACTCTAACTGTTCACTGATGATTCACTTCATTTTACATTTCCCCCATAGCCAAGTAAGATATTAGTAATAAGGGAAATTGGGTATGGTGTACATGATTATTATCTTCACAATTTTTCTGTAAATCTGGAACTATTCTAAAATAAAACATCTATTAAAACAACCCTCAAAATAATAGGAAATGGTAGCAACTGAATATGGTGGAATGGACCACTGAAATGTCGTCGGAGTTTGGGAAGGGGCTTAGAGGAAACACCACCTCCCTGCCATATGCTGGACTATAGTGGAACTAGAGGAAGAGAGAGAGAGAGAGAGAGAGAGAGAGAGAGAGAGAGAGAGAGAGAGAGAGATCAGTTTGGGAAATAATTTAGGAGGTAAGAGGAAGGTCTCTTTTCTATAACCTGAGCGTCTGAGATTTTTGTATCCTCTGCCAACCCTGCCCCTCCTGGATGGTCAACCTGACGCTTTGTGATGTGAAGCCACACCATGGCAAGCACTGATTTTGGGCAACCTGAGCTGTAGTGAGTGGCTCCTCATTAACCTAAAGAGTATATATAGAGGCCAGGACCCTTTAAGTGGAATCTGTTGCCTCCAGATAGGGAAACTTAATAAGATGATATTGTAGACTAGTACAGATAAGGAATAAGTCTCCAAACTGTGGGAAACTGTTTATTGCCTTCACTATCTGATAAGCATAGACAGAGTACTCCCTGAAACCTCCCGAAGGCTGGGTTCCTTTGAAGCCCTAGCAAAGCCTGGAGGTAGTCCTCACCTCTTCTCTTTGTCCAGACAGTGGTAGCTGAAACTACTCCCCCATTTTTTATTATGTACATCCTTGCTGATGGCCTTGTCTGCTTATTACTAGGTGGTCACCTGCCTAAGGTCTATGCTATGGGTGCATCCAAGATCAATAAAAGCTTGGTGAGGCCAGAGCACGGAGGAAGTCCTTTGGGACTTGCTGCCTGGTCCCCCAATGTTGTAAAATTATCTCGTGTCTTTTTCTCTCAGTTGTTGTGCGGCTCCTCTTTCATATACTGAACCATACTCCACAGGGGACGTGGAAGGAAACACTCAACATCTGGAGCCCGATGGGTAATCTGGAAGTGCAGGTCTCGCTGGAGCGCGAAAAGGAAGTTTTCACCGAAAAGGTGTGGAAAACTCACCAAAAAAACATGAGGGGGATTCTACTGCATGCAATTGCCAGGATCAACTACAGAAGCCTGGGTCTGTAAGTACACTGGGATCGTTTTCTTAACCAGGCTAACAAATGGGGCAGGATTTGGCTTTAAAAAATAGTTTCGTCATTAAAAAGGTATATTTGGATTTTTAAAACTAAGAAACTGTATTATAGACTTTTGATTTGCATGTTTAAAGTGTTAAAATTTTAGAAGGTAATCTTTTATAGTTTTTGCATGTTATAATAGAACTTAACCTTTGTTTTTCTCCAAAAAGGTACTCTTTTAGATCCGGTTGAAAAAAGAGTGCCATGGTCATCTTAATGTGTTTTCTTATCCAAATTAAAATCTTAATTTGTATTTGGAATCCATCTGTAATAAGAAATGAAACCCCGCTGCTGAATCTAGCTCTGGTTTGGAGAGATTCAAAGGTGGCAGGAGAGCGCAGATCTATAAGATCTCCCGCAATGAGATTACTAAATGTTCTGTTTAAAAACTACCTGAGGACATGTTGGGAAGTTCAAAGTCTAGCCAATATCACCTTCAGTGCTAGCTATTACTTTGGAAAGCGAAAAAGGAAAAAAAAAACTTTAAAATCTGTTTTTTTATTAAGCATGACTTTGGGAACAAATACGCCATCTGGGTCATTTGCTGAAACTTCCCCCAAAGCAGGATGTGGTGGAAAGGAAAAGGGAGTACATGGCGATCCAATATGGACGCCTCCTCTAATTTAAAGTCTCCTTCTCATAATTGAAAAGTTTTACAAAAATTTAAAATGAGTCTGGGATTTCTGTTCACGTGTAAAGACAAAACTTGGCTTGGAACTAATCCGCTCCCGTTCCTGTTAGGTTAGGTGGCTCAGGAGACTGCGCAAGAAATAGAGTCCAGTGAATCAGAAAAGAAAGGAAAGGAAAAGGTTTATTCTATGTCCCCGGGAGACCCAGGTACCCGCAGGACAGGACATGTGGATTCACGCCAACACGGAGGGGAGCGCTTTTTTATACTGCAGTTGGGTGAAGCGCAGGGACATGAGCTGAGGTATTCAGTTGAGGAAGTTTCAGCTGCAGGGGGTCATTGAGAAGCCAGTATCTGTATCTGGCACATTGACCTGTGAGAAATTCCAGGGGAAGTCCATTGTCTCCTTACATGTCTGCATGTATCCGATCCTAGGTTCTCTCTGACCTAAAGGTTCTGATTTTGGACATTTAGATAGAGTTTTGAGCTAGACTTTCTTTACAAATGTGCAGAAAATAACCCAAGACTGATTATTTTCTATAGAAAATGGCCAATTGACCCAGGGTAGAAATTCTAGTAACAAGATTGGTATTTTTCCATAATAATGTTAATGAAGCCTATTCCAAAGCTATCTTTAACACCTCTACAAGGAAAATCAGTAAAATTGTCTCTGTTACAAAAATTTGCTAAATTAATTGCCTTAAAGTAATTGAATTTGAATCTCAAAAATTATTAAAATCTCTAATTATAAAAATGTGAGTAGCCCGGTAAAAAACTGGCCCTTTGTTTATTGAAAAGGCTGGCCAAAACATTTCTAATGAGAAAAGGGGCTAGTTGCTTCCTGCCTGTAGCAAATTCTTAAAGAATGTGATCAATTTACATCTGATTGGTCCAGGGAAGGCCAAACCTGTTCTTCCAGGGAAAACAGCCCCCCCCCTTCCTCTCCCAGGCCAATTTTGAACCTTCCCACCTTCAAGCAAGGGTCAGGAAACAATGTAGCTACAACCTTGTTTCTTGACCTTCCCTAGAGGAAAAAATTATGGTCCTTTTAAAATCAAAGGCAGGGCCAGGCCTGCCTTGCCAGCCTCAAATGTGGTTTTCCAAAGCTCCTGGGAAATTTAAGACCTTGGAGTTTATACCTAGGTTTCTTGAAGTGACATAATACTGAATTAAATGAGATCTGAGTATTCCTTGTACAAAATCTAGAGGACAGTATTAAATCTGTTGTTTGATTATGTCTTGCATTTTTAAAGTTTAGTCTTAATGTTACTGATTGAGAAATCCTGAATATTTGCCTTGCCAGCTAAGAGTTTAAGATTCGGATTGAATTGGGAAAAATTGTATAATTATAATAGCTAAATGCTTAAAAATATTTTATTTTTTAGAAAATAATTTTTGTTTTCTCTGAAAAAATTAGAATTCAAAATATGTTGCTTATTGATCTGATTAAAAAAGAGGATTAATTTTTAAGATCTCAACTGAAATTTTTAATACAAAAACCAGTTTAAATTTGATTAATATTCTTTAAGATAATTATAAAGGGTATAAACAGCTAATGAGATTTCTGTTTGTCTACAATATAATGTTGGTCATCTATCTTTCAGGGGTTTTGGTTTGCTCTGTCAAAGAACAGTGTAGACAGCCGCCCATTTGAGCTGTGTGACTTGGCAGCCGCCATGTTGGCCGCATGGCTCACTGTGCCCCTGGGGGCCGCCATCTTGAAACAACTAAGGCCCCGCCCTCTGATTTAGCCAATCAGAAAAGGAATGTCTGCTCACTGAGGCAGGATGGGATTTCAGGGGTGGAGTTTTAAGGTGCAGGTTTACTGTGGAAATGTGGATGGAGCAGAAAGTGTGCTTGCCTCTCAGAATTATTTAATACTATTTTTAAGAAGATATTTTTAATGCTTAATAAATTAGCAATCATGGTCTTAATATAATTTCAGTGGTATGATGGACCAATGTTTTAAGCAGTTGGCTTCATGAGGGCCGACAATAGAGCTCATATTTCTTAAAAGGCTTGTAGATACATTTTTAAAAGATATCTTAAATTCTCAGTAGAACCACAGTTATGCGTATATCATAAACAAATTAATAGAAATTGATTCCATGGTCAAGACTAGATCCTATTATGTTGAGAACTGTTCAAAAAGTGTTGAACATGTTTTAATTAGATATATATTTGGAAGTTTTTCCTGAGTGCAATATTCCAAATATAAAATGCTTGCTTTCATAAAGAATTTCTGCCAAATAAAAGAAAGAATTGATTTATTAGTAGCAAAGTCTTTATTTAACCTAGCAATGTCTTTTATTTAAAAGCTCCTCACTGCTGCATTTTAAATTAGGTTGGAAGTGAAGCAGGGTTTGCATGTCGTGTATCAAAATAAAACTTTACTAAATTTACTAATTTTGTAATCAATTGAATCCTAGTAACGTAAAAAACAAAACTTTAAAATCTGTATTTCTATTAAGCATGACTTTGGGAAGAAATACTCCATCTGAGTCATTTGCTGAAACTTCCGCCAAAGCAGGATGTGGTGGAAAGGAAAAGGGAGCACATGGCGATCCAATATGGATGCCTCCTATAATTTAAAGTCTCCTTCTCATAATTGAAAAGTTTTACAAAAATTTAAAATGCTTCTGGGATTTCTGTTCACGTGTAAAGACAAAACTTGGCTTGGAACTAATCCGCTCTCCTTCCTGTTAGGTTAGGTTGTTCAGGAGACTGCCCAAGAAATTGAGTCCAGTGAATCAGAAAAGAAAGGAAAGGAAAAGGTTTATTCTGCATCCCCTGGAGACCCAGCTACCACCAGGACAGGGCATGTGGATTCACACCAACAGTGAGTGGGGCGCTCTTTTTATACTGCAGTTGGGTGAGTGGCGGGGACATGAGCTGAGGTATTCAGTTGAGGATGTTTCAGCTGCAGGGGGTCATGGAGAAGCAGGTATCTGTGTCTGGCACATTGACCTGTGAGAAATTGCAGGGGAAGTCCATTGTCTCATTACATATCTGCATGTATCCGATCCTGGGCTCTCTCCAACCTAACATCCCGGCCTTTTGGTGATGGGGGGGGGGGGGCGAATATTTATAGCTACTTCCAGCTTACAACAGGCAATGAAGGGGGACGGATTTAAAGGCCAGGGTTAGGCAGAGGCAGATCAGAGGGCAGCCGAGCATAGGGATGGAGCAGGAGCTGATTCACAGTCACCCGTGACATGTCCATGATCCGGGAGTGGATGAACTTGAGGAGGCAGGGGGCTAGGAGAAAAAAAGACACAAATGAGAATCAGGGGCCCTATCATGGGTAGGACCCAGGTAGTTAAGAAGCTTTGGAACTAGCAGGAAGGAGAGTTGTCCTGGAAGTGTCCTGCATGTAGTTCTTCACTCAGCTTAGTCAGGGTCTGTACATTTACGTTTTGCTCCACTACTCTGGACTCATTGATGCAGTAACAGCATTCTTCCTGAAGGAATATGCAGGTTCCTCCTTTTTCTGCAGTCAGAAGGTCTGAGGCGATCTGGTTCCGTAGGGCTACTTGGGCTACTGATGTCACTTGCTGCTGTAGGGAGGCTAAAAGAGGCGGTAGTAGACTCCAGGGCTAACTGGAGCTTGTCATTAAATTAGTGAGCAGTGACCAGACTATTTACAATGGGCCCCCAGTGAGGCCTACTGAGGCAGCAATACTCACATCTAAAATGACAGGGAGGAAGGCAGCCCGGCGGGACCAGGGATGGGATGGAGGGAGCAACCAGTGAGCTCCGACTCTCCATACAAGGTTAGTTGGGGAATTACTGTGACCACGAAGCAAGGCCCGGGGTCAGAGGAGTTCATGCAGTTCCTTAAGGTGCCGTTGCACCAAAAGAAGGTACCTGGGCTTGCCTTGGTGAGACTTGCTGCAGTGTGGTATGACAGTCTCTCTCTCGTGTCAACCCCATAGGTGTTGACATCTTGATTACATCTGTCTGGATCCCGATGATTGTAAGCAAAACAGACATATGGTCAGCCTGTATTGGACACTGACTGGATGTTGACAGCCATCTGGATCTTTGTCTGACATCCGAACAGAGGGCAGTCCTGAGATCCTACCTGCCAGGTGACATGTTTGCCGTCTGGTAGTAGGTGTCACTGACCTTGAACCTCCACACATAAGCGGGTGGAGGTGGGTGTAGGTTGCTCAGGGCTGGGAGGAGATGGAAGGAGGAGGGGAGGGCAGTTAAGGCAGACCTTAGTGGGGCCCAATACCTCACATTTATAGAAGTCATGCTGCTCCGGGGTCCTCTTGAGTCTGGAGAGGCGGTGCCAGGTCAGGTGGTCAAGCTGGGGTTGCCAAGCAGCTTGGCCGCAGTGGGGGCTGTGAGGATTACAGTGTGAAGTCCTGTCCACCTAGGCTCCAAGGCTTGTGGTTGTAGGTTCTTAAGGAGGACAAAGTCACCAGGGTGAAGGGCTGGTCTTGGGAGTCTTGGTCGGTCGGCTCTGGCTTCGGCACAAACCTGAGCAATTGCCTGGTTAAAGACAGATATGGGTGATACGTACCCAGGGGAGGGGGATCGGCAAGAAGACAGTGGTTGAGCAAGAAGAGTCAAAAGGGCTCAAGAAAATGGGGCTTCTTGGTGTAGTCGGGGATTGGTCAGGGCCATGGGCAGGAAGTCCGGCCAGGAGCTGTGAATTTCTAGAAAGAGTTTAGTTAGAGGGTTGAATAGATTGGAATTGAGTGGCGATGAGGAGGGTTCGAGCCAGTGACAGAAATCCAGCAGGATGTAGAGGAGGATGGATTGATGTTCGAGAATAGATGGAAAGTTGTGTTTATTAGAGTAGGCATAGGAGTAGGTCCAGGGTTCATAAATAGAGTGTGACACTAGAGGATTTCCAATCCCAGACAGTAGAATTGATGAATCCCTCATCATCCCATGTCCGTTTCACCTGAAAATATGACAAACCTGAGCAAAATTGTAGGGTCCCTTGCCAGGTAAGAGCCTGTGAGGAATGATGGGTCATCCGGTCCTGGATGGTGTCCCCGAAGAAGATGGTGGGAGGCACTCGGTGAGCCTGAGAGAGGTAGATATTGCAGTGAAAGCGGGAGAAAATGTTCGAATGTGCTGATATCCAAGGGAAAATGGAAGGAGCAGTGGAAACCAGGGACCTGGATATGAGGCTGGAGAAAAGGCGGGGATGGAGGGAGCAGGTTGCGCAGCGTGTTCCCAGGCCTCTAGCCGCTTGGATTTTAAAGTTGCTGCATTTTTCCTTTGGGAAGTGTGGAAGGGGATGGGGCGAGGTCTGTGGGAAACTGTTTATTGCCTTCACTATCTGATAAGCATAGACAGAGCACTCCTGGAAACCCCCGAAGGCTGGGTGCCTTTGAAACCCTAGCAAAGTTCTGAGCTAGGCGCCACCTCTGTTTGTCCAGACAGTGGTAGCTGAAACTACTCCCCCATTTATTATTATGTAAATCCTTGCTGATGGGCTAGTCTACCTGTTAATGGGGGGTCGCCTGCCTAAGGGCTACTCCAGATCAATAAAAGATTGGAGCAGCCTGAGCATGGGTGGAAGTCCCTCTCCTTGAGTTGGACTTGCCCGCCTGGACCTCCGATATTGCAAAATTATCTCATGTCTTTTCCCTCATTTTTTGTGCGGCTCCTCTTTCAGGTACCGAACCCTATTCCACGCGGGTCGTGGAAGGAAAAACACTCAACATCTGGCGCCCAACGGGTAGACTGGAAGTGCAGGTCTCGCTGGAGCTAGAAAAGGAAGTTTACACCGAAAAGGTGTGGAAAACTCACCGAAAAAATGTGAGGGGAAGTCTACCGCACTCAATGCCCAGATCCACTACAGAAGCCTGGGTCTGAAAGTAACTGGGAACGTTTTCTTAACCAGGCTAACAAACGGGGAAGGATTTGGCTTTAAGAAAGTCGATTTGGCTTTAAAAAAGGTATATTTGGCTTTTAAAAACTAAAAAACTATATTATGTGCTTTTGATTTGCATGTTTAAAGTGTTAAAATTTTAGAAGGTAATCTTTTTTTTATTATTATTATTAGTTAAGGTATTACAAATGTGTCCTCATCCCCCCCTTTAACCCCCAACCTCCCCCCCACACACAAACTCATGCTCCCATCCCCCCATTGTCCATGTCCATTGGTTTGACTTATATACATGTATACAAGTCCTTCTGTTGATCTCTTCCCCTTACCCCCGCCCTCCTCTACTTTCCTTCTGGGGATTGATAGCCTGATCGCTGTATCTCAGTCTTTGGGTCTGTCCTTTTTCATCAGTCTATGTTGTTCTCTATAATCCACAAATGAGTGAGATAATGTGGTATTTATCTTTCTCTGACTGGCTTATTTCACTTAGCATAATGCTCTCCAGTTCCATCCATGCTGTTGCAAAAGGCAAGAGTTCCTTTTTTTTTTTTTACCGCAGCATAGTATTCCATTGTGTATATGTACCACAGTTTTCTAATCCACTCATCTGCTGATGGGCACTTAGGCTGTTTCCAAATCTTAGCTATGGTGAATTGTGCTGCTATGAACATAGGGGTGCATATAGAAGGTAATTTTTTATGGGTTTTGCATGTTATTATAGAACATAACCTTTGCTTTTCTTGAAAAAGGTACATTAGATCTTAAAAGGTCTCCAAAAAAGTTAATTAGAACTTGAAAAAAAGGTTAGCAGCAAGAAAAAACTCATCTCAAAAAACTTTTTCCATGGGGAACATAATGGCGCATTTGCCAAAGCCTTTTCCAGAGGCCGAGGAGGAGTCTCCTCAACTGGTTCCCTCTGCTCCTCCTAGTGAGGAGTGGGAAGACACGTTAGAGGAATGGCCTTCATGGTCCTCTCCACCTCCGCATGCACGTCCTAATTCTGATATGCTTAATTCGCTGTCATTTGAATCACCTGTGCAAAAATCCATCAGAGAAGGATTGAGGGAAATACCGGAGGAAGAAAGGCTTGCTTTCTCTATCATAGAGGTACCTGATCCACAGTTACCAAATCAGGTAATCAGACAGCATGTAAAATTTGACTTTAAAATGATAAAAGCCTCACGTGAAAGTGTAGTCCAAAATGGTCCAACAGCTCCTTTTACAGGAGAAATTATGCATAGTATTTCTGAAGCTTTCCTAATCCCTCATGATTGGTATTCTCTAGCACGTGCAACTCTGGATGGAGGACATTATTTACTATGGAAAGGAGAATTCTTGGAGAGATGCCAGGAGCAAGCCCAAATAAACCGCGGGCTGAATGCTCAAATAACTTATGAAATGCTAGCAGGACTGGGACAATACAACGATGTGCGAACCCAGTTAGATTATGTGCAACTGGCATATGAGCAAATTAGAGCTTGTGGAAGGAAAGCGTGGTGGACTTTACCAGCAAAAGGGGACTCTGAGGGAGCTTTTAGTAAATGTTTACAGGGGCCTTTAGAATCATTTTCTGATTTTGTGGCTCGTCTCACTCAAGCAGTGAGACGACAGATTCACCATGAGGCAGCAGGAGACATTTTAATTCAACAATTAGCTTTTGAAAATGCCAATGATGATTGTAAGAAATGCCTGATGCCTCTGAGAAAAGGTAGTACAATTACAGAAATGATTTGAGCATGTCAGAATGTGGGGTCAGGCACTTTTCAAGTGAATTTACTCACTGCCGCCACTACTGTAAATAAAAGGTGTCATAACTGTGGAAACATAGGACATTTTAAAAAAGAATGTAGACAACCAAGAAGGACACAAGGAGGCGCTCCAAGGAAAGGCGCTAACATTTCGCCTGGTGAGCCTATCAAAACAGATCCAACCTCTCTGTGTCCTAGATGCCAGAAGGGCTACCATTGGGCCAACCATTGTAAATCGAGATTCCACAAAAATGGGCAGCCGTTAAATCAAGACACAGGGTATGGCCAACCGCAGGGAAACGGCCAATGGGGCAACCCCCAGCCCTGTCAATAAAAGGGGAGATCTGCCCTGCAAAGCCCACAGTGGAATCTCTGATTTGGGCCACTCCAGGAAGTGCAAGCCTAGATCTTAACAGTACTATTGCGGTCACTTTGACCCCTGATATGGCTCGGCAGGCTGTTCCTACAGGAATCTGGGGACCTGTGCCATCAGGAACTTTAGGATTAATTTTAGGGAGAAGTGGAAACACTCTAGAAGGATTAGCTGTTTTGCCTGGAGTCATAGATTCAAATTATGAGGGAGAGATTAAAGTTATATTGGAATGCAATCATATTATGCAAATTACTCCAGGACAAAGAATTGCTCAAATACTACTTCTACCTTATGCTCAACAAGGCAAGGCTATAAATAGGAAAAGAGGAATGCAAGGACTTGAAAGCTCAGACATCTATTGGATACAGGAAATTAGCAAAACTCATCCTATGATTAATTTGAGAATAGAAGGAAAAATGTTTAAAGGCCTAGTAGACACTGGGGCAGATGTCAACGTTATCAGCAAAGAATTCTGGCCTCCTAGTTGGTCCATGGTAGAAGCTATGGACTCAATTAGAGGGGTGGGAGTTCCTGATAACACACAACGTAGTGCTGCAGTCTTAAAATGGCAAGATCAGGAAGGACAGACAGGATGGTTTCAGCCCTACATTGTCTCTGGAATTACAGTCAATTTATGGGGCCGGGATGTCTTAGAAGGTTTACAAGCTTGTATTATTACTGGCAAAGGTCAGCAGCTTGTAACTCAGATGGGACATCAGAGTGATCAAGGTGTAAAAAACCCAGGAAGGCAGGGATATCAACCTTTTTAGGAGTGGTCACTGCTCAGTCTCCTCGCCCCCATGCTGATCCTATACAATGGAAAGATGATAAACCTATATGGGTGGATCAGTGGCCATTAACCAAGGAGAAATAAGGTCATATTCATGGATTAATACAGGAACAAATAGAAGCTGGTCATATAGAGCCTTCCAGTAGCCCTTGGAATACGCCTATATTTATTATACCTAAGAAGGTGGCAGGGAAATGGCGACTGATACATGATCTCAGAGCAATTAATGCTACTATGCATACCATGGGAGCTTTGCAACCTGGACTCCCAGCGCCTTCACCAATCCATTTAAATTGGTCTCTCATAGTAGTAGATCTTAAGGATTGTTTTTTCACCATTCCCTTGGCACCTCAAGATAAAGAAAGATTTGCCTTTTCAGTGCCATCTATTAATAGTATAGAACCCATGAGAAGATATCAGTGGAAAGTTTTGCCTCAAGGAATGGCCAATAGCCCTACCTTGTGCCAAAAATATGTGGCTCAAGCTGTTCAACCTTTAAGGGACAGATATTCCCGATGTTACATTATCCATTACATGGATGACTTGCTCTTAGCAAGTCCACGGGAAGAGCAGACTTTGAAAATATTTTTCCAATTAGAGAAGGAGCTCCCTAAATGGGGCATAAAAATTGCTCCAGAAATGGTACAAAAACAAACACCTTTTAAATATCTGGGAACCATTATTGAAAACCAATGCATTAGGCCACAAAAGGTGGAACTAAGAAAAGATTGTCTTAAAACTTTAAATGATTTTCAGAAATTATTAGGGGACATTAACTGGCTAAGACCCTACCTAAAAATTTCTATGGGAGAAATGACAAATTTATTTGATATACGTAGGGGTGACTCTGACCTTTCCTCACCCA
Organism: Myotis nattereri; assembly: GCF_964212035.1. Lineage (NCBI taxonomy): Eukaryota > Metazoa > Chordata > Mammalia > Chiroptera > Vespertilionidae > Myotis > Myotis nattereri. Next base: position 62,116,164 of record NC_138078.1, on the reverse strand, counting down.
GAACACTAACAGATGATGCCAGAAAGGAGTTGCTAAGAATTGAACAGGTGATATCCTCAGCTCAAGTAGCACGGGTACAGCCTGAATTGCCTTTATTGGGACAGATTAACCATACTGCAAATAGTCCCACTGGAGTCATCTTCCAAAATAAAGACTCTCCCGCTATTATTGAATGGGTCCAACTAGGCCATCAGTCCTCTAAAACTGCTATTACTTATATAGAACTGATGGCTCAATTAATATATCAGCTTAGGAAGCGTTGCAGGCAGCTTAGAGGAGAAGAACCTAAATGCATCTAACTTCCCCTCACTGGAAAGCAATTAGAAATGTTGTTTCAAACTGACGTAAATTGGCAAATTGGGTTAAGTGGATATTCAGGGGAACTTAGTTGTCACCTATTAAAAGGTAAACTTTTACAATTTTTAAATAAGACCTCCATCATTATACCAAAAAATACTAGGCAGGAACCAATTCCTGGAGCTTTAACTGTTTTTACTGATGGGTCATCAAATGGGAAAGCTGCCTATCATACTATAAATTCTGACTGAGTCATACTGACCAGTCATACTTCTGTGCAAAGAATTGAATTAGAAGCTATTAAGGCTGCATTGCAAGATTTCCAACAGCCTGTTAACATAATTTCTGATTCCTCTTATGCTTCGGGCCTAGTAAGTAGAATTGAAACTGCCCGGTTGAAACGGCTGAGTGACCAAAGTTTATTCTTACTATTTAAGCAGGTTCAGCAGATTGTGCAGCAGAGAAAATACCCTTTTTATATCACTCACATCAGGGCTCACAGTGTATTACCTGGCCCATTAACTAAAGGAAATGCACATGCTGACCAATTGGTTGCTTTATTAAAAGAGGCTTCAGAGTCTCATCAGCTTTTACATCAGCCTGATAAAATGTTGTCCAAACAATTCTCAATCTCTCGACAGATAGCAAAACAGATTATCAAGGAATGTCCCACTTGCATGTTACATCTACCTCAAGGGCCTAACACAGGAGTCAACCCTAGAGGTTTGCTAAGGGACCATATCTGGCAAATGGATGTAACACATTATACTCCTTTTGGACGTCTTGGAGAGTTACATGTCTCTGTAGATACTTTTTCAAAGGTCCTATGCGCCACTGTATCTACAGGAGAGACAGCAAAACAGGTTATTAATCATTGCCTAGCTGCTTTTGCTGTCATGGGAATTCCAAAGATTATTAAAACTGATAATGGGCCTGCTTATACAAGCTGTCAATTCCAGGAATTTTGTAAAAAGTGGAAAATTCAGCACATTACGGGAATACCATATAATTCCCAAGGACAGGCCATTATTGAAGGTCAACACCAAAGACTGAAATCTCAATTAGGAAAACAAAAAGGGGGGATGATGGAGAAATCACCTGTGGGTAGGCTGCATCAAGCCTTGATCACTTTAAATTTTTTCACTTGTGATGCTGATGGAAAGACACCTATGGAGCTACATTGGTGTCAGAATAAATCAAAAGAAAATGGTCTAGTTAAATGGAAGGATCCCGAATCTGGTTTATGGAAGGGACCTGTCCCATTATTAACCTTTGGCAGAGGGTACGCTGGTGTATTCCCAGAGAATTTTTCCAAACCCGTATGGATTCCTGCTAGAAATATTAAACTGAATCAGGAATCTAGCCAGACTGAAGATGGTGCACCTGGAGCCATAACATGTAGCTGTAAACAATCAACTACCTCAGCCACAGAGAGCAGCGACTCCAAGCAGTCCACTGAAGATGAGGAACAGGAGGAAGACAAACCAGACAACCAACAGCCCAGAGACCACCTGGGGCACGGTAAAGTGAAATATGGTAACAATTAATTCAGGTAAAAACTGTAATTCAGATAACATGCCTAAGTTTTACATAGGTTACCAAAGGACTCTAGATAATGTGTTTACCCATCACTGTAATTTAGATAGCATACTGTCTCTGCTTCTGTAAATTTCTCTTTTTTTTTTGAAAACTAGGTCCCTCATTCCAAACCTTGAGTTTAAAATTAAGTTGTCATGACCTAGAGCAAAGAATATTATTACATGGTATTATTCTACAGTTTTATTAATAATTTTTGATACTTTATAACAGTATATTGTGCATTTATCCCAAACAAATTTACAAATGAATTTGAATGATTTACATGAAGGGATTTATTCCTTTGCACTGTGTGGAGGGCCTCCTGGGGAAGGCACTTAAGCATTCTGTATTGACCTACCTTGACTTTTTTTGCCAAGAGGAATCCAATTGCCTACAGCTGTTACCTGAGCTCTCTGTTCAAGCTGGGATCATGAAAAGCTGGTACCATGGATCTGTCTCTGGCCCAATGGCATAAGCTGGGCCCTCTCTGGAGAAGAAACCAGGGTTCCCTATGATCAATGCCGGGACCCCGCCAATAGGCGAGGGGATCCAAAGGCAGTTGCTGGGCATGGAGGCCAGAGGCACATAGGCTATCAAGGACACAGAACTGAACCTCACATCACCCTACTTGGACCAGAGATAGCTGGTAGTCAACGACGTGTAAGATCCCACAGGGTGCGACGACCTAAGACAGGCACAGCTGGGAGCCAGTAGGAGAAAACTTGAGGTGCAACAAAGGTGGGGCACAGATCCTCACCCCCCCCAATGGTGCACAGGCTTGAAAGGTGCACGGGCTTGAACACTCAGCCCTTCTGAGGAAGGTCTCCTGTTCCCATGGCTGCTTCTTGCTTCCCATGCCCAGTCCAGATCAGGAACCAAATAACAGAAGAGATTTGGTCCAGCTGAAATCAGTACCCAGAAAAACGGAGGCTAGGCTAACAGACCCTATGTCTAAATCTAGCCTAACAACAGGAATGCTCAGAGCCTTCACAAGGATGTAAAGTGAACCTTTCAATTAATATTTACAGTGTAAATTAAGATTATTGTTAAAATATTAAATTTGACAGCAAAATAGTTTTCAAATTAATTAAATTTGGCTAATTTGAAATAAGTAATTATTCAAAAAGTATTAACAAAAATGTTCATGGTAAACACGCTATGAACCTAAAGCATGTTCAGGTAAATTTTTTTGTATGCAAAAAATTAATATTTAAAGCTATCTAAACTGCATTATAAAATTCCAAGAAGCCTCCTAATTAAAAAAAAGGGGGGGATAGTGGAAAAATATAGTGGAAGAATACCATGTAAGGAAATAGATCCTGTAACTAAATTACATTTAGAAAAAAAAATTTTTTCGTTTATAATACTAATAGTGAGACACACAGAAAAACCACACATTAGGCCATGGTAAGCGAGGGAAAGATCATGTTAAAGAAAAGACCCCAAGTAAGGTTTTTTTTCCTTTAACCTTTGGTCGAGAGTATGTTTGTATATTTTCAGAGAACAGCTCCAAGACCATGTGGATTCCTACAACAAGGGATACCGGAGAGAAAATGACCAGATTGCTCGAGCCACAAAGACAGGAGAGACAGTTCAGAGATGGAGATGGTGGAAGACGCCTTGCCATGCTAGCAGTCAGCAGCTGTGCGTCGCTGCAGGGTGCCCAGGAACAGACCAGAAAGGACCGGACCTGCATTTTCCACCATCCAGAACCAACATTTCATTGCTGGCGTGTACACATGAACTTTTGGACATTGAAACATGGACTCAGAATTTTTGGACATTGAAATTGGGACTTGATTAATTTTTAAAGAAAAAATAAGGGGGAGATGTGCGAAACTGTTTATTGCCTTCAATATCTGATAAGCATAGACAGAGCACTCCCCGAAACCCCTGAAGGCTGGGTGCCTTTGAAGCCCTAGCAAAGGTCTGAGCTAGGCGCCACCTCTGTTTGTCCAGACAGTGGTAGATGAAACTACTCCCCCATTTATTATTATGTAAATCCTTGCTGATGGGCTAGTATACCTTTTAATGGGGGGTCGCCTGCCTAAGGGCTACTCCAGATCAATAAAAGATTGGAGCAGCCTGAGCATGGGTGGAAGTCCCTCTCCTTGAGTTGGACTTGCCCGCCTGGACCTCCGATATTGCAAAATTATCTCATGTCTTTTCTATCATTTGTTGTGCGGCTCCTCTTTCAGGTACCAAACCCTGCTCCAAGCGGGTCGTGGAAAGAAACACTCAACAGAGGTCAGAGAAGTTTTCAGTTCAGAGGAGGGGACAGTTGTGGCGGAGAGAAGAAGAAAAGGTGTTCACAGCGAAGACTGAGGTAGGCAAAGACTGAGCTAGGCAAAGGCTGAGCTAGGCTACTGTGGTCTAGGGCAACAGGGCCCCATTACGGGATACATGGCAGTGGAGGATCGGTGTCCCTGTAAAGGGAGGGGGCCAGGAGTTGAAGGAGCAGGGAAGCTGAAGGGCTCAGAGTGATCTGCAGAGTGGCCACTAGAATGGTGAGGATGTCTCGTCCTAACAGGAGCATGGGGAATGCTATCATCAAGGAGGCAGGAAAGGGGTCCAGTGGCCAGAAGGCAGGTGGATTTGCCATCAATATACATGTCCGAGATCTTGGAAGGATAAAGGGGCCCTAAAGAGGATGGCAGGACAGAGAAGGCAGCCCCCATGTCAACCAGAAAGGTGACCTACTACCTTCATTGTGACCCGAGGCTCAGCGAGGGTGATTGGAGTCATCGAGGCTGGGCTTCTTCAATCTTCAGCCAGTTCCAACATGGCCAGCACGTGGGTCCTGGCCTGGAAGGGTGTCCCCTCTACCTGAGGCGTAGAAGGCCCACCAATTATTCCAGGGCAGTCACTTTTCCAGTGATCATTTTGACTGCATGCGGAGCTGGGCTTGGTCGGAGCTTGGGGCCAGGGGCACTGCATTGCCCAGTGGCCTTCATTTCCACATTTGAAGCATTCTCCAGTGGCGTTCCTTTCACTGCAACCCCACCGTTCACAGCCCCCTTAGGGCCATGGCAGATGCCGTCAACCTCAGGGCCACAACTAATGCATGACTGCAGGTCTACTTCCTGTTGAAGGCAGGCCTCCCATTCTGACTGTGCCTGCTCCTCCAGGGCATTAAGAACCTTCAAGGCCATTTTCACTGGACTTCGGACCTGGGTTTGAGGACTAATAAAGACCTTAAAGGTCGGGTTAGAGAGTGGGGGGCATAGATTCAGACTATGCCCTCAGTTCCTGGACTGGACTATGACAGGGGTAAAATGGTCACAGAAATGGAAGAGGCTGTTTTGGAGCTGACTTCTTAGGATTTGGGCTCTAGGGGAGAAGGAAGCTTCCCGTTAAGAGGGTCTGAAGAGAGCACAGCTGCAACCTCTCGCAAAGGGAACGGGCCGGCCACATTCCTAGAAGGGTCCGGAGTGGCAATCTCTGACGTGGCCACATTTTATGGATAGAGATGCCCGCGGGCAGGCGGCCACATGGGACCAGCACTGGGGCGGGGCGGGACTCACTGCTGATGCTGCCAAACTGGGAAAAGTTGCCAAGCTGAAGAGATGAGGTCCTTATGGGTCCAGAGCCACTAGGAGGGAGAGGCGGGCACCCAATCCGTGGAGGGACGGCCAAAGAAAGTGCTCATGCCACCAAGGTATCAAGGCACCAAATGTTAGGTTAGGGCTCAGGAGACGGCGCAAGAAATAGAGTCCAGTGAATCAGAAAAGAAAGGAACGGAAAAGGTTTATTCGGCGTCCCCGGGAGACCCATGTACCCCCAGGACAGGGCACGTGGATACATGCCAACAGGGAGGGGGCCCTTTTTTTATACTGCAGTTGGGTGAGGGGCGGAGACATGAGCTGAGGTATTCAGTTGAGGAAGTTTCAGCTGCAGGGTGTCGTTGAGAAGCCAGTATCTGTATCTGGCACGTTGACCTGTTAGAAATTCCAGGGGAAGTCCATTGTCTCATTACATGTCTTCATGTATCCGATCCTGGGCTCTCTCCGACCTAAGAGTTCTGATTTTGGACATTTAGATAGTTTTGAGCTGGAATTTCTTTACAAATGTGCAGAATAAAACCCAAGACTGGTTATTTCCTAAAGAAAATGGCGAATTTGACACACAGTACAAATTCTAGCAACAAGATTGGTATTTTTCCATAATAATGTTAATGAAGCCTATTCCAAAACTAACTTTAAGACCTTTACAAGGAAAATCAGTAAAATTGTCTCTGTTACAAAAATTTGCTGAATTAATTGCCTTGAAATAATTGAATTTGAATCTCAAAATTATTAAAATATTTTATTATAAAATTCTAAGTAACCCAGTAAAAAACCAGCCCTTTGTTTATTGAAAAGGCTGGCCAAAACATTTCTAATGAGAAAAGGGGCTAGTTGCTTCCCACCTGTAGCAAATTCTTAAAGAATGTGGTCAATTTACATCTGATTGGTCCAGGGTAGGCCAAACCTGTTCTTCCAGGGAAAACAGCCCCCCCCTCTTCCCCCCCAGTCCAATTTTGAACCTTCCCACCTTCAAACCAGGGTCAGGAAACAATGTAGCTACAACCTTGTTTCTTGACCTTCCCTAGAGGAAAAAATTATGGTCCTTTTAAAATCAAAGGCTGGGCCAGGCCTGCCTTGTCAGCCTCAAATGTGGTTTTCCAAAGCTGCTGGGAAATTTAAGACCTTGGAGTTTATACCTAGGTTCCTTGAAGTGACATAATACTGAATTAAATGAGATCTGAGTATTCCTTGTACAAAATCTAGAGGACAGTATTAAGTCTGTTGGTTGATTCTGCCTTGCATTTTTAAAGATTATTCTTAATGTTACTGATTGGGAAATCCTGAATATTTGCCTTGCCAGCTAAGAGTTTAATATTCGGATTGAATTGGGAAAAATTGTATAATTATAATAGCTAAATGCTTAAAACATATTTTATTTTTGAGAAAATAATTTTTGTTTTCTCTGAAAAAATTAGAATTCAAAATATGTTGCTTATTGATCTGATTAAAAAAGAGGATTAATTTTTAAGATCTCAACTGAAATTTTTAATACAAAAACCAGTTTAAATTGGATTAATATTCTTTAAGATAATTATAAAGGGTATAAACAGCTAATGAGATTTCTGTTTGTCTACAATATAATGTTGGTCATCTATCTTTCAGGGGTTTTGGTTTGCTTTATCAAAGAACAGTTTAGACAGCCGCCCATTTGAGCAGTGTGACTTGGCAGCTGCCATGTTGGCCTCATGGCTCACTGTGCCCCTGGGGGCCGCCATCTTGAAACAACAAAGGCCCCGCCCTCTGATTTAGCCAATCACAAAAGGAATGTCTGCTCACTGAGGCAGGATGCGATTACAGGGGTGGAGTTTTAAGGCAAAGGTTTACTGTGGAAATGGGGATGGGGCAGAAAGTGTGCTTGCCTCTCAGATTTACTTAATACTATTTTTAAGAAGATATTTTTAATGCTTAATAAATTAGCAATCATGGTCTTAATATAATTTCAGTGGTATGATAGACCAATGTTTTAAGCAGTTGTCTTCATAAGGGCCGACAATAGAGCTCATATTTCTTAAAAGCTTGTAGATACATTTTTAAAAGATATCTTAAATTCTCAGTAGAACCACAGTTATGCGTATATCATAAACAAATTAAGAGTAATTGATTCCATGGTCAAGACTAGATCCTATTATGTTGAGAACTGTTTAAAAAGTGTTGAACATGTTTTAATTAGATATGTATTTGGGCCGTAACCGGTTTGGCTCGGTGGATAGAGCGTCCGCCTGCGGACTGAAAGGTCTCAGGTTCGATTCCTGTCAAGGGCATGTGCCTTGGTTGCGGGCACATCCCCAGTGCGGGGTGTGCAGGAGGCGGCTGATTGATGTTTCTCTCTCATTGATGTTTCTAACTCTCTATCCCTCTCCCTTCCTCTCTTTGAAAAATCAATAAAATATATTTTAAAAAAAAAAGATATGTATTTGGAAGTTTTTCCTGAGTGCAATATTTCAAAATATAAAATGCTTGCTTTCATAAAGAATTTCTGCCAAATAAAGAAAGAATTGATTTATTAGTAGCAAACTCTTTATTTAACCAAGCAATGCCTATTATTTAAACGCTCCTCACCGCTGCATTTTAAATTACGATGGAAGTGAAGCAGGGTTTGCATGTCGTGCATCAAAATAAACCTTTACTAAATTTACTAATCTTTGTAAGAAATAGAATCCTAGTAAAGGAAAATTCTTCTAAAAAGTTACTGAAGACTTCCCATGATCCCTCTGTATATGCAAAGAAGCCAAAGTCTATACTCTTTAAAAATATGATTGCTAACATTTACAGATTGTTATTAAAATACTAAATCTGATTAGTCACCATAAATGAAAAATCACTTGAAATATATAGCTTTGCTACAGTATTTGTTAAAATCTCAAAAGGCAACCATGTTCCTTACATTTGTTGCTTGTGTGAGAAAGAAACCTGTCTTGAAGAAATAAAAAGAGGTTTCCTTCAGATGTCTAACTGAAATAAAAAATCAATATATTGGGCCTCATAAGCTAAATTAAATAATTTGTGTTTTGCCTCCTTAAACAAGGTTTATGTAAATTTACTTAAAGACTAATACCAGAAATTTAATTAATGTCATTTACTGTCCATAAATTAGGACAAGTAAAGTTACCAGAATAAATGTTATTTCAAAGTGACTTAAATTAGCAAATTGGGCTAAGTGGATATTCAGGGGAACTTAGCTGTCACCTATTAAAATATAAAGTACTACAATTTTTAAATAAGACCTCCATCATTATACCAAAAATACTAGGCAGGAACCAATTCCTGGAGCTTTAACTGTTTTTACTGATGGGTCATCTAATGGGAAAGTTGCCTATCATACTATAAATTCTGACCGAGTCATACTGACCAGTCATACTTCTGTGCAAAGAATTGAGTTAGTAGCTATGAAGGCTGCGTTGCAAGATTTCCAACAGCCTGTTAACATAATTTCTGATTCCTCTTATGCTTCGGGCCTAGTGAATAGAATTGAAACTGCCCGGTTGAAATGGCTTAGTGACCAAAGTTTATTCTTACTATTTAAGTAAGTTCAACAGATTGTGCAGCAGCCAACATACCCTTTTTATATCACCCACATCAGGGCTCACAGCATATTACCTGGCCCATTAACTAAGGCAAATGCACATGCTTATCAATGGGTTGCTTTATTAAAAGAGGCTTCAGAGTCTCATCAGCTTTTAAATATCCCAACTTGAAAAACAAAAAAGGGGGATGATGGAGAAATCACCTTCGGGTAGGCTGCACCTAGCTTTAATTACTCTAAATTTTTTCACTTGTGATGCTGATGGAAAGACACCTATGGAGCTACGTTGGTGTCAGAATAAAACAAAAGAAAATGGTCTAGTTAAATGGAAGGATCCCGAATCTGGTTTTTGGAAGTGACCTGACCCATTATTATGCTTTGGCAGAGGGTACGCTTGTATATTCCCAGAGAATTTTTCCAAACCCTTATGGATTCCTGCTAGAAATATTAAACTGAATCAGGAATCTAGCCAGACTGAAGATGTTGCACCTGGAGCCATAACATGTAGCTGTAAACAGTCAACTACCTCAGCCACAGAGAGCAGTGACTCCAAGCAGTCCACTGAAGATAAGGAACAGGAGGAAGACAAACCAGACAATCAACAGCCCAGAGACCACCTGGGGCACGGTAAAGTGAAGTATGGTAACAATTAATTCAGTTAAAAACTATAGTTTCATACTGGTCTTAGAAGGCACATTTTTCCTTTACCTGGGAAGGACAGCATAGCTAACCCAAAGTCAGAAGGCTCCAGTCAGTGTGTCAACTCAGTGCTCTGGAAACCCAGAACTCTAATTTAGATAGCATGCTGTCTCTGCTTCTGTAAATTGCTTTTCTTTTTTTTTTTTTTGATAACTAGGTTCCTCATTCGAAACCTTGTGACAGCCAGTTTAAAATTAAGTTGTCATGACCTAGAGCAAAGAATATTCTAACATGGTATTATTCTACAAGTTCTATTAATGATTTTTGACGCTTTACAACAGTATATTGTGAATTTATCCCAAACAAATTTAAAAATGAATTTGAATGTTTTACATGAAGGGATTCATTCCTTTCCACTGTGTGGAGGGCCTCCTGGGGAAGGCACTTAAGCATTCTGTATTGACCTATCTTGACTTTTTTTGTCAAAGGGAATCCAATTGCCTACAGCTGTTACCTGAGCTCTCTGTTCAAGCTGGGATCATGAAAAGCTGGTACCATGGATCTGTCGCTTTCCCAATGGCGTAAGCTGGGCCCTCTATGGAGAAGAAACCTGGGTTCCCTATGATCAATGCCGGTTCCCCGCCAGCAGGCGGGGGGATCCAAAGGCATTTGCTGGGCATGGAGGCCAGAGGGACACAGGTTAACAAGGAGAAAGAACTGAACCTCACAGCACCCTACTTGGCGCAGAGATGGTTGATAGTCAAAGATGGGTAAGACCCCAAAGCATGGGGCGACCTAAGACAGGCACAGCCGGGGGCCAGGAGGAGAAAACTTTGGGTGCAACAAAGGAGGGGCACAGACCCCCCCACCCCCCTAATGGTGCACGGGATTGAACACTCGCCCCTTCTGAGGAAGGTCTCCTGTCCCCATGGCTGCTTCTTGTTTCCCAGGCGCAGCCCAGATCAGGAACCAAATAACAAGCGATTTGGTCCAGCTGAAAGCAGAATCCAGATAAACGGAGGCTTGGCTAACAGACCCAATGTCTAAATCCAGCCTAACAACAGGAATGCTCAGAGCCTTCACAAAGATATAAAGTGATCCTCTTCATTAATATTTACAGTGTAAATTAAGATTATTGTTAAAATATTAAATGTGACAGCAAAATAGTTTTCAAATTAATTAAATTCAAGTTTACAAATTAATTACATATGGCTAATTTGAAATAAGTAATTATTCAAAAAGTATTAACAAAAATTTTCATTTGATGGTAAACATGCTATGAAACTAAAGCATGTTCAGGTTCATTTTTTTTCCATGCAAAACTTAATATTTAAAGCTATGTAGACTGCATTATAAAATTTCCAAGAAGTCTCCAAATTAATTAAAAAAAAAAAGAGGGGATAGTGGAAAAATATAGTGGAAGAATACCATGTAAGAAATAGATCCTGTATCTAAATTACATTTAGAGAAAGAATTGTTTCGTTTATAATGCTAATAGTGAGACATCCAGAAAAAACACACATTATGCTAGGGTAGGCCAGGGAAAGATCATGTTAAAGAAAAGACTCCAAGTAAGGTTTTTATTTTCCTTTAAAATTTGGTCGAGAATATGTTTGTATACTTTCAGAGAACAGCTACAAGACCATGTGGATTCCTGTAACAACGGATCACAGAAAGCCAACCACAAAGACAGAAGAGACAGTTCAGAGATGGAGATGGTGGAAGATGCCTTGCCATGCTAGCAGTCAGCAGCTGTGCAGCACTGCAGGGTGCTCAGGAACAGACCAGAAAGGACCGGACCTGCTTTTTCCACCATCCAGAACCAACATTTCATTGCTGGCATGTACACATGAACTTTTGGACATTGAAACATGGACTCATAACTTTAGGACATTGAAATTGGGACTTGATTATTTTTTAAAGAAAAAATAAGGGGGAGATGTGGGAAAATGTTTATTGCCTTCATTATCTGATAAGCATAGACAGAGAACTCCCCAAAACGCCCCGAAGGCTGGGTGCCTTTGAAGTCCTAGCAAAGCTCAGAGCTAGGCGCCACCTCTGTTTGTCCAGACAGTGGTAGCTGAAACTAATCCCTCATTTATTATTATGTAAATCCTTGCTGAGGGGCTAGTGTGCTTATTACTAGGGGGTCACCTGCCTAAGGTCTATGCTATGGGTGCATCCGAAATCAATAAAAGCTTGGTGAGGCCTGAGCACAGAGGAAGTCCTTCGGGATTGCCGACTGGTCCCCCAATATTGCAAAATTATCTCTTGTCTTTTTCTCTCCTTTGTTTTGCGGCTCCTCTTTCAGATACCGAACCCTACTCCACGTGGAACATAGAAGGAAACAATCAACACAAAACACAAGGATGGTTGAACGAACTGCAAGTTCAAAAGCGAATGTATGTTGGTATTGGGGGGGGGGATGGGATGGATGGTCATGGTTGCATTCATGAGGAACAGGGCGTTTGGTTAGTGCTGGCAGTGTATAATAAAGAATTTGAATTCCTTTTTCCATGGCAGACTATTGAGTATTGTTAAACTATTGAAAGAGTGGTCAGCTCGAGATGTGAAGTTTTATGCCACAACTGGTACAGTTTTGCCTTTAACATCATGGTTTAGAACAGCATTGTTGGATATTGGAGATACTGAGGAAGTGAGGTTTGACTCTGTTTCACTTCTGGGGAGGGATCTAAGGAAGGGGCAGGCATGTGAGAAGGGAGTAATGTAGATTTCTTTAATTGGGGCACCAGACAAGCCATTCCATACTGAGCCAGACACTTAGAATAAGGACAAGGAGAAGACTGAAAGGGGATTTTATCCTCAACACTTTCTCATACTGGCAAGGAAGAAAAGAAGCTGATGTTTAATTTAGGTTTGGATTGGGTGGGTGGGATGGATGATGGTGGTCGCTGTCATGAGGAACAGGGTGTTCTTATAGTGCTGGCAGTGTATTATATTGAATTTGATTTCCTTTTTACATGGTAGACTATTGAATATTGTTAAACTATTGACAGGATTCTCAGCTCAATATGTTAAGTTTTATGCCACAACTGGTACAGTTTTTATTTAACAACTTGCTCTAGAACAGCATTGGTGGATATTGTTGATATTAGAGAAGTGATGTTTCACTCTGTTTCTCTGATGATTCATTTCATGTTACATTTGCACCATACCTAATTAAGATATTAGTAATAAGGGAAATTGGATACAGTGTACATGAGTATTATCTTCCCAATTTTTCTCTATATCTGGAGCTATTCTAAAACAAAATTTTTATTAAAACAACACTAAAAATAATAGGAAATGGTAATATCTGAACATAGTGGAATGGACCACTGAAATGACTGTAGAGTTTAGGAAGTGGATTAGAGGAAACACCACCTCCATGCCATATGCTGGACTATAGTGGAACTAAAGGAAGAGAGAAAGCGAGAGAGAGGGAGAGAGAGAGAGAGAGAGAGAGAGAGAGAGAGAGAGAGAGAGAGAGAGAGAGAGAGAGAATAAATAGAGACAGAGGTCAGTTTGGGAAAAATTTTAGGAGTTAAGAGGAAGGTCTCTGTTCTATAACCAGAGTATCTGAGATTACTGCATCCTCTGCCAACCCTGTCCTAATTGGATGGTCAAGCTGAGGCTTTGTGATGTCAAGCCACACCATGGCCAAACTGATTTTGGGCAACCAGACCTGAAGTGAGTGGCTCCTCATTAACCGAAAGATAATAAATAGAGGCGAGGACACTTCCAGTAGTGTCTGTTGCCTCAAGATAGCAAAACTTTATAAGACGATAGTGTAGACTAGTAGAGATAAGGAATAAGACTCCAAACAAAAGGATGGAAGAAGAAACTGCAAGGACAAAATTGAATTTATTTTTGTATTGGGGTCAGGTGGGCTGGATGGTGGTGTTCTTAGTCATGAGGAACAGGGTGTTGTGTTAGTGCTGCCAGCGTATAGTAAAGAATTTGATTTACTTTTTAAATGGCAGACTATTGAATATAGTTAAACTATTGAAAGGATGGTCAGCTCAAGATCTGAAGTTTTATGCCGAAAATCGTCCAGTTTTTCCTTTAACAACTTGTTCTAGAACAGCATTGCTGGATATTGGAGATACTAGTGAAGTGAGGTTTCACTCTAACTGTTTCACTGATGATTCACTTTATGTTACATTTGCCCCATACATAAGTAAGATATTAGTAATAAGCAAAATTGGGTATGGAGTACGTGGGTATTATCTTCACAATTTTTCTGTAAACCTGGAACTATTCTAAAATAAAACATCCATTAAAACAACACTCAAAATCCTAGAAATGGTTGCAACTGAACATAGTGGAATGTACCACTGAAATGAAAGGGGCGTATGGAAATTGTATTAGAGGAAACACCACCTCCCTGCCATATGCTGGACTATAATGGAACTAAGTGAAATGAGAGAGAGAAGGACATTTTGGGTAAAATTTTAGGAGTTTAAAGGAAGGTCTCTCTTCTATAACTAGAGTGTCTGAGATTTCTGCATCCTCCTCCGCTACCGCCACTCCTGGAAGGTCAAGCTGAGGCTTTGTGATGTCAAGCCACACCATGGGAACCACTGAATTTGGGCAACCAGAGCTGAAGTGAGTGGCACTTCATTAACCTAAAGACTATATAGAGGTTAGGACCCTGTGAGTAGTGTCTGTTGCCTCAGGATAGCGAAACTTAATAAGACGATGTTGTAGACTAGTAGAGGTAAGGAATAAGACTCCAAATACAAGGATGGATGACGAAATTGGAAGTCCAAAAGTGAAATTATGTTCGTGTTGGGGTGGGGGGGTGGGATGGATGGTGGTGGTCGCTGTCATGATGATCAGGGTGTTGTGCTAGTGCTTGCAGTGTATAATAATGAATTTGATTTCCTTTTTACATGGCTGTCTATTGAATATTGTTAAACTATTGAAAGGATGGTCAGGTCCAGATTTCAAGTTTGATGCCACTTCTGGTACAGATTTTTCATTAACAACTTGGTCTAGAATAGCACTGCTGGATATTCGACATACTAGAGAAGTGAGGTTTCACTCTGTTTCACTGATGTTTCACTTCATGTTACATTTGCCCCATACATAAGTATGCTATTAGTAATAAGGGAAATTGGGTATGGTGTACATGGTTATTATCTTCACAATTTTTCTGTAAATATGGTCATATTCTAAAATAAAACATCCATTAAAACAACACTCAAAATCCTAGGAAAAGTTAATATCTGAACATAGTCTAATGGACCACTGAAATGATGGTGGAGCATGGGAATTGTCTTAGAGGAAACACCACCTCCCTGCCTATGCTGAAATATAATGGAACTAGAGGAAATTAGAGAGAGAGAGAGAGAGAGAGAGAGAGAGAGAGAGAGAGAGGTCAGGTGGGAAAAATTTTAGGAGTTAAGAGGAAAGTCTCTGTTCTATAGCAAGAGTGGAATGTACCACTGAAATGACGGGGTAGTATGGGAATTTTCTTAGAGGAAACACCAACTCCCTGCCATATGCTGGACTATAATGGAACTAGAGTTAATGAGAGACAGAGCGGGGACAGTTTGGGAAAAATTTTAGGAGTTAAGAGGAAGGTCTCTGTTCTATAACAAGAGTCTCTGAGATTTCTGCATCCTCTTCCAGAACAGGGTGTTCTGTTAGTGCTAGCAGAGAATAATAAATTTGATTTCCTTTTTACACAGCAGAATATTGAACATTGTTAAACTATTGAAAGGAAGGTCAGCTCAAGTCTGAAGTTTTGTGCAACAACTGGTCCAGTTGATCCTTTAACAACATGGTCTAGAACTGCATTGCTGGATATTGGACATACTAGAGAAGTGAAGTTTCAATCTATTTCACTGATGATTCACTTCATGTTACATTTGCCCGATAATAAGTAAGATATTAGTAAAAAGGGAAATTGAGTATGGTGTACATGGTTATTAACTTCACACATGCTCTGTAAATCAAACTATTCTAAAATAAAATATCCATTAAAAGAACACTCAAAATCCTAGGAAATGGTAGCCACTGCACATATTGGAATGTACCACTGAATTTATGGGGGAGTATGGCAATTGCCTTAGAGGAAACACCACCCCCCTGCCATATGCTGGACTATAATGGACCTAGCGGAAATGAGAGGGAGAAGGAGGACAGTTAGGGAAAAATTAAAGGAGTAAGATGAAGGCCTCTGTTCTATAACCAGAGTGTGTGAGATTTCTCCATCCTCTGCCCCCCCTACCCTTCCTGGTTGGTCAAGCTAAGGCTTTGTGATGTCAAACCACACCATGGCAACCACTGATTTGGGGCAGCCAGGGCTAAACTAAGTGGCTTCTCAATAACATATAAAGTATATATAGAGGCCAGGACCCTTTCACTAGTGTCTGTTGCCTCAAGATAGCGAAATTAAATAAGACGATAGTGTTGACTAGTAGAGATAAGGAATACGACTCCAAACACAAGCATGGATGAAGAAACTGCTAGTCCAACAGTGAACTTCTGTTTGTATTGGGGGGTGGTGGGATTGATGGTGGTGGTCGCAGTCATGAGGAACATGGTGTTGTGTTAGTGCTGGCAGTGTATAATAAAGAATTTGATTTCCTTTTTACATGGCAGACTATTGAATATTGTTAAACTATTGAAACGATCATAAGCTCAAGACCTGAAAGTTTATGCCAGAACTGTTAAAGTTTTTCCTTTAACAACTTGGGGCAGAACAGCATTGCTGGATATTGGAGATACTAGAGAAGTGAGGTTTCACTCTACCCCTTTCACTGCTGTTTCACTTCATGTTACATTTACTCCATACATAAGGAAGTCATTAGTAATAGGGGAAATTGGGTATGGTGTACATGGTTATTACCTTCACACTTTTCTGTAAATCTGGAACTATTCTAAAATAAAAAATCCATTAAAACAAAACACTCAAAATCCTAGGAAATGGTAGCAACTGAACATAGTGGAATGGACCACTGAAATGACTGGGGAGTATGGGAATTGTCTTAGAGGAAACACCAACTCCCTGCCATATGCTAGACTATAATGGAACTAGAGGAAATGAGAGGGAGGGAGAGGACAGTTAGGGAAAAATTTAAGGAGTAAGATGAAGGTCTCTGTTCTATAACCAGTGTGTCTGTGATTTCTGCATCCTCTGCCACCCCTGCCACTCCTGGTTGGTCAATCTGACGCATTGTGATGTCAAGCCACACCATGGCAAACACTTATTTTGGGCAGTCAGAGCTGAAGTGAAGGCTCCTCATTAATCTGAAAAGTATATATAGAGGCCAGGACAATTTGAGTAGTGTCTGTTGCCTAAGATAACGAAACTTAATAAGACGATAGTGTAGACTATTAGAGATAAGGAGTAAGACTCCAAACACAAGCATGGATGAAGAAACTGTAAGTCCAAAAGTGAATTTATGTTTGTATTGAGGGGGTGGGATGGATGTTCGTGGTGTCAGTCATGAGGAACAGGGTGTTGTGTTAGGGCTCGCAGTTTATAATAAAGATTTGATTCCTTTTTACATGGCTGACTATTGAATATTGTTAAACTATTGAAATGATCATCAGCTCAAGTTGTGAAGTTTTCTGCCATAACAGGTAGAGTTTTTCCTTCAACCTCATGGTCTAGAACAGCATTGTTGGATATTGGATATACTAGAGAAGTGAGGTTTCACTCTGTTTCATTAATGAGGAGGGATCTATGGAGGGGGCTGGCATGTGAGAAGTGAGTCATGTAGATTTCTTTAGTAGGGTGCACTGGACAAGCCATTCCATACTGAGCCAGACCCTTAACATAAGGACACGGAGAAGTCTGAATGGTGATTTTTTCTCAACACTTTCTCATACGGTCAAGGAAAAAAGAAGCTGATGTTTAATTTAGGTTTGGATTGGGAGGGTAGCATGGATGGTGGTGGTCGCAGTCATGAGGAACAGGGTGTTGTGTTAGTGCTGGCAGTATGTAATATTGAATTTGTTTTCCTTTTTACATAGTAGACTATTGAATATTGTGAAACTATTGAAAGGATGGTCAGCTCAAGATGTGAAGTTTCATGCCACAACTGGTCCAGTTTTTCCTTTAACACCTTGGTCTAGAACAGCATTACTGGATATTGGAGATACTAGAGAAGTGAGGTTTCACTCTGTTTCACTGATGATGCACTTCATCTTACATTTGCCCCCTAGTTAAGTAAGATATTAGTAATAAGGGTATTTGGGTATGGTGTACATGGTTATTATCTTCACAATTTTTCTGTAAATCTGGAACTATTCTAAAATAAATCATCTATTAAAACAACACTCATAATCCTAGGAAATATTAATATCTGAACAGAGTGGAATGGACCACTGAAATGACGGGGGAGTATGGCAATTGTCTTGGAGGAAACACCACCTCTCTTCAATATGATGGACTATAATGGAACTAGAGGAATTGAGAGAGATGCAGGTCAGTTTGGGAAAAATTTTAGCAGTTAAGAGGAAGGTCTCTGTTCTATAACCAGAGTGTCTGAGATTTCTGCATCCTCTGCCAACCACGCCCCTCCTGGACGGTCAAGCTGAGGCTTTGTGATGTCAAGCCACACCATGGCAACCACTGATTTTGGGCAGTCAGAGCTGAAGTGTGTGGCTCCTAATTAACTTAAAAGTATGTATAGATGCCAGGACACTTTGAGTAGTGTCTGTTGCCTCAAGATAGCGAAACTAAATAAGACGATATTGTAGACTAGTAGAGATAAGGAATAAGACTCCAAACACAAGCATGGATGAAGAAACTGCTAGTCCAACAATGAACTTATGTTTGTATTGGGGTGGGGGGGTGGGATTGATGGTGGTGGTCGCAGTAATGTGGATCATGGTGTTGTGTTAGTGCTGGCAGCGTATGATAAAGAATTTGATTTCCTTTTTACATGGCAGACTGTTAAATATTGTTAAACTATTGAAACGATCATAAGGTCAAGACCTGAATGTTCATGCCACAACTAGTCCAGTTTTTCCTTTAACAGCTTGGTCTAGAACAGCATTGCTGGATATTGGAGATACTAGAGAAGTGAGGTTTCACTCTAACTGTTTCACTTCATGTTACATTTACTCCATACATAAGTAAGTCATTATTAATAAGGGAAATTGTGTATGGTGTACTTGGTTATTACCTTCACATCTTTTCTGTAAATCTGGAACTATTCTAAAATAAAATATCCATTAAAACAACACTCAACAAATGGCGGAGGTTTAGACAGATGTGTTGGTGCCTTGTCCGGAGCAGATAATGATGGGCAGCTGAAACGGGTAGCCTACAGCCCGAATAAGAAGAGGAGATTCAGCTGAGAGACAGTCTGCAGCCAGGAAAGATAGAGAAATCCTTGATAAAGAAAACGGTTAGATGCTGAGGCTGAAACCTCTCCAGGTGCGCTGGCACAGCCGAGGAGGCCATGCCATCTTGGGTGACTGTCACCGGCATCCAGAGACCAGCTACTAACCCGACAACAACGGCTCTCAAGCAGCGTGACTACGTGAACTCAGAGGAACCCCGCTTCTCCCCACTGAAAGGTTAGACTTTCCCCAAAGGTGCAGTTTGAAGTTTAGGTTGGAGAGTGGGACACGCGCAGGGGGGTGGGGACTCTGCGCCCCACAAAGACCGCAGCCGTTGGAGCAAGCGTGACCCATGAGTGTGGAAGGGCACCCCCAGGGCTGCCGGCAGAAGGAAACGCTATAAATAATCCCACAGTTGGACGGAACACAAATGGGCAGCCTCAGATTACGCCAGTTTGCCGGGTACTCGGAGCCAGGAGCCAGAGCACTCACAGAGACTTCGCGCAGATTTGGAAGATGAAGCGTTGCGAGTTCGCACAACTTCCCAGGCTCTTAAATCTGTGCGTTTGATTTTTGAACCCAGTGCAAGGGACTACCCAGTTGGGGTCAGTCACAGAGCTTGTAAGGGAAGGCTGTTTTGGGGGAGCCTGGGAAACAGAGCAGGGAGTGACTGCTGGGAAACCAGCTCTGGGCGAAGGATATTCCAAACCAGCTTCAGGTACAATAGAGAACACCTGGTCAGAGAGGTCCTATACCCTCAGAGGTCAATCCCGACGCACTGCCACCCAGAGGCAGTGCCACGAACTTTCTCTTCTGTAAATACAGATAAGGGCTGTCTGGGAAACCAATACAGCCTGCCTTAAAATCAGGACTGCGGCTTACAACACGGAGGAACATGTATCAGAGGGAAATTCAACATTCTCCTGAATTCATGGTGTGCCAAAAAGAGGAGCAGAAGATCTGAAGCACCTTCATTACAGCCCGTTTTTTTAAATTATTTTTTTTTAATTATTGTTTCACCTCTTAACTAAGAAACCATTTATTTTCTTTTTTTCATCACCTGATTTTACCCTTTTAATTACTAAATTTTTATTTTTAACCAGTATTATTACTGCTGCCATTTTACCATTTTTTTTTAAAGTGTCATTTTATTTTCTCTTTATTTTATTTTGGGACTAAGGTTCTCCATTCTATTTTCATCGTTCCTTTAGCATCATTTTCCTCTACCTCAATTGTGTTGCTGTGCTAAAACACTCTTCCCCACTTTTCCCCTTTTGCTGTCCTGTTTCTCTTACCCTATTCCTGCTTTAGATTTTCCTTATTCTTCATACCCCCTGTCTAAATATCACCCTACTTATGTATCCCTTTTCCAATCACCTGCTCTAAATCCTTATCCATCTCTCCCTTATCTTTCTTCACTATCCAAATTTTTTATGCTCTACTTTTCTCTATTTTTTTTTATTGCTTGCTTGATTGTTGAGTATATTGTTTTTTTTTTTTTCTTTTCTTTTCTTTAAGGATTGTCTGTGAGGTTGTTCTGCTTTTTGTTTTTCTGTCTCCCATTCCCCCCCGCCCCCTGGCCAGTTATTTTTGTGCTTCAGTTTTCCCTTGCGTCACTTGATATTATTGGCTGTTTGTAGTTTGTATTCACTCCAGGGATCCGTTGCAGGAATTTGTTGGGATTAGTGGCGGTTCTTTCGGAGTTTTCTCCTCATATGAATAGTCTCCTCCCCTCTTCTAATTCATTCTCTTTTTCTTTTCCTTCTTTTTTTTTCTTTTTTTTCTCTTTTTTCTGTTTTCCTCTCTACCTTTTTCTCTTCTTTCTTCCTTACCCCCCAACTCTCTTAGCTCGTGTAGCCATCTTTATTTAGGGTTATTAATACCGTAATTCATTTGTGTTCAGTGCCTGGTATGTTGTGCCTTGTTGTGTTGTATTTTGTGCCTTTAAATCAACGCAACAGATCCAAGCAACAGTGGCCTCCTGATCTCCACACGCTCTGTCTGAGGAACAGCTGCTGTGTATGAAGCCTCCCTCCACCAGCCAGAAGAGCCACAACAGCTGTGAACAGCACCCATCAGAAGAACCGCTACCACCAGAGGAGCAACTGCTACCACAACCGCCCAAGGAGCAACCACAGCCCGAGGAGCCACTGTCACCTAGGGAGCAGCCACAGAACGACTCAATATCTATATACGTCAGTGAGATCAAACATGGATAGACAAAGAAATCCCCAAAGGAAAGAAGAGGAGGACTCACCAGAAAAGCAGCTAAGTGATACAGAGGCATACAACATGACAGAAAAAGAATTCAGAATAAGGGTCCTAGAGTGCAAACACCGGATGGAGGAAAAAATAGGCAACTTATCCAAGAAGCAAGAAGAAACAGATGAAAAAATCAACAACTTAAGTAAGACCCAAGAAGAAATGAAGTTCAATATAGCTGCAATAAAGAACACCTTGAAAGTATCAACAGTAGACTAGGAGAAGCGGAAGACCGAATTACTGAATTAGAAGACAGGGAAGCAAAACACACCAAAACTGTACTTCAGTTGGAGAATAAAATTAAAAGACAGGAGGAGAGCCTAAGGGAGCCTTGGGACAACATGAAACGAAACAACATACCAATAATAGGGGTGCCAGAAGAACAGAAAGAGGAACAAGGATTAGAAAACCTATTGGAAGAAATAATATCAGAAAACTTCCCTGAGGTGGGGAAGAAAAAAGTCACACAAGCCCAGAGAGCTCCAAGCAAGGTGAACCCGAAAAGACCCACACCAAGACACATCATAATTACCATGGCAAATGTTCAGGACAAAGAGAGAATCTTACAGGCTGCAAGAGAGAGAGGGAAAGTTACATACAAGGGATCTCCCATTAGATTATCAAATGATTTCTCAACAGAAACACATCAGGCCAGAAAACAATGGACAGAAATTTACAAAGTGATGCAAAGCAAAGGACTGAATCCAAGAGTACTCTATCCAGCAAGGCTATCATTCAAAATTGAAGGGGAAATAAGAAGCTTCACAGACAAAAAAAAGGCTAAGGGAGTTTATCACCACCAAACCAGCAATGCAAGAAATGATAAAGGGACTGGTGTACAAAGAAGAAATAAAAATCCCAGAAAGAAAAGAGCCACACACACAAAAAGAAATGGCTACAAACAAGTACCTTTTTTATAATAACTTTAAATGTAAACGGGCTAAATGCTCCAACCAAAAGATATCAAGTGGCTGAATGGATAAAAAATCATGACCTATACATTTGCTGTCTATAAGAGACCAACCTCATTAGAAAAGACTCACACAGACTGAAAGTGAACGGATGGAAAAATATCTTTCAGGATAATGGAAAAGAAAAGAAAGCTGGGGTAGCAATACTTATATCGGACAAAATAGACCTCAAAGTGAAGGCCATAACATGAGATACGCAAGGCCACTTCATAATACTAAAGGGATCAATACAACAAGAAGATATAACCCATATAAACATATATGCACCCAAAGCAGGAGCACCCAAATACATAAAAATTCACCTGGAAGATATCAAAGGAGAGATCGACAACAATACAATCATAGTAGGGGACTTTAATACACCACTGTCATCACTAGATAAATCCTCTAGACAAACAATCAGCAAAGAAACAGCAATCCTAAATGACTCACTAGATCCGATGGACTTAATTGTCATCTTCAGAACACATCACCCCACAGCCACGGAATATACATTCTTCTCAAGTGCTCATAGGACAGATTCAAAAAAAGACCACATATTGGGTCACAAACAAAGTCTCCCCAAATTCAAGAAGATTGAAATCATACTAAGCATCTTCTCAAACCACGATGGCATAATATTAGAAATAAACTACAATAAAAACAACCAAAAATACTCAATCACTTGGAAGCTGAAAAGCATGTTATTAAATATTGAATGGGTTACCAATGAGATCAAAGAAGAAATTAAAAACATCCTGGAAACTAATGACAATGAAAACACAACAATCCAAAACCTACGGGACACAATGAAAGCAGTCCTGAGAGGGAAGTTTATAGCCCTACAGGCCTATCTCAAAAAACAAGAAAAAATGGTAGTATATCATCTAAGTCTACAACTCAAAGAATTAGAAAGAGAGCAACAAAGTAACCCCAGAGTGAGCAGAAGGAAGGAGATAATAAAGATTAAAGCAGAAATAAATGACATAGAGACCAAAAAAATAATACAGAAAATCAGTGAAACCAAGAGCTGGTTCTTCAAAAGGATAAACAAGATTGAAAAACCTCTAGCCATGCTCACTAAGAAGCAAAGAGAAAGGACCCAAATAAACAAAATCAGAAACGATCGGGGCGATATAACAACAAACCCCACAGAAATGAAAATGATTGCTAAAAAAATACTATGGACAGCTCCACTCCAACAAACTAGACAACCTGTAAGAAATGGACAAATTCCTAGAAAAATAAAACATTCCAAAACTCAATCAGGAAGAATCTAAAAATCTCAATAGGCCAATAACTATGGAAGAAATTGAAGGAGACATCAAAAAGCTTCCATCAAAAAAAGGCCAGGACCAGACGGCTTCCCAGGGGAATTTTACCAAACCTTCAAGGAAGAACTAAACCCTATCCTCCTCAGACTACTACCAAAAATTCAGGAGGAAGGAACACGTCCAAGTTCATTCTATGAAGCCAGCATCACCCTAATACCAATACCCGGTAAAGACAACACAATGAAAGAGAATTACAGGCCAATATCGCTCATGAACATAGATGCCAAAATCCTCAACAAAATCTTAGCAAATCGGATCCAGCAGTACATCAGAAAGATCATACACCATGAACAAGTAGGATTCATCCCAGGGATGCAAGGATGGTACAATATACGCAAATCAATAAACGTGATACATCACATAAACAAATTGAAAGAAAAAAAACACATGGTCATATCAATTTAGGCAGAAAAAAGTTTGACAATATCCAACACCTATTTTTGATAAAAACTCTCAGCAAGGTGGGAGTAGAAGGATCATACCTCAACATAATAAAAGCCATATATGTCAGGTCCACAGCCAACATCATACTCAATGGACAAAAACTAACACCATTTCCCCTAAGAACAGGAACAAGACAGGGATGCCCCCTCGCACCACACCTGTTCAACATAGTACTGGAAGTGTTAGCCATTGCAATTAGGCAAGAGGAAGAAATAAAAGGCATCCAAATTGGAAAAGAGGAAGTAAAACTGTCCTTATTTGCAGACGACATGATATTATACATATAAAATCCTAGAGACTCCATCAAAAAACTAGTAGACTTAATACATGAATTTGGCAATGTAGAGGCATACAAAATAAACACCAAGAAATATGAGGCATTTCTATACACCAAAAGTGAACTTTCAGAAAGAGAGATTACAAAAACAATCCCTTTTACCATCGCACCAAAGAAATTAAGCTACCTAGGAATAAACTTAACTAAAGAGGTAAAAGACCTCTACTCAGAAAACTACAGGACGTTGAAAAAAGATATACAGGAATACATAAACAGATGGAAGAACATACCATGTTCATGGATTGGTAGAATCAACATCATTAAAATGTCCATACTACCCAAAGCAATGTATAAATTCAACGCACTTCCCATTAAAATACCAACGGCATACTTCACAGATCTAGACCGAACTCTCCAAAAATTCATCTGGAATAAAAAAATGACCCTGAATAGCTCCAGCGATCCTGAAAAAGAACATAGTAGGTGGGATCTCAATACCAGATATCAAGATGTATTACAAATCCACTGTTCTCAAAACTGCCTGGTACTGGCACAAGAACAGGCATATGGATCAATGGAATAGAATAGAGAGCCCAGAAATCAGCCTGAACCAATATACTCAATTAATATTTGACAAGGAGGCAAGAACATTCAATGGAGCCAAGATAGTCTCTTCAATAAATGTTGTTTGGAAAATTGGACATATATATATGCAAGAAAATGAAACTAGACCACCAACTTTCACCATACAAAAAAATAAACTCAAAATGGATAAAGGACTTAAATGTACAACAGGAAACCATAAAAATTCTAGAAGAATCTAAAGGCAACAAAATCTCAGACATATGCTGAAATAATTTCTTCACTGATACAACTCCTAGGACGCTTGAGACTAAAGAGAAAATGAACAAATGGGACTACATCCAAATAAAATCTTCTGCACAGCAAAAGAAACCATCAACAAAACAATGAGAAAACCCACTGTGTGGGAAAACATATTTGCCAATGTCATATCTGATCAGGGCCTAATCTTCAAAATTCGTAGGGAACTCATACAACTTAACAAAAGGAAGTTAAACCAATCAAAAAATGGGCAAAGGACCTAGATAGACACCTCTCAAAAGAGAATATTCAGAAAGCCAAGAGCGTATATGAAAACATGCTCTGAGAGATGGAAATCAAATCAACAATGAGGTACCACCTCACACCTGTCAGACTGGCTATCATCAACAAATCAACAAATGACAAGTGCTGGAGAGGATGTGGAGAAAAAGGAACACTTGTGCACTGCTGGAGGGAATGCAGACTGGTGCAGCCACTATGGAAGACAGTATGTCGTTTCCTCAAAAAACTGAAATGGAACTCCCATTTGACCCTGTGAGCCCACTTCTAGGAAGATATCCCAAGAAAGCAGAAACACAAATCAGAAAGGATATATGCACCCCTATGGTCATAGCAGTACAATTCCCCATATCTAAGATCTGGAAACAGCCTAAGTGCCCATCAGTAGATGAATGGATTAGAAAACTGTGGTACATCTACACGATGGAATACTATGCTGCTGTAAAAAAGAAGGAGCTCTTACCATTTATAGTGGCATGGATGGAACTGGAGAGCGTTGTGCTAGGTGAAATAGGCCAGTCAATGAGGGAAAGGTACCACATGATCTCACTCATTCATGGATAATAGAGACCATTATAAACTTTTGAACAGTAATAGATACATAGGCAGAGCTGCCTCAAACAGATTGTCAAACTGCACTGGGAAGGCCGGGGAAAGTTGGGGGGCAGGAGGGAGGGGTATAAGAAATTGACCCAAGGACTTGTGTGCATGCATATATGCATAACCAACGGACATGGAATGCTGGGGGGTGGGGGAGGCCAGGGGATAGTCAAAAGTGAGGAAAAAAAAGACACATATGTAATACACTTTGTAATAATTTAAGCAATTAAAAAAGAAAAAACATAATTATGATGTAAAAAAATAAAAAAAAAATAAAACCACTCAAAATCCTAAGAAATGGTAGCAACTGAACATAGTGGAATGGACCACTGAAATGACGGGGGAGTATGGGAATAGTCTTAGAGGAAACACCAACTCCCTGGCATATGCTGGACTATAATGGAACTAGAGGAAATGCGAGTGAGGGAGAGGACAGTTAGGGAAAAATTTAAGGTGTAAGATGCAGGTCTCTGATCTATAACTAGAGTGTCTGAGATTTCTGCATCCTCTGCCACCCCGCCCCTCCTGGTTGGTCAAGCTGAGGCTTTGTGATGTCAAGCCACATCATGGCAACCACTGATTTGGGGCAGTCAGAGCTGAAGTGTGTGGCTCCTCATTAATCTGAAAAGTATATATAGAGGCCAGAATAATTTGAGTAGGGTCTGTTGCCTCAAGATAGCTTAGTAAGACGATAGTGTAGACTAGTAGAGATAAGGAATAAGACTCCAAACACAAGCATGGATGAAGAAACGGTAAGTCCAATAGTGAATTTATGTTTCTATTGAGGGGGTGGGATGGATGTTCGTGGTGTCAGTCATGAGGAACAGGGTGTTGTGTTCGGGCTCACAGTTTATAATAAAGTATTTGATTCCTTATTACATGGCTGACTATTGAATATTGTAAAACTATTGAAATGATGGTCAGCTCAAGTTGTGAATGTCTATGCCACAACAGGTAGAGTTTTTCCTTTAACATCATGGTCTAGAACAGCATTGTTGGATATTGGATATACTAGAGAAGTGAAGTTTCACTCTGTTTCACTGTTGATTCACTTCTTGTTAAATTTGCCCCATACATAAGTACGATATTAGTAATAAGGGAAATTAGGTATGGTGTTCATGGTTATTATCTTCACAATTTTCCTGTAAATCTGGAACTATTCTAAAATAAAAGATCCATTAAAACAGCTCTCAAGGATGGTACAATATCCGCAAATCATTAAGTGTGATACATCACATAAACAAATTGAAAGAAATAAACCACATGGTCATATCAATTGACGCAGAAAAGCATTTGACAAAATTCAACACCCATTTTTGATAAAAACTCTCAGTAAGGTGGGAGTAGAAGGATCATACCTCAACATAATAAAAGCCATATATGACAGGCCCACAGCCAGCATCATACTTATTGGACAAAAACTAACACCATTTCCCCTAAGAACAGGACAACACAGGGATGTCCACTCTCACCACTCCTGTTCAACATAGTACTGGAAGTATTAGCTATCGCAATTAGGCAAGAAGAAGAAATAAAAGGCATCCAAAATGGAAAAGAGGAAGTAAAACGCTCCTTATTTGCAGATGACATGATATTATACATACAAAAACCTAGAGACTCCAACAAAAAGCTACTAGACTTAATACATGTATTTGGCAATGTAGCAGGATACAAAATTAACCCCAAGAAATCTGAGGCATTTCTATACACCAATAATGAACTTTCAGAAAGTGAGATTATAAAAACAATCCAATTTACCATTGCACCAAAAAAATTAAGCTACCTAGGAATAAACTTAACTAAAGAGGTAAAAGACCTCTACTCAGAAAACTACTGGACGTTGAAAAAAGATATACAGGAATACATAAACAGATGGAAGAACATACCATGTTCATGGATTGGTAGAATCAACATCATTAAAATGTCCATACTACCCAAAGCAATGTATAAATTCAACGCACTTCCCATTAAAATACCAACGGCATACTTCACAGATCTAGACCGAACTCTCCAAAAATTCATCTGGAATAAAAAAATGACCCTGAATAGCTCCAGCGATCCTGAAAAAGAACATAGTAGGTGGGATCTCAATACCAGATATCAAGATGTATTACAAAGCCACTGTTCTCAAAACTGCCTGGTACTGGCACAAGAATAGGCATATAGATCAATGGAATAGAATAGAGAGCCCAGAAATCAGCCTGAACCCATATGCTCAATTAATATTTGACAAGGAGGCAAGAACATTCAATGGAGCCAAGATAGTCTCTTCAATAAATGTTGTTTGGAAAATTGGACATATATATGCAAGAAAATGAAACTAGACCACCAACTTTCACCATACAAAAAAACAAATTCAAAATGGATAAAGGACTTAAATGTACAACAGGAAACCATAAAAATTCTAGAAGAATCTAAAGGCAACAAAATCTCAGACATATGCCGAAATAATTTCTTCACGGATACAACTCCTAGGACACTTGAGACTAAAGAGAAAATGAACAAATGGGACTACATCGAAATTAAAAGCTTCTGCACAGCAAAAGAAACCATCAACAAAACAATGAGAAAACCCACTGTGTGGGAAAACATATTTGACAATGTCATATCTGATCAGGGCCTAATCTTCAAAATTCATAGGGAACTCATACAACTTAACAAAAGGAAGTTAAACAATCCAATCAAAAAATGGGCAAAGGACCTAGATAGACACCTCTCAAAAGAGAATATTCAGAAAGCCAAGAGCGTATATGAAAACATGCTCTAAGAGATGCAAATCAAATCAACAATGAGGTACCACCTCACACCTGTCAGACTGGCTATCATCAACAAATCAACAAACGACAAGTGCTGGAGAGGATGTGGAGAAAAAGGAACACTTGTGCACTGCTGGTGGGAATGCAGACTGGTGCAGCCACTATGGAAGACAGTATGTCGTTTCCTCAAAAAACTGAAAATGGAACTCCCATTTGACCCTGTGAGCCCACTTCTAGGAATGTATCCCAAGAAACCAGAAACACAAATCAGAAAGGATATATGCACCCCTATGGTCATAGCAGTACAATTCCCCATATCTAAGATCTGGAAAAAACCTAAGTGCCCATCAGTAGATGAATGGATTAGAAAACTGTGGTACACCAAAGGATGGAATACTATGCTGCTGTAAAAAGGAAGGAGCTCTTACCATTTATAGTGGCATGGATGGAACTGGAGAGCGTTGTGCTAGGTGAAATAGGCCAGTCAATGAGGGAAAGGTACCACATGATCTCACTCATTCATGGATAATAGAGACCATTATAAACTTTTGAACAATAATAGATACAGAGGCAGAGCTGCCTCAAACAGATTGTCAAACTGCACCGCGAAGGCCAGAGAGGGTTGCGGGCAGGAGGGAGGGGGTTAAAAGATCAACCTAAGGACTTGTATGCATGCATATCAGCATAATCAATGGACATAAGACACTGGGAGATTGGGGAGGCTAGGGTACTGTCAAGGGCATGGGGGAAAAAGAGGACACATGTGTAATACCTTTTGAAATACTTTAAGCAATAAAAAAAGTGATTTCAGAAATTTAAAAAAAAAATAAAAAAATAAATCTAGAAAATTTTTTTTCATTTATAATGCTAACAGTGAGACACCCAGGAAAACACACATGGTGTCAAAATAAGCAAAGGAAAATCATTTGGGCACATATAAAAAGTACCCTAAGTAAAAATTTCTTTATTAACCTAGGGTCGAGAATATGTTTGTACATTTTCAGAAAACAACTTCAAGACCACGTGGAATGCTGCAACAGAGAGGAATTCTCAGGAATGCTCCAGTCATGAAGACAAGAGGAGAGACAGTTCAGAGATGGAGACGCTGAAGACGCTTTTCCATGCTAGCAGTCAGCTGCTGTGTGTCGCTGCAGATTGCCCAGGACCAAACCAGAGAGGGTCGGACCTGCATTGCCACCATTTTTCCACAATCCAGAACTGAAATATCATTGTTGACATGTACACATAAGGAACTGTTGGACATTGAAATTGGGACTTAAAATAATTTTTGTCCTTGAAATGTTATGCGTAAGTTTTAAAATGTTTTGGGATACGGATAGGCATTGTTATCGTTATAATAGCCAGAGCTTTGTTCTTGATGTTTAAGTTTTATTTTCATTTTAGTAGCTTAATTAATAAAACAAAAAATGGTGAGATGTGGGAAACTGACATAGGGTTAAGCCTCCGACTGACCTGCTGGCAAAGTCACAAACAAGTCCTAGCTTAGAGGGCACAGTCCTCTTTGCATAATTAGGCTTGACCTTATGACACTCCCTAGATGTTATCTGGGAATCTAATGGGCTGAGGAAGTGCAGGAAGTATAACCATGGTGTAAACAAGTGAAACTCACAAGGAATGTGAAACTTTGGTAACCACTACCTTGTTTACCACTCACTATAAAAAGCTTCGTGCTGACAACCCCCACCGCTCTCAACGTGGACGGCGTAGCGTCCTGGGTCCATTCCACTCCCGTGCAGTCAGTGGACCCATCCATGACCAGGAAAGACTTCATCACCCAATGGAGCATCGATTGAGATCAACCCTACCCGCTCAAGCTCAAGCTGCAGCGTGCTGGACCTGCCTGATTCTGGTAACATTGCTCACAATCACTCCTGGCACCAGGAGCCCCCACAATACTGTGTAATAGACTGAGATGATGCCTGCTTCTTCATGGACATGGCTCCTAAGAGACAAGGACAATTTATAGGATCACATGTTTAGTAGCAGAAGATTTGGCTGCCTGAAGCGGCCATGATGCCAATATTATGTTTCATTGTATTGATATGTTATATTGACCTTTGATTCTTTTGCAGGTTTAAATGTGTGTTGGCTGTCCTGGAAAGGGACTGTGTGGGGTGTCTCGCAAAAGTAAAGGGTCTCTAGCTGCCAAGAGGGCAGGTGCCCAACTGGGCAGGGAAGGGTGCCCATCAGGTTCTGGTCACTGTTGAGAGACAGTTGACAGTTGGCAGCATGTATACCGCTTGCAGGCCTGCGTGACCATGCCCATGTCAGGGGTAGTAAGCTGGAAAAGCCTGTTTAGAATAGAAGGTCTAACGCATGGTGATGAATAGAAAGAAAGTTTAATGCCAACAATTGCAGTTTTGTTATAACTCTGAAAAATCCATGAAAAGGAATTGGCAAGGAAAGTCAGAAAATCTTAGAGTAGATCAGTATGTTTTTCTCCTTATGTAATTCCTCCGAAATCAGGCAATGCTAAATAAGTCATGCCAATACATTTCTTTGCATATATTTAATAAGACCAGGTCCTGATAACGGTTTTATTAACAGAAAACTTTGACTGGAATATCATGTTTTAAAGAGCCCTGTCTGAGCTCTAAAGACTTGAAGCCAGTAAGAATGCCACGAAGAAAGCCTGGTATCCTCGTTGGGAGCCCTGAAGATGGCTGGCACTGGAATATCAAGCCGATCCCCTAGGAAAACTGGCAGTTGTTAAGAGTAGAATGGGAACAGCAAATATGCGTATACATCCTTGCGGAACACCCGCACCCTCTGGGCCACAGGAGTGGGAGGGCTACTGATATGAGCCTTAAAGCCTGGAGCGTAGGCTCAGGTGGAGTTGCTACAGGTGAGGGATTCACCTAACTCCGCAGATACTGTAGGCAGGCCTGATGTAAGCTGGATGGCTTAGCTTCCTGACCTATGGAGCACATTAAAATTCAACCATGAGACTGCAGCAAAGGTAGTCAGTTACCATTGTTGTTGTGTTTATGCAAACATCAGGAGAGTGGGTAAATTAATCTTGATCTGGCTTTTTGATAGCCATGGAGGAATTTTAAGAAGAAAAATCCTATTACAATAGAGGCTATTTAAGCTAAAATGGTTTCTTTCCCTTCCACCTAACCATTTGTTAAGCATATAGGGATAGTTCAGTTGATAGTTCTGTGTGCCCAGTACGGGCCTCTAGCAACGGTGGAATAGTAATGCAGTCCCTCTCATGATTGAGCAGTTAGTTCCAAGAAACTGGGGGAATGAAAAGGCGAAGGATATACCTTCCATCTTCCCCGTATCCTCAATGTTGGGGCAGCCGCCATGTGCTCAGAATAGTACAAGCTTCCTGTATCCCAGGACACTGCTGGCCACGCCCAGAAACTTTTTAAACTAACAAATGACAATCAGGGGACGTGCGTGCCTTAGAGATGACCACATCCTGTGTAATAAGACCCAACTTGCACCTATCCAATCGGCTGGGCCCACAATCATCTCCGCTCCCCTAACTCCACCCCCCTATTAAAACCCCATTTTTTCCCACAGGCGTTCTCTCTCTTCTCACCTTTGTGAGGATAGGAGCCAGACATGGGTCTGTGATAATAAAGGACTCTTTGCTTTTGCATTGGACATGGCTGGCTCCCTGGTGAGGTCTGTTGGGGATTTAAAATCCGGGCATAACAATAACCAAGAGGGTGGCAATGGTAAATTTGGACTTTAAGCTGAATGAAGACAAGAGGGAGAAAGATAGAATGAATCAGATAATTGTATTTTACTACAGGAAGGGGAAAACCTCCAGTAAGCAAGCCAACAAATGCAGAAGAAGAAGTGGTGGAGTGTTCATCTACCACAGGTGATACACAGGTTCTCCGAGAGGAATACACGTTATAATGTGAATCCCTCTATAAACAATGCTTCAGAAAAGGGCATTATGAGAAGAAGAAAATATTAATGGTCTCCTTGAATAAATACCAGCAAGGGTATAAAGGAGATATGTTTGTATTTTTGTGTGTTTTCAAATGATCGGGAGGGATGTAAGGAGGGGGCAGGACTGTGAGAAGGGAGTAATGTAGAATTCTTTAATTGGGGCATCAGACAAGCCAGTCCATACTGAGCCAGAAACGTTTAATAAGGACAAGGAGAAGACTGATTGGGGATTTTTTCCTCACCATTTTCTAATACTGACAAGGAAGAAAGGAACCTGATGTTTAAGTTAGGTTTGGATTAGGGGGAGGAGGGTATGGATGGTTGTGGTCGCTGTCATGAGAAACAAAGTGTTGTGTTTGTGCTGGCAGTGTATAGTAATGAATTTTATTTCCTTTTTACATGGTAGACTATTTAATATTGTTAAACTATTTACAGGATTGTCAGCTCAAGATGTGAAGTTTATGCAACAACTGGTACAGTTTTTCCTTAAACAACTTGGTCTAGAACAGCATTGCTAGATATTGGAGTTACTAGAGAAGTGAGGTTTCACTCTGTTTCACTGGAGATTACTTCATGTTACATTTCCCCATACCAAAGTGACATATTAGTAATAAAGGAAATTATGTATGGTGCACATGGTCTTTATCTTAACAATTTTTCTGTAAATCTGCAACTATTCTAAAATAAAACATCCATAAAACAACACTCAAAATACTAGGAAATGGTAATATCCGAACATAGTGGAACACACCACTGAAAGGACAGGGTTGTATGGCAAGACGCTTCGAGTAGACACTACCTACCTGCCATATGCTGGACTATAATGGTACTAGAGGAAATGAGAGAGAGAGAGAGAGGTCAGTTTGGGAAAATTTTAGGAGGTAAAAGGAAGGTCTCTTTTCAATAACCAGATCGTCTGAGACTTCTGCATCGACTCCCACCAACACCCCCCTTCTTGGATGGTCTAGCTGAGGCTTTGTGATGTCAAGCCACACCATGGCAACCACTGATTTTGGCAACAAGAGCTGATGTGATTGGCTCCACATTGACATAGAGAGTATATAATAGGCCAGGACCCTCTGAGTAGTGTCAGTTGCCTCAAGATAGCCAAACTTACTAAGAAGATACTGTAGACTTTTGGAGATAAGGAAGAAGACTACAAACAAAAGGATGGATGAAGAAACTGCAAGTCCTAAAATGAATTAGAAGTCAGTGTCTCAACTGGATGATGAAGAAGTGGATAAGGTCAGAATACCTTATTCAAATACTCCCCCTTCCCCCTTAATTTCTAACCCAAGATTCTGGCCTTGTCCTTTTGGCCCAACACACTTCCTTGTTCAATCCATTGTCATTCAATTACAAGCCCATTTCCAAATCATTCTCCTATTTCTTCCCCAAAACCAATGTCTTTCTGTGCTTAACTTGTTTCCAAAGTACATATGTTATGCCCAGATTTCAAGACCTGTGTCCAGTGCAAAAACATAGAGTCTTTTATTCAAGCCCGGGACTTGGTCCCCCTCCTTCCTCTATTACTGGATGCAAGAGAGAGCCCCGAGTCCCAAGGGAAAAAAGTATTAATAGGGCTTGAGGTCAGGGTTTGGGGGCACACTCTGACCACTGATTTGGCCGATTCCGGTTGTTTTTTTGAGGGCGGGGGCTAGTGATGCAAGGGCAGGGTGCAGCTAGGGTCTTTTTACACAAACACAGGAGGGTGGCTAGCATACCCTTGGCTTTGGGGTAGTTTCCACCCCTTTCCCATTGGCTGATATAAGGGCAGTCTGAGTAACTGATACATTCTGTGGCTTTTTCTTGGAAGAGGGTATAAGGACACAGCTATCAGTACTGTTCTGTCCTTTCATTCACCCCTTGTCTTGGAACTTCCGGCTCAATCATGAGACGGACTGAACTATCAACTGAACTACTTTTATACACTTCTTGACAAATTGGACTAGTCTGTGAATAATGCAAGGGTCGTAAGTCAACAAGAGCAGGAGGATTACAAGGGGTCTGCGGAGGTCCACTGTCTTCTTGAGGGTGATCTGCAGCGGGTGTGTCTGGTCAGAGGTCACCTTCCAGTCAGACTCCCTGCTGTCTGCCTCAGACCTTCCATTCTAAATAGGCCTTTCCCTGATCTCTACAGCCGAGGTTTGTACCACTCCTGACACGGGCATGGTCATTCAGGCCTGCAAGACAGTACACAGGCTGCAATCTGTTAGGTGATTCTTAATAGAGACCAAAACCTGATGGGTATTCTTCTTTTTCCAGTTGGGCATCTGCCATCTTGGCAGCCAGACACCCTTTACCTTTGGGGTTCATCCTATATAGTCCCCTTCCAGGACAGCTAACAGATAGCTATAACAGTGTCCTTCAGTGTGGCAGACTAGATACTTGCCAGTTATTCCCAAAGACTACCAAGGACTGTAACCATCACCGGTCCACCGATACAGCTACATTTAAACCTGTAAGAGAATTGAAGGTTAATACAACATATTAATACAATGAAACATAATATTGGCCCTATGGCCGCTTCAGGCAGCTAAATCCTCCGGTACTAAACGTGAGATATGGCAGGGCTATACAAGCATTTTAGGGAGGTGACTAAAGTCCACTCTTTGACATTTCTATATAAGGTAAAATTGTCCTTGTCATTCTGAAGCCATGTCTATGAAGATGCAGGCATCAACTGAGCCTATTATACAATTTTCTGCAGGTATAGTCCTTTTCAAATTGGGGTGAGTCCTGGGGTCTTGAGCTTCTTTACCCACATCGAGTCTACAGGCTGGAAAGGATGTACAGAGTCTGAGGTGGCACTGGCAGGGCATCTCGAAAAAGCTTATGGGTGGGTTGTCATTTCTGTAAGAGATCACGTCCAAGTAAGGGGTACAAGCATTCTGGCATACCTAGAAACGAATGAGTTACTGTGTTCTTTCTGAGGTCCACAATCCTCTTTGATGTCCAAGGAAAAAGGCAGTTTGTCTGGTGGCTCTTAGAACTGGTGTCTTCTTAGATGTTTCTGGTCCCCTTGGATCTGTCAAGACCGAATAGGCTGCTCCAGAATACAACAGAAAATTAACCAGGGGTTCTATTTACCTACAAATATTTATACCTAGGTAGACATATAAACATCAAATAAACATCCACATATACACCTTTTCAGTGAACAAGTACTTTTACAGGCTTGGGAATTTTGGCAGATAAAAGGAACACTGCCCAAGTTCTTCAATAGGTGCCTGACAAGCACGAATGTGGTGCCTTTGGCGGGGGGTATAGAGTCCCATCCTTTCTCTCTTGGCACTGCTAAGGACAGGATCATTGGAGAGGTCTCTTTACCTAGTCATGGCTGTGCTGAGCCATCTGGGGCAAAAGTGTTTTCTGCTTCCATTTTGGCTAAAAGGTCTCTGCCCATTAGAGGGACCAGGTCAACTGGTAAATATAGGAATTCATGAACCACCTGATGGCCGCCTCACTGACATCAGAGGGGGTGGCAGAAGAGTCTGCAGCTGTGGTAACGTTCCAGTAACTCCAATAACGGTGACTTCCTGTCCTGAGAGGGGAACTACCTTCTGAGTAACTACCGAGTGCTCTGCCGCTGTATCAATCATAATTTTCACAGTCTGGCCCCCGATCTTCATTTTGACCATTGGCTCTGGGGGCCCAGTTGGAAAAAGGCCAGTCTGTCCAGTCAGAGTCAGCTGCTGCCAGTCCAATGAGGTCTGCCTCAGGCAGCTCTGGCTAATAGTTGCTGGGTGGTTTGGATGGCCTTGCCAGATTCTTCTGCCCTGCTACTGAACTTTACTCTGTCCCTTCTTACACACACAAAACTGGACCCTAGGCACCGAGTTTGGAGCAATTTTAAAATTCCTTAACATACATTTAATCATTCATGTAGCAGGGAGGGACCGGGTGGGCTCCTCCTGAATAAAAGAACTCATCAAAAAAAGGCTAATTTTCTAACTTAATTTGTCCCTGGGTGTGGAAAACAAATGACACTAATCAGATTGCCATAAAGTATTTAACCTTTGTTTAGGGAGGCAAATGCAAAGCCTTTACTCCCAAGTGTCATTGTTTTAGAGAAGATAGGATTTCTGCTCAGGTTCCATATGTTACTAGTCCCAGCTCACTGGTCTATCATGCATTAAATTTTCTTAAAATGTATTCTGGCACAGGAGAAAGTTGGTTTGCTGTACACAGAGTGTTTAAACCCTATATAACTGGCTTGGGCCTCTACAAAGCAAACTGCAGTCTATAAGTTCAATATGCAGCCTCCGGTTTTTCTAACCCAACGAGGTTTCAGCAAGTCTCTGAGTCAGACACCTCCTCTCTTGGAGAATTTCAAAGTCCTGATGGCTTCCAGGTCCAGGGAGAGTGCCTTTTTCACAACCCTTGGGCCCTGCTTTTTGCCTTTTTACCAGTTTCCTTCGTGGTAGAGCAGCAACCAGGCCTCTTTCAAGGGAGTGAACTAGAAGGGGATATCAGCCCCACCTGTGAGCCAGCTGCTCCCCCTAGGGTCTCCCAGGGGCCCAGCCGGAGCGTCCCCCAGGAAATCACGGAAGACGGTGCCATTTTCAGGTGGTATGGACTCAAGCAGGGGGTTCACTGAATGTAGCCAGTAGCGAAGCGCTCCCTGGCTTCTGCCTGCAGCTGCTGGCGCCCACAAGCACTGCCCCATAGCACCTGTCTCATCGGTAGTTCCAGCACCTCAGGGTTCTCCAGCTTAGCCTGAACCTCGGTGCCCAGCAGCAGCTGCTGCAGCTCCTGTAGGCTATCTTTGATCCACGAGCACGAGGCTACTTCTCCACCAGGGGCTTATGGGCATTGCAGGCAGCTCAGGCATTCAGCCCCACCCCCTTCTTTGACCTGGGTCTCACAGTTCTAAATTACCAGGGGGGATGCGGATTCTAGCTTTGCGCCTCCTCTGCTTTTCAAGCAGGAGTTTAGTTGTTTTTTGTTTTTTTGTTTTGTTTTTTTTTTATTCTTAGAAACCTTAATCCTTTAATGATTACCAAAAGTGAACATTCAGCAATTTTACTTTAATATTTATGAACATATTTTAAATGTACTTTTACCCTTAAGATATATCTAGACCTTTTCTGATAAAACTACGAACAGGTATCGGTCTGATT
Source organism: Myotis nattereri (assembly GCF_964212035.1). Taxonomy (NCBI): domain Eukaryota; kingdom Metazoa; phylum Chordata; class Mammalia; order Chiroptera; family Vespertilionidae; genus Myotis; species Myotis nattereri. The sequence continues at coordinate 62,078,454 of NC_138078.1, read as the reverse complement.
CAGCATTGGAGGGGTTTAAAGAATAAACCAAGGCAGAGAAAGATTGTGCTTACAGTTATTTTTTTTAACCTTGAATTTCATTGATAAGACCTGTTAGGATTGCAGACAGCAGCCTAAATGCCAAAACCCCTGCCCACATTGTCTCAGCCCAGGCCCATTGCTTTTCCTCACAGAGTTGGCCTGGAAATATAACGGGTGCATAGTGAGGTTGCTTGTAGACAGAAAACCTGGAGACCATCTGAAATCCAGTTACTGATGCTTTCAGAATCCAGATGAGGGAGGAAGGAAAAGACCTGGTTATGTTCTCTATGAGGGTTCTAATAAACAATTGAAAACAGCAAGTTAAACAAAATACAGTCACTGGCAGGTTTTCTTTCCGTCCTGCGGAGCTGTTCACCAAAGAGATAAGAAAACCATGAATAACAAGTTCTCTGAAATTTACTACTTTGTTAATTTGCTAAGCAAAAAAATTACCTTGAAAAGACATCTCTCTTGCTCTTTTATAAGCAATCTCAGAACTAAGAAATCTTGGAAATACAGCGATTTACAACCCAGGTAAGAGCAACTTATAGACAGAAATTGATATTAACTAAGTGGGCTGATTCTTTCAGTAATGGCAAGCAGAAGACTCTGAGATCTGCTAGAGATTCTTGCAGCCCATCGCGGGTCCAGTCCAAACGTTCAGCCAGATGAATTAAAATAAAAGCAAAATAAATCAAAGTAGATTCCACTTCACACAGACTAGTAATGAGCAGCCAAAATAGACAAACACATGTATTCACACTCTCTCGGTAGACTATCCCAGACTGGAGCTGAGCAGATAAACAAAGCAATGCCCCACTCCCCAGATGAGCATGGGGGCACTCCTGGCACCCATGTCCCAGAACAAAATTCTCCACCAACCTTTTGGTGAGAACCTACCGGAGGAGCTAAGACTGCTTCCAGTCCCCCCTCTCGCTAGCACATTGGCTAGTCCCACACAAACAAACAGCTGTTCACTCATGCTTTCTCATTGTGTCGGCATTCATTCCAATTCCACAATCTCTATTGTACCCCTTTACAAGTTTTTTTAACAGGTTTACTTTGTCCCGACCTCATGATGTTCCGTGACGAGAGACAGACAAGGGAGGGGGTGACATGTTTTCATAGATCCTTACTCAGATTCCCTCCTGACCGAAGTCATGGAGCCACACAAAGGAGAGGAGAAGGCAGGACCCCTCCCTAGACACTCACATACTTTAAACAAACATTCATAAGCAAAGGCATTTAGCTACCACAACCCACAATTTTTCCCAATTCAATCTGAACCTTGAACTTTTAGCAAATATTCAGCATTTCTCAATCAGTAACATTTTTAAGAATAAACATCAAAATGCAAGACATGTTTTTTATCATTTGAATTCAGTAAGCTTCAAGGTCCCAAGTTCCAAGCAGTTCTGGAACACCACACCTGAGGCTGGCAAGCAGGTTTGGCCCAGCCCTTCATTTAAAAACGACCATAATGATTAAAGGAGTAGTTTGAGTCTGTACCATAACGTCCGTCCAGTAAGCCCACAAAAAAAGGAAAAAAAAAATACAAGCACAGACAAATACAGTCTTCCAACTCTATGGAAGCAAAACCAAAACAACCTTCCTACTCCCCGAAAGCAAAACTACAGATCAGCTTAGACGATGGCCATGCACCACTCCTCTCAAATTGAGGGGTTTCTCGGGCCCACCAGATGGAGGATCAGGGCGACCCTCAACTCCTCCCACCCGTGGGCCCCAGTGCATCCCCCTAGTCAGTTATCAGCATTACAGATTTCATAAGTGAGCTCACACTGGACAGAACAAACAGAAAACAACTGACAACACACAGACAGTTACCACGGTTTGTCAGACCCTCCGAATCGGGGTCTCTTTGAGTCTCAGGGGTTCCAGATGAGCCCCCAAATGTTCGGCCCTGATTTCAAGATCCCCAAAGAGGGACCACTAGAGAGCCGAGTCTGATGCAAAAGCATAAAGTCTTTTATGCAAGCCCGGAACTTGTTACCCCCCCCCCCACTGCCAACATTACTGGATGCAAGAGAGAGCCATGAGTCCTAAGGGAACAAAGAATTTATAGGGCTTGGGGTCGGAGGGTGGGGGCACACTCTGATCACTGATTTGGCCAATTCCAGTTGGTTGAGTGATGGCAGGGGGCTAGTGATGCAAGGGCAGGGTACAGCTAGGGTTCTTCTTACACAAAGTCAGGGGGTTGGCTAGCATATTCTTGGCCTTGGGTTAGTTTCCCCCGCAATTCCACTTGCTGAGATAAGGGTAGGCTGAGTAACTGATACATGCTGAAGCTTTATCTTGGAAGAGGGGATAAGGACAGAGCTATCAGTCCTCTTCTGTCCTTTCACAAAACCAAGATAGTGGTGATGGTAAATTTGGACTTTAAGCTGCATGAAAACCAGAGAGAGAAAGACGGAAAGAATCAGATAATTGTATTTTGCTACAAGAAGGGGAAAACCTCCAGTAAGCAAGCCAACAAATGCAGAAGAGGAAGTGCTGGAGTGTCCATCTACCAGAGGTGATACCCAGGGTCTCCCAGAGGAACACACTTAACAATGTGTATCCCTCTATCAAAAATGCTTCAGAAATGGGCATTATGGAAAGATGAAAACATTAATGGTCCCGTGAATAAATACCACCAAGGGTATAAAGGAAATGTGTTTGTATTTTTGCGAGTTTTCAGATGATGGGGAGGGATCTAAGGAGGAAGAAGTCATGTGAGAAGAAAGAAATGTAGAATTCTTTAATTGGGGCACCAGATAAGTCATTCCATAGTGAGCAAGACACTTAGAATAAGGACAAGTAGAAGACTGATTGGGGATTTTTTTCCTCAACACTTTCTCATACTGGCAAGGAAGAAAGAAGCTGATGTTTAATTTAGGTTTGCATTGGGGGGTGGGATGGATGGTGGTGGTTGCAGTCATGAGGAGCAGTTTGTTCTTTTAGTGCTGGCAGTGTATAAGAATGAATTTGATTTCCTTTTTACATGGTAGACTATTGAATATTGTGAAACTATTGAAAGTATGGTCATCTCAAGACCTGAATATTTATGCCACAACTGGTCCAGTTTTTCCTTTAACAACTTGGTGTAGAACAGCATTGCTGGATATTGAAGATACTACTGAAGTGAGGTTTCACTCTAACTCTTTCACTGATGATTCACTTCATATTACATTTGTCCCATTCCAAAGTGAATAAATAGTAATAAGGGAAGTTGGGTATGGGGTACATGGGTATTATCTTCACAATTTTTCTGTAAATATGGAACTATTCTAAAATAAAACATCCATTAAAACAAAATTCAAAAACCTAGAAATTGGTAGCAACTGAACATAGTGCAATGGACCTCTGAAACGATGAGGGAGTATGGGAATTGTCTTAGAGGAAACACAAACTCCCTGCCATATGCTGGACTATAATGGAACTAGAGGAAATGAAGAGAGAGAGCGGGGACAGTTAGGGAAAAATTTTAGGAGTTAAGAGGAAGGTCTCTGTTCCATAACCAGAGTGTCTGAGATTTCTGCATCCTCTGCCACCCCCGCCGTTCCTGGATGGTGAAGCTGAGGCTTTGTGATGTCAAAGCCACACCATGGAAACCACTGATTTTGGGCAGTCAGAGCTAAGTGAGTGGCTCCTCATTAATCTAAAAAGTATATGTAAAGCCAGGATAATTTGAGTAGTGTCTCTTGCCTCAAGATAACGAAACTTAATAAGACGATAGTGTAGACTAGTAGAGATAAGGAATAAGACTCCAAACACAAGCATGGATGAAGAAACTGTAAGTCCAAAAGTGAATTTATGGTTGTATTTAGGGGGTGGGATCGATGGTCGTGGTGGCAGTCTTGAGGAACAGGGTGTTGTGTTATTGCTCGAGGTTTATAATAAAGAATTTGAGTTCCTTTTTACATGGCTTACTATTGAATATTGTTAAACTATTGAAAGGATGGTCACCTCAAGACATGAGTACTATCTTCCCAATTTTTCTGTAAATCTGGAACTATTCTAAAATAAAACTTTTATTAAAACAACACTAAAAATAATAGGAAATGGGAATATTTGAACATAGTGGAATGGACCACTGAAATGACTGTGGAGTTTAGGAAGTGGATTAGAAGAAACACCACCTCCCTGTCATATGCTGGACTATAGTGGAACTAAAGGAAGAGAGAAAGTGAGAGAGAGAGAGAGAGAGAGAGAGAGAGAGAGAGAGAGAGAGAGAGAGAGAGAGAGAATAGGTCGATAGAGAGAGAGAATAGAGAGAGAGGTCAGTTTGTAAAAAAATTTAGGTGTTAAGAGGAAGTTGTCTGTACTATTACCAGAGTATCTGAGCATTCTGCATCCTCTGCCACACCTTTCCCTCTTGGACTGTCAAGCTGAGGCTTTTTGATGTCAAGCCTCACCATGGCCAAACTGATTTTGGGCAACCAGACCTGAAGTGAGTGGCTCCTCATTAACCTATGGATAATAAATAGAGGCCAGAACCCTTTCAGTAGTGTCTGTTGCCTCAAGATAGAGAAACTTAAGAAGACGATAGTGTAGACTAGTAGAGATAAGGAATAAGACTCCAAACACAAGGATGGAAGAAGAACCTGCAAGGCCAAAATTGAATTTATCTTTGTATTGGGGTCTGGTGGGCTGGATGGTGGTGTTCGCAGTCATGAGAAACAGGGTGCTGTGTTAGTGCTGCCAGTGTATAGTAAGGAACTTGATTTCCTTTTTACATGGCAGACTAGTGAATATTGTTAAACTATTGAAAGGATGGTTAGCTCAAGATCTGAAGTTGTATGCTGCAACTGGTCCAGTTTTTCCTTTAAGAACTTGGTCTAAAACAGCATTGCTGAATATTGGAGATATTAGTGAAGTGAGGTTTCACTCTAAGTGTTTCACTGATGATTCACTTCATGTTACATTTTCCCCATATATAAGTAAGATATTAGTAATAAGGGAAATTGGGTATGGTGTACATGGTTATTATCTTCACAATTTTTCTGTAAACCTGGAACTATTCTAAAATAAAACATCCATTAAAAGGACACTCAAAATCCTAGAAAATGTAACAACTGAACATAGTGGAATGGACCACTGAAATGACCGGCGAGGATGGAAATTGTATTAGAGGAAACACCACCCCCCTGCCATATGCTGGACTATAATGGAACTAGAGGAAATTAGAGATAGGGAGAGAGAGGACAGTTTGGGAAATATTTTAGGAGTTAAGAGGAACGTCTCTCTTCTATAACCAGAGTGTCTGAGATTTCTGCATCCTCTGCCACTCCCGCCCCTCCTGGATGGTCAAGCTGAGGCTTTGTGATGTCAAACCTCACCATGGCCAAACTGATTTTGGGCAACCAGACCTGAAGTGAGTGGCTACTCATTAACCAAAAGATAATAAATAGAGGCCAGGACCCTTTGAGTAGAGTCTGTTGCCTCAAGATAGCGAAACTTAATAAGACGATAGTGTAGACTAGTATAGATAAGGAATAAGACTCCAAACACAAGGATGTAAGAAGAAACTTCAAGGCCAAAAATGAATTTATGTTTGTATTCGGGTCAGGTGGGCTGGATGGTGGTGTTCGCAGTCATGAGGAACAGGGTGTTGTGTTAATGGTGCCAGTGTAAAGTAAGGAACTTTACTTCCTTTTTACATGGCAGACTAGTGAATATTGGTAAACTATTGAAAGGATGGTTAGCTCAAGATCTGAAGTTGTATGCTGCAACTGGTCCAGTTTTTCCTTTAAGAACTTGGTCTAGAACAGCATTGCTGGATATTGGAGATACTAGTGAAGTGAGGTTTCACTATAACTATTTCACTGACGATTCACTTCATGTTACATTTTCCCCGTGCATAAGTAAGATATTAGTAATAAGGGAAATTGGGAATGATGTATGTGGTTATTATCTTCACAATTTTTCTTTAAACCTGGATCTACTCTAAAATAAAACATCCATTAAAATAACACTCAAAATCCTAGGAAATGGTAGCAACTGAACATAGTGGAATGGGCCACTGAAATGCGGGGGGAGTATGCCAAATGTCTTAGGGGAAACACCACCTCCCTGCCATATCCTGGACTATAATGGCACTAGAGGAAATGAGAGAGAGAGAGAGTTCTGTTCGGTAAAATCTTTAGGAGTTAAGAGGAAGGTCTCTGTTCTCTAAGCAGATTGTCTGAGATTTCTAAATCTTTGCCACACCCGCCCCTCCTGGATGGTTAAGCTGAGTCTTTGTGATGTCAAGCCACACCATGGGAACCACTGATTTGAGGCTATCTAAGCTGAACTGAGTGGCTCCTCATTAACCTAAAGAGTATATATATTCCAGATGAATTATTGGAGACTTCGTTCTAGATCTCTGAAGTATGCCGTTGGTATTTTAATGGGAAGTGCGTTGAATTTATAGATTGCTTTGGGTAGTATGGACATTTTAATGATGTTGATTCTACCAATCCATGAACACAGTATGTTCTTCCATCTGTTTATGTCTTCCTCTATATCTTTTTTTAACGTCCTGTAGTTTTCTGAGTAGAGGTCTTTTACCTCTTTAGTTAAGTTTATTTCTAGGTAGCTTAGTTTTTTTGGTGCAATGTTAAACGGGATTGTTTTTATAATCTCTCTTTCTGAAAGTTCACTATTGGTGTATAGAAATGCCTCAGATTTCTTGGGGTTAATTTTGTGTCCTGCTACATTGCCAAATTCATGTATTAAGTCTAGTAGCTTTTTGATGGAGTCTCTAGGGTTTTGTATGTATAATATCATGTCGTCTGCAAATAAGGACAGTTTTACTTCCTCTCTTCCAATTTGGGTGCCTTTTATTTCTCCTTCTTGCCTAATTGCAATGGCTAACACTTCCAGTACTATGTTGAACAGGAGTGGTGAGAGGGGGCATCCCTGTTTTGTTCCTGATCTTAGGGGAAATGGTGTTAGTTTTTGTCCATTGAGTATGATGTTCTTGTGGGCCTGTCATATATGGCTTTTATTATGTTGATATACGATCCTTCTACTCCAGCCCAACTTAGAGTTTTTATCAAAAATGGGTGTTGAATTTTGTCATATGGTTTTTCTGCATCAATTGATATGACCATGTGGATTTCTTCTTTCAGTTTATTTATGTGATGTATCACGTTTATTGATTTGCGGATATTGTACCATCCTTGCATCCCTGGGTTAAATCCTACTTGGTCATGGTGTAAGATCTTTCAGATGTACTGCTGGATCCGATTTGCTAAGATTTTGTTGAGGATTTTGGCATCTATGTTCATGAGGGATATTGGCCCGTAATTCTGTTTCATTGTGTTGTCTTTACCTGGTTTTGTTATTAGGGTGATGCTGGCTTCATAGAATGACCTTGGAAGTGATCCTTCCTCTTGAATTTTTTGTAGTAGTCTCGTGAGAAAAGGTTTTAGTTCTTCCTTTAATGTTTGCCAAAAAGCCCCTGTGAAGCCGTCTGGTCCTGGGCTCTTGTTTGATGTAATCTTTTTGATGACTTCTTCAATTTCTTCCATAGTTATTGGCCTGTTGAGATTTTTAGATTCTTCCTGATTGAGTTTTGAAATGTTGTATTTTTCTAGGAATTTGTCCGTTTCTTTCAGGTTGTCTAGTTGTTGGAGTAGAGCTTTCCACAGTATTTTTTTAACAATCATTTGTATTTCTGTGGTGTCTGTTGTTATTTTGCCTCTATCGTTTCTGATTTTGTTTATTTGGTTCCTCTCTCTTTGCTTCTTTGTGAGTCTGCCTAGAGGTTTGTCAATCGTGTTTATCCTTTCAAAGAACCAGCTCTTGGTTTCATTGAATGTCTGTATTGTTTTTTTGGTCTCTATGTCATTTATTTCTGCTCTAATCTTTATTATCTCCTTCCTTCTGCTCACTCTGGGGTTTACTTGTTGCTCACTTTCTAATTCTTTCAGTTGTAGATTTTGGTGATTTCTGCCATTTCTTCTTGTTTTTTGAGATCTGCCTGAAGAGCTCTAAACTTCCCTCTCAGGCCTGCTTTTATTGTGTCCCATAGGTTTTGGATTGTTGTGTTTTCATTGTCATTAGTTTCCAGGACGTTTTTAATTTCTTCTTTGATCGCATTCGTAACCCAATCAATATTTCATACCATGCTCTTCAGCTTCCAGGTGTTTGAGTATTTTTTGTTGTTTTTATTGTAGTTTATTTCTAATATGCCATCTTGGGATGCGAAGATGCTTTTTATGATTTCAATCTTCATGATTTTGGGGATACTTTGCTTGTGACCCAATATATGGTCTATTTATGCATTTGTCTTATTAGCACCTGAGTAGAATGTATATTCCATGTCCTTTGGTGAAGTGTTCTCAAGATATCTATTAAGTCCATCTGATCAAGTGAGTCATTTAGGATTGCTGTATCTTTGCTGATTGTTTGTCTACAGGACTTATCCAAAGCTGTCAGTGGTGGATTAAAGTCCCCTACTATGATTGTATTGTTGTCGATCTCTCCTTTGATATCTTTCAGGAGTTTTTTATGAATTCAGGTGCTCCTGCATTGGGTGCATATATGTTTACCAGGGTTATATCTTCTTGTTGTATTGATCCCTTTAGTATTATGAAGTGGCCTTCCTTATCTCTTGTTATGGCCTTCACTTTGAGGTCTATTTTGTCCGATATAAGTATTGCTACCCCAGTTTTCTTTTCCTTTCCATTTGCCTGAAAGATATTTTTCCATCCCTTCACTTTCAGTCTGTGTGAGTCCCTTCTAATGAGGTGGGTTTCTTGTAGACAGCAGATGTATGGGTCATTTTTTTTACCCATTCAGCCATTCAATGTCTTTTGGTTGGAGCATTTAGTCCGTTTATGTTTAAAGTTATTATTGAAAGGTACTTGTTTATAGCCATTTTTTTTGTGTGTGTGGCTGTTTTCTTTCTGAGCTTTTTCTTTCTTCTTTTTATACCAGTCCCTTTAGCATTCCTAGCATTGCTGGTTTGGTGGTGATAAACTCCCTTAGCCTTTTTTTGTCTGTGAAGATTCTTATTTCCCCTTCAAGTTTGAATGATAGCCTTGCCGGATAGAGTATTCTTCGATTCAGTCATTTGCTTTGCATCACTTTTTAAATTTCCGTCCATTCTTTTCTTGCCTGATAAGTTTCTGCTGAGAAATCATTTGGTAATCTAATGGGAGATCCCTTGTATGTCACTTTCCGTCTCTCTCTTGCAGCCTGTAAGATTCTCTCTTTGTCCTGAACATTTGCCATGGTAATTATAATGTGTCTTGGTGTGTGTCTTTTCGGGTTCACCTTGTTTGGGACTCTCTGGGCTTGTGTAACTTTTTTCTTCCCCACCACAGGTAAGTTTTCTGATATTATTTCTTCAAATAGGTTTTCTAATCCTTGTTCCTCTATCTGTTGTTCTAGCACCCCTATTATTCGTATGTTGTTTCATTTCATGTTGTCCCATAATTCCCTTAGGCCCTCCTCCTGTCTTTTATTTTTTTTCTCCAATTGCACTACATTTTGCGTGTGGTTTTCTTCCTTGTGTTCTAATTCAATTATTCGGTCCTCTGCTTCTCCTAGTCTACTGTTGATACTTTCAATGGTGTTTTTTATTGCAGCTATATCACTCTTCATTTCTTCTTGGGAATTACTTAAGTTGTTGATTTTTTCATCTGTTTCTTCTAGCTTCTTCCATATGTTACTGATTTTTTTCATCTGTTTCTTCTTGCTTCTTGCAGAAGTTGTTGATTTTTTCCTCCATCCGGTTTATGCACTCTGGGACCCTTATTCTGAATTCTTTTTCTGTCATGTTGCATGCCTCTGTATTACTTAGCTGCTTTTCTGGAGATTCCCCCTTCTCATTCTTTTGGGGGTTTCTTTGTCTACCCATGTTTGCTCTTACTGACATAACTAGAGATTGAGTCATTCAGTGGCTGCTCCCTGGGTTGCAGTGATCCTTGGTCTTTGTTTGCTCTTCGGGCGGTTGCGGTAGCAGCTGCTCTTCAGTTGGCAGCAGCTCCTCTGGTGGGTGCTGTTAACAACTGTGGTGGCTCTTCTGGCTGGTAGGGGAGGTTCGACGTACAGCTGCTGTTCCACAGCAGAGGGTGTGGTGCTCAGGAGGCTGCTGTTGTTTGGATCTGCTGCGTTAATTTAAAGGCACAAAATACAACACAACAAGGCACCACGTACCAGGCACTAAACACAAATATATTCACGATATTAATAACCCTAAATAGAGGTGACCACCAGAATGATGAGAATTAGGGAATAAGGAAGAAGGAATAGAAAAAGATAAAAAAGAAAAAAAGAAAAGAAAAGTAGGTACCAAAAAAAGGAGTGCAAAAATTAAATTGGGAAAAAAGGAGGGGGGAAAATAAGAGCAATAAAATAAAAGAAAGAAAAAAGAGCGAAAAGAGAGAATGAAGTGGAAGAGGGGAAGAGACTTTTTATATGATGAGAATACTCCTATAGAACCGCCACTTATCACAACAAATTCCAGCAACAGCTCCCTGGAGATGGATGCAAACTAGAAACAACTAATAATATAACGATGAAAATAGAATGAAAGACACTAATCATAAAATAAAATAATGAGAAAATAAAATGGCGGTTTAAAAAAAGGTAAAATGGTAGCAGTAATAATACTGGTTCAAAATAAGAAGGTAGTAATTAAAAGGGTAAAATCACGTAATGGAAAAAGAAGAAAAAAAAGAAAGAAAAAAATTGGTTTCTTAGTTAAAAGGTGAAAACAGAAAAAAAAAAAAAAAACTTGCAGTAGTGAAGATCCTTCAGTTCTTCTATTCTTCAGTCTGGCTCGCCATTAGTCCTGCCAGGTATTCAGGAGAGTGTTGAGTTTCCCTTCGCTACACTGTTCCACTGTGTTGTAAACAATAGTCCTTATTTTAAAGTAGGCCTTATTTGTTTCCCAGAATTCCTAATTTTGTGTTTAGCAAAGAGTCAGTTTGCGGCTCAGCCTCTGGGTGGAAGTGTTCTGGGGTTGGCCTCTGAGGTGATACCGCTTCTCTATCACACTTAAAACTGATTTGGAGAGGTCAACTATCCAGAGCTGGTTCCTTAATAGTTACCCGCTCTGTGTTGTTGCTGGGATTCTGATTTCCATATTAAATGGCAGACTACTGATTATTGTTGTACTATTGAAAGAATGGTCAGCTCAAGATCTGAAGTTTTATGCCACAACTGGTCCAGTTTTTCCTTTAACAACTTGGTCTCTAACAGCAGTGCTGTATATTGGAGATACTAGAAAAGTGAGGTTTCACTCTGTTTCACTGATGATTCACTTAAGGTTACATTTACCCCATACATAAGTAAGATAAGAGTAATAAGGGAAATTGGGTATGGTGTACATGGTTATTATCTTGACAATTTTTCTGTAAATCTGGAAATATTCTAAAATAATACATCCATTATAACAACACTCATAATCCTAGAAAATGGTAGCAACTGAACATAGTGGAATGGACCACTGAAATGACAGGGGCGTATGGCAATTGTCTTAGAGGAAACACCACATCCCTGGCATATGCTGGACTATAATGGAAATAGAAATGAGAGAGAGAGAGGTCAGTTTGGGGAAAAATTTTAAGAGGTAAGAGGAAGGTCTCTTTTCTATACCAGAGCATCTGAGCCTTGGGCATCGTCTCCCAGCCCCGCCCCTCCTGGATGGTCAAGCTGAGTCTTTGTGATGTCAACCCATACCATGGCAACCACTGATTTTGGGCAACCAGAGCTGAAGGGAGTGGCTCCACATTAACCTCAAGGGTATATATAGAGGTCAGAACCCTTTGAGTAGTGTCTGTTGCCTTAAGATAGCGAAACTTAGTAAGACGATAGTATAAACTAGTACAGATAAGGAATAAGACTCCAAACACAAGGGGGGATGAAGAAACTGCAAGTCCAAAATTGAATTTATGTTTGTATTTTGAGGGGGGGATGGCTGGTCGTGGTCACAGTGACTTGGAACAAGGCATTGTGTTAGTGCTCGCAGTTTATAATAAAGAATTTGATTTCCTTTTTACAAGGAAGACTATTGAATATTGTTAAACCATTGAAAGGATGGTCAGCTCAAGATGTGAAGTTTTAGGCCACAACTGGTACAGTTTTTTGTTTAACATCATGATCTAGACCAGCATTGTTTGATATTGGAGATACTAGAGAAGTGAGGTTTGACTATTTTTCAATGATCGGGAGGGATCCAAGGAGGGTTCAGGCATGTAAGAAGGGACTAATGATGATTTCTTTAGTTGGGCCACCAGAAAGGACATTCCATACTGAGCCAGGCACGTAGAGTAAGGACAAGGAGCATACTGAAAGGGGATTTTTTTCTCAACCATTTATCATACTTGCAAGAAAGAAAAGCAGCTGATGTTGAATTTAGGTTTGGATTGGGGGGGTGGGATGGATGGTGGTGGTCACAATCATGAGGAACTGGAAGTTTTGTTAGTGCTGGCAGTGTATAATAATGAATTTGAATTCCTTTTTACATGGTAGACTATTGAATATTGTTAAACTACTGAAAGGATGGTCAGTTCAAGATCTGAAGTATTATGCCACAACTGGTCGGGTTTTTTCTTTAACAACTTGGACTAGAACAGCATTGCTGGATATTGGAGATACAAGAGAAGTGAAGTTTCACTCTCTTTCACTGATGATTCACTTCATGTTACATTTGCCCCATACATAAGAAAGATATTAGTAGTCAGGGAAATTGTGTATGGTGTACATGGTTATTATCTTCACAATTTTTCTGTAAATCTGGAACTATTCTGAAATAAAACAGGCATTAAAACAACACTCAAGTTCCTAGGAATGGTAGCAACTGAACATAGTGGAATGGACCACTGAAATGACGGGGGAGTATGGCAATTGTCTTTGAGGAAATACCACCTCCCTGCCATATGCAGACTATAATGGAACTAGGGGAAATGAGAGAGAGAGAAAGGACAATTTGGGAAAAATTTTTGGATTTAAGAGGAAGGACTCTGTTCTATAACCAAAGTGTCTGACATTTGTGCATCCTCTGTGACCCCCGCTCCTACAGGATGGTCCAGCTGAGGCTTTGTCATGTCAAGCCACACCATGGTAACCACTGATTTTGGGCAAACAGAGCTGAAGTGAGTGGCTCCTCATTAACCTATAGAGTATATATAGAGGCCAGGACCCTTTGAGGAGTGTCTGTTGCCTCAAGACAGTGAAACTTAATAAGACGATATTGTAGACTAGAAGAGATAAGGAATAAAACTCAAAACACAAGGATGGAGGAAGAAACTGTAAGTCCAAATGTGAATTTATGTTTGTATTGGGGGTTGGGATGGATGGTGGTCGTCGCAGTCATTAGGAAGAGGGTTTTGTGATAGTGCTGTCTGTGTTTAAAAAAGAGTTTGATGTCCTTTTTACACAGCAGACTATTGAATATTCTTAAACTATTGAAAGGATTGTCAGCAAAAGATGTGAAGTTTTATGCCACAACTTGTCCAGTTTTTCCTTTAACAACTTGGTCTAGAACAGCATTGCTGGATATTGGAGGTACTAGAGAAGTGAGGTTTTACTCTAACTGTTTCACTGATGATTCACTTCATGTTACATTTGCACCATACATAAGTAAGATATTAGTAATAAGGGAAAATTGGTATGGTTTCCAGGGTTATTATCGTCACTATTTTTCCGTCAATCTGGAACTTTTCTAAAATAAAGCATTCAATAAAACAACCCTCAAAATCCTAGGAAACGTAAATACCTGAACATAGTGGAATGGACCACTGAAATGTCGGGGGAGTATAGCCATTTTCTTAGAGGAAACACCACCTCCCTGCCATACGCTGGACTATAATAGAATTAGAGGAAATCAGAGAGAGAGAGAGAGGTCATTTTGGTCAAAATTTTAGGAATTAAGAGGAAGGTCACTGTTCTATAACCTGAATGTCTGAGAGTTCTGCAACCTCTGCCACGCCCGCCCCTCCTGGATGGTCAAGCTGAGGCTTTGTGATGTCAAGACCCACCATGGCAACCACTGAATTTGGGCAACCAGAGCTGAAGTGAGTGGCTCCTCATTAACCTAAAGAGTATATTTAGACGCCAGGACCCTTTGAGTAGTGTCTGTTGCCTCAAGATAGCGAAACTTAATAAGACGATGTTGTAGACTAGTAGAGATAAGGAATAAGACTCCAACACAAGGATGGATGAAGAAACTGCAAGTCCAAAAGTGAAATTATGTTTGTATTGGGGTGGGGGGTGGGATTGATGGTGGTGGTCCTAGTCAAGAGTATCAGGATATTGTGTTAGTGCTGGCAGTGTATAATAAAGAATTTGATTTCCTTTTTACATGGATGTTTATTGAATATTGTTAAACTATTGAAAGGATGGTCAGGTCCAGATCTCAAGTTTTATGCCACAACTGGTCCAGTTTTTTCATTAACGACTTGGTCTAGAACAGCAATGCTGGATATTGACATACTAGAGAAGTGAATTTTGACTCTGTTTAACTGATGAGGAGGCTTCTAAGGAGGGGGCAGGCATGTGAGAAGGGAGTAATGTAGATTTCTTTAGTTGGGGCACCAGACAAGCCATTCCATACTGAGTCAGACACTTAGCATAAGGACAAGGATAAGTCTGAATGGGGATTTTATTCCCAACAGTTTCTCATACTGACAAGGAAAAAAGAAGCTGGTGTTTAATTTAGGTTTGGATTGGGGTGGCGGGATGGATGGTGGTGGTTGCAGTCATGAGGAACAGGGTGTTGTCATAGTGCTGGCAGTGTATAATAATGAATTTGATTTCCTTTTTACATGGTAGACTATTGAATATTGTTAAACTATTGAAAGGATGGTCAGCTCAAGATCTGAAGTTTTATGCCGCAAATGGTCCAGTTTTTCCTTTAACAACTTGGTCTAGAACAGCATTAGTGGATATTGGAGATGCTAGAGAAGTGAGGTTTCACTCTGTTTCACTGATGATTCACTTCATCTTACATTTGCCCCCTAATTAAGTAAGATATTAATAATAAGGGAAATTGGGTATGGTGTACACGGTTATTATCTTCACAATTTTTCTGTAAATCTGGAACTATTCTAAAATAATACATCCATTAAAACAACACTCAAAATCCTAGGAAATGGTAGCAACTGAACATAATGGAATGGACCACTGAAATGACGGGGAAGTATGGGAATTGTCTTAGAGGAAACACCAACTTCCTGCCAAATGCTGGACTATAATCGAACTAGAGGAAATGAGAGGGATAGAGAGGACAGTTTGGAAAAAATTTAAGGCTTAAGATGAAGGTCTCTGTTCTATAACCAGTGTGTCTGAAATTTCTGCATCCTCTGCCACCCCCGCCCCTCCTGGTTGGTCAAGCTGAGGCTTTGTGATGTCAAGCCACACCATGGAAACCACTTATTTTTGGCAGCCAGAGGTGAAGTGAGTGGCTCCTCATTAATCTAAAAAGTATATATAGGGGCCAGGACAATTTGAGTAGTGTCTGTTGCCTCAAGATAGCGAAACTTAGAATAATCCTGTACTGAAGTGCCAAGTTCCTGAATTTTCATAAGGTCTATCTCCCACGCTCCGGAGCACATGTGTCATAAGAAAGATTCCAGATTCTTGGAAGATGGCGGCGGTATAGGCAGACAGGTCCCAGGTCATATCCTGGAGCAAATGGAGTGAGCAGCTGAAACTAGTAACATCCACCCCGAATTGGCGAAATTTCTCAGCTGGTGAGAAGGTTTGCAGCCAGGAAGAGCAGAACTCCCCTGGAAAGGTAAAAAAAAACACAGGGATTTGGGCAGGAAAGTTTGCCAGACCTCTGAGCCCAGAGAGTCGGAGGGAGACCACGTGGCAGACAGCTGAGTCCCTTGGGACAGGCACAGCCCCTGACAGGGGAAAGGAGAACAGCGGGATTCCTGGCGCTGCTGGGGGAATTGAGAGCTGGGTTCTGTGATCACAGAGGACTGAGCCTAAAGGGGGCAGCCTGAAGAGCTGACCAGACCATGCAGTCCTGGTAAGAGAAGAAGTTTACAGAAACCAAGCCTTTCCCGTTTCCGCGGCAGGCGTTTGTTTGTTTTTACTGAATCCTGTTCATTGGACATTTTGGATAAAAACACTCACTTGTGCTGAAGAGAGGTAGAGGGTGCGGAGGAGTGGAATCTGGGGAGAGACTGAGAGGAGAAGGGGGCCCGGGAGAGGTGGCAGCGAATTGAGTGCTGAGACACCCCTGAGCCCAGGACTGGAGCAGCCATTCTCTCTGGAGAGTGAGACTCCACCCCCCAGCCCCCAGGCAAGGAGCACAGCCACACCCAGATTCCACCCTGTATGAGATCAAGGATTAAAATAACCTGATCAGTCCCTGGGAGTTAACAGTGTCTGGCCTATAGAGGGATTTTCAATCCCAGCAACAACACAGCACCTGTAACTAACTATTACGCAGCCAGCTCTGGGCAGTGAACTTCCACTGGACAGAGAGGCCCTATAGCCTCAGAGGTCAACCCCAGAACACTGCCACCCAGAGGCTGACCCACAAACTGACTCTTTGCTAAACACAAAATAAGGCAGTCTGGGAAACAAATGGGGCTTGCTTTAAAATAAGGACTATGGTTTAAAACACAGAGGAACAGTGTATCGCAGGGAAACTCAAAACTCTCCTGAATACCTGGCAGGTCTAAGGCAAGCCACACTGAAGAATAGAAGAACCGAAGGACCTTCACTACTGCAATTTTTGTTTTCTTTTTTCACCTTTTAACTAAGAAACCTATTTTTTTTCTTTTTTTTCTTTTCTTTTTTTTTCTTTTTTTTTTATTTTTTCCATCACCTGATTTTACCCTTTTAATTGCTACCTTCTTATTTGAACCAGTATTATTACTGCTACCATTTTACCATTTTTTTAAAGTGCCATTTTATTTTCTCTTTATTTTATTTTGGGATTAGTGTTCTCCATTCTATTTTCATCATTATATTATCGGTTGTTTCTAGTTTGAATTCATCTCCAGGGAGCTGTTGCTGGAATTTGTTGGGATTAATGGCTGTTCTATAGGAGTATTCTCCTCATATAAAAAAGTCTCTTCCCCTCTTCCACTTCATTCTCTCTTTCCGCTCTTTTTCTTCTTTTTTTTCTTTTCTTTTCTCGCTTTTATTTTCCCCCCTCCTTTTTCCCAATGTAATTTCTGCACTCCTTTTTTTGGTCCCTAATTTTCTTTTCTTTTTTCTCTTTTATCTTTTTCTCTTCCTTCTTCCTATCCCCTAGTTCTCTTAATTCAGGTGGTCACCTTTATTTGGGGTTATTAATATCGTGAATATATTTGTGCTTAGTGCTTGGTATGTGGTGCCTTGTGTTGTATTTTGTGCCTTTTAATCAATGCAGCAGATCCAAGAAACAGCAACCTCCTGAGCACCACACCCTCTGCTGAGGAACAGCAGCTGTATGTGAAACCTCGCCCCACCAGCAGGAAGAGCCACCACAGGTGTGAACAGCACCCACCAGAGGAACTGCTGCCAACTGAAGAGCAGCTGCTAACACAACAGCCCAAAGAGCAACCACAGACCAAGGAGTAACTGCCAGCAAGGCAGCAACCACTGAACAACTCAACGTCTAGATATGTCAGTGAGATCAAACATGGGTAGACAAAAAAAACTCCAAAGGAAAGAGAAGGAGGACTCTCCAGAAAGGCAGCTAAGTAATACAGAGGCATGCAACATGACAGAAAAAGAATTCAGAATAAGGGTCCTAGAGTGCATAAACCGGATGGAGGAAAAAATCAAAAACCTCTGCAAGAATCAAGAAGAAACAGATGAAAAAATCAATAACACATGGAAGAAGCTGGAAGAAACAGATGAAAAAATCAACAACTTAAGGAAGACCCAAGAAGAAATGAAGAGTGATATAGCTGCAATGAAAAACTCCATTGAATGTATCAACAGTAGACTAGGAGAAGCGGAGGACCGAATTAGTCATTTAGAAAACAAGGAAGCAAAACACACCCAAAATGTACTGCAATTGGAGAAAAAAATAAAAGACAGGAGGAGAGCCTAAGGGAGCTTTGGGACAACATGAAACGAAACAACATACGAATAATAGGGGTACCAGAACAACAGAAGGATGAACAAGGATTGGAAAAAACATATTAGAAGAAATATCAGAAAACTTCCCTGAGGTGGGGAAGAAAAAAGTCACACAAGCCCAGAGAGTCCCAAACAAGGTGAACACGAAAAGACCCACATGAAGACACATCAAAATTACCATGGCAAATGTTCAGGATAAAGAGAGAATCTTACAGTCTGCAAGAGAGAGACGGAAAGTTACATACAAGGGATCTCCCATTAGATTGTCAAATGATTTCTCAACGGAAACACATCAGGCCAGAAAAGAATGGACAGAAATTTACAAAGTGATGCAAAGCAAAGGACTGAATCCAAGAATACTCCATCCAGCAAGGCTATCATTCTAACTTGAAGGGTAAATAAGAAGCTTCACAGACAAAAAAAGGCTAAGGGAGATTATCACCACCAAGCTAGCAATGCAAGGAATGCTAAAGGGACTGGTATAAAAATAAGAAATAAAAAGCTCAGAAAGAAAACAGCCACACAAAAACAGAAATGGCTACAAACAAGTACCTTTCAATAATAACTTTAAACATAAACGGACTAAATGCACCAAATAAAAGACATCGAGTGGCTGAATGGATTAAAAAAATGACCCATACATCTGCTGTCTACAAGAAACCCACCTCATTAGAAGGGACTCACACAGACTGAAAGTGAAAGGATGGAAAAATATCTTTCAGGCAAATGGAAAGGAAAAGAAAACTGGGGTAGCAATACTTATATCGGACAAAATAGACCTCAAAGTGAAGGCCATAACAAGAGATAAGGAAGGCCACTTCATAATACTAAAGGGATCAATACAACAAGAAGATATAACCCTGGTAAACATATATGCACCCAATGCAGGAGCACCTGAATTCATAAAAAAACTCCTGAAAGATATCAAAGGAGAGATCGACAACAATACAATCATAGTAGGGGACTTTAATACACCACTGACAACACTGGATAATCCCTCTAGACAATCAGCAAAGATACAGCAATCCTAAATGAGTCACTAGATCATATGGACTTAATAGACATCTTCAGAACACTTCACCCCAAAGCCAGGAAATACACATTTTACTCAAATGCTCATAAGACATATTCAAAAATAGACCATATATTGGGTCACAAGCAAAGTATCCCCAAATTCAAGAAGATTGAAATCATAAAAATCGTCTTCGCAGACCATGATGGCATAATATTAGAAATAAACAACAATAAAAACAAGCCAAAACACTCAAACACCTGGAAGCTGAATAGCATGCTATTAAATATTGATTGGGTTAACAATGATATCAAAGAAGAAATTCAAAACATCCTGGAAACTAATGCCAATGAAGACACAACAGTACAAAACCTATGGGAGACAATGAAACCAGTCCTGAGAGGGACGTTTATAGCTCTACAGGCCTATCTCAAAAGACAAGAAAAAATGGTAGTAAATCATCTAACTCTACAACTCAAAGAATTAGAAAGAGAGCAACAAGTAAACCCCAGAGTGAGAAGAAGGAAGGAGATAATAAAGATTAGAGGAGAAATAAATGACATAGAGACCAAAAAAACAATACAGAAAATCAATGAAACCAAGAGCTGGTTCTTTGAAAGGATGAACAAGATTGACAAACCTCTAGCCAGAGTAACCAAGAAGCAAAGAGAGAGGACCCAAATAAACAAAATCAGAAACGATAGATGCAAAATAACAACAGACACCACAGAAATACAAATGATTGTTAAAAAATACTATGGACAGCTCTACTCCAACAAACTAGACAAACTGGAAGAAATGGACAAATTCCTAGAAAAATACAACATTCCAAAACTCAATCAGGAAGGACCTAAAAATCTCAACAGGCCAATAACTATGGAAGAAATTGAAGCAGTCATCAAAAAGCTTCCAGCAAACAAGAGCCCAGGACCAGACGGCTTCACAGGGGAGTTTTACCAAACATTCAAGGAAGAACCAAAACCTATCCTCCTCAGACTACTACAAAAAATTCAGGAGGAAGGAACACTTCCAAGCTCATTTTATGAAGCCAGCATCACCCTAATACCAAAACCCGGTAAAGACAACACAATGAAAGAGAATTAAAGGCCAATGTCGCTCATGAACATAGATGCCAAAATCCTCAACAAAATCTTAGCAAATCGGATCCAGCAGTACATCAGAAAGATCATACACCATGACCAATAGGATTCATCCCAGGGATGCAAGGATGGTACAATATGCGCAATTCAATAAACGTGATACATCACATAAACAAATTGAAAGAAAGAAACCACATGGTCATATCAATTGATGCAGAAAAAGCATTTGACAAAATTCAACACATATTTTTGATTAAAGCTCTCAGCAAGGTGGGAGTAGAAGTATCATACCGCAACATAATAAAAGCCATCTATGACAGGCCCACAGCCAACATCATACTCAATGGACAAAAACTAACAGCATTTCCCCTAAGAACAGGAAAAATACAGGGATGTCCCCTCTCACTACTCCTGTTCAACATAGTACTAGAACTGTTAGCCATTGCAATTCGGCAAGATGAAGAAATAAAAGGCATCCAAATTGGAAAAGAGGAAGTAAAACTGTCCTTATTTCCAGACGACATGATAATATACATACAAAACCCTAGAGACTCCATCAAAAAGCTACTAGACTTAATACATGATTTTGGCAATGTAGCAGGACACAAAATTAACCCCAAGAAATCTGAGCCATTTCTATACACCAAAAGTGAACTTTCAGAAAGAGAGATTATAAAAACCATCCTGTTTACCATCGCACCAAAAAGATTAAGCTACCTAGGAATAAACTAAACTAAAGAGGTAAAAGACCTCTACTCAGAAAACTATAGGACGTTCAAGAAAGATATAGAGAAAGATATAAACAGATGGAAGAACATACCGTGTTCATGGATTGGTAGAATCAACATCATTAAAATGTCCATACTTCCCAAAGCAATCTATAAATTCAACGCACTTCCCATTAAAATACCAACGGCATACTTCACAGATCTAGACCGAACTCTCCAAAAATTCATCTGGAATAAAAAAAGACCCCGAATAACTGCAGCAATCCTGAAAAAGGCCAAAGTAGGTGGGATCGCAATACCAGATATCAAGTTGTATTACAAAGCCACTGTTCTCAAAACTGCCTGGTACTGGCACAAGAATAGGCATGTAGATCAATGGAATAGAATAGAGAGCCCAGAAATCAGCAGTAACCAATATGCTCAATTAATATTTGACAAAGGAGGTAAGAACATACAATGGAGCCAAGATAGTCTCTTCAATAAATGGTGTTTGGAAAATTGGACATATATATGCAAGAAAATGAAACTAGACCACCAACTTACACCATACACAAAAATAAACTCAAAATGGATAAAGGACTTAAATGTACGACAGGAAACCATAAAAATTCTAGAAGAATCCAAAGGCAACAAAATCTCAGACATATGCCGAAGCAATTTCTTCACTCATACAGCTCCTAGGGCACTTGAAAGTAAAGAGAAAATGAACAAACGCGACTACATCGAAATCAAAAGCTTCTGCACAGCAAAAGAAACCATCAACAAAACAACAAGCAAACCCACTGTGTGGGAAAACATATTTGCCAATGTCATATCTGATAAGAGCCTAATCTCAAAAATTTATAGGGAACTCATACAACTTAACAAAAGGAAGATAAACAATCCAATCAAAAAATGAGCAAAGGACCTAAATAGACACCTTTCAAAAGAGGACATTCAGAAAGCCAAGAGACATATGAAAACATGCTCAAAGTCACTAATCATCCGAGAGATGCAAATCAAAACAACAATGAGGTACCACCTCACACCTGTCAGACTGGCTATCATCAACAAATCAACAAACGACAAGTGCTGGAGAGGATGTGGGGAAAAAGGAACACTTGTGTACTGCTGGTGGGAATGCAGACTGGTGCAGCCACTATGGAAGACAGTATGGAGTTTCCCTAAAAAACTGAAAATGAAACGCCCATTTAGCCCTGTGATCCAACTTCTAGGAATATATCCCAAGAAACCAGAAACACCAATCAGAAAGGATATATGCACCCCTATGTTCATAGCAGCACAATTTACCATAGCTAAGATCTGGAAACAGCCTAAGTGCCCATCAGTAGATGAATGGATTAGAAAACTGTGGTACATCTACACGATGAAATACTATGCTGCTCTAAAAAGGAAGGAGCTCTTACCATTTGCAACGTCACGGATGGAACCGGAGAGCATTATGCTAAGTGAAATAAGCCAGTCAATGAAGGAAAAATACCACATGATCTCACTTATTCATGGATAATAGAGACCATTATAAACTTTTGAACAATAATAGATACAGAGGCAGAGCTGCCTCAAACAGATTGTCAAACTGCAGCGGGAAGGCCAGGGAGGGTTGGGAGGCAGGAGGTAGGGGGGTAAGAGATCAACTAAAGGACTTGTATGAATGCATATAAGCATAAGGAGAGGACATAAGACATTGAGGGATAGGGGAGGCTAGGGGACTGTCTAGGGCGGGGGAATAAAAAGGACACATATGTAATAACCTTTGTAATACTTTAAGCAATAAATAAAAAAAAAAGATAGCAAAACTTAATAAGACGATAGTGTAGACTAGTAGAGATAAGTAATAAGACTCCAAACACAAGCATGGATGAAGAAAATGTAAGTACAAAAGTGAATTTATGTTTGTATTTAGGAGGTGGGATCAATGGTCGTGGTGGCAGTCATGAGGAACAGGGTGCTGTGTTATTGCTCGAGGTTTATAATAAAGAATTTGATTTCCTTTTTAAGTGGCTAACTATTGAATACTGTTAAACTCTTGAAAGTATGGTCAGCTCAAGATGTAAAGTTTTATGCCACAACAGGTAGAGTTATTCCTTTAACATCATGGTCTAGAACAGCGTTGTTGTATATTGGAGATACTAGAGAAGTGAGGTTTGACTCTGTTTCACTGATGAGGAGGCATCTAAGGAGGGGGCAGGCATGTGAGAAGGGAGTAATGTAGATTTCTTTATTTAGGGAACCAGACAAGCAATTCCATACTGAGTCAGACACTTAGCATAAGGACAAGGATAAGTCTGAATGGGGACTTTATTCCCAACACTTTCTCATACTGACAAGGAAAAAAGAAGCTTGTGTTTAATTTAGGTTTGGATTGGGGCGGCGGGATGGATGGTGGTGGTCGCAGTCATGAGGAACAGGGTGTTGTCATAGTGCTGGAAGTGTATAATAATGAATTTGATTTCCTTTTTACATAGTAGACTATTGAACATTGTTAAACTATTGAAAGGATGGTCAGCTCAAGATATGAAGTTTATGCCGCAAATGGTCCAGTTTTCCCTTTAACAACTTGGTCTAGAACAGCATTATTGGATATTGGAGATACTAGAGAAGTGAGGTTTCACCCTGTTTCACTGATGATTCTCTTCCTGTTACATTTGCACCATACATAAGTAAGATATTAGTAATAAAGGAAATTGGGTATGGTGTAAATGAGTATTATCTTCCCAATTTTTCTGTAAATCTGGAACTATTCTAAAATAAAACTTTTATTAAAACAACACTAAAAATAATAGGAAATGGGAATATCTGAACATAGTGGAATGGACCACTGAAATGACTGTGGAGTTTAGGAAGTGGATTTGAGGAAACACCACCTCCCTGCCATATGCTGGACTATAGTGGAACTAAAGGAAGAGAGAAAGAGAAAGAGAGAGAGAGAGAGAGAGAGAGAGAGAGAGAGAGAGAGAGAGAGAAGAGAGAGAGAGAGAGAGAGAGAGAGAGAGAGAGAGAGAGAGAGAGAGAGAGAGAGAGAGAGAGAGAGAATAGAGAGAGAGGTCAGTTTGGAAAAAATTTTAGGAGTCAAGAGGAAGTTGTCTGTGCTATAACCAGAGTATGTGAGTATTCTGCATCCTCTGCCACCCCTGTCCCTCTTGGACGGTCAAGTTGAGGCTTTGTGATGTCAAGCCTCACCGTGGCCAAACTGATTTTGGGCAACCAGACCTGAAGTGAGTGGCTCCTCATTAACCTAAAGATAATAAATAGAGGCCAGAACCCTTTCAGTAGTGTCTGTTGCCTCAAGATAGCGAAACTTAATAAGACGATAGTGTAGACTAGTAGAGATAAGGAATAAGACTCCAAACACAAGGATGGAAGAAGAAACTGCAAGGTCAAAATTGAATTTATGTTTGTATTGGGGTCAGGTGGGCTGGATGGTGGTGCGGAACAGGGTGTTGTGATAGTGCTGCCAGTGTATAGTAAGGAACTTGATTTCCTTTTTACATGGCAGACTAGTGAATATTGTTAAACTTTTGAAAGGATGGTTAGCTCAACATCTGAATTTGTATGCTGCAACTGGTCCAGTTTTTCCTTTAACAACTTGGTCTAGAACAGCATTGCTGAATATTATAGATAGTAGTGAAGTGAGGTTTCACTCTAACTGTTTAACTCATGATTCACTTCATGTTACATTTTCCCCATACATAAGTAAGATATTAGTAATAAGGGAAATTGGGAATGGTGTACGTGGTTATTATCTTCACAATTTTTTGTAAACCTGGAACTATTCTAAAATAAAACATCCATTAAAACAACACTCAAAATCCTAGAACTGGTAGCAACTGAACATAGTGGAATGGACCACTGAAATGAGGGGGGAGTATGGCAATTGTCTTAGAGGAAACACCACATCCCTGCCATATCCTGGACTATAATGGAACCAGAGGAAATGAGAGAGAGAGAGAGGTCAGTTCGGGAAAATCTTTAGGAGTTAAGAGGAAGGTCTCTGTTCTCTTAGCAGATTTTCTGAGATTTCTGCATCCTTTGCCACCCCCGCCCCTCCTGGATGGTTAAGCTGAGTCTTTGTGATGTCAAGCTACACCATGGCAACCACTGATTTTGGGCAACCTAAGCTGAAGTGAGTGGCTCCTCATTAACCTAAAGAGTATATATATTCCAGATGAATTTTTGGAGACTTCATTCCCAGGTCTATGAAGTAAGCCGTTGGTATTTTAATGGGAAGTGCGTTGAATTTATAGATTGCTTTGGGTAGTATGGACATTTTAATGATGTTGATTCTCATTATTGCCTAATTTCAATGGCTAACACTTCCAGTACTATGTTGAACAGGAGTGGTGAGAGGGGGCATCCCTATCTTGTTCCTTTCTAAGGGGAAATGGTGTTAGTTTTTGTCCATTGAGTATGATGTTGGCTGTGGGCCTGTCATATATGGCTTTTATTATGTTGATTTATGATCCTTCTACTCCCGCCCTACTGAGAGTTTTTATCAAAAATGGGTGTTGAATTTTGTCATATGGTTTTTCTGCATCAATTGATATGACCATGTGGATTTCTTCTTTCAATTTGTTTATGTGATGTATCACGTTTATTGATTTGCGGATATTGTACCATCCTTGCATCCCTGGGTTAAATCCTACTTGGTCATGGTGTATGATCTTTCTGATGTACTGCTGGATCCGATTTGCTAAAATTTTGTTGAGGATTTTGGCATCTATGTTCATGAGGGATATTGGCCCGTAATTCTGTTTCATTGTGTTGTCTTTACCTGCTTTTGGTATTAGGGTGATGCTGGCTTCATAGAATGAGCTTGGAAGTGATCCTTCCTCTTGAATTTTTTGTGGTAGTCTCAGGAGAAAAGGTTTTAGTTCTTCCTTGAATGTTTGGCAAAACTTTCCAGTGAAGCCATCTGGTCCTGGGCTCTTGTTTGATGGAAGCTTTTTGATAACTGCTTCAATTTCTTCCATAGTTATTGGCCTGTTGAGATTTTTAGATTCTTCCTGATTGAATTTTGGAATGTTGTATTTTTCTAGGAATTTGTCCATTTCCTCCAGGTTGCCTAGTTTGTTGGAATAGAGCTTCTATAGTATTTTTTAACAATCATTTGTATTTCTGTGGTGTCTGTTGTTATTTCGCCTCTATCGTTTCTGATTTTGTTTATTTGGTTCCTCTCTCTTTGCTTCTTGGTGAGTCTGGCTAGAGGTTTGTCAATCTTGTTTATCCTTTCAAAGAACCAGCTCTTGGTTTCATTGAATTTCTGTATTGTTTTTTTGGTCTCTATGTCATTTATTTCTGCTCTAATCTTTATTATCTCCTTCCTTCTGCTCACTCTGGGGTTTTCTTGTTGCTCTCTTTCTAATTCTTTGAGTTGTAGATTTAGGTGATTTCTGCCATTTTTATTTGTTTTTTGAGTTCGGCCTGTAGAGCTCTAAACTTCCCTCTCAGGACTGCTTTAATTGTGTCCCATAGGTTTTGAATTGTTGTGTTTTCATTGTCATTAGTTTCCAGGACGTTTTTAATTTCTTCTTTAATCTCATTCGTAACCCAATCAATATTTCATAGCATGCTCTTCAGCTTCCAGCTGTTTGAGTATTTTTTTTTGTTTTTATTGTAGTTAATTTCTAATATTATGCCATCGTGGGATACGAAGATTCTTTTTATGATTTCAATCTTCATGAATTTGAGGATACTTTGCTTGTGACCCAATATATGGTCTATTTTTGCATATGTCTTATTAGCACCTGTGTAGAATGTATATTCCCTGTCTTTGGGGTTAAGTGTTCTCAAGATATCTGTTAAGTTCATCTGATCCAGTTTGTCATTTAGGATTGCTGTATCTTTGCTGATTGTTTGTTTAGAGGGCTTATCCAGTGTTGACAGTGGTGGATTAAAGTCCCCTACTATGATTGTATTGTTGTCGATCTCTCCTTTGATATCTTTCAGGAGTTTTTTTATGAATTAGCGTGCTCCTGCATTGGGTGCATATATGTTTACCAGGGTTATATCTTCTTGTTTTATTGATCCCTTTAGTATTATGAAGTGGCCTTCCTTATCTCTTGTTATGGCCTTCACTTTGAGGTCTATTTTGTCCAATATAAGTATTGCTACCCCAGCTTTCTTTTCCTTTCCATTTGCCTGAACGATATTTTTCCATCCCTTCGCTTTCAGTCTGTGTGAGTCCCTTCTAATGAGGTGGGTTTCTTGTAGACAGCAGATATATGGGTCATTTTTTTAATCCATTCAGCCATTCGATGTCTTTTGGTTGGAGCATTTAGTCCGTTTATGTTTAAAGTTATTATTGAAAGGTACTTGTTTATAGCGATTTTTTTGTGTGTGTGGCTGTTTTCTTTCTGAGCTTTTTCTTTCTTCTATTTATACCAGTCCCTTTAGCATTGCTAGCATTGCTGGTTTGGTGGTGGTAAACTCCCTTAGACTTTTTTTGTCTATGAAGATTCTTATTTCCCCTTCAAGTTTGAATGATAGCCTTGCTGGATAGAGTATTCTTAGATTAAGTTCTTTGCTTTGCATCACTTTGTAAATTTCTGTCCATTCTTTTCTTGCCTGATGTTTTTCTGTTGAGAAATCATTTGATAAACTATTGGGAGATCCCTTGTATGTCACTTTCTGTCTCTCTCTTGCAGCCTGTAAGATTCTTTCTTTGTCCTGAACATTTGCCATGGCAATTATGATGTGTCTTGGTGTGGGTCTTTTTGGGTTCATCTTGTTTGGGACTCTCTGGGCTTGTGTGACTTTTTTCTTCCCCCCCCTCAGGTAAGTTTTCTGATATTATTTCTTCGAATAGGTTTTCTAATATTTGTTCCCCTTTCTGTTGTTCTAGCACCCCTATTATTCGTATGTTGTTTCGTTTCATGTTGTCCCAAAGCTCCCTTAGGCCCTCCTACTGTCTTTTATTTTTTTTCTCCAATTGCACTACATTTTAGGTGTGGTTTGCTTCCTTGTCTTCTAATTCAATTATTCGGTACTCTGCTTCCTCTAGTCTACTGTTGATACTTTCAATGGTGTTTTTATTGCAGCTATATCACTCTTCATTTCTTCTTGCGTCTTACTTAAGTTGTTGATTTTTTCATCTGTTTCTTCTAGCTTCTTCCATATGTTATTGATTTTTTCATCTGTTTCTTCTTCTTGCATAGGTAGTTGACTTTTTCATCTGTTTCTTCTTGCTTCTTGCAGAAGTTGTTGATTTTTTCCTCCATCCGGTTTATGCACTCTGGGACCCTTATTCTGAATTCTTTTCTGTCATGTTGCATGCCTCTGTATTCCTTAGCTGCTTTTCTGGAGAGTTCTCCTTCTCGTTCCTTTGGGGGCTTCTTTGTCTATCTATGCTTGATCTTACTGACATATCTAGATGTTGAGTCGTTCAGTGGCCGCTCCCTGGGTTGCAGTGACTCCTTGGTCTTTGGTTGCTCTTCTGGTGGTTGTGTTAGCAGCTGCTCTTCAGTTGGCAGCAGCTCCTCTGGTGGGTGCTGTTATCAGCTGTGGTGGCTCTTCTGGCTGGTGGGGGGAGGTTTCACGTACAGCTGCTGTTCCTCAGTAGAGGGTGTGGTGTTCAGGAGGCTGCTGTTCTTGGATCTGCTGCATTGATTTAAAGGCACAAAATACAACACAACAAGGCACCACCTACCAGGCACTTAACACAAATATATTCACGATATTAATAACCCTAAATAAAGGTGACCACCCGAATAATGAGAATTAGGGAATAAGGAAGAAGGAAGAGAAAAAGATAAAAAAGAAAAAAAGAAAATAAAAGTAGGGACCAAAAAAAGGAGTGCAAAAATTAAATTGGGAAAAAAGGAGGGGGGAAAATAAGAGCGAGAAAAGAAAAGAAAAAAAAAAGAGCGAAAAGAGAGAATGAAGTGGAAGAGGGGAAGAGACTTTTTGTATGATGAGAATACTCCTATAGAAGCGCCACTTATCACAACAAATTCCAGCAAAAGCTTCCTGGAAATGGATGCAACCTAGAAACAACTAATAATCTAACGATTAAAAGAGAATGAAGGACACTAATCCTAAAATAAAATAAAGAGAAAATAAAATTGCTGTTTAAAAAACGGTAAAATGGTAGCAGTAATAATACTGGTTCAAAATAAGAAGGTAGTAATTAAAAGGGTAAAATCAGGTGATGGAAAAAGAAGGAAAAAAAGAAAGAAAAAAAAACTGGTTTCTTAGTTAAAAGGTGAAAACAGAAAAAAAAACTTGCAGTAGTGAAGGTCCTTCAGTTCTTCTATTCTTCAGTCTGGCTCGCCTTTAGTCCTGCCAGGTATTCAGGAGAGTGTTGAGTTTCCCTTCGCTACACTGTTCTTCTGTGTTGTAAACGACAGTCCTTATTTTAAAGCAAGCCGTATTTGGTTCCCAGACTGCCTAATTTTGTGTTTAGCAAAGAGTCAGTTTGCAGCTCAGCCTCTGGGTGGAAGTGTTCTGGGGTTGGCCTCTGAGGTGATACCGCTTCACTATCGCACTTAAAACTGATTTGGAGAGGTCAACTATCCAGAGCTGGTTCCTTAATAGTTACCCGCTCTGTGTTGCTGCTGGGATTCTGATTTCCTTCTTTAATGGCAGACTATTGAATATTGTTATACTATTGAAATAATTGTCAGCTCAAGATCTGAAGTTTTATGCCGCAACTGGTCCAGTTTTTCCTTTCACAACTTGGTCTAGAACAGCATTGCTGGATATTGGAGATACTAGAAAAGTGAGGTTTCACTCTGTTTCACTGATGATTCACTTAAGGTTACATTTGCCCCATACATACGTAAGATATGAGTAATAAGGGAAATTGGGTATGGTGTACATGGTTATTATCTTCACAATTTTTCTGTAAATCTGGAACTATTCTAAAATAAAAGATCCATTAAAACAACACTCATAATCCTAGGAAATGGTAGCAACTGAACATAGTGGAATGGACCACTGAAATGACGGGGGAGTATGGCAATTGTCTTAGAGGAAACACCACATCCCTGCCATATGCTGGACTATAATGGAAATAGAAATGAGAGAGACAGAGAAGGTCAGTTTGGGAAAATTTTTAAGAGGTAAGAGGAAGGTATCTTTTCTATACCAGAGCATCTGAGCCTTCGGCATCGTCTCCCAGCCCCGCCCCTCCTGGATGGTCAAGCTGAATCTTTGTGATGTCAACCCACACTATGGCAACCACTGATTTTGGGCAACCAGAGCTGAAGTGAATGGCTCCACATTAACCTCAAGAGTATATATAGAGGCCAGAACCCTTTGAGTAGTGTCTGTTGCCTTAAGATAGCGAAACTTAATAAGACGATAGTATAAACTAGTACAGATAAGGAATAAGACTCTAAACACAAGGGGGGATGAAGAAACTGAAAGTCCAAAAGGGAATTTATGTTTGTATTTTGAGGGGGGGGGATGGATGGTTATAGTCACAGTGATTTGGAACAGGGCATTGTGTTAGTGCTCAGAGTTTATAATAAAGATTTGATTTCCTTTTTACTAGGCAGACTATTGAATATTGTTAAACCATTGAAAGGATGGTCAGCTCAAGATATGAAGTTTTATGCCACAACTGGTACAGTTTTTCCTTTAACATCATGATCTAGACCAGCATTGTTGGATATTGGAGATACTAGAGAAGTGAGGGTTGACTCTTTTTCAATGATCGGGAGGGATCCAAGGAGGGGGCACCATGTAAGAAAGGACTAATGATGATTTCTTTAGTTGGGCCACCATAAAAGCCAATCCGTACTGAGCCAGGCACGTAGATTAAGGACAAGGAGAATACTGAATGGGGATTTTTTTCTAAAACATTTCTCATACTTGCAAGGAAGAAAAACAGCTGATGTTGAATTTAGGTTTGGATTAGGGGGGTGGGATGGACCGTGGTTGTTGCAGTCATGAGGAACAGGATGTTTTGATAGTGCTGGCAGTGTATAATAATGATTTTGATTTCCTTTTTACATGGTAGACTATTGAAATTAGGTATGGTGTTCAGGGTTATTATCTTCACAATTTTTCTATAAATCTGGAACTATTATAAAATAAGACATCCATTAAAACAGTACTCAAGGATGGTACAATATCCGCAAATCAATAAACGTGATACATCACATAAAAAAATTGAAAGAAAAAAAAACACATGGTCATATCAATTGATGCAGAAAAAGCATTTTCTCAAAATTCAACATCCATTTTTTGATAAAAACTCTCAGTAAGGTGGGAGTAGAAGGATCATACCTCAACATAACAAAAGCCATATATGACAGGCCCACAGCCAGCATCGTACTCATTGGACAAAAACTAACACCATTTCCCCTAAGAACAGGAAAAAGACAGGGCTGTCCCCTCTCACCACTGCTGTTCAACATAGTACTGGAAGTATTAGCCATCGCAATAAGGCAAGAAGAAAAAATAAAAGGCATCCAAATTGGAAAAGAGGAAGTAAAACTGTCCTTATTTCCAGACGACATGATATTATACATACAAAACCCTAGAGACTCCATCAAAAAGCTACTAGACTTAATACATGAATTTGGCAATGTAGCAGCATACAAAATTAACCCCAAGAAATCTGAGGCATTTCTATACAACAATAGTGAACTTTCAAAAAGAGAGATTATAAAAACAGTCCCATTTACCATCGCACCAAAAAATTTAAGCTACCTAGGAATAAACTTAAATTGGACATATGTATGCAAGAAAATGAAACTAGACCATCAACTTACACCATACACAAAAATAAACTCAAAATGGATAAAGGACTTAAATGTACAACAGGATATCTTAAAAATTCCAGAAGAATCTAAAGGCAACAAAATCTCAGACATATGCCGAAATAATTTCTTCACTGATACAGCTCCTAGGACACTTGAGACTAAAGGGAAAATGAACAAATGGGACTACATCGAAATAAAAAGCTTCTGCACAGCAAAAGAAACCATCAACAAAACAATGAGAAAACCCACTGTGTGGGAAAACATATTTGCCAATGTTATATCTGATAAGGACCTAATCTCCAAAATTTATAGGGAACTCATACAACTTAACAAAAGGAAGTTAAACAATCCAATCAAAAAATGGGTAAAGGACCTAGATAGACACCTGTCAAAAGAGGATATTCAGAAAGCCAAGAGCGTATATGAAAACATGCTCAATGTCCCTAATCATCTGAGAGATGCAAATCAAATCAACAATGAGGTACCATCTCACACCTGTCAGACTGGCTATCATCAACAAATCAACAAACAAAAAGTGCTGGAGAGGATGTGGAGAAAAAGGAACACTTGTGCACTGCTGGTGGGAATGCAGACTGGTGCAGCCACTATGGAAGACAGTATGGAGTTTCCTCAAAAAACTACAAATGGAACTCCCTTTTGACCCTGTGAGCACACTTCTAGGAATATATCCCAAGAAACCAGAAACACAAATCAGAAAGGATATATGCACCCCTATGGTCATAGCAGCACAATTCACCATAGCTAAGATCTGGAAACAGCCTAAGTGGCCATCAGTACATGAATGGATTAGAAAACTGTGGTACATCTACACGATGGAATACTATGCTGCTGTAGAAAGGAAGGAGCTCTTACCGTTTACAGTGGCATGGATGGAACTGGAGAGCGTTGTGCTAGGTGAATTAGGCCAGTCAATGAGGGAAAGGTACCACATGATCTCACTCATTCATGGATAATAGAGACCATTATAAACTTTTGAACAATAATAGATACAGAGGCAGAGCTGCCTCAAACAGATTGTCAAACTGCAGCGCGAAGGCCAGGGAGGGTTGGGGGGCAGGAGGGAGGTGGGTTAAAGATCAACCTAAGGACTTGTATGCATGCATATAAGCATAATAAATGGACATAAGACACTGGGGTATTGGGGAGGCTAGGGTACTGTCAAGGGCGAGGGGGAAAAAAGGACACATATTTAATACCCTTTGAAATACTTTAAGCAATAAAAAAAGTGATTTCAGAAATTAAAAAAAATAAAATAAAAAAATAAATCTAGAAAAATTTTTTTCATTTATAATGCTAACAGTGAGACATCCAGGAAAACACACATGGTGTCAAAATAAGCCAAAGGAAAATCATTTGTGCACATATAAAAAGTACCCTAAGTAAAAATTTCTTTATTAACCTAGGGTCGAGAATATGTTTGTACATTTTCAGAAAACAACTTCAAGACAACGTGGAATGCTGCAACAGAGAGGAATTCTCAGGAATGCTCCAGTCATGAAGACAAGAGGAGAGACAGTTCAGAGATGGAGACGCTGAAGACGCTTTTCCATGCTAGCAGTCAGCAGCTGTGTGTCGCTGCAGATTGCCCAGGACCAAACCAGAGAGGGTCGGACCTGCATTGCCACCATTTTTCCACAATCCAGAACTGAAATATCATTGTTGACATGTACACATAAGGAACTGTTGGACATTGAAATTGGGACTTAAAACAATTTTTGTCCTTGAAATGTTATGCGTAAGTTTTAAAATGTTTTGGGTAACGTATAGGCATTGTTATCGTTTTAATAGCCAGAGTTTTGTTCTTGATGTTTAAGTTTTATTTTCATTATAGTAGCTTAATTAATAAAACAAAAAAGGGTGAGATGTGGGACACTGACATAGGGTTAAGCCTCGGACTGACCTGCTGGCAAAGTCACAAACAAGTCCTAGCTTAGAGGGCACAGTCCTCTTAGCATAATTAGGCTTGACCTTATGACACTCCCTAGATGTTATCTGGGAATCTAATGGGCTGAGGAAGTGTAATTACCATTGTGTAAACGAGTGAAACTCACAAGGAAAGTGAAACTTTGGTAACCACTACCTTGTTTACCACTCACTATAAAAAGCTTCGTGCTGACAACCCCCACCGCTCTCAAGGTGGACAGTGTCGCGGCCTGGGTCCATTACACTCCCGTCCAGTCAGCGGATCCATCCATGAAGCGGAAAGACTTCATCACCAAATGGAGCATCAATCGAGATCAACCCTACCCGCTCTAGCTCACGCTGCAACGTGCTCGAGCTGCCTGATTCTGGTAACATTGCTCCCGATCACTCCTGTCACCAGGACCCCCCACAATACTGTGTAATAGACTTAGATGATGCCTGCTTCTTCATGGACATGGCTCCAAAGAGACAAGGACAATTTATAGGATCACATGTTTAGTAGCAGAAGACTGGGCTGCCTGAAGCGGCCATGATGCCAATATTATGTTTCATTGTATTGATATGTTATATTGACCTTTGATTCTTTTGCAGGTTTAAATGTGTGTTGGCTGTCCTGTAAGGGGACTGTGTGGGGTGACCCCCAAAAGTAAAGGGTCTCTAGCTGCCAAGAGGACAGGTGCCCAACTGGTCAGGGAAGCGTGCCCATCAGGTTGTGGTCACTGTTGAGAGACAGTTGACAGTTGGCTGTATGTATACCGCTTGCAGGCCTGCGGGACCACGCCCATGTCAGGGGTAGTAAGCTGTAAAGGGCCTGTTTAGAATAGAATGTCTAACGCATGGTGATGCATAGAAAGAAAGTTTAATGACAACAATTACTGTTTTGTTATAATTCTGAAAAAGCCATGAAAAGGAATTGGCAAGGAATGTCAGAAAAACTTAGAGTAGATCAGTATGTTTTTCTCCTTATGTATTTCCTCCGAAATCTGGCAATGCTAAATAAGTCATGGCAATACATTTCTTTGCATATATTTAATAAGACCAGTTCCTGA
This sequence comes from Myotis nattereri, assembly GCF_964212035.1. Lineage (NCBI taxonomy): Eukaryota > Metazoa > Chordata > Mammalia > Chiroptera > Vespertilionidae > Myotis > Myotis nattereri. The sequence goes on along the minus strand of NC_138078.1, from coordinate 62,043,861 downwards.
AAATGGTTTTATTAACAAAAAACTTTGACTGGAATATCATGTTTTAAAGAGCCCTGTCTGAGCTCTAAAGACTTGAAGCCAGTAAGAATGCCACGAAGAAAGCCTGGTATCCTGGTCGGGAGCCCTGAAGATGGCTGGTGCTGGAATGTCAGGCCAATGCCTTACCATAACTGGCGGTTGGTAAGAGTAGAAGGGGAGCAGCAAATATTCCTCTGGATCCCTGCGCAACTCCCTCACACTTTGGGCCACACCGAGTGGGAGTGCTACTGATATGAGCCTTAAAGCCTGGAGCGTAGGCTCAGGTGGAGTTGCTACAGGTGAGGGATTCACCTAACTCCGAAGATACTGTAGGCAGGCCTGATGGAAGCTGGATGGCTTAGCTTCCTGGCCTACGGAGCACATTAAAATTCAACCATGAGACTGCAGCAAAGGTAGTCAGTTACCATTCTTGTTGTGTTTATACAACCATCAGGAGAGTAGGTAAATTAATCTTGATCTGACTTTTTAATAGCCATGGAGGAATTTTAAGAAGAAAAATCCTATTACAATAGAGGCTGTTAAAGCTAAAATGGTTTCTTTCCCTTCCACCGAACCATTTGTTAAGCATATAGGGATAGTTCAGTTGATAGTTCTGTGTGCCCAGTATGGGCCTCTAGCAATGGTGGAATAGTAATGCAGTCCCTCTCATGATTGAGCAGGAAGTTCCAAGAAACTGGGGGAATCAAAAGGCGAAGGATATGTCCTCCATCTTCCCTGTATCCTCAATACTGGGGGAGCCGCCATGTGTTCAGGATAGTACCAGCTTCCTGTATCCCAGGACACTGCTGGCCACGCCCAGAACCTTTTTAACCTACCCAATGACAATCAGGGGACATGAACGCCTTGGAGATGACCACATCCTGTGTAATAAGACCTGACTTGCACCTAGCTAATCTGCAGGGCCCACAATCATTTCCCCTCCCCTAACTCCACCCCCCTATTAAAACCCCATTTTTTCCCACAGGCGTTCTCTCTCTTCTCGCCTTTGTGAGGATAGGAGCCAGACATGGGTCTGTGATAATAAAGGACTCTTTGCTTTTGCATTGGACATGGCTGGCTCCCTGGTGAGGTCTGTTGGGGATTTAAAATCTGGGCATAACAATAACCAAGAGGGTGGCAATGGTAAATTTGGACTTTAAGCTGAATGAAGACAAGAGGGAGAAAGATAGAACGAATCAGATAATTGTACTTTACTACAGGAAGGGGAAAACCTCCAGTAAGCAAGCTAACAAATGCAGAAGAAGAAGTGGAATAGTGTTCATTTACCACAGGTGATACACAGGTTCTCTGAGGGGAATACACGTAATAATGTGAATCCCTTTATCCCTCTATAAACAATGATTTAGAAAAGGGCATTATGAGAAGATGAATATATTAATGGTCTACTTGAATAAATACCAGCAAAGGTATAAAGGAAATATATATTTTGTGTGTTTTCAGATGACGAGGAGGGATGTAAAGAAGGGGCAGGCCTGTGAGAAGAGAGTAATGTAGAATTCTTTAATTGGGGCATCAGACAAGCCAGTCCATACTGAGCCAGAAACCTTGAATAAGGACAAGGAGAAGACTGAATGGGGATTTTTTCCTCAACATTTTCTAATACTGACAAGGAAGAAAAGAACTTGATATTTAAGTTAGGTTTTGATTAGGGGGGGTGGTGGATGTTGGTGGTCGCTGTCATGAGAAACAAGGTGTTGTGTTTCTGCTGGCAGGGTAAAGTAATGAATTTGATTTCCTTTTTACATGGTAGACTATTGAGTATTGTTATACTATTGACAGGATTGTCAGCTCAAGATGTGAAGTTTATGCCACAACGGGTACAGTTTTTCCTTAAACAACTTGGTCTAGAACAGCATTGCTAGATGTTGGAGTTACTAGAGAAGTGAGGTTTCACTCTTTTTCACTGGTGATTTACTTCATGTTACATTTCCCCATACCAAAGTGACATATTAGTAATAAAGGAAATTATGTATGGTGCACATGGGCATTATCTTCACAATTTTTATGTAAATCTGGAACTATTCTAAAATAAAACATCCATAAAACAACACTCAAAATACAAGGAAATTGTAATATCTGAACATAGTGGAACAGACCACTGAAAGGACAGGGTTGTATGGCAAGAGGCTTAGAGTAGACACCACCTCCCTGCCATATGCTGGACTATAATGGTACTAGAGGAAATGAGAGAGAGAGAGATGCCAGTTTGGGAAAGTTTTAGGAGGTAAGAGGAAGGTCTCTTTTCTATAACCAGATCATCTGAGACTTCTGCATCCACTCCCACCCCCCCTACCACCATCTTGAATGGTCTAGCTGAGGCTTTGTGATGTCAAGCCACACCATGGCAACCACTGATTTTGGGCAACAAGAGCTGATGTGATTCGCTCCACATTGACATAGAGAGTATATAATAGGCCTGGACCCTCTGAGTAGTGTCTCTTGCCTCAAGATAGCCAAACTTACTAAGAAGATAATGTCGACCAGTGGAGATAAGGAACAAGACTCCAAACACAAGGATGGATGAAGAAACTGCAAGTCCTCAAGTGAATTAGAAGTCAGTTTCTCAACTGGATGCGGAAGAAGTGGATAAAGTCAGAATACCTTATTCAATGCTGCCCCTTCTCCAGTAATTCTGCACCCAAGAATCTCATCTTGTGCTTTTTGACCACAGACAGTTCCTCATTCAATCAATTGTCATTAAATCAAAAGCACATTTCCAAATCATTTTCCAATTTCTTCCCCAAAACCAATGTCTTTCTGTGTTTAACTTTTTTCCAACCTTCATAATCAAGACAGTGGCAATGGTAAATTTGGACTTTAAGCTGAATGAAGACAAGAGGGAGAATTACAGAAAGAATCAGAAAATTGTATTTTACTACAGGAAGGGGAAAAACTCCAGTTAGCAAGCAAACGAATGCAGAAGAAAAAGTGCTGGAGTGTTCATCTACCACAGGTGATACTCAGGTTCTCCCAGGGGAAAACACTTAATAATGTGTATTCCTCTATCAACAATGTTTCAGAAATGCGCATTATGAGACGATGAAAACATTAATGGTCTCCATGAATAAATACGTGTAAGGGTATAGAGGGAATATGTTTGTGTTTTTGTGAGTTTTCAGATAATGGGGAGGGAGCTAAGGAGTGGGAAGTCATGTGAGAAGGGAGTAATGAAGAATTCTTTAACTAGGGCACCATACAAGCCATTCCATACTGAGCCAGACACTTAGAATAAGGACCAGGAGAAGACTGAAGGGGAATTTTTTCCTCAAAACTTTCTCATCCTGGCAATGATGAAACGAAGCTGATGTTTAATTTAGGTTTGGAAACGGTGGTTGGGATGGATGGTGGTGGTCGCAGTCATAAGGAACAGGGTGTTTTGTTAGTGCTGGCAGTGTATAATAATGAATTTGATTTCCTTTTTACATGGTAGACTATTGAATATTGTTAAACTATTGAAAGGATGGTCACCACAAGATCTAAAGTTTTATGCTTCTACTGGTCCAGTTTTTCCTTTAACAGCTTGATCTAGAACCGAATTGCTGAATATTGGAGATACTAGAGAAGTGATATTTCACTCTAACTGTTCACTGATGATTCACTTCATGTTACATTTGCCCCATACCCAAGTAAGGTATTTGTAATAAGGGAAATTGGGTATAGTTTACATGGTTATTATCTTCAAAATTTTTCTGTAAATCCGGAACTATTCTAAAAATAAACATCTATTAAAACAACACTCAAAATAATTGGAAATGGTAGCAACTGAACATGGTGGAATGGACCACTGAAATGACGGTGGATTTTGGGATGTGGCTTAGAGGAACACCACCTCCCTGCCTTATGCTGGACTATAGTGGAACTAGATGAAGAGAGAGAGAGAGAGAGAGAGAGAGAGAGAGAGAGAGAGAGAGAGAGAGAGAGAGAGATTAGAGTGAGAGATTGAATAGAGAGTGAGTTCAGTTGGGAAAAATTATAGGAGGTAAGAGGAAGGTTTCTTTTCTATAACCTGAGCTTCTGAGATTTCTGAATCCTCTGCCACCCCTGCCTATCCTGAATGGTCAACCTGAGGCTTTGTTATGTCAAGCCACACCATGGCAACCACTGATTTTGGGCAACCAGAGCTGAAGTGAGTGGCTCCTCATTAACCTAAAGAATATATATAGAGCCCAGGACCCTTTAGGTGGAATCTGTTGCCTCAAGATAGGGAAACTTAATAAGATGATAGAGTAGACTAGTAAAGACAAGTAATAAGTCTCCAAACTGTGGGAAACTGTTTATTGCCTTCACTATCTGATAATCATACACGGAGAACTCCCTGAAACCCCCCAAAGGCTGGGTGCCTTTGAAGCTCTGGCAAAGCTTGGAGCTAGGCCTCACCTCTTCTCTTTGTCCAGACAGTGGTAGCTGAAACTACTCCCCCATTTATTATTATGTAAATCCTTGCTGATGGCCTTGTCTGCTTGTTACTACGTGGTCACCTGTCTAAGGTCTATGCTATGGGTGCATCCAAGATCAATAAAAGCTCCGTGAGGCCTCAGAACAGAGGAAGTCCTTCGGGACTTGCTGCCTGGTCCCCCAGTATTGGAAAATTATCTCGTGTCTTATTCTCTCATTTGTTGTGTGGCTCCTCTTTCAAATACCGAACAATACTCCACAGGGGACCTGGAAGGAAACACTCAACATCTGGAGCCTGACTGATAATCTGGAAGTGCAGGTCTCGCTGGAGCGCGAAAAAGAAGTGTTCACCGAAAAGGTGTGGAAAACTCACCGAAAAAACGTGAGGGGGACTCTACTGCATGCAATGCTCAGGTTCAACTACAGAAGCCCGGGTCTGTTAAGTACACTGCGATCGTTTTCTTAACCAGGCTTACAAATGGGGCAGGATTTGGCTTTAAAAAAGTAGATTCGGCCTTAAAAACGAATATTTGGCTTTTTAAAACTAAGAAACTTTACTATAGGCTTTTGATTTGCATGTTTAAAGTGTTAAAATTTTAGAAGGTAATCTTTTACAGTTTTTGCATGTTATAATAGAACTTAACCTTTGTTTTTCTTGAAAAAGGTACTCTTTTAGATCAGGCTGAAAAAAGAGTGCCATGGTCATCTTAATGTGTTTTCTTACCCAAATTAAAATCTTAATTTGTATTTGGAATCTATCTGTAATAAGAAATGGAACCGAAGCATAATCCAGGGAGCTTGAAAATGGCGGAGGTATAAGCGGAAGTGTCCTGTGCCTTGTCCTGGAGCAGATAAGGGTGAGCAGCTGAAACGGGTAACATTCAGCCCGAATAGGTAGAGGATTTTCAGCTGAGAGATTGTCTGCAGCTAGGAAAGACTGAGAACCCCCCAGGGAAAAAAAAGGACGGTTGGAGACTGCAGCTGAAGCCTCTCCTGGTGCGCCAGCTAAGCAGCGGTGACTGCGCCATCTTGGGTGGTTGTTGCGGGCATCCAGAGACCAGCTACTAACCTGGAAACAAGGGATCTCAAGCAGCGTGACTGCGTGAACTCAGAGGAGCACTGCTTCTTCTCACAGATAGGTTGGACATCCCCTAAAGGTGCGGTTAGCAGTTCGGGTTGGAGGGAGGACCGAGCTCGCGTGCGCAGGTCGGAATCTGCGCCCCACAGAGTCCGCAGCCGTTGGGACCAGCGTGACCCGCGAGTGGGGAAGGGGCCCCACAGGGCTGCTGGCAGAAGGGAACGCGAAAAATGAGCCCATAGCTGGACTGGATGTAAAGGAACAGCCTTGGACTTTGCCAATCTGCTGGCTGCTTGGTGCCAGGGGCGAGTGGGCGCGCGGAGACTGCGCCCGGTGACTGTGCGCAGACCTGGAAGGTGGAGGCTTGCGAATTCGCACAACTATCAGGCTCTTGTTACAGTTCCCCTTAGATCCGTGCATTTCATTATTAAACCCAGCGCATGGGATTCCCCAGTTGGGGTCATTCGCAGAGCCTGTAGGGGAAAGTTCTTTTTGGGGAGCCTGGGAAACAGCGGACAGTGGCAAGGAACCAGCTCTGGGCAGTGGTCTTTCCAGAATCAGTTCCAAATACCATAGAGGACAAAACCCTACTGATAGAGAGGACTTAGAGCCTCGGAGGTAAATCCAGACACACTGCCACCCAGAGGCAGAGCCACGAACTGTCTCTTGCGATCACAAATAAAGGCAGTCTAGTAAAAAAAATACAACCTGCCTTAAAATCAGGTCTGTGGTTTACTGCACGGAGGGACAGTGTATCGCAGGGAAGTTCAACACTCCCCTGAATGCTTGGCAGGACTGAGGCATGCCAAAAAGAAGAGTGGAAGATCTGAAGCACCTTCACTTCCGAATATTTTTATATATATATTTTTTAATTCTTTTTTCACCATTTCATTAAGAACCTATTTTTTTATTTTTTATCTTTTTCATCACCTGATTTTACCTTTTTAATTACTACATCTTTTTAACCAGTATTATTGCTATCCTTTTACCATTTTTTTCAAGAGTCATTTTATTTTTTATTATTATTTTTTTATTTTTCTTTATTTTATTTTGGGATTAGTGTTCTACACTCTATTCTCATCGTTCCTTTAGCATCATTTCTCTCTATCTCACATTTACCCTTAAGCCAAAGCTCTCTTCCTCACTTTTCCCCTTTTGTTGTCCTGTTTCTCTTACCCTATTCCTGCTTTGGATTTTACATATTCCTTCTTTCTACCCACTGTCTAAATTTCACCCTACTTATATATCTAATTTCCTATCCCTCGCTCTCCCCATACAAATAGCCTCTTCCCCACCTCTATTTCATTCTCTTAATTTTTTTTTTTTTTTGGTTGTCGTTGTTGTTGTTTTTTTTTTTTTTTTTGGTCTTTTTCTGTTTTTTTTTTTTCTCTCCCTTTTCCCAATCTCATTTCAGCACTCCTTTTTGTTTTTTTATTTTTCTCTTTAATCTTTCTCTCTTTTTTCTTCTTTATTCCCTAATTCTCTTCACTCAGGGGGTCACCTTTATTTGGGGTTATTAATATTGTGAATGCATTTAGTTCGGTGCCTTGTACGTTGTGCCTTGTTGTGTTGTATTTTGTGCCTTTGAATCAGCGCAGCAGAGAGAGAACTACATAACCAAACACCTTGAGAAGAGAAATCATGGTGAAACAAAGAAACAACCCAAATATGAAAGAAAAACAGGCATCATCAGAAAAGGAAGTAAACGAAATGGAGGCAATGGAGGCAAGCAACCTGTCAGAGAAAGAATTCAGAGTAATGGCCATAAGGTGGATGAAAAGAATGGAAGACCAATTAAACAATATGTGTAGGAACCAAGAGGAAATGAAGATAAACCAAGAAGAAAGGAAAAACGACATCACTGCTATAAAGAACTCAATAGAAAGCATCAACAGTAGACTAGAAGAAGCAGAGGACCGTATCAGCGAGCTAGAAGACAAGGTAGAAAAAAATACCCAAACAGGACAGCTTCTAGAAAAAAAAATTAAAAAGCAGGAAGAGAGCCTAAGAGAACTCTGGGACAATGCTAAACGAAACAACATCCGAATAATAGGGGTGCCAGAAGGAGAGGAAACTGAGCAAGGAATAGAAAACCTGTTTGAAAAAATAGTAACAGAAAATTTCCCTGATATAAGGAGGAAAAAACTCACACAAATCCAAGAAGCTCACAGAGTCCCAAACAAAATGAACCCGAAAAAGACCGACACCAAGGCACATAATAATTAAATTGGCAAACACCAACGACAAAGCAAGAATCTTAAAAAGAGCCAGAGAAAGACAGAAAGTTACCTACAAAGGATCCCCCATCAGACTAGTGACCGATTTCTCAACAGAAACACATCAGGCAAGAAGGGAATGGAATGAAATATACAAAGTCATGCAAAGGAAGGGTCTGAATCCAAGAATACTATACCCAGCGAGGCTATCAATCAAAATTGAGGGTCAAATCAGGAGCTTCACAGACAAAAATGGTCTACGGGAGTTTATTACAACCAAACCAGCAATGCAAGAAATGCTAAAGGGCCTGCTGTAAATAGAAAAAACAGGAAACAAAGAAGGAATGCAGCGGTAAAGAACAAAACTGGCGACTAACAAGTTTCTATCAATGATAACTTTAAATGTAAATGGATTAAATTCCCCAGTCAAAAGTCATAGGGTAAATGAGTGGATAAGAAAACATGACCCATATATCTGCTGTCTACAGGAAACCCACCTCAGAAAAAAGACGCACACAGACTGATGGTGAAGGGATGGAAAAAGGTTTTTCAGGCCAATGGAAGTGGAAAAAAAAAGCCGGGGTAGCAATACTTATATCTGACAAATTAGATCTCAAAGTGAAGGACATAAAAAGAGATCAAGAAGGCCACTTCATAATACTAAAGGGAGCAGTCCAACAAGAAGAAATAACTCTGGTAAATATATATGCACCCAATATAGGAGCACCCAAATATGTAAGAAATCTTCTGGAGAAGATCAAGGGAGAGATTGACAGCAATACAATCATAGTAGGGGACCTTAACACCCCATTATCGCCACTGGACAAATCCTCTAAACAGAAACTCAGCAAAGAAACATAAATCCTAAATGACTCACTAGATCAGATGGAATTAATTGAAATCTTCAGAATATTTCACCCCAAAGCCACAGAATATACATTCTCCTCAGGTGCACATTTGTCATCTTCAAAGGTAGACCATATATTGGGTCACAGACAAAGTCTCTTCAAATTCAAGAAAATTGAAATCATATCAAGTATCTTCTCAGACCACAAAGGCATAAAACTGGAAATCAACTACAACAAAAACAATCCAAAAAAATCAAACACATGGAGACTAAATAGCATGCTATTAAACAACGACTGGGTCACCAGTGAGATCAAAGAAGAAATAAAAAACATCATGGCAACGAATGACAATGAAAACACAACAATCCAAAACCTATGGGACACAGCAAAAGCAGTCTTGAGAGGGAAGTTCATAGCTCTACAAGCCTACTGTAAGAAACAAGAAACAATGAGAATGAATGACCTAACTCTACAACTCGAAGAATTAGAAAGAGAGCAACAAAAAAAGCCCACTGTAAGCAGAAAGAAGGAAATAACAAAGATCAGAGCGGAGATAAACGACATAGAGACAAAAAAAACAATACAAAATATCAACAAAACCAAGAGCTGGTTCTTTGAAAGGATAAACAAGATTGATACACCTCTTGCCAGGCTCACCAAGAAACAAAGAGAGAGGACCTAAATAAACAAAATCAGAAATGAAAGAGGAGAAATAACAACAGACCCCATAGAAATACAAAGGATTGTTAGAAAATACTATGAACAACACTACTCCAACACACTAGACAACCTCGAGGAAATGGACATATTCCTAGATAAATACAACCTTCCAAAACTTAACCAGGAAGAATCTAAAAATCTCAATAGGCCAATAACTATGGAGGAAATCGAAGCAGTAATCAAAAAGCTTCCAGCAAACAAAAGCCCGGGGCCAGATGGCTTCACAGGGGAGTTTTACCAAACATTCAAGGAAGACCTAAAACCTATCCTCCTCAGACTATGTCGAAAGATCCAAGAGGAAGGAACACTTCCAAGCTCATTCTATGAAGCCAACATCACCCTAATCCCAAAACCAGATAAAGACAATACAATGAAAGAGAATTATAGGCCAATATCCCTCATGAACATAGATGCCAAAATCCTCAACAAAATCCTAGCAAATAGGATCCAGCAGTACATCAAAAAGATCATACACCATGACCAAGTAGGATTTAACCCAGGGATGCAAGGATGGTACAATATCCGCAAATCAATAAACGTGATACATCACATAAACAAATTGAGAGAAAAAAACCACATAGTCATATCAATTGATGCGGAAAAAGCATCTGACAAAGTCCAACACCCTTTCTTGATAAAAACTCTCAGCAAGATAGGAATTGAGGGATCATACCTCAACATAATAAAAGCCATATATGACAAACCCACAGCCAACATCATACTCAATGGGCAAAAACGAAAACCATTCCCCCTAAAAACAGGAACAAGACAGGGATGCGCCCTCTCACCATTCCTGTTCAACATAGTACTGGAAGTACTAGCCATTGCGATCAGACACGAAGAAGAAATAAAAGGCATCCAGATTGGAAAAGAAGAAGTAAAACTGTCCTTATTTGCAGATGACATGATACTGTACATACAGAACCCTAAAGACTCCATCAAAAAATTATTAGACTTAATAAATGAATTCGGCAATGTAGCAGGATACAAAATTAATGCTAAGAAATCCATGGCATTTCTTTACACCAATAGTGAACTTACAGAAAGTGAAACTACAGAAGCAATCCCATTTACCATTGCACCAAAAAAATTTAAGTACCTAGGAATAAACTTAACTAAGGAGGTAAAAGACTTATATGCTGAAAACTACAGGACACTGAAAAAAGAGATAGAGGAAGACATAAACAGATGGAAGAATATACCGTGTTCATGGATTGGTAGAATCAACATCATCAAAATGTCCATACTACCCAAAGCAAGTTATAGATTCAATGCAATCCCCATTAAATTACCAACGGCATATTTCACAAATCTAGAACGAACGTTCCAAAAATTCATCTGGAATAAAAAAAGACCCCGAATAGCTGCAGCAATCCTGAGAAAGAACAAAGTAGGTGGGATCTCAATATCAGATATCAAACTGTATTACAAAGCCACTGTTCTTAAAACAGCTTGGTACTGGCACAAGAACAGACATATAGATCAATGGAATAGAATAGAAACCCCAGAAATCGACCCAAACCACTATGCCCAATTAATATTCGACAAAGGAGGCAAGAGCATAAAATGGAGTCAAGACAGTCTTTTCAATAAATGGTGTTGGGAATATTGGACAGATACATGCAAAAGGATGAAACTAGATCACCAACTCACACCATACACAAAAAATAAACTCAAAATGGATAAAGGACTTAAACGTAAGATGGGAAACCATAAAAATACTAGAGGAATCCACAGGCAGCGAAATCGCAAACATATGCCGAAGAAATTTCTTCTCTGATAATGCTCCTAGGGCAAAGGAAACTAAAGAGAAAATAAACAAATGGGACTACATCAAAATAAAAAGCTTTTGCACAGCAAAGGAAACCATCAACAAAACAACAAGAAGACCCACTACATGGGAGAACATATTTGCCAATGATACCACCGATAAGGGTTTAATTTCCAACATTTACAGGGATCTCATGAAACTTAACAAAAGGAAGATAAACAGTCCAATAAAAAAATGGGCAACGGACCTAGATAGACAATTTTCGAAAGAGGACATACAGAAGGCAGAAAGACATATGAAAACCTGCTCAAAGTCACTAATTATACGAGAGATGCAAATCAAAACGACAATGCGTTATCATCTCACACCTGTCAGAATGGCTATCATCAACAAATCAACAAACAACAAGTGTTGGAGAGGATGTGGAGAAAAAGGAACCCTTCTGCACTGCTGGTGGGAATGCAGACTGGTGCAGCCACTATGGAGAACAGTATGGAGCTACCTCAGAAGACTAAAAATGGAACTCCCATTTGACCCAGTGATCCCACTACTAGGAATATATCCCAAGAAACCAGAAACACCAATTAGAAAGGATATATGCACCCCTATGTTCATAGCAGCACAATTCACCATAGCTAAGATTTGGAAACAGCCTAAGTGCCCATCAGCAGATGAGTGGATTAGAAAACTGTGGTACATATACACAATGGAATACTATGCTGCGGTAAAAAAAAAAAGGAACTCTTGCCTTTTGCAACAGCATGGATGGAAGTGGAGAGCATTATGCTAAGTGAAATAAGCCAGTCAGAGAAAGATAAATACCACATGATCTCACTCATTTGTAGATTATAGAGAACAACATAGACTGATGAAAAGGGACAGACCCAAAGACTGAGAAACAGCAATCAGGCTATCAATCCCCAGAAGGAAAGTAGGGGAGGGCTGGGGTAAGGGGAAGAGATCAACAGAAGGACTTGTATATATGTATATAAGCCAAACCAATGGACATGGACAACGGGGGGATGGGAGCATGAGTTTGTGTGTGAGGGGGATGTTGGGGGTTAAAGGGGGGGGGGGTGAGGACACATTTGTAATACCTTAACTAATAATAATAAAAAACAAAAGAAAAAAAAAAGAAATGGAACCCCGCTGCTGAATCTCTCTCTGGTTCGGAGAGATTCAAAGGTGGCAGGAGAGCACAGATCTATAAGCTCTCCCGCAATGAGATTACTTAATGTTCTGTTTAAAAACTACCTGAGGACATGTTGGGAAGTGCAAAGTCTAGCCAATGTCACCTTGAGTGCTAGCTATTACTTTGGAAAGCGAAAAAGGAAAAAAAAAAAAACAAAACTTTAAAATATGTTTTTCTATACGCCATCTGAGTCATTTGCTGAAACTTTCCCTAAAGCAGGATGTGGTGGAAAGGAAAAGGGAGCACATGGCAATCCAATATGGACGCCTACTCTAATTTAAAGTCTCCTTCTCATAATTGAAAAGTTTTACAAAAATTTAAAATGCGTCTGGGATTTCTGTTAACATGTAAAGAGAAAACGTGGGTTGGAACTAATCCGCTCTCATTCCTGTTAGGTTAGGTGGCTCAGGGGACTGCACAAGAAATAGAGTCCAGTGAATCAGAAAAGAAAGGAAAGGAAAAGGTTTATTCTGGATCCCTGGGAGACCCAGGTACCCCCAGGACAGGGCATGTGGATTCACGCCAACAGGGAGGGGGGTGCATTTTTTATACTGCAGTAGGGTGAGGGCTAGGACATGAGCTGAGGTATTCAGTTGAGGAAGTTTCAGCTGCAGGGGGTCATGGAGAAGGCAGTATCTGTGTCTGGCAGGATGACCTGTGAGAAATTCCAGGGTAAGACCATTGTCTCATTACATGTCTGCATGTATCCGATCCTGGGCTCTCTCTGACCTAACATCCCGGCCTTTTGATGATGGGGGGGGGGCGACTCTTTCTAGCTACTTCCAGCTTACAACGGGCAATGGGGGGGGGGCAGATTTAAAGGCCAGGGTTAGGTAGAGGCAGATCGGAGGGCAGCTGAGCATGGGGATGGAGCAGGAGCTGATTCACAGTCACCCGTGACATGTCCATGATCCGGGAGTGGATGAACTTGAGGAGGCAGGGGGCTAGGAGAAAAAAAGACACAGATGAGAATCAGGGGCCCTATCATGGGTAGGACCCAGGTAGCTAAGGAGCTTTGGAACTAGCGGGAAGGAGAGTTGTCCTGGAAGTGTCCTGCATGTAGTTCTGCACTCAGCTTAGTCAGGGTCTGTACATTTATCTTTTGCTCCACTACTCTGGACTCATTGATGCAGTAACAGCATTCTTCCTGAAGGAATATGCATGTTCCTCCTTTTTCTGCAGTCAGAAGGAATGAGGCAAGCTGGATCTGTAGGGCTACTTGGGCTACTGATGTCACTTGCTGCTGTAGGGAGGCTAAAAGAGGCGGTAGTAGACTCCAGGGCTAACTGGAGCTTGCCATTAAAGTACTGAGCAGTGACCAGACTATTTACAAGGGGCCCCCAGTGAGGCCTACTGAGGCAGCAATACTCACCCCTAAAATGACAGGGAGGAAGGCAGCCCGGCGGGTCCAGGGATGGGATGGAGAGAGCAACCAGTGAGCTCCAACTCTCCATACAAGGTTAGTTGGGGAATTACTGTGACCACGAAGCAAGGCCCGGGGTCAGAGGAGTTCATGCAGTTCCTTAAGGTTCCGTTGCACCAAAAGAAGGTACCTGGGCTGGCCTTGGTGAGACTGGCTGCGGTGTGGTATGACAGTCTCTCCCGTGGCAACCCCATAGGTGTTGACATCTTGATTACATCTGTCTGGGTTCCGATGGTTGCAAGCAAAACAGACATAGGGTCAGCAAGTATTGGACACTGACTGGATGTCGACAGCCATCTGGATCTTTGTCTGACATCCGAACAGAGGGCAGTCCTGAGATCGTACCTGCCGGGTGACATGTTTGCCGTCTGGTAGTAGGTTTCACTGACCTTGAATCTCCACACATAAGCGGGTGTGGGTGGGTGTAGGTTGCTCAGGGCCGGGAGTAGAAGGAAGGAGGAGGGGAGGGCGGTTAAGGCAGACCTTAGTGGGGCCCAACACCTCACATTTATAGAAGTCATGATGCTCCGGGGTCCTCTTGAGTCTGGAGAGGCGGTGCCAGGACAGGTCGTCAAGCTGGGGTTGCCAAGCAGCTTGGCTGCAGTGGGGGCTGTGAGGATTACAGTGTGAAGTCCTGTCCACCTAGGCTCCAAGGCTTGTGGTTGTAGGTTCTTAAGGAGGACTGAGTCACCAGGGTGAAGGGCTGGTCTTGGGAGCCTTGGTCGGTCGGCTCTGGCTTGGGCAGAAACCTGAGCAATTGCCTGGTTTAAGAGAGATATGGGAGATATGTACCCAGAGGAGGGGGATCGGAACGAAGACGGTGGTTGAGCTAGAAGAGTCAAAAGGGCGCAAGAAAATGGGGCTTCTTGGTGTAGTCGGAGTTTGGTCAGGGCCAGGGGCAGGAGGTCCGGCCAGGAACTGCAAATTTCTAGAGAGAGTTTAGTTAGAGGGTTCAATAGGTTGAATTGAGTGGCTATGATGAGGGTTTGATGCAGTGAAAGAAATCCAGCAGGATGTAGAGGAGGAGGTATTGATGTTCGAGAGTAGATGGAAAGTTGTGTTGATGAGAGTGGGCATAGGAGTAGGTCCAGTGTTCGTAAATAGAGAGTGACACTAGAGGATTTCCCATCCCAGACAGTAGAATTGATGACTCCCTCATCATCCCATGTCCGTTTCACCTGAAAATATGAAAAACCTGAGCAAAATTGTAGGGTCCCTTGTCAGGTAAGAGCCTGTGAGGAATGATGGGTCATCCGGTCCTGGATGGTGTCCTCGAAGAAGATGGTGGGAGGCACTCGGTGAGCCTGAGAGAGGTAGGTATTGCAGTGAAAGCAGGTGAAAATGTTAGAATGCGCTGATATCCAAGGGGAAATGGAAGGAGCAGTGGAAGCCAGGGACCTGGATATGAGGCTGGAGAAAAGGCAGGGAGGGAGGGAGCAGGTTGCGCAGCCTGTTCCCAGGCCTCTAGCTGCTTGGATTTTAAAGTTGCTGCATTTTTCCTTTGGGAAGGGTGGAGGGGGATGGGGCGAGGTCAGAGCAGTTTTCAGTTCAGAGGAGGGGGCAGTTGTGGCGGAGAGAAGGATAAAAGGCATTCACAGCGAATACTGAGGTAGACAAAGACTGAGCTAGGCAAAGACTGAGCTAGGCTACTGTGGTCTGGGACAACAGGGCCCCAAGACGGGATGCATGGCAGTGTAGGATTAGTGTCCCTGTAAAGGGAGGGGGCCAGGAGTGGAAGGAGCAGGGAAGATGAAGGGCTCAGAGTAATATGCAGAGTGGCCACTAGGATGGTGAGGATGTCTCGTCCTAACAGGGGCATGGGGCATGCTATCATTAAGGAGGCAGGGAAGGGGTCCAGTGGCCAGAAGGCAGGTGGATTTGCCGTCAATATACATGTCAGAGATCTTGGAAGGATAAAGGGGCCCTAAAAAGGATGGCAGGACAGAGAAGGCAGCCCTCATGTCAACCGGGAAGGTGACCTACTACCTTCATTGTGACCCGAGGCTCAGCGAAGGTGATTGGAGTCATCAAGGCTGGGCTTCTTCAATCTTCAACCAGTTTCAACATGGCCGGCAGGTGGGTCCTGGCCTGGAAGGGTGGCCCGCCTATGCTGAGGCATAGAAGGCCCGCCACTTTTTCCAGGGCAGTCACTTTTCCAGTGACCATTTTGACTGCATGCCGGGCAGGGCTTGGTTGGAGCTTGGGGCCATGGGCACTGCATTGCCCAGTGGCCTTCATTTCCACATTTGAAGCATTCTCCGGTGGCCTTCCGTACACAGCACCCCCACCGCTCACAGCCCCCTTAGGGCCATGGCGGCTGCCGTCAACCTCAGGGCCACAAGTAAGGCATGACTGCAGGTCTACTTCCTGTTGAAGGCAGGCCTCCCATTCTGACTGTGCCTGCTCCTCCAGGGCATTAAGAACCTTCAAGGCTATTTTTCATTGGACCTCAGACCTGGGTTTGAGGACTAATAAAGACACTAAAGGTCGGGTTAGAGAGTGGGGGGCATAGATTCAGACTCTGCCCTCAGTTCATGGACTGGACTATGGCAGGGGTAGAATGGGCACAGAAATGGAAGAGGCTGTTTTAGAGCTGACGTTCTTAGGATTTGGGCTCTAGGGGAGCAGGAAGCTTCCTGTTAAGAGGGTCTGAAGAGAGCACAGCTGCAACCTCTCGCCAAGGGAACTGGCCGGCCACCTGTGAACTAAAGTGCTGGCAGTCATGGGGGCGGAATTTCGGTGGAGCGCACAGAGAAAGGTGGGCGGTTAGATCTTACAGATTGCACTGCGTCGGGTACAGTTTACTAAGGCAGGCCTGTAAGGGAAGTGGAGTGCACGGGAGAGGTGGCCTGGGTGGGCTTGGGAGAGGTCTTGGCAGTTGAGTTTAAAAGCCGCAACCTCCCAGGGGCAAAATGGAGGAGGAAGGACAGAAGGAAGGTAGAGCCTATGGAAGCGTGTGTATACCGACAGGGAAAGCAGGCAGGGGCGGCAGGGAACCTGAGTTTCCGGCTCCTGCAGCAGATACTACGTTAGCGGCGGCGGCGGTGCGTGGAAAGACCATCTGTGTGGCAGCGTAACGGGGAACAGTGGCAGTGGAGGCATGCAGGGGCATGGGGTTGTAAAAGGCGGTTTGAGTTTTCGGTTGCTGTGGGGCTGGCGGAAGAGGGGAGCCGGGAGCAGGAGGCGGGGTCAGGAAGCAGTGGAGAAGGCGTGGCTGGAGGATGGTCCAGGAGAATGGAGGAGAGAGGGTGGACAGACGGGGCAAGAAGCCGGCGGGAGAACAGGCGACTTTCGACGGGGGCATTTGCGGTGGTCTCCGGTAAAGGGGAGTGGGAGAACACAGAGACAATGATGATGATTATGGTGCTGGGGCTGCCACCCACACATAGCACATGAACCCATCCCTACACGCACTGCACACACCAGGGGGCTCGGCGGTGCAGGGAGAGCCCGGAGGGACGAGGAAGGGCAGAGCCAGGAGAGATGGCAGACGGAACTTTGGGGGAGGGATGGGAACGCAGAGAGATGGAGAGAGGCTGAGAGAGAGATTGAGAGAGAGAGACTTGGGCAAATTTCCCAGTTCTCTGACAGAAAATACTAAGATTTGTGTGACGGTAAAGTCAGTGTCCCGTTTTCATACTGAGGCCATGCTACTTTACAGAAAAAGGACGCAGGTCTGGGACAGTCCCCGTGTTTAGCCAGGTCGGTTAGCCGGCATCCTAGAGGTGTGCTCAGTTCAATTTTGGAATTTGGATTCCCTGTGCTCGATACCCGTGGCCTGTAGCGGGGCTAAAGCCTGGCTTCCCAGTGGTTTAACCCATGCTACGGAGGGACCATGGGTGAGGTAGAGGCGTCCATGCTACCCCCCAAGGTCCAGAGGAGCCTTCCTGGAAGGGTCCGGAGAGGCAATCTCTGACGTGCCCACATTTTACAGATAGAGATGCCCGCGGGCAGGCGGCCACATGGGACCAGCACTGGGGCGGGGCGGGACTCACTGCTGATGCTGCCAAACTGGGAAAAGTTGCCAAGCTGAAGAGATGAGGTCCTTATGGGTCCAGAGCCACTAGGAGGGAGAGGCGGGCACCCCAAGCCGCGGAGGGAGGGCCAAAGGGAGTGCTCGTGCCACCCAGGTATCAAGGCAACAAACGTTAGGTTAGGGCTCAGGAGACGGCGCAAGAAATAGAGTCCAGTGAATCAGAAAAGAAAGGAAAGGAAAAGGTTTATTCTGCATCCCCGGGAGACCCACGTACCCCCAGGACAGGGCATGTGGATTCACACCAACAGGTAGGGGGGCGCTTTTTTTATACTGCAGTTGGGTTAGGGGTGGGGACATGAGCTGAGGTATTCAGTTGAGGAAGTTTCAGCTGCAGGGGGTAGTTGAGAAGCCAGTATCTGTATCTGGCATGTTGATCTGTGAAAAATTCCAGGAGAAGTCCATTGTCTCATTACATGTCTGCATGTATCCGATCCTGGGCTCTCTCCGACCTAACAGTTCTGATTTTGGACATTTAGATAGAGTTTTGAGGTGGAATTTCTTTACAAATGTGCATAGTAAAACCCAAGACTGATGATTTCCTAAAGAAAATGGCGAATTTGACCTAGGGTAGAAATTCTAGCAACAAGATTGGTATTATTCCATAATAATGTTAATGAAGCCTATTCCAAAGCTATCTTTAAGACCTCTACAAGGAAAATCAGTAAAATTGTCTCTGTTACAAAAATTTGCTAAATTAATTGCCTTAAAATAATTGAATTTGAATCTCAAAAATTATTAAAATCTCTAATTATAAAAATCTAAGTAGCCCGGTAAAAAACCAGCCCTTTTTTTATTGAAAAGCCTGGCCAAACCATTTCTAATAATAAAAGGGGCTAGTTGCTTCCTGCCTGTAGCAAATTCTTAAAGAATGTGGTCAATTTACATCTGATTGGTCCAGGGAAGGCCAAACCTGTTCTTCCAGGGAAAACAGCCCCCCTTCCTCCCCCAGGCCAATTTTGAACCTTCCCACCTTCAAGCAAGGGTCAGGAAACAATGAAGCTACAACCTTGTTTCTTGACCTTCCCTAGAGGAAAAAATTATGGTCCCTTTAAAATCAAAGGCTGGGCCAGGCCTGCCTTGCCAGCCTCAAATGTGGTTTTCCAAAGCTGCTGGGAAATTTAAGACCTTGGAGTTTATACCTAGGTTTCTTGAAGTGACATAATACTGAATTAAATGAGATCTGAGTATTCCTTGTACAAAATCTAGAGGACAGTATTAAATCTGTTGGTTGATTCTGTCTTGCATTTTTAAAGTTTAGTCTTAATGTTACTGATTGAGAAATCCTGGATATTTGACTTGGCAGCTAAGAGTTTAAGATTCGGAATGAATTGGGAATAATTGTATAATTATAATAGCTAAATGCTTAAAAAATATTTTATTTTTGAGAAAATAATTTTTGTTTTCTATGAAATAATTAGAATTCAAAATATGTGGCTTATTGATCTGATTAAAAAAAGAGGATTAATTTTTAAGATCTCAACTGAAATTTTTAATACCAAAACCAGTTTAAATTTGATTAATATTCTTTAAGATAATTATAAAGGGTATAAACAGCTAATGAGATTTCTGTTTGTCTACAATATAATGTTGGCCATCTATATTTTAGGGTTTTTGGTTTGCTCTGTCAAAGAACATTATAGAGAGCCGCCCTTTTGAGCTGTGTGACTTGGCAGCCGACATGTTGGCCAAATGGCTCACTGTGCCCCTGGGGGCCGCCATCTTGAAACAACAAAATGCCCCCCCCTCTGATTTAGCCAATCACAAAAGGAATGTCTGCTCACTGAGGCAGGATGGTATTTCAGGGGTGGAGTTTTAAGGCGGATGTTTACTGTGGAATTAGGGATGGGGCAGAAAGTGTGCTTGCCTCTCAGATTTATTTAATACTTTTTTTAAGAGGATATTTTTAATGCTTAATAAATTAGCAATCATGGTCTTAATAAAATTTAAGTGGTATGATAGACCAATGTTTTAAGCAGTTGGCTTCATAAGGGCCGACAATAGAGCTCATATTTCTTAAAAGGCTTGTAGATACATTTTTAAAAGGTATCTTAAATTCTCAGTAGAACCACAGTTATGCGTATATCATAAATAAATTAAGAGTAATTGATTCCATGGTTAAGACTAGATCCTATTATGTTGAAAACTTTTTTAAAAAGTGTTGAACATGTTTTAATTAGATATGTATTTGGAAGATTTTCCTGAGTGCAATATTTCAAAATATAAAATGCTTGCTTTAATAAAGAATTTCTGCCAAATAAAAGAAGGAATTGATTTATTAGTAGCAAACTCTTTATTTAACCTAGCAATGTCTTTTATTTAAAAGCTCCTCACCGCTGAATTTTAAATTAGGCTGGAGGTGAAGCAGGGTTTGCATGTCATGTATCAAAATAAAACTTTACTAAATTTACTAATCTTTGTAAGAAATAGAATCCTAGTAAAGGAAAATTCTTCTAAAAAGTTACTGAAGACTTCCCATGATCCCTCTGTATATGCAAATAAGCCAAAGGGTATACTCTTTAAAAATATGATTGCTGACATTTACAGATTGTTGTTAAATACTAAATCTGATTAGTCACCATAAATGAAAAATCACTTGAAATATATAGCTTTGCAACAGTATTTGTTAAAATCTCAAAGGCAACCATGTTCCTTACTTTTGTTGCTTGTGTGAGAAAGAAAACTGTCGGGAAGAAATAAAAAGAAGTTTCCTTCAGATGTCTAACTAAAATTAAAAATCAATATATTGGGCCTCATAAGCTAAATTAAATAATTTGTGTTTTGCCTCCTTAAACAAAGTGTATGTAAATTTACTTAAAGACTTATACCAGAAATTTAATTAATGTCATTTACTGTCCATAAATTAGGACAAGCAAAGTTACAAGAATAAATGTTATTTCAAACTGACTTAAATTAGCAAATTGTGCTAAGTGGATATTCAGGGGAACTTAGCTGTCACCTATTAAAATATAAACTACAACAATTTTTAAATGAGACCTCCATCATTATACCAAAAATACTAGGAAGGAACCAATTCCTGGAGCTTTAACTTTTTACTGATGGGTCATCTAATGGGAAAGTTGCCTATCATACTATAAATTCTGACCGAGTCATACTGACCAGTCATACTTCTGTGCAAAGAATTGAGTTCGAAGCTATTAAGGCTGTGTTGCAAGATTTCCAACAGCCTGTTAACATAATTTCTGATTCCTCTTATGCTTCAGGCCTAGTGAATAGAATTGAAACTGCCCGTTTGAAATGGCTTAGTGACCAAAGTTTATTCTTACTATTTAAGTAAGTTCAACAGATTGTGCAGCAGACAACATACCCTTTTTATATCACCCACATCAGGGCTCACAGCATATTACCTGGCCCATTAACTAAGGGAAATGCACATGCTGATCAATGGGTTGCTTTATTAAAAGAGGCTTCAGAGTCTCATCAGCTTTTAAAAATCCCAACATGAAAAACAAAAAAGGGGGATGATGGAGAAATCACCTTCAGGTAGGCTGCTCCTAGCTTTAATTACTCTAAATTTTTTCACTTGAGATGCTGATGGAAAGACACCTATGGAGCTACATTGGTGTCCGAATAAAACAAAAGAAAATGGTCTAGTTAAATGGAAGGACCTCGAATCTGGTTTATGGAAGGGACCTGACCCATTATTAAACTTTGGCAGAGGGTACGCTTGTATATTCCCAGAGAATTTTTCCAAACCCATATGGATTCCTGCTAGAAGTATTAAACTGCATCAGGAATCTAGCCATACTAAAGATCTTGCACCTGGAGCCATAACATGTAGCTTTAAACAATCAACTACCTCAGCCACAGAGAGCAGTGACTCCAAGCAGTCCACTGAAGATGAGGAATAGGAGGAAGACAAACCAGACAACCAACAGCCCAGAGACCACCTGGGGCACGGTAAAGTGAAGTATGGTAAACATTAATTCAGGTAAAAACTATAGTTTCATACTGGTCTTAGAAGGCACATTTTTCCTTTACCTGGGAAGGACAGCATAGCTATCCCAAATTCAGAAGGCTCCAGTCAGTGCGTCAATTCAGTGCTCTGGAGACCCAGAACTGTAATTTAGATAGCATGCTGTCTCTGCTTCTGTAAATTGCTTTTTTTTTTTTTTTTTTGCTAACTAGGTTCCTCATTTGAAACCTTGAGACAGCCAGTTTAAAATTAAGTTGTCATGACCTAGAGCAAAGAATATTCTAACATGGTATTATTCTACAAGTTTTATTAATAATTTTTGATGCTTTACAACAGTATATTGTGCATTTATCCCAAACAAATTTACAAATGAATTTGAATGTTTTACAGGAAGGGATTTATTCCTTTCCACTGTGCGGAGGGCCTCCTGGGGAAGGCACTTAAGCTTTCTGTATTGACCTATCTTGACTTTTTTTGTCAAGAGGAATCCAATTGCCTAAAGCTGTTACCTGAGCTCTCTGTTCAAGCTGGGATCATGAAAAGCTGGTACCATGGATCTGTCTCTTTCCCAATGGCGTAAGCTGGGCCCTCTGTGGAGAAGAAACCTGGGTTCCCAATGATCAATGCAGGGTCCACGCCAGCAGGCAGGGGGATCCAAAGGCAGTTGCTGGGCATGGAGGCCAGAGGGACACAGGTTAACAAGGAGACAGATCTGAACCTCACAGCACCCTAGTTGGCCCAGAGATGGTTGATAGTCAAAGATGGGTAAGACCCCAAAGCATGGGGCGACCTAAGACAGGCACAGCCAGGGGCCAGTTGAGAAAACTTGTGGTGCAACAAAGGAGGGGCACAGAACCCCCACCCCAATGGTGCACGGGCTTGAACACTCGCCCCTTCTGAGGAAGGTCTCCTGTCCCCATGCCTGCTTCTTGCTTCCCATGCCCAGCCCAGATCAGGAACCAAATAACAGAAGAGATTTGGTCCAGCTGAAGTCAGAATCCAGATAAACGGAGGCTTGGCTAACAGACCCTATGTCTAAATCTAGCCTAACAACAGGAATGCTCAGAGCCTTCACAAGGATGTAAAGTGATCCTCTGAATTAATATTTACAATGTAAATTAAGATTATTGTTAAAATGTTAAATTTGACAGCAAAATAGTTTTCAAATTAATTAAATTCAAGTTTACAAATTAATTAAATTTGGCTAATTTGAAATAAGTAATTATTCAAAAAGTATTAACAAAAATTTTCACATCATGGTAAACATGCTATGAACCTAAAGCATGTTCAGGTTCATTTTTTTGCGTGCAAAAAATTATTATTTCAAGCTATCTAGACTGCATTATAAAATTTCCAAGAAGTCTCCTAATTAAATAAAAAAAGGGGGGATAGAGGAAAAATATAGTGGAAGAATACCATGTAAGGAAATAGATCCTGTAACTAAATTACATTTAGAGAAAAAATTGTTTCGTTTATAATGCTAATAGTGAGACACCAAGAAAAAACACACATTATGCTAGGGTAGGCCAGGGAAAGATCATGTTAAACAAAAGACCCCAAGTAAGGGTTTTTATTTTCCTTTAACATTTGGTCAAGAATATGTTTGTATACTTTCAGAGAACAGCTACAAGTCCATGTGGATTCCTGTAACAACGGATCACAGAAAGCCAGCCACAAAGACAGAAGAGACAGTTCAGAGTTGGAGATGGTGTAAGACACCTTGCCATGCTAGCAGTCAGCAGCTGTGCAGCACTGCAGGGTGCCCAGGACCAGACCAGAAAGGACCGGACCTGCATTTTCCACCATCCAGAGCCAACATTTCATTGCTGACATGTACACATGAACTTTTGGACATTGAAACATGGACTCATAACTTTAGGACATTGAAATTGGGACTTGATTATTTCTTAAAGAAAAAATAAGGGGGAGATGTGGGAAACTGTTTATTGCCTTCACTATCTGATAAGCATAGACAGAGAACTCCCCATAACACCCCGAAGGCTGGGTGCCTTTGAAGCCCTAGCAAAGCTCAGAGCTAGGGGCCACCTCTGTTTGTCCAGATAGTGGTAGCTGAAACGACTCCTCCATTTATTATCATGTAAATCCTTGCTGAGGGGCTAGTGTGGTTATTACTATGGGGTCACCTGCTTAAGGTCTATGCTATGGGTGCATCCGAGATCAATAAAATTTTGGTGATGCCTGAGCACAAAAGAAGGCCTTCGGGACTTGCCGACTGGTCCCCCAATATTGCAAAATTATCTCTTGTCTTTTTCTCTCATTTGTTGTGCGGTTCCTCTTTCAGATACCGAACCCTACTCCACGCGGGACATGGAAGGAAACAATCAACACGAAACACAAGGATGGTTGAACGAACTGCAAGTCCAAAAGTGAATGTATGTTTGTATTGGGGGGGTGGGTGAGATGGATGGTCATGGTCGCATTCATGAGGAACAGGGGGTTTTGTTAGTGCTGGCAGTGTATAATAAAGAATTTGAATTCCTTTTTACATGGCAGACTATTGAATATTGTTAACCTATTGAAAGGATGGTCAGCTCAAGATGTGAAGTTTTATGCCACAACTGGTACAGTTTTGCTGTTAACATCATAGTCTAGAACAGCATTGTTGGATATTGGAGATACTGACGAAGTGAGGTTTGACTTTATTTCACTTCTGGGGAGGGATCTAAGGAGGGGGCAGGCATGTGAGAAGGGAGTAATGTAGATTTCCTTAATTGGGGCACCAGACAAGCCATTCCATACTGAGCCAGACACTTAGAATAAGGACAAGGAGAAGACTGAATGGGGATTTTATCCTCAACACTTTCTCATACTGGCCAGGAAGAAAAGAAGCTGATGTTTAATTTAGGTTTGGAATGGGTGGGTGGGATGGATGATGGTGGTCGCAGTCATGAGTAACAGGGTGTTGTTTTATGCTGACAGTGTATCATAATGAATTTGATTTCCTTTTTACATTGTAGACTATTGAATATTGTTAAACTATTAACAGGATTCTCAGTTCAATATGTTAAGTTTTATGCCACAAGTGGTACAGTTTATATTAAACAACTTGCTATAGAACAGCATTGGTGGATATTGTTGATATTAGAGAAGTGAGGTTTCACTCTCTTTCACTGATGATTCACTTCGTGTTACATTTGCACCATACCTAAGTAAGATATTAGTAATAAGGGAAATTGGGTACGGGGTACATGAGTATTATCTTCCCAATTTTTTGAATCTGGAACTATTCTAAAATAAAACTTTTATTAAAACAACACTAAAAATAATAGGAAATGGGAATATCTGAACATAGTGGAATGGACCACTGAAATGATTGTGGAGTTTAGGAATTGGATTAGAGGAAACACCAACTCCTTGCCATATGCTGGGCTACAGTGGAACTAAAGGAAGAGAGAGAGAGAGAGAGAGAGAGAGAGAGAGAGAGAGAGAGAGAGAGAGAGAATTGAGAGAGAGTTCAGTTTGGGAATAATTTTAGGAGTTAAGAAGAAGGTGTCTTTTCTATAAACAAAGTTTCTGAGATTTCTGTATCCTCTGCCACCCCTGTCCCACTTAGATGGTCAAGCTGAGGCTTTGTGATGTCAAGCCACACCATGGCCAAACTGATTATGGGAAAAGAGACCTGAAGTGAGTAGCTCCTCATTAATCGAAATATAATAACTAGAGGCCACGACCCTTTCAGTAGTGTCTGTTGCCTCAAATTAGCGAAACTTAATAAGCTGATACTGTAGACTAGTAGAGATAAGGAATAAGACTTCAAACACAAGGATGGAAGAAGAAACTGCAAGGCCAAAGTTGAATTTATGTTTGTATTGGGGTCAGGATGGCAGGATGGTGGTGTTCGCAGTCATGAGGAACAGTTTGTTATGTTAGTGCTGCCAGTTTATAGTAAAGAATTTCATTTCCTTTTTACATGGCAGACTATTGAATATTGTTAAACTATTGAAAGGATGATAAGCTTAAGACATGAAGGTTTATGCCACAACTAGTCCAGTTTTTCCTTTAACAACTTGGTCTAGAACAGCATTGCTGGATATTGGAGATACTAGTGAAGTGAGGTTTCACTCTAACTGTTTCACTGATGTTTCACTTCATGTTACATTTACTCCATACATAAGTAAGTCATTAGTAATAAGGGAAATTGGGTATGGTGTACATGGTTATTACCTTCACAACTTTTCTGTAAATCTGGAACTTTTCTAAAATAAAACATCCATTAAAACGACACTCAAAATCCTAGGAAATGGTAGCAAGTGAACATAGTGGAATGGACCACTGAAATGACGTGGCAGTATGGGTATTGTCTTAGAGGAAACACAAACTCCCTGCCATATGCTGGACGATAATGGAACTAGAGGAAATGAGAGGGACAGCGAGGACAGTTTGGGAAAAATATTAGGAGTTAAGAGGTACGTCTCTATTCTATATCCAGAGTGTCTGAGATTTCGGCATCCTTTGCCACCCCCACCCCTCCTGGATGGTCAAGCTGAGACTTTGTGATGTCAAACCATACCATGGCAGCCACAGATTTTGTGCAGCCAGGACTGAAGTGAGTGGCTCCTCAATAACATAAAAAGTATATATATAGGCCAGGACCCTATGACTAGTGTCTGTTGCCTCAAGATAGAGAAACTTAATAAGACGATAGTCTAGACCAGTAGAGATAAGAAATAAGAATCCAAACACGAGGATGGATGAAGAAAGTGTAAGTCCAAAAGTCAATTTACGTTTGTATTGGAGTGTGGGTGGTTTGGATTGTCGTGGTGGCAGTCATGCGGAACAGGGTGTTGTGTTAGTGCTGGAAGTGTATAATAAAGAATTTGATTTCCTTTTTACATGGCAGACTATTGAATATTGTTAAACTATTGAAAGGATGGTCAGCTCAAGATCTGCAGTTTTATGCCCCAAATTGTCCCGTTTTTCCTTTAACAACTTCGTCTAGAACAGCATTACTGGATATTGGAGATACTAGAGAAATGAGGTTTCACGCTGTTTCACTGATGATTCACTTCATGTTACATTTGCCCCCCATTTAAGTAAGATATTAGTAATAAGGGAAATTGGGTATGGTGTACATGGTTATTATCTTCACAATTTTTCTGTAAATCTAGAACTATTCTAAAATAAATCATCCATTAAACAACTCTCAAAATCCTAGGAAATGTTACCAACTGAACATAATGGAATGGACCACTGAAATGACGGGGGAGTATGGGAATTGTCTTAGAGGAAACAGGAACTCCCTGCCATATGCTGCACTATAATGGAACTAGAGGAAATGAGAGAGAGAGAGCGAGGAAAGTTTGGGAAAATTTTAAGAGTTAGGAGGTAGTTCTCTGTTCTATAACCAGAGTGTCTGAGATTTCTGCATCCTCTGCCAACCCCGCCCCTCCTGGATGGTCAAGTTGAGGCTTTGTGATGTCAAGCCACACCAAGGCAACCACTGATTTTATGCAGCCAGAGCTGAAGTGAGTGGCTCCTAATTAACTTAAAAGTTTATATAGATGCCAGGAAATTTTGAGTAGTGTCTGTTGCCTCAACATAGCGAAACTAAATAAGACGATAGTGTAGACTAGTGGAGATAAGGAATAAGACTCCAAACACAAGCATGGATGAAGAAACTGCAAGTACAACAGTGAACTTATGTTTGTATTGCGGGGGGGGGATTGATGGTCGTGGTCGCAGTCATGAGGAACATGGTGTTGTGTTAGTGCTGGCAGTGTATAATAAAGAATTTGATTTCCTTTTTACATGGCAGACTATTCAGTTTTGTTTTAACAGTTTCAATAGTTTACTATTGAAAGGATGGTCAGCTCACGATCTGAAGTTTTATGCTGAAAATGGTCCAGTTTTTCCTTTAACAACTTGTTCTAGAACAGCATTGCTGGATATTGGAGATACTAGTGAAGTGAGGTTTCACTCTAACTGTTTCACTGATGTTTCACTTCATGTTACATTTACTCCATACATAAGTAAGTCATTAGTTATAAGGGAAATTGGGTATGGTGTACATGGTTATTACCTTCACAACTTTTCTGTAAATCTGGAACTTTTCTAAAATAAAACATCCATTAAAACGACACTCAAAATCCTAGGAAATGGTAGCAAGTGAACATAGTGGAATGGACCACTGAAATGACGGGGGAGTATGGTAATTGTCTTAGAGGAAACACCAACTCCCTGCCATATGCTAGACTATAATGGGACTAGAGGAAATGAGAGGGAGGGAGAGGACAGTTAGGGAAAAATTTAAGGAGTAAAATGAAGGTTTCTGTTCTATAACCAGAGTGTCTGAGATTTCTGCATCCTCTTCCACCCCCGCCCCTCCTGGTTGGTCAAGCTGAGGCTTTGTGATGTCAATCCACACCATGGCAACCACTGATTTTGGGCAGCCAGAGCTGAAGTGAAGGCTCCTCATTTATTTAAAAAGTATATATAGAGTCCAGGATAATTTGATTAGTGTCTCTTCCCTCAAGATACCGAAACTTAATAAGACGATAGTGTAGACTATTAGAGATAAGGCATAAGACTCCAAACACAAGCGTGGATGAAGAAACTGTAAGTTCAAAAGTGAATTTATGTTTGTATTGAGGGAGTGGGATGGATGTTCTTGGTGTCAGTCATGAGATACAGGGTGTTGTGTTAGGGCTCGCAGTTTATAATAAAGAATTTGATTCCTTTTTACATGGCTGACTATTGAATCTTGTTAAACTATTGAAATGATGATCAGCTCAAGTTGTGAAGTTTTATGTTGGAACAGGTAGAGTTTTTCCTTTAACATCATGGTCTAGAACAGCAATGTTGGATATTTGATATACTAGAGAAGTGAGTTTTGTCTCTGTTTCATTGATGAGGAGGGATCTATGGAGGGGGCAGGCATGTGAGAAGGGAGTAATGTAGAGTTCTTTAGTTGGGGCACCGGACAAGCCATTCCATACTGAGCCAGGCCCTTAACATAAGGACAAGGAGAAGTCTGAATGGGGATTTTTTCTCAACACTTTCTCATACTGTCAAGGAAAAAAGAAGCTGATGCTTAATTTAGGTTTAGATTGGGGGGTGGGATAGATGGTGGTGGTAGCATGTGGGAAACTGTTTATTGCCTTCACTATCTGATAAGCATAGACAGAGCACTCCCTGAAACCCCGGAAGGCTGGGTGCCTTTGTTGCCCTAGCAAAGGTCTGAGCTAGGCGCCACCTCTGTTTGTCCAGACAGTGGTATCTGAAACTACTCCCCCATTTTTTATTATGTAAATCCTTGCTGATGGGCTAGTCTACCTGTTAATGGGGGGTCGCCTGCCTAAGGGCTACTCCAGATCAATAAAAGATTGGAGCAGCCTGAGCATGGGTGGAAGTCCCTCTCCTTGAGTTGGACTTGCCCGCCTGCACCTCTGATATTGCAAAATTATCTCGTGTCTTTTCTCTCATTTGTTGTGCGGCTCCTCTTTTAGGTATCGAACCCTAATCCACGTGGGTCGTGGAAGGAAAAACACTCAACATCTGGTGCCCAACGGGTAGTCTGGAAGTGCAGGTCTCGCTGGAGCGAGAAAAGGAAGTTTACACTGAAAAGGTGTGGAAAACTCACCGAAAAAAGGTGAGGGGAAGTCTACCGCAAGCAATGCCCAGATCAACAACAGAAGCCCGGATCTGTAAGTAACTGGGAACGTTTTCTTAACCAGGCTAACAAACGGGGAAGGATTTGGCTTTAAGGAATTCGATTCGGCTTTAAAAAAGGTATATTTGGCTTTTAAAAACTAAAAAAACTGTATTATGTGCTTTTGATTTGCATGTTTAAAGTGTTAAAATTTTAGAAGGTAATCTTTTACGGTTTTTGCATGTTATTTTAGAACATAACCTTTGCTTTTCTTGAAAAAGGTACATTAGATCTTAAAAGGTTGCCAAAAAAGTTAGTTAGAACTTGAAAAAAAGGTTAGCAGCAAGAAGAAACTCATCTCAAAAAACTTCTTCCATGGGGAACATAATGGCGCATTTGCCAAAGCCTTTTCCAGAGGCCGAGGAGGAGTCTCCTCAACTGGTTCCCTCTGCTCCTCCTAGTGAGGAGTGGGAAGACACGTTAGAGGAATGGCCTTCACGGTCCTCTCCACCTCCGCATGCACCTCCTAATTCTGATATGCTTAATTCGCTGTCATTTGAATCACCTGTGCAAAAATCTATCAGGGAAGGATTGAGGGAAATACCGGCGGAAGAAAGGCTTGCTTTCTCTATCATAGAGGTACCTGATCCACAGCTACCGAATCAGGTAATCAGACAGCATGTAAAAATTGACTTTAAAATGATAAAAGCCTTACGTGAAAGTGTAGTCCAAAATGGTCCAACAGCTCCTTTTACAGGAGAAATTATTCATAGTATTTCTGAAGCTTTCCTAATCCCTCATGATTGGTATTCTCTAGCACGTGCAACTCTGAATGGAGGACATTATTTACTATGGAAAGGAGAATTCTTGGAGAGATGCCAGGAGCAAGCCCAAATAAACCGCGGGCTGAATGCTCAAATAACTTATGAAATGCTAGCAGGACTGGGACAATACGATGTGCGAACCCAGTTAGATTATGTGCAACTGGCATATGAGCAAATTAGAGCTTGTGGAAGGAAAGCGTGGTGGACTTTACCAGCAAAAGGGGACTCTGAGGGAGCTTTTAGTAAATGTTTACAGGGGCCTTTAGAATCATTTTCTGATTTTGTGGTTCGTCTCACTCGAGCAGTGAGACGACAGATTCACCATGAGGCAGCAGGAGACATTTTAATTCAACAATTAGCTTATGAAAATGCCAATGATGATTGTAAGAAATGTCTGATGCCTCTGAGAAAAGGTAGTACAATTACAGAAATGATTCGAGCATGTCAGAATGTGGGGTCAGGCACTTTTCAAGTGAATTTACTCACTGCCGCCGCTACTGTAAATAAAAGGTGTCATAACTGTGGAAACATAGGACATTTTAAAAAAGAATGTAGACAACCAAGAAGGACACAAGGAGGCGCTCCAAGGAAAGGATCAAAACAGATCCAACCTCTCTGTGTCCTAGATGCCAGAAGGGCTACCATTGGGCCAACCATTGTAAATCGAGATTCCACAAAAATGGGCAGCCGTTAAATCAAGACACAGGGTATGGCCAACCGCAGGGAAATGGCCAATGGGGCAACCCCCAAGCCCCGTCAATAAAAGGGGAGCTCTGCCCTGCAAATCCCACAGTGGAATCTCAAATTTGGGCCACTCCAGGAAGTGCAAGCCTAGATCTTAACAGTACTATAGCGTTCACTTTGACCCCTGATATGGCTCGGCAGGCTGTTCCTACAGGAATCTGGGGACCTGTGCCATCAGGAACTTTAGGATTAATTTTAGGGAGAAGTGGAAACACTCTGGAAGGATTAACTGTTTTGCCTGGAGTCATAGATTCAAATTATGAGGGAGAGATTAAAGTTATATTGGAATGCAATCATATTATGCAAATTACTCCAGGACAAAGAATTGCTCAAATACTACTTCTACCTTATGCTCAACAAGGCAAGGCTATAAATAGGAAAAGAGGAATGCAAGGACTTGAAAGCTCAGACATCTATTGGATACAGGAAATTAGCAAAACTCGTCCCATGATTAATTTGAGAATAGAAGGAAAAATGTTTAAAGACCTAGTAGACACTGGGGCAGATGTCAACGTTATTAGCAAAGAATTCTGGCCTCCTAGTTGGTCCATGGTAGAAGCTATGGACTCAATTAGAGGGGTGGGAGTTCCTGATAACACACAACGTAATGCTGCAGTCTTAAAATGGCAAGATCAGGAAGGACAGACAGGATGGTTTCAGCCCTACATTGTCTCTGGAATTACAGTCAATTTATGGGGCCGGGATGTCTTAGAAGGTTTACAAGCTTGTATTATTACTAGCAAAGGTCAGCAGCTTGTAACTCAGATGGGACATCAGAGTGATCAAGGTGTAAAAAAACCCAGGAAGGCAGGGATATCAACCTTTTTAGGAGTGGTCACTGCTCAGTCTCCTCGCCCCCATGCTGATCCTATACAATGGAAAGATGATAAACCTATATGGGTGGATCAGTGGCCATTAACCAAGGAGAAATTAGGTCATATTCCCTTGGAATACGCCTATATTTATTATACCTAAGAAGGTGGCAGGGAAATGGCGATTGATACATGATCTCAGAGCAATTAATGCTACTATGCATACCATGGGAGCTTTGCAACCTGGACTCCCAGAGCCTTCACAAATCCCTTTAAATTGGTCTCTCATAGTAGATCTTAAGGATTGTTTTTTCACCATTCCCTTGGCACCTCAAGATAAAGAAAGATTTGCCTTTTCAGTGCCATCTATTAATAATATAGAACCCATGAGGAGATATCAGTGGAAAGTTTTGCCTCAAGGAATGGCCAATAGCCCTACCTTGTGCCAAAAATATGTGGCTCAAGCTGTTCAACCTTTAAGGGACAGATATTCCCGATGTTACATTATCCATTACATGGATGACTTGCTCTTAGCAAGTCCACGGGAAGAGCAGACTTTGAAAATATTTTTCCAATTAGAGAAGGAGCTCCCTAAATGGGGCTTAAAAATTGCTCCAGAAAAGGTAAAAAAACAAATACCTTTTAAATATCTGGGAACCATTATTGAAAACCAATGCATTAGGCCACAAAAGGTGGAACTAAGAAAAGATTGTCTCAAAACTTTAAATGATTTTCAGAAATTATTAAGGGGACATTAACTGGCTAAGACCCTACCTAAAAATCTCTACGGGAGAAATGACGAATTTATTTGATATACTTAGGGGTGAGTCTGACCTTTCCTCACCCAGAACACTAACAGATGATGCCAGAAAGGAGTTTCTAAGAATTGAACAGGCGATATCCTCAGCTCAAGTAGCACGGGTACAGCCTGAATTGCCTTTATTGGGACAGATTAACCATACTGCAAATAGTCCCACTGGAGTCATCTTAGAAAATAAAGATTCTCCCGCTATTATTGAATGGGTCCACCTAGGCCATCAGTCCTCTAAAAATGCTATTACTTATATAGAACTGATGGCTCAATTAATATATCAGCTTAGGAAGCGTTGCAGGAAGCTTAGAGGAGAAGAACCTAAATGCATCTATCTTCCCCTCACTGGAAAGCAATTAGAAATGTTGTTTCAAACTGACGTAAATTGGCAAATTGGGTTAAGTGGATATTCAGGGGAACTTAGTTGTCACCTATTAAAAGGTAAACTTTTACAATTTTTAAATAAGACCTCCATCATTATACCAAAAAATACTAGGCAGGAACCAATTCCTGGAGCTTTAACTGTTTTTACTGATGGGTCATCAAATGGGAAAGCTGCCTATCATACTATAAATTCTGACTGAGTCATACTGACCAGTCATACTTCTGTGCAAAGAATTGAATTAGAAGCTATTAAGGCTGCATTGCAAGATTTCCAACAGCCTGTTAACATAATTTCTGATTCCTCTTATGCTTCGGGCCTAGTAAGTAGAATTGAAACTGCCCGGTTGAAACGACTTAGTGACCAAAGTTTATTCTTACTATTTAAGCAGGTTCAGCAGATTGTGCAGCAGAGAAAATACCCTTTTTATATCACTCACATCAGGGCTCACAGTGTATTACCTGGCCCATTAACTAAAGGAAATGCACATGCTGACCAATTGGTTGCTTTATTAAAAGAGGCTTCAGAGTCTCATCAGCTTTTACATCAGCCTGCTAAAATGTTGTCCAAACAATTCTCAATCTCTCGACAGAAAGCAAAACAGATTATCAAGGAATGTCCCACTTGCATGTTACATCTACCTCAAGGGCCTAACACAGGAGTCAACCCTAGAGGTTTGCTAAGGGACCATATCTGGCAAATGGATGTAACACATTATACTCCTTTTGGACGTCTTGGAGCGTTACATGTCTCTGTAGATACTTTTTCAAAGGTCCTATGTGCCACTGTATCTACAGGAGAGACAGCAAAACAGGTTATTAATCATTGCCTAGCTGCTTTTGCTGTCATGGGAATTCCAAAGATTATTAAAACTGATAATGGGCCTGCTTATACAAGCTGTCAATTCCAGGAATTTTGTAAAAAGTGGAAAATTCAGCACATTACGGGAATACCATATAATTCCCAAGGACAGGCCATTGTTGAACAGCAACACCAAAGACTGATATCTCAATTAGAAAAACAAAAAGGGGGGGATGATGGAGAAATCACCTGTGGGTAGGCTGCATCAAGCCTTGATCACTTTAAATTTTTTCACTTGTGATGCTGATGGAAAGACACCTATGGAGCTACATTGGTGTCAGAATAAATCAAAAGAAAATGGTCTAGTTAAATGGAAGGATCCCGAATCTGGTTTATGGAAGGGACCTGACCCATTATTAACCTTTGGCAGAGGGTACGCTTGTGTATTCCCAGAGAATTTTTCCAAACCCGTATGGATTCCTGCTAGAAATATTAAACTGCATCAGGAATCTAGCCAGACTGAAGATCTTGCACCTGGAGCCATAACATGTAGCTGTAAACAATCAACTACCTCAGCCACAGAGAGCAGCGACTCCAAGCAGTCCACTGAAGATGAGGAACAGGAGGAAGACAAACCAGACAACCAACAGCCCAGAGACCACCTGGGGCACGGTAAAGTGAAATATGGTAACAATTAATTCAGGTAAAAACTGTAATTCAGATAACATGCCTAAGTTTTACATAGGTTACCCACGGACTCTAGATAATGTGTTTACCCATCACTGTAATTTAGATAGCATACTGTCTCTGCTTCTGTAAATTTCTTCTTTTTTTATGTTAACTAGGTCCCTCATTCCAAACCTTGAGTTTAAAATTAAGTTGTCATGACCGAGAGCAAAGAATATTCTTACATGGTATTATTCTACAAAGTTTTATTAATTATTTTTGATGCTTTATAACAGTATATTGTGCATTTATCCCAAACAAATTTACAAATGAATTTGAATGTTTTACATGAAGGGATTTATTCCTTTCCACTGTGCGGAGGGCCTCCTGGGGAAGGCACTTAAGCATTCTGTATTGACCTATCTTGACTTTCTTTGTCAAGAGGAATCCAATTGCCTACAGCTGTTACCTGAGCTCTCTGTTCAAGCTGGGATCATGAAAAGCTGGTACCATGGATCTGCCTCTTGCCCAATGGCGTAAGCTGGGCCCTCTCTGGAGGAGAAACCTGGGTTCCCTATGATCAATGCCAGGACCCCGCCAACAGGCGAGGGGATCCAAAGGCAGTTGCTGGGCATGGAGGCCAGAGGGACATAGGCTATCAAGGAGACAGAACTGAACCTCACATCACCCTACTTGGCCCAGAGATAGCTGGTAGTCAACGACGGGTAAGATCCCACAGGGTGGGACGACCTAACACAGGCACAGCTGGGTGCCAGTAGGAGAAAACTTGGGGTGCAACCAAGGTGGGGCACAGATCCTCAAGCCCCCCCCCCCACTGGTGCACAGGCTTGAACGGTGCACGAGCTTGAACACTCGGCCCTTCTGAGGAAGGTCTCCTGTCCCCATGGCTGCTTCTTGCTTCTCATGCCCAGCCCAGATCAGGAACCAAATAACAGAAGAGATTTGGTCCAGCTGAAGTCAGTACCCAGAAAAACGGAGGCTTGGCTAACAGACCCTATGTCTAAATCTAGCCTAACAACAGGAATGCTCAGAGCCTTCACAAGGATGTAAAGTGATCCTTTCAATTAATATTTACAGTGTAAATTAAGACTATTGTTAAAATATTAAATTTGACAGAAAATAGTTTTCAAATTAATTAAATTTGGCTAATTTGAAATAAGTAATTATTCAAAAAGTATTAACAAAAATGTTCATGGTAAACATGCTATGAACCTAAAGCATGTTCAGGTTCATTTTTTTTTGTATGCAAAAAATTAATATTTAAAGCTATCTAGACTGCATTATAAAATTTCCAAGAAGTCTCCTAAAAAAAAAGGGGGGGGTGGGGGGATAGTGGAAAAATATAGTGGAAGAATACCATGTAAGGAAATAGATCTTGTAACTAAATTACATTTAGAAAAAAAAATTTTTTTTCGTTTATAATACTAATAGTGAGACACCCAGAAAAACCACACATTAGGCCAGGGTAGGCCAGGGAAAGATCATGTTAAAGAAAAGACCCCAAGTAAGGTTTTTTTTCCTTTAACCTTTGGTCGAGAGTATGTTTGTATATTTTCAGAGAATAGCTCCAAGACAATGTGGATTCCTGCAACAAGGGATCCCGGAGAGAAAAAGACCAGATTGCTCGAGCCACAAAGACAGGAGAGACAGTTCAGAGATGGGGATGGTGGAAGACGCCTTGCCATGCTAGCAGTCAGCAGCTGTTCAGCACTGCAGGGTGCCCAGGAACAGACCAGAAAGGACCGGACCTGCATTTTCCACCACCCAAAACCAACATTTCATTGCTGGTGTGTACACATGAACTTATGGACATTGAAACATGGACTCAGAACTTTTGGACATTGAAATTGGGACTTGATTATTTTTTTAAAAAAAATAAGGGGGAGATGTGGGAAACTGTTTATTGCCTTCCCTATCTGATAATAATAGACAGAGCACTCCCCGAAACCCCCGAAGGCTGGGTGCCTTTGAAGCCCTAGCAAAGGTCTGAGCTAGGCGCCACCTCTGTTTGTCCAGACAGTGGTAGCTGAAACTACTCCCCCATTAATTATTATGTAAATCCTTGCTGATGGGCTAGTCTACCTGTTAATGGGGGGTCGCCTGCCTAAGGGCTACTCCAGATCAATAAAAGATTGGAGCAGCCTGAACATGGTTGGAAGTCCCTCTCCTTGAGTTGGACTTGCCCACCTGGACCTCCGACATTGCAAAATTATCTCGTGTCTTTTCTCTCATTTGTTGTGCGGCTCCTCTTTCAGGTACCGATCCCTACTCCACGTGGGTCGTGGAAGGAAACATTCAACAGTAGCAGTCATGAGGAACAGGGTGTTTTGTTAGTGCTGGCAGTGTGTAATATTGAATTTGTTTTCCTTTTTACATAGTAGACTATTGGATATTAAACTATTGAAAGGATGCTCAGCTCAAGATGTGAAGTTTTATGCCACAACTGGTCCAGTTTTTCCTTTAACAACTTGGTCTAGAACAGCACTGCCTGATACTGGATATACTACTGAAGTAAGGTTTCACTGTAACTGTTTCACTGATGATTCACTTCATGTTACATTTGCCCCATACATAAGTAAGATATTAGTAATAAGGGAAATTGGGTATGGTGTACATGGTTATTATCTGGACAATTTTTCTGTAAATCTGGAACTATTCTAAAATAATACATCCATTAAATCAACTCTCAAAACCCTGTGAAATCGTAGGAACTGAACATAGTCGAATGGACCCCTGAAATGACGGAGGAGTATGGGAATTGTCTTAGAGGAAACAACAATTCCCTGCCATATGCTGCACTATAATGGAACGAGAGGAAATGAGAGAGCGAGGAAAGTTTGGGAAAAATTTTAGGAGTTAAGAGGTAGGTCTCTCTTCTATAACCAGAGTGTCTGAGAATTCTGCATCCTTTGCCACCCCCGCCCATCGTGTATGGTCAAGCTGAGGCTTCATTATGTCAAGCCACACCATGGAAACCACTGACTTTGGGGAGCAAGGGCTGAAGTGAGTGGCTCCTCAATAACATAAAAAGTATACATAGAGGCCAGTACCCTTTGACTAGTGTCTGTTGCCTAAAGGTAGAGAAACTTAATAAGACGATAGTCTAGACCAGTAGAGATAAGAAATA
The DNA here is from genome assembly GCF_964212035.1 of Myotis nattereri. Taxonomy (NCBI): domain Eukaryota; kingdom Metazoa; phylum Chordata; class Mammalia; order Chiroptera; family Vespertilionidae; genus Myotis; species Myotis nattereri. The sequence goes on along the minus strand of NC_138078.1, from coordinate 62,006,412 downwards.
AGAATCCAAACACAAGGATTGATGAAGAAACGGTAAGTCCAAAAGTCAAATTATGTTTGTGTTGGGGGGGGTGGGGGCGGTGGTATGGATTGTCGTGGTGGCAGTCATGAGGAACAGGGTGTTGTGTTAGGTTTCGAGGTTTATAATAAAGAATTTGATTCCTTTTTACATGGCAGACTATTGAATATTGTTAAACTACTGACAGTATGGTCAGCACAAGATGTGAAGTTTTATGCCACAACTGGTCCAGTTTTTCCTTTAACAACTTGGTCTAGAACAGCATTACTGGATATTGGAGATACTAGAGAAGTGAGTTTTCACTCTGTTTCACTGATGATTCAATGCATCTTACATTTGCCCCCTAGTTAAGTAAGATATTAGTAATAATGGAAATTGGGTATGGTGTACATGGTTATTATCTTCACAATTTTTCTGTAAATCTGGAACTAGTCTAAAATAAAACATGCATTAAAACAACACTCAAAATCCTAGGAAACATTAATATCTGAACACAGTGGAATGGACCACTAAAATGACGGAGGAGTATGGCAATTGTCTTTGAGGAAACACCACCTCCCTGCCATAGGATGGACTATAATGGAACTAGAGGAAATGAGAGAGAGAGAGGCAGGTCAGTTTGGGAAAATTTTAGCAGTTTAGAGGAAGGTCTCTGTTCTATAACAAGAGTGTCTGAGATTTCTGCATCCTCTGCCAACCCTGCCCCTACGGGATGGTCAAGCTGAGGCTTTGTGATGTCAAGCCACACCATGGCAACCACTGATTTTGGGCAGCCAGAGCTGAAGTGAGTGGCTCCTAATTAACCTAATAGTATATATAGATGTCAGGACACTGTGAGTAGTGTTGTTGCCTCAAGGTAGAGAAACTAAATAAGACGATAGTGTAGACTAGTAGAGATAAGGAATAAGACTCCAAACACAAGCATGGATGAAGAAACTGCAAGTCCAAAGGTGAATTTATTTTTGTATTGGGGGGTGGGGTCAGATGGATGGTGGTGTTCGCAGTCATGTGGAAGAGGGTGCTGTGTTAGTGCTGGCAGTGTATAATAAAGAATTTGATTTCCTTTTTAATGGGAGACTTTTGAATATTGTTAAAGTATTGAAAGGATGATAAGCTCAAGACCTGAAGGTTTATGCCACAACTGGTCCAGTTATTCCTTTAATAACTTGGTCTAGAACAGCATTGCTGGATATTAGAGATTTTAGAGAAGTGATGTTTCACTCTGTTTTACTGATGTTTCACTTCATGTTACATTTGCTCCATACATAAGTAAGTCATTAGTAATAAGCGAAATTGGGTATGGTGTACACGGTTATTACCTTCACAACTTTTCTGTAAATCTAGAACTATTCTAAAATAAATCATCCATTAAACAACTCTCAAAATCCTAGGAAATGTTACCAACTGAACATAATGGAATGGACCACTGAAATGACGGGGGAGTATGGGAATTGTCTTAGAGGAAACAGCAACTCCCTGCCATTTGCTGCACTATAATGGAACAAGAGGAAATGAGTGAGAGAGAGAGCACAGTTTGGGAAAAATTTTAGGAATTAAGAGGAAGGACTCTGTTCTATAACCAGAGTGTCTGAGATTTCTGCATCTTTTCCCACCCCCGTCCCTCCTGGATGGTCAAGCTGAGGCTTTGTGATTGAAGCGACAGAACGGAACTTGAAAGATCTAAGCAGACCTAAGCAGAAATGCACCCTCCTCCCCTTTCAAGGACGAGGCAGAGACATACTCTTCTCCCTCTCCTCTATCTTGTCTTGAAGGCTGGGCCCTCACCCCAAGCCCCCCCCCCCCCCGAGAGTGACCCCAAGAATGCTGGTATTGTCCTAACTCTCCCAACAACTCACCTGAGTGGACCAATGAAGCTCCAGAAATGTAGCTAAGGTCCTAATAAGGCTACAGTGAAGGATGGCTCCAACCTTCAGAATGTGATGGTCACTTCCTGACCCTTATGCTCTAAAACCCTGACAAATCTCTGTAACTCTCGTCACCCCTAATGCCTACCCCAAGTAGCTATCCCTATATAACCTTTGTTCTCCTGGGAAATGCTCTCTAGCCTCACCGCTACACCGGTAGAGGCTGGGAGCCAATTCTAGAATTGATCAATAAAGACTCGTTGCTTTTGCATCAGAGGAGGATCCCAAGTGGTGGATTATTGGGGACCCCCAACTCTGGGCATAACATTTTGGGGGCGCGTCCTGGATCCCCAAGAAAAACCCGCGAGGGACCCCACTCCGAGAGTCTGCTGTCCGCGGTAAGTGTCTGTGTGTTGTCTGTTCTGTCCTATGCGAGCTCACTTCTGCAATCTGGCCTGATGAGATCTAAGTGGACGCACTGGTGGATCTCGGGCAGGAGGAGTCAAGGGACGCCTTTAACCTCCATCTGGAGGGTTGTAAAAGCCCCATCTGGCGGGGTGTAAAAGAACCATTTGGCGGGGTGTAAAAGTCCCATCTGGCTTTTTTTCAGTTTTTCTTCCATGGGGTCGGAAGGCTGTTCTTAGGTGTCTCTGTTTGGTGTCTGTGTTCTTTTGTTTGATTTTTGGACTCACTGGACGGACGCTATGGGACTGACTCAAACTACTCCTTTAAGCATTATGGTCGTTTTAAAGTCAAGGGCTGGGCCAAACCTGCTTGCCAGCCTCAGGTGTGGTTTTCCAGAACTGCTGAGAACTTGGGACCTTGAAGCTTACTGAATTCAAATGATAAAAAAACTTATGTCTTGCATTTTTGAAGGTTATTCTTAAAAATGTTACTGATTGAGAAAAACTGTGTGTTGTGGTAGCTAAATGCCTTTGCTGAATGAATGTCTGGTGAAAGTGTGCTAGTGCGGAGGGAGGGGGCCTGCCCTCTCCTCTCCTATGTGTGGCTCCACAAGTTTGGTCAGGCGGGTACCTGAGTGAAGATCTGTGAAAACAGGTCACCCCTCCCTTGTCTGTCTCTAGTCATCGATCCTCATGAGGTCGGGACGAAGTAAACCTGCTGTTCTTAATTGCATGTTAAAAAAAATTTTTTTTAAGGAATACAATAGAGATTGTAAAATTAAAATGAATGCTAAAACACTGAGGAAGCATGAGTGAACTGAGTGAACAGCTGTTTGTTTGTGTGGAACTAGCCAATTTGCTACCAAGAGGGGGACTGGACGCAGTCTTAACTCCTCCGGTAGGTTCTCACCAAAACATTGGTCAAGAATTCTGTTCTGGGACATGGGTGCCAGGAGTGCCCCCACGCCCGTCTGGGGAGTTGGGCATTGTTTTGTTTCTCTGCTCAGCTCCAGTCTGTGCTAGTCTTCTGAGAGTGTGAATACGAGTGTTTATCTATTTAGGCTGCTCATTAGTAGCTGTGTAAAGTGAAAGCTACTTTGATTTATTATGCATTTCTGTTAATTCATCAGGCTGAACGTTTGGACTGGATCCGCGGTGGGCTGCAAGAATCTCTAGCAATTCTCAGAGTCTTTTGCTCGCCACTACAGAAGGAATCAGCCCACTTAGTTAATATAAATTTCTGTCTATCAGTTGCTCTAACCTGGGTTGTAAATCGCTGTAAATCCAAGATTGCTTAGTTCTGAGATTGCTTATAAAAGAGTAAAAGAAAAAAAATCTGTGAGGAAAAGCAGCCTGGGCTGAGAGAAGTGGGGCGGGGGAGGGTTGGCAGTTATGCTGCTGGCTGCAAACCTAACAGGTCTTATCAATGAACTTCAAGGTTACAAAAAATAACTGTAAGCACTGTCTTTCTCTGCACTGGTTTATTCTTTTCACCCCTCCAATGCTGAATCAGACCGATACCTGTTCTTAGTTTTATCACAAAAAGTCTAGATATAGCTTAAGACTAAAAGTACATTTAAAATATGTTCACAAATATTAATCTAAAATTGCTGAATGTTCACCTTTGATAATCATTAAGGATTAAGGTTTCTAAGAATAAAATAAAACAACAACTGAACTCCCGCTAGAAAAGCGGAGGAGGAACAAAGCTAGAATCTGCACCCGCCCCTGCTGATTTAGAACTGTTTGCCAGGCAGACTCAGCCCTGAGAGCCAGTTCAAAGAAGTGGGGGCTGAATGCCTGAGCTGCCCAGAAGCCCCTGGAGGAGAAGAGGTGTGCACACAGTCAAGGAGAGCCTACAGGAGATGCAGCAGCTGCTAAGGGGCACCTAGCTGCAGGCTAAGCTGAAGAAGGCCTAGGTTCTGGAGCTGATGGTGCAGCGCTTGCTGCAGGGGAGAGCTTGTGGGCACAAGCAGCTACAGGCAGAAGCCAGTGAGCACTTCCCTGCAGGCTACATCCAGTGAACCCCTGCTTGAGTCCATACCACTGCAAAAGGGCAGTGGCTTCAGGCATTTACTGGGGGACGCTCTGGCTGGGCCTCTGGGAGACCCTAGGCTGGAAGAGGAGGGGTTAATATCTCCTTCCAGTGCACTCCTTTGAAAGACTCCTGGTTGCTGCTCTGCCACAAAGGGAACTGGTAAACAGGCAATAAGCAGGGCCCTAAGGGTTCACAAAACAGCACTCTCCCTGGACCTGGGAGCTATCAGGACTTTGAAATTCTCCAAGAGAGGAGGAGTCTGACTCAGACTGGACAAAACCTCGTTGGGTTAGAAAAACCGGAGGCTGCATATTGATCTTATAGACTGCAGTTTGCTGGGCAGAAGTCCAAGCCCAGTTATATAGGGGTTAAGCTACCTTGTACAGGAAAACAACTTTCTCCTGTGCCAGAATACATTGTAAAAAAATTGAATGCATGATAAACCAGTAAGCTGGAACAAGTAAAATAGGGAAAGTGAGAAGAAATCCTATCTTCCCTAAAACAATGACACTTTGGAGTAAATGCTTTGCTTTTGCCTCCCTAAAACAAAGGTTAAATCATTTATGTCAATCTGATTAGTGTCATTTGTTTTCCACACCCAGGGACAAATGAAGTTAAAAAATAAGCCTTATTTTGATTAGTTCCTTTATTCAGGAGGAGCCAACCCGGTCCCTCCCTGCAACATAAATGATAAAATGTATTTTAAGGAATTTTAATATTGCTCAAACCTCGCTGCCTTGAGTCCAGTTCTGCATGTGTAAGAAGGGACAGAGTAAAGGCCAGAAGAGGCTGGCAAGGCCATCCAAAGTACCCAGCCGCTATTGGCCAGAGACGCCTGAGGCGGACCTCCTCGGACTGACATCAGCTGACTCTGACTAGGACAGATTGGGCTCTTTCCAACTGGGCCCCCATGAGCCGATGGTCAAAATGAAGATCGGAGGCTAGACTGGTAACTTTATGATTTATGCAGCGGCAGAGCACTCGGTATTTACTCAGAAGGTAGCTCCCCTCTCAGGACAGGAAGTCACCAATATTGGAGCTACAGGTACAGTGCCAAAGCTTCAGACTGTTCTGCCACCCCCGCCGATGTCAGTGAGGCGGCCATCAGGTGGTTCATGAATTCCTATATTTACCAGTTGACCTGGTCCCTCTAATGGGCAGAGACCTTTTAGCCAAAATGGAAGCAGAAACCACTTCTACCCCAGATGGCTCAGCAAAGCCTGGCCTAGGTGAAGAGACCTCTCCAATGATCCTGTCCATAGCAGTGCCGAGAGAGAAAGTATGAAGACTTTATACCCCCCAGCCAAAGGACCCCACATCTGTTCTTGTCAGGCCCCCATCAGGGCACTTGTGCAGTGTTTCTGTTATCTGCCAAAATTCCCAAGACTGTAAAAGTACTTGTTCACTGAAAAGATATAAATGTAAATGTTTATTTGATATTAATATATCTACTTAGGTATAAATAATTGTAAGATAAATAAAACCCCTCTTAGTTTCCTGGTGTATTCTGGAGCAGCCTATTCAGTCTTGACAGAGCCAATGACATCAGTAACATCTAAAAGACATCAGTTCTAAGAGCCACCAGACAAACTGCCTTTTTCCTTGGACATCAAAGAGGACTGGGGACCTCAGAAAGAACACGGTAACTCATTCGTTTCTAGTTATGCCAGAATGCCTGTACCCCTTACTTGGACGTGATCTCTTACAGAAATTACAAGCCACCCATAAGCTTGTTCGAGATGCCCTGCCAGTGCCACCTAGGACTCCGTACATCCTTTCCAGCCTGGGGACTCTTTGTGGGTAAAAAAGTTCATGACCCCAGGACTCACCCCAACTTGAAATGGACTATACCTGCCGAAAATTGTATAATAAACTCAGATGATGCCTGCATCTTCATAAACATGGCTTCAGAAAGACAAGGGCAATTTTACCTTATATAGAAAGGTCAAAGAGTGGACTTTAGTCACCTCCCTAAAATGTTTGTATAGCCCTGCCATATCTCATGTTTAGTAGTGGAGGATTTGACTGCCTGAAGAGGCCATGATGCCAATATTATGTTTCATTGTATTAATGTGTTGTATTAACCTTCAATTCTCTTACAGGTTTAAATGTAGCTCTAACTGGCAAATGTCCAGTCTCCCACACTGAGGAACATTGCTATACGTATGTGTTGGCTGTCCTGGAAGGGGACTATGTGGGGTGAACTCCAAAAGTAAAGGGTGTCTTGCTGCCAAGAGGGCAGGTCCCCAACTGGGCAAAGGGAATTCCCATCAGGTTTTAGTCTCTATCGAGAGACAGTTGACAGTTGGCAGCCTGTATACTATCTTGTAGGCCTGTGTGACCATTCCCATATCAGAGGTGTCACAAAACCTCAACTGTAGAAAACTGGGAAAAGCCTGTTTGGAATAGAAGGTCTGAGGCATGGTTATGCATTTCTAAAGAACATAGAAAGAAGGTTTAAAAGCTGGTTTGAAAGTATAAAATTTATAAAAGTTGTGTACAAGAAAAAACACCATTGAAATGTTAAAAGAAAATGAATCAAATGGTACAGGCCAGTAAGTCAGAAAGAGTAAATAACTTACATTCTCCCTCACTAAACATAGGGTAAATAGTTAGGCCAAATTACTTAGAAAGAACTGATAAAAGAAATCCAGCAGTTACTGTTTTGTTATAACTCTGATGAGTCCATGAGAAAGAACAAACATGAAAAATCAGAAGATCTTAGAGCGGATCAGTATGTTTTTCTCCTTATGTAATTCCTCTGAAATTTGGCAATGCTAAATAAGTCATGGCAATACATTTCTTTGCATGAAATCAATAAGACCGGTTTTCAATAGTGATTTTATTGACCGGAAACTTTGACTGGAGTATCATGTTTAAAAAAAAAACCTGTCTGAGCTGTGAAGACTTGAAGCCAAAAAAAGTGCCACAGGAAAGGCCTGGTATCCTACTTGGAAGCCCTGAAGATGGCTGGCGCTGGAGCGTCAGGCCCATGCCCTACCATCACTGGCGGTTGGTAAGAGTAGAAGGGGAGCAATAAGGATGCCTCTGCGTCCCTGCGGAACCCCACACACTCTGGGCCGCAACGAGTAGGAGGGCTACTGAGATGGGCCTTAAAGCCTAGAGCGTGGGCTCTGGTGGAGTTGCTACAGGTGAGGGATTCACCTAACGTAGCAGATACTGCAGGCAGGCCTGATGGCAGCTGGATGGCTTGGCTTCCTGGCCCTACGGGACACATTAAGATTCAATCATGAAATTCCAGCAAAGGTAGTCAGTTACCATTCTTGTTGTGTTTATGCAAACATCAGGCCAAATTGAATACAGTAGATAAATTGGTCTTGATTTGGCTTTTTGATAGCCATAGAGGAATTTTAAGAAGAAAAATCCTATTTCAATAGAAGTTGTTAAAGCTTCTTTCCCATCCACCAAACCATTTGTTATAGTTTGTCTCTGCCAGGTCAAAAGCCCAGCTCTTTCTGTGCCCAGGACAGCAGGGAGCCTGACTGGAAGGAGACCTCTGACTAGACACACCCGCTGCAGATCACCCTCAAAAAGACAGCGAACCTCGGCGGACCCCTTGTAACCCTCCTGATGCTGTTGACTTTCGGCCTTTGCATTATCAACAGACTAGTCCAATTTATCAAGGAATGTATGAAAGTAATTCAGTTAATAGTTCAGTCCGCCTCATGATTGAGACGGAAGTTCCAAGACAAGGGGGGAATGAAGGGACAGAACAGTACTTGAAAGAACTAAACAGAACTAAGCAGAAATACACCCTCCTCCCTCTTAAAGGACGAGGCAGAGACATGCTCTTCTCCCTCTCCTCTATCTTGTCTTGCAAGGCTGGGCCCTCAGCCCGAGGCCCCCCCCCCCCCACCGAGAGTGACCACAAGAATGTTGGTATTTTCCTGACTTTCCCAACCACCCACCTGAGTGAACCAATGAAGCTCCAGAAATGTAGCTGAGGTCCTAATAAAGCTATAGTGGAGGATGACTCCAAGCTTCAGAATGTGATGGTCACTTCCTGACCCTTATGCTGTAAAACCCTGACCAATCTCTGTAACTCGTATCACCCCTAAAGTCCACCCCAAATAGCTAGCCCTATATAACCTTTGTTCTCCTGGGACACTCTCTCTCGCCTCAACGCTGCGCCGGATAGAAGCTGGGAGCCAATTCTAGAATTGATCAAGAAAGACTCATTGCTTTTGCACCAGAAGAAGCTCCCTGTTGGTGGATTATTTGGGAACCCGAAATCTGGTCATAACAATGATGTCAAACCACACCATGGGAACTACTGATTTTGGGAGCCAGGGCTGAAGTGAGTGGCTCCTCAATAACATGAAAAGTATATATAGAGGGCAGAACTTTTTGAGTAGTGTCTGTTGCCTCAAGATAGCGAAACTTAATAAGACAATAGTCTAGACTAGTAGAGATAAGGAATAAGACTCCAAACACAAGGATGGATGAAGAACCTGTAAATCCAAAAGTCAATTTATGTTTGTATTGGGGGGGGGGGGGTGGTATGGATTGTCGTGGTGGCAGTCATGAGGAACAGGGTGTTGTGTTAGTGCTGGAAGTGTATAATAAAGAATTTTATTTCCTTTTTACATGGCAGACTATTGAATATTGTTAAACTATTAACAGGATGGTCAGATCAAGATTGGAATTATTATGCCACAAGTGATTGAGTTTTTCTTTTAACATCATGGTCTAGAACAGCTTGTTGTATATTTTAGATACTAGAGAAGTGAAGTTTGTCTCTGTTTCACTGATGAGGATGGATCTAAGGAGGGGGCAGGCATGTGAGAAGGGAGTAATGTGGATTTCTTTAGTTGGGGCACCAGACAAGCCATTCCATACTGAGTCAGACACTTAGCATAAGGACAAGGATAAGTTTGAATGGGGATTTTATTCCCAACACTTTCTCATACTGACAAGGAAAAAAGAAGCTGATGTTTACTTTAGGTTTGCGTTGGTGCGGGGGGATGGATAATGGTGGTCACAATCATGAGGAACAGGAGGTTTTGTTAGTGCTGGAAGTGTATAATAATGAATTTGATTTCCTTTTTACATGGTAGACTATTGAATAGTGTTAATCTATTGAAAGGATGGTCAGTTCAAGATGTGAAGTTTTATGCCAAAACTGGTCCAGTTTTTCCTTTAACAACTTGGTCTAGAACAGCATTCCTGGATATTGGAGATACTAGAAAAGTAAAGTTTCACTCTGTTCCACTGTTGATTCACTTCTTCTTACATTTTCCCCATACATAAGTACGATATTAGTAATAAGGGAAATTGGGTGTGGTGATCATGGTTATTATCTTCACAATTTTTCTGTAAATCTGGAACTATTCTGAAATAAAACAGGCATTAAAACAACACTCAAGTTCCTAGGAATGGTAGCAACTGAACATAGTGGAATGGATCACTGAAATATGACTGGGGAGTATGCCAATTGTCTTTGAGGAAACACCATCTTCTGCCATACGCTGGACTATAATAGAATTAGAGGAAATAAGAGAGAGAGAGGTAATTTTGGTCAAAATTTTAGGATTTAAGAGGAAGGTCTCTGTTCTATAACCAGAGTGCCTGAGAGTTCTGCATCCTCTGCCAAGCCCGCCCCTCCTGGATGGTCTAGATGTGATTTTGTCTTGTCAAGACACACCGTGGCAACCACTGAATTTGGGCAACCAGAGCTGAAGTGAGTGGCTCCTCATTAACCTAAAGAGTATATATAGAGGCCAGGACCCTTTCAGTAGTGTCTGTTGCCTCAAGATAGTGAAACTTACTAAGAAGATATTGTAGACAAGTGGAGATAAGGAATAAGAATCCAAACACAAGGATGGATGAAAAACTGCTAGTCCAAAAGTGAATTTATGTATGAATTTGGTGGGCGTGGGATGGTTGGTGGTGGTCGCTGTCATGAGGAGAAGGGTGTTGTGATGGGGAGGGATCTAAGGAGGGGGCAGTCATCTGAGAAGGGAGTAGTGTAGATTTCTCTATTTGGGGCATCATACAAGCCATTCCATACTGAGCCACAAAAAGGAGAAGTCTGAATGGCGATTTTTTCTCAACACTTTCTCAAACTGACAAGGAAAAAAGAAGCTGATGATTAATTTAGGTTTCGATATGGGGGGGGGGTGGAAAGGATGGTGGTGGTCCCAGTCATGAGGAACAGGGTGTTGTGTCAGTGCTGGCAGTATATAATAATGAATTTGGTTTCCTTTTTACACGGTAGACTATTGAATATTTTTAAAGTATTGAAAGGATGGAAATCTAGAACTATTCTAAAATAAAACATCCATTAAAACAACACTCAAGGATGGTACAATATCCGCAAATCAATAAACGTGATACATCACATAAACAAATTGAAAGAAAAAAACCACATGGTCATATCAATTGATGCAGAAAAAGCATTTGACAAAATTCAACACGCATTTTTGATAAAAAGTCTCAGTAAGGTGGGAGTAGAAGGATCATACCTCAACATAATAAAAGCCATATATGACAGGCCCACAGCCAGCATCATACTCATTGGACAAAACTAACACCATTTCCCCTAAGAACAGGAACAAGACAGGGCTGTCCCCTCTCACCACTGCTGTTCAACATAGTACTGGAAGTATTAGCCATCGCAATTAGGCAAGAAGATGAAATAAAAGGCTTCCAAATTGGAAAGGATGAAGTAAATCTGTCCTTGTTTGCTGACGACATGATATTATACATACAAAACCCTAGAGACTCCATCAAAAAGCTACTAGACTTAATACATGAATTTGGCAATGTAGCAGGACACAAAATTAACCCCAAGAAATCTGAGGCATTTCTATACACCAATAGTGAACTTTCAGAAAGAGAGATTATACAAACAATCCCATTTACCATCGCACCAAAAAAATTAAGCCACCTAGAAATAAACTTAACTAAAGAGGTAAAAGACCTCTACTCAGAAAACTACAGGACGTTGAAAAAAGATATAGAGGAATACATAAACAGATGGAAGAACAAACCATGTTCATTTATTGGTAGAATCAACATCATTAAAATGTCCATACTACCCAAAGCAATGTATAAATTCAACGCACTTCCCATTAAAATACCAATGGCATAATTCACAGATCTAGACCAAACTCTCCAAAAATTCATCTGGAATAAAAAAATGACCCTGAATAGCTGCAGCGATCATGAAAAAGAACATAGTAGGTGGGATCTCAATACCAGATATCAAGATGTATTACAAAGCCACTGTTCTCAAAACTGCCTGGTACTGGCACAAGAACAGGCATATAGATGAATGGAATAGAATAGAGAGCCCAGAAATCGGCCTGAACCAATATGCTCAATTAATATTTGACAAAGGAGGCAAGAACATTCAGTGGAGCCAAGATAGTCTTTTCAATAAATGGTGTTTGGAAAATTGGACATATATATGAAAGAAAATGAAACTAGACCACCAACTTACACCATACACAAAAATAAACTCAAAATGGATAAAGGACTTAAATGTAACACAGGAAATCATAATAATTCCAGAAGAATCTAAAGGCAACAAAATCTCAGACATATGCCAAAATAATTTCTTCACTGATGCAACTCCTACGACACTTGAAACTAATGAGAAAATGAACAAATGGGACCACTTCAAAATAAAAAGCTTCTGCACTGCAAAAGAAACCATCAACAAAACAATGAGAAAACCCACTGTGTGGGAAAACATATTTGCCAATGTCATATCTGATAAGGGCCTAATCTCCAAAATTTATAGGGAACTCATACAACTTAACAAAAAGAAGATAAAGAATCCAATCAAAAAATGGGCAAAGGACCTCGATAGACACCTCTCAAAAGAGGATAATCAGAAAGCCAAGAGACATATGAAAACATGCTCAAAGTCACTAATCATCTGAGAGATGCAAATCAAAACAACAATGAGGTACCATCTCACACCTGTCAGACTGGCTATCATCAACAAATCAACAAACGACAAGTGCTGGAGAGGATGTGGAGAAAAAGGAACACTTGTGCACTGCTGGTGGGAATGCAGACTGGTGCAGCCACTATGGAAGACAGTATGGAGTTTCCCTAAAAAACTGAAAATGGAACTCCCATTTGACCCTGTGAGCCCACTTCTTGGAATATATCCCAAGAAAGCAGAAACACAAATCAGAAAGGATATATGCACCCCTATGGTCATAGCAGTACAATTCCCCATATCTAAGATCTGGAAACAGCCTAAGTGCCCATCAGTAGATGAATGGATTAGAAAACTGTGGTACATCTACACGATGGAATACCATGCTGCTGTAAAAAGGAAGGAGCTCTTACCGTTTACAGTGGCATGGATGGAACTGGAGAGCGTTGTGCTAGGTGAATTAGGCCAGTCAATGAGGGATAGGTACCACATGATCTCACTCATTCATGGATAATAGAGACCATTATAAACTTTTGAACAATAATAGACACAGAGGCAGAGCTGCCTCAAACAGATTGTCAAACTGCAGCGCGAAGGCCAGGGAGGGTTGGGGGGCAGGAGGGAGGGGGGTAAAAGATCAACCTAAGGACTTGTATGCATGCATATAAGCATAATCAATGGACATAAGACACTGGGGGATAGGGGAGGCTAGGGTACTGTCAAGGGCGAGGGGGAAAAAAAGGACACATATGTAATACCTTTTGAAATACTTTAAGCAACAAAAAAAGTGATTTCAGAAATTAAAAAAATAAAAATAAAAAAATAAATCAAAAAAAAATTTTTCATTTATAATGCTAACAGTGAGGCATCCAGGAAAACACACATGGTGTCAAAATAAGCCAAAGGAAAATCATTTTGGCACATATAAAAAGTACCCTAAGTAAAAATTTCTTTATTATCCTAGGGTCGAGAATATGTTTGTACATTTTCAGAAAACAACTTCAAGACCACGTGGAATGCTGCAACAGAGAGGAATTCTCAGGAATGCTCCAGTCATGAAGACAAGAGGAGAGACAGTTCAGAGATGGAGACGCTGAAGACGCTTTTCCATGCTAGCAGTCAGCAGCTGTGTGTCGCTGCAGATTGCCCAGGACCAAACCAGAGAGGTTCGGACCTGCATTGCCACCATTTTTCCACAATCCAGAACTGAAATATCATTGTTGACATGTACACATAAGGAACTGTTGGACATTGAAATTGGGACTTAAAACAGTTTTTGTCCTTGAAATGTTATGCTTAAGTTTTAAAATGTTTAGGATTACGGATTGGCTTTATTATCGTTTTAATAGCCAGAGTTTTTTTCTTGATGTTTAAGTTTTATTTTCCTTATAGTAGCTTAATTAATAAAACAAAAAAGGGTGAGATGTGGGAAACTGACATAGGGTTAAGCCTCGGAATGACCTGCTGGCAAAGTCACAAACAAGTCCTAGCTTAGAGGGCACAGTCCTCTTTGCATAATTAGGCTTGACCTTATGACACTCCCTAGATGTTATCTGGGAATCTAATGGGCTGAGGAAGTGCAGGAAGTATAACCATGGTGTAAACAAGTGAAACTCACAAGGAAAGTGAAACTTTGGTAACCACTACCTTGTTTACCACTCACTATAAAATGCTTCGTGCTGACAACCCCCACTGTTCTCAAGGTAGACAGCGTCGCGACCTGGGTCCATTCCACTCCCGTGCAGTCAGCGGACCCATCCATGACCCGGAAAGACTTCATCACCAAATGGAGCATTGATCGAGATCAACGCTACCCTCTCAAGCTCAAGCTGCAGCATGCTCGACCTGCCTGATTCTGGTAACATTGCTCGTGATCACTCCTGTCACTAGGAGGCCCCACAATACTGTGTAATAGACTTAGATGATGCCTGCTTCTTCAAGGACATGGCTCCAAAGAGATAAGGACAATTTATAGGATCACATGTTTAGTAGCAGAAGATTGGGCTGCCTGAAGCGGCCATGATGCCAATATTTTGTTTCATTGTATTGATATGTTATATTGACCTTTGATTCTTTTGCAGGTTTAAATGTGTGTTGGCTGTCCTGGAAAGGGACTGTGTGGGGTGACCCCCAAAAGTAAAGGGTATCTAGCTGCCAAGAGGACACGTGCCCAACTGGGCAGGGAAGGGTGCCCATCAGGTTCTGGTCACTCTTGAGAGACAGTTGACAGTTGGCAGCATGTATACCGCTTGCAGGCCTGCGTGACCATGCCCATGTCAGGGGTAGTGAGCTGGAAAAGCCTGTTTAGAATAGAAGGTCTAACGCATGGTGATGCATAGAAAGAAAGTTTAATGCCAACAATTGCTGTTTTGTTATAACTCTGAAAAATCCATGAAAAGGAATTGGCAAGGAAAGTCAGAAAATCTTAGAGTAGATCAGTATGTTTTTCTGCTTATGTAATTCCTCCGAAATCTGGCAATGCTAAATAAGTCATGGCAATACATTTCTTTGCATATAATTAATAAGACCAGGTCCTTATAATGGTTTTATTAACAGAAAACTTTGACTGGAATATCATGTTTTAAAGAGCCCTGTCTGAGCTCTAAAGAATTGAAGCCAGTAAGAATGCCACGAAGAAAGCCTGGTATCCTGGTCGGGAGCCCTGAAGTTGGCTGGCGCTGGAATGTCAGGCCGATGCCCTACCATACCTGGCGGTTGGTAAGAGTAGAAAGGGAGCAGCAAATATGCCTCTACATCCCTGCGGAACTCCCGCACACTCTGTGCCACAAGGAGTGGGAGGGCAACTGATATGAGCCTTAAAGCCTGGAGCATAGGCTCAGGTGGAGTTGCTACAGGTGAGGGATTCACCTAACTCCGCAGATACTGTAGGCAGGCCTGATGGAAGCTGTGTGGCTTAGCTTCCTGGCCTACGGAGCACATTAAAATTCAACCATGAGACTGCCGCAAAGGTAGTCAGTTACCATTCTTGTTGTGTTTATGCAAACATCAGGAGAGTAGGTAAATTAATCTTGATCTGGCTTTTTGATAGCCATGGAGGAATTTTAATAAGAAAAATCCTATTACAATAGAGGCTGTTAAAGCTAAAATGGTTTCTTTCCCTTCCACCGAACCATTTGTTAAACACATAGGGATAGTTCAGTTGATAGTTCTGTGTGCCCAGTATGGGCCTCTAGCAATCGTGGAATAGTAATGCAGTCCCTCTCATGATTGAGCAGGAAGTTCCAAGAAACTGGGAGAATGAAAAGGCGAAGGATAAGCCCTCCATCTTCCCCATATCCTCAATGTTGGGGCAGCTGCCTTGTGCTCAGGATAGTACCAGCTTCCTGTATCCCAGGACACTGCTGGCCACACCCAGAACCTTTTTAAACTAACAAATGACAATCAGGGGACGTGCGTGCCTTATAGATGACCACATCCTGTGTAATAAGACCCGACTTCCACCTAGCCAATCGGCAGGGCCCACAATCATCTCCCCTCCCCTAACTCCACCCCCCTATTAAAACCCCATTTTTTCCCATAGGCATTCTCTCTCGTCTTGCATTTGTGAGGATAGGAGCCAGACATGGGTCTGTGATAATAAGGGACTCTTTGCTTTTGCTATGGACATGGATGGCTCCCTCGTGAGGTCTGTTGGGGATTTAAAATCTGGGCATAACAATTACCAAGAGGGTGGCAATGGTAAATTTGGACTTTAAGCTGAATGAAGACAAGAGGGAGAAAGATAGAATGAATCAGATAATTGTATTTTACTACAGGAAGGGGAAAACCTCCAGTAAGCAAGCCAACAAATGCAGAAGAAGAAGTGGTGGAGTGTTCATCTACCACAGGTGATACACAGGTTCTCCGAGGGGAATACACGTTACAATGTGAATCCCTCTATAAACAATGCTTCAGAAAAGGGCATTATGAGAAGATGAATATATTAATGGTCTCCTTGAATAAATACCAGCAAGGGTATAAAGGAAATATGTTTGTATTTTTGTGTGTTTTCAGATAATGGGGAGGGATGTAAAAGTGGGCAGGCCTGTGAGAAGGGAGTAATGTAGAATCCTTTAAATGGGGCATCAGACAAGCCAGTCCATACTGAGCCAGAAACCTTCAATAAGGACAAGGAGGAGACTGAATGGGGATTTTTTCCTCAAAATTTTTAATACTGAGAAGGAAGGAAGGAACCTGATGTTGAAGTTACGTTTGGATTGGGGCGGGGGGGTGTGGATGTATGGTGGTGGTCGCTGTCATGAGAAACAAGGTGTTGTGTTTGTGCTGGCAGTGTATAGTAGTGAATTTGATTTCCTTTTTACATGGTAGACTATTGAATATTGTTAAAGTATTGACAGGATTGTCAGCTCAAGATGTGAAGTTTATGCCACATCTGGTACAGTTTTTCCTTAAACAACTTGGTCTAGAACAGCATTGCTAGATATTGGAGTTACTAGAGAAGTGAGATTTCACTCTATTTCACTGGAGATTACTTCATGTTACATTTCCCCATACCAAAGTGACATATTAGTAATAAAGGAAATTATGTATGGTGCACATGGGCATTATCTTCACAATTTTTCTGTAAATCTGGAACTATTCTAAAATAAAACATCCATAAAACAACACTCAAAATACTAGCAAATGGTAATATCTGAACATAGTGCAACAGACCACTGAAAGGACAGGGTTGTATGGCAAGAGGCTTAGAGTAGACACTACCTGTCTGCCATATGCTGGACTATAATGGTACTAGAGGAAATGAGAGAGAGAATGAGATGTCAGTTTCGGAAAATTTTAGGAGGGAAGAGGAAGGTCTCTTTTCTATAATCAGATCGTCTGAGACTTGTGCCTCGACTCCCACCCCCCCGCCCCCTTCTTGGATGGTCTATCTGAGGCTTTGTGATGTCAAGCCACACCATGGCAACCACTGATTTTGGGCAACAAGAGCTGATGTGATTGTCTCCACATAGACACAGAGAGTATATAATAGGCCTGGACCCTCTGAGTAGTGTCTGTTGCCTCAAGATAGACAAACTTACTAAGAAGATACTGTAGACTTTTGGAGATAAGGAAGAAGACAACAAACACAAGGTCGGATGAAGAAACTGCAAGTCCTAAAGTGAATTAGAAGTCAGTGTCTCAACTGGATGATGAAGAAGTCGATAAGGTCAGAATACCTTATTCAAATGCTCCCCCTTCCCCCTTAATTCCTAACCCAAGATTCTGACCTTGTCCTTTTTGGCCATACACACTTCCTTGTTCAATCCATTGTCATTCAATTACAAGCCCATTTCCAAATCATTCTCCAATTTCTTCCTCAAAACCTATGTCTTTCTGTGTTTAACTTGTTTCCAAAGTACATATGCTATGCCCAGATTTCAAGATCCCCCAAGACAGACCACTAGGGATCCGTGTCCAGTGCAAAAACATAGAGTGTTTTATTCAAGCCCGGGACTTGGTCCCCCTCCTACCTCTATTACTGGATGCAAGAGAGGGCCCCGACTCCCAAGGGAAAAAAGTATTAATAGGGCTTGTGGTCAGGGTTTGGGGGCACACTCTGACCACTGATTTGGCCGATTCCGGTTGTTTTTTTGAGGGCGGGGGGGGGTAGTGATGCAAGGGCGGGGTGCATCTAGGGTCTTTTTAAACAAACCCCCGTAGTGGCTAGCATACCCTTGGCTTTGGGGTAGTTTCCACCGATTTCCCATTGGCTGAGATAAGGGCAGGCTGAGTAACTGATACATTCTGCAGCTTTTTCTTGGAAGAGGGAATAAGGACACAGCTATCAGTACTGTTCTGTCCTTTCATTCACCCCTTGTCTTGGAACCTCTGGCTCAATCATGAGACGGACTGAATGATCAACTGAACTACTTTTATACACTTCTTGACAAATTGGACTAGTCTGTTAATAATGCAAGGGCCGTAAGTCAAGAACAGCAGGAGGATTAGAAGGGATATGCGGAGGTCCGCTGTCTTCTTGAGGGTGATCTGCAGCGGGTGTGTCTAGTCAGAGGTCACCTTCCAGTCAGACTCCCTGCTGTCTGCCTCAGACCTTCCATTCTAAATAGGCCTTTCCCTGATCTCTACAGCTGAGGTTTGTACCACTCCTGACATGTGCATGGTCATTCAGGCCTGCAAGACAGTACACAGGCTGCCAACTCTTAGGTGTTTCTCAATAGAGACCAAAACCTGATGGGTATTCTTCTTTGTCCAGTTGGGCATCTGCCCTCTTGGCAGCCAGACACCCTTTACTTTTGGGATTCACCCTATATAGTCCCTTTCCAGGACAGCGAACAAATAGCTATAACAATGTCACTCAGTGTGGCAGACTGGATACTTGCCAGTTATTCCCAAAGACTACCAAGGACTGTCGACCATCACCGGTACACCGATACAGCTACATTTAAACCTGTAAGAGAATTGAAGGTTAATACAACATATTAATACAATGAAACATAATATTGGCACCATGGCCGCTTCAGGCAGCTAAATCCAGCGCTACTAAACATGAGATATGGCAGGGCTATACAAACTTTTTTGGGAGGTGACTAAAGTCCACTCTTTGACCTTTCCATATAAGCTAAAATTGTCATGTCTTTCTGAAACCATGTCTATGAAGATGCAGGCATCATCTGAATCTATTATACAATTTTCTACAGGTATAGTCCTTTTCAAATTGGGGTGAGTCCTGGGGTCTTGAGCTTCTTTACCCACACCGGGTCCCCAGGCTGGAAAGGATGGACAGAGTCTGAGGTGGCACTGGCAGGGCATCTCGAAAAAGCTTATGGGTGGCTTGTCATTTCTGTAAGAGATCACGTCCAAGTAAGGGGTACAGGCATTCTGGCATAACTAGAAACGAATGAGTTACCGAGTTCTTGCTGAGGTCCACCATCCTCTTTGATGTACAAGGAAAAAGGCAGTTTGTCTGGTGGCTCTTATAACTGGTGTCTTCTTAGATGTTTCTGGTCCCATTGGCTCTGTCAAGACTGAATAGGCTGCTACAGAATACAACAGAAAATTAACCAGGGTTTCTATTTATCTACAAATATTTATAACTAGGTAGAGATATAAACATCAAATAAACATCTACATTTACACCTTTTCAGTGAACAAGTACTTTTACAGGCTTGGGAATTTTGGCTGATAAAAAGAACATTGCCCAAGTTCATCGATAGGGGCCTGAAAAGCACGAATGTGGGGGCCTTTTGCTGGGGGGTATAGAGTCTCCATCCTTTCTCTCTTGGCACTGCTAAGGACAGGATCATTGGAGAGGTCTCTTCACCTAGGCAAGGCTGTGTTGAGCCATCTGGGGCAAAAGTGGATTCTGCTTCCATTTTGGCTAAAAGGTCTCTGCCCATTAGAGGGACCAGGTCAACTGGTAAATATATGAATTCATGAACCACCTGATGGCCGCCTAACTGACATCGGCAGGGGTGGCAGAACAGTCTTCAGCTGGGGTACCGTTCCAGTGACTCCAATAAAGGTGACTTCCTGTCCCTATAGGGGAACTACCTTCTGAGTAAGTACCGAGTGCTCTGCCACTGTATCAATCATAAATTTCACAGTCTGGCCCCCGATCTTCATTTTGACCATTGGCTCATGGGGCCCAGTTGGAAAAAGCCCAGTCTGTCCTAGTCAGAGTCAGCTGTTGCCAGTCCAATGAGGTCTGCCTCAGGCGGCGCTGGCTAATAGTTGCTGGGTGGTTTGGGTGGCCTTGCCAGATTCTTCTGGCCTGCTACTGAACTTTACTCCATCCCTTCTTACACACACAGAACTGGACCCAAGGCAGCGAGGTTTGAGCAATTTTAAAATTCATTAACATACATTTAATCATTCATGTTGCAGGGATGGACCGGGTGGGCTCCTCCTGAATAAAAGAACTCATCAAAATAAGGCTAATTTTCTAACTTCATTTGTCCCTGGGTGTGGACAACAAATGACACTAATCAGATTGGGATAAAGGATTTAACCTTTTTTAAGGAGGCAAATGCAAAGCATTTATTCCCAAGTGTCATTGTTTTAGAGAAGATAGAATTTCTGCTCAGTTTCCCTATTTTACTAGTCCCAGCTTCCTGGTTTATCACTCATTCAATTTTCTTAAAATGTATTCTGGCACAGGAGAAAGTTGTTTTGCTCTACACAGGTAGTTTAACCCCTATATAACTGGCTTGGACCTCTACATAGCAAACTGCAGTCTATAAGTTCAATATGCAGCCTCTGGTTTTTCTAACCCAACGAGGTTTCAGCCAGTCTCTGAGTCAGACTCCTCCTCTCTTGGAGAATTTCAAAGTCCTGATGGCTTCCATGTCCAGGGAGAGTGCCTTTTTGACAACCCTTGCGCGCTGCGTTTTGCCTTTTTACCAGTTTCCTTCGTGGTAGAGCAGCAACCAGGCCTCTTTCAAGGGAGTGAACTAGAAGCTGTTATCAGCCCCACCTGTGAGCCAGCTGCTCCCCCTAGGGTCTCCCAGGGGCCCAGCCAGAGTGTCCCCCAGCAAATCCTGGAAACACTGCCCTTTTACAGTGATATGGACTCAAGCAAGGTTTTCACTGAATGTAGCCCGCAGCGAAATGCTGACTGGCTTCTGCCTGCAGCTGCTCGCGCCCACAAGCACTGCCCCATAGCACATGTCTCAACGGTAGCTCCTGCACCTCAGTGTTCTCCAGCTTAGCCTGAACCTCGGTGCCCACCAACCGCTGCTGCAGCTCCTGTAGGCTATCTTTGATCCATGAGCACGTGGCTACTACTCCACCAGGGGCTTATGGGCATTGCAGGCAGCTCAGGCATTCAGCCCCACCCCCTTCTTTGACCTGGGTCTCAGATACTGAGTCGGCCTGTAAAACAGTTCTAAATTACCAGGGGGGATGCGGATTCTAGCTTTGTGCCTCCTCTGCTTTTCCAGCAGGAGTTTAGTTGTTTTTTGTTCTTTGTTTTTTTGTGTTTTTTTTTTTTTATTCTTAGAAACCTTAATCCTTTAATGATTACCAAAAGTGAACATTCAGCAATTTTACTTTAATATTTATGAACATATTTTAAATGTACTTTTACTCTTAATATATATCTGGACCTTTTGTGATAAAACTAAGAACAGGTATCAGTCTGATTCAGCATTGGAGGGGTTTAAAGAATAAACCAAGGCAGAGAAAGATTGTGCTTACAGTAATTTTTTTTAACCTTGAATTTCATTGATAAGACCTGTTAGGATTGCAGCCAGCAGCCTAACTGCCAAAACCCCTGCCCACATTGTCTCAGCCCAGGCCCATTGCTTTTCCTCACAGAGTTGGCCTGGAAATATAACGGGTGCATAGTGAGGTTTCTTGTAGACAGAAAACCTGGAGACCATCTGAAATCCAGTTACTGATGCTTTCAGAATCCAGATGAGGGAGGAAGGAAAAGACCTGGTTATGTTCTCTATGAGGGTTCTAATAAACAATTGAAAACAGCAAGTTAAACAAAATACAGTCACTGGCAGGTTTTCTTTCCGTCCTGCAGAGCTGTTCACCAAAGAGATAAGAAAACCATGAATAACAAGTTCTCTGAAATTTGCTACTTTGTTAATTTGCTAAGCAAAAAATTAACTTGAAAAGACATCTCTCTTGCTCTTTTATAAGCAATCTCAGAACTAAGAAATCTTGGAAATACAGCGATTTACAACCCAGGTAAGAGCAACTGATAGACAGAAATTGATATTAACTAAGTGGGCTGATTCTTTCAGTAATGGCAAGCAGAAGACTCTGAGATCTGCTAGAGATTCTTGCAGCCTATCGCGGGTCCAGTCCAAACGTCAAGCCAGATGAATTAACAGAAATGCAAAATAAATCAAAGTAGCTTCCACTTCACACAGACTAGTAATGAGCAGCCAAAATAGACAAACACTTGTATTCACACTCTCTCGGTAGACTAGCCCAGACTGGAGCTGAGCAGATAAATTAAGCAATGCCCCACTCCCCAGATGAGCATGGGGGCACTCCTGGCACCCATGTCCCAGAGCAGAATTCTCCACCAACATTTTGGTGAGAACTTACCGGAGGAGTTAAGACTGCTTCCATTCCCCCTCTCGCTAGCAAATTGGCTACTCCTACACAAACAAACAGCTGTTCACTCATGCTTTCTCATTGTGTCGGAATTCATTCTAATTCCACAATCTCTATTGTACACCTTCACAAATTTTTTTACAGGTTTACTTTGTCCCGACCTCATGATGTTCGGTGACGTGAGACAGACAAGGGAGGGGGTGACCTGTTTTCATAGATCCTTACTCAGATTCCCTCCTGACCGAAGTCAAGGAGCCACACAAAGGAGAGGAGAAGGCAGGATCCCACCCTCCACACTCACATACTTTACACAAACATTCATAAGCAGAGGCATTTAGCTACCACAACCCACAATTTTTCCCAATTCAATCTGAACCTTGAACTTTTAGCAAATATTCAGCATTTCTCAATCAGTAATATTTTTAAGAATAAACATCAAAATGCAAGACATGTTTTTTATCATTTGAATTCAGTAAGCTTCAAGGTCCCAAGTTCCAAGCAGTTCTGGAAAACCACACCTGAGGCTGGCAAGCAGATTTGGCCCAGCCCTTCATTTTAAAACGACCATAATGCTTAAAGGAGTAGTTTGAGTCTGTCCCATAACGTCCATCCAGTAAGTCCCAGAAAACACACAAAAAAAATACAAGCACCGACAAATACAGTCTTCCAACTCTATGGGAGCAAAACCAAAACTACCTTCCTACTCCACGAAAGCAAAACTATAGATCAGCTTAGACGATGGCCATGCACCACTCCTCTCAAATTGAGAGGTTTCTCGGGCCCACCAGACGGAGGATCGGGGCGTCCCTCAACTCCTCCCACCCGTGGGCCCCTAGTTCATCCCCCTAATCTGTTATCGGAATTACAGATTCCATAAGTGAGCTCACAATGAATAGAACACACAGAAAACAACTGACAACACACAGACAGATACCGCGGTTTGTCAGACTCTCTGAATTGGTGTCTCTTTGAGTCTCAGGGGTTCCAGATGAGCCCCCAAATGTTCGGCCCCGATTTCAAGATCCCCAAAGAGGGACCACTAGGGAGCCGAGTCCAATGCAAAAGCATAAAGTCTTTTATTCAAGCCCGGAACTTGGTCCCCCCACTGCCAACATTACTGGATGCAAGAGAGAGCCCCGAGTCCCAAGGGAAAAAAGAATTTATAGGGCTTGTGGGCGGAGGGTGGGGGCACACTCTGATCACTGACTTGGCCGATTCCAGTTGGTTGAGTGATGACAGGGGGCTAGTGACGCAAGGGCAGGGTACAGCTAGGGTTCTTCTTACACAAAGTCAGGGGGTTGGCTAGCATATTCTTGGCCTTGGACTAGTTTCCCCCACAATTCCATTTGCTGAGATAAGGGTAGGCTGAGTAACTGATACATGCTGAAGATTCTTCTTGGAAGAGGGGATAAGAACACAGCTATCAGTCCTGTTCTGTCCTTTCACAAAACCATGATAGTGGTGATGGTAAATTTGGACTTTAAGCTGAATGAAGACAAGAGGGAGAAAGACAGAAAGAATCAGATTATTGTATTTAATTACAGGAAGGGGAAAACCTCCAGTAAGCAAGCCAACAAATGCAGAAGAAGAAGTGTTGAAGTGTCCATCTACCAGAGGTAATACCCAGGGTCTCCCAGAGGAACACACTTAACAATGTGTATTCCTCTATTAAAAATGCTTCAGAAATGGGCATTATGAAAAGATGAAAACATTAATGGTCTCCGTGAATAAATACCAGCAAGGGTATAAAGGAAATGTGTTTGTATTTTTGCGAGTTTTCAGATGATGGGGAGGGATCTAAGGAGGAAGAAGTCATGTGAGAAGAAAGAAATGTAGAATTCTTTAATTGGGGAACCAGATAAGCCATTCCATAGTGAGCCAGACACTTAGATTAA
The DNA here is from genome assembly GCF_964212035.1 of Myotis nattereri. NCBI lineage: Eukaryota > Metazoa > Chordata > Mammalia > Chiroptera > Vespertilionidae > Myotis > Myotis nattereri. Next base: position 61,982,242 of record NC_138078.1, on the reverse strand, counting down.
AGACAAGGAGAAGACTGATTGGGAGTTTTTCTCCTCAACACTTTCTCATACTGGCAAGGAAGAAAGAAGCTGATGTTTAATTTAGGTTTGTATTGGGGGGGGGGTGGGATGGATGGTGGTGGTTGCAGTCATGAGGAGCAGGATGCTCTGTTAGTGCTGGCAGTGTATAAGAATGAATTTGATTTCCTTTTTACATGGTAGACTATTGAATATTGTGAAACTATTGAAAATATGGTCATCTCAAGACCTGAATATTTATGCCACAACTGGTCCAGTTTTTCCTTTAACAACTTGGTCTAGAACAGCATTGCTGGATATTGGAGATACTAGTGAAGTGAGGTTTCACTCTAAATCTTTCACATATGATTCACTTCATGTTACATTTGCCCCATTCCAAAGTGAGTAAATAGTAATAAGGGAAGTTGGGTATGGGGTCCATGAGTATTATGTTCACAATTTTTCTGTAAATCTGGAACTTTTCTAAAATAAAACATCCATTAAAACAACACTCAAAATCCTAGAAATTGGTAGCAACTGAACATAGTGTAATGGACCTCTGAAATGTTGGGGGAGTATGGGAATTGTCTTAGAGGAAACACAACCTACCTGCCATATGCTGGACTGTAATGGAACTAGAGGAAATGAAGAGAGAGAGAAGGGGACAGTTAGGGAAAAATTTTAGGAGTTCAGAGGAAGGTCTCAGTTCCATAACCAGAGTGTCTGAGATTTCTGCATCCTCTGCCACCTTCGCCCCTCCTGGATGGTGAAGCTGAGGCTTTGTGATATCAAGCCACACCATGGCAACCACTGATTTTGGGCAACCAGAGCTAAAGTTAGTGGTTCCTCATTAACCGAAAGAGTATGTATAGAGGCCAGGAACTTTTGACTAGTGTCTGTTGCCTCGAGATAGCCAAACTTACTAAGATTATATTGTAGACCAGTGGAGATAAGGAATAAGACTCCAAACACAAGGATGGATGAAGAAACTGCAAGTCCTCAAGTGAATTAGAAGTCAGTTTCTCAACTGGATGTGGAATAAGTGGATAAGGTCAGAATACCGTGTTCAAATGCTGCCCCTTCCCCAGTAATTCCGCACCCAAGAATCTGGTCTTGTGTTTTTTACCACAGACAGTTCCTCATTCAATCCATTGTCATTCAATTAAAAGCCCATTTCCAAATCTTTTTCCAATTTCTTCTCCAAAACCAATGTCTTTCTGTGTTTAACATTTTTCCAACCTTCATAACCAAGATAGTGACAGTGGTAAATTTGGACTTTAAGCTGAATGAAGACAAGAGGGAGAATTACAGAAAGAATCAGATAATTGTATTTTACTACAGGAAGGGGAAAAACTCCAGTTAGCAAGCAAACGAATACAGAAGAAGAAGTGCTGGAGTGTTCATCTACCACAGGTGATACTCAGGTTCTCCTAGGGGAACACACTTAATAATGTGTATCCCTCTATCAACAATCCTTCAGAAATGCACATTATGAGACGAAGAAAACATTAATGGTCTCCATGAATAAATACCTGCAAGGGTATAAAGGGAATATGTTTGTATTTTTGTTAGTTTTCAGATAATGGGGAAGGAGCTAAGGAGTGGGAAGTCATGTGAGTAGGGAGTAATGAATAATTCTTTAATTGGGCCACCAGACAAGCCATTCCACACTGACCCAGACACTTAGTATAAGGACCAGGAGTAGACTGAAGGGGGATTTTTTCGTCAACACTTTCTCATCCTGGCAAGGATGAAACGAAGCTGATGTTTAATTTACGTTTAGAATGTGTGGGTGGGATGGATGGTGGTGGTCGCAGTCATGAAGAACAGGGTGTTGTGTTGGTGCTGGCAGCGTATAATAATGAATTTGATTTCCTTTTTACATGGTAGACTATTGAATATTGTTAAACTATTGAAAGGATGGTCAGCACAAGATCTAAAGTGTTATGCCTCTACTGGTCCAGTTTTTCCGTTAACAACTTGGTCTAGAACAGCATTGCTGGATATTGGACATACTAGAATAGTGAGGTTTCACTCTAACTGTTCACTGATGATTCACTTCATGTTACATTTGCCCCATACCCAAGTAAGATATTTGCAATAAGGGAAATTGGGTATGGTATACATGATTATTATCTTCACAATTTTTCTGTTAATCTGGAACTTTTCTAAAAATAAACATCTATTAAAACAACACTCAAAATAATAGGAAATGGTAGCAACTGAACATGGTGGAATGGTTCACTGAAATGATGGTGGAGTTTGGGAAGTGGCTTAGAGGAAACATCACCTCCCTGCCATATGCTGGACTATAGTGGAACTAGATGACTAGATGAAGAGGGGGGAGAGAGAGAGAGAGAGAGAGAGAGAGAGAGAGAGAGAGAGAGAGAGGGAGAGAGAGAAGTGAGAGAGAGATAGAATAGAGAGAGAGTTCAGTTTGGGAATAATTTTAGGAGGTAAGAGGAAGGCCTCTTTTCTATAACCTGAGCTTCTGAGATTTCTCTATCCTCTGCCTCCCCTGCCCCTCCTGGATGGTCAACCTGAGGCTTTGTGATGTCAAGCCACACAATGGCAACCACTGATTTTGGGCAACCAGAGCTGAAGTGAGTGGCTCCTCATTAACCTAAAGAGTATTTATAGAGTCCAGGACCCTTTAAGTGGAATCTGTTGCCTCAAGATAGGGAAAACTAATAATATGATATTGTAGACTAGTAGAGACAAGGAATAAGTCTCGAAACTGTCAGAAACTGTTTATTGCCTTCACTATCTAATAAGCATAGACAGAGAACTCCCTGAAACCCCCCGAAGGCTGGGTGCCTTTGAAGCTCTAGCAAAGGTTCGAGCTAGGCCTCACCTCTTCTCTTTGTCCAGACAGTGGTAGCTGAAACTACTCCCCCATTTATTATTATGTAAACCCTTGCTGATGGCCTTGTCTGCTTGTTACTATGTGGTCACCTGCCTAAGGTCTATGCTATGGGTGCATCCAAGATCATTAAAAGCTCGGTGAGGCCTGAGAACAGTGGAAGTCCTTCGGGACTTGCTGCGTGGTCCCCCAGTATTCGAAAATTATCTCGTGTCTTTTTCTCTCATTCGTTTTGCAGCTCCTCTTTTAGATACCGAACCATACTCCACAGGGGACGTGGAATGAAACACTCAACATCTGGAGTCCGGTGGTAAATCTGGAAGTGCAGGTCTCGCTGGAGCGCGAAATGGAAGTTTTCACCAAAAAGGTGTGGAAAACTCACCGAAAAAACGTGAGGGGGATTCTACTGCATGCAATGCCCAGGATCAACTACAGAAGCCTGGGTCTGTAAGTACACTGGGATCGTTTTCTTAACCACGCTAACAAATGTGGCAGGATTTGGCTTTAAAAAAGTAGATTCGGCTTTAAAAAGGTATATTTGGCTTTTTAAAACTAAGAAACTTTATTATAGACTTTTGATTTGCAGACTTAAAGTGTTAAAATTTTAGAAGGAAATCTTTTACAGTTTTTGCATGTTATAATAGAACTTAACCTTTGTTTTCTGGAAAAAGGTACTCTTTTAGATCAGGCTGAAAAAAGAGTGCCATGGTCATCTGAATGTGTTTTCTTATCCAAATTAAAATCTTAATTTGTATTTGGAATCTATCTGTAATAAGAAATGGAACCCGCTGCTGAATCTCTCTCTGGTTCAGAGAGATTCAAAGGTGGCAGGAAAGCGCAGATCTATAAGCTCTCCCGCAATGAGATTACTTAATGTTCTGTTTAAAAACTACCTGAGGACATGTTGGGAAGTGAAAAGTCTAGCCAATGTCACCTTGAGTGCTAGCTATTACTTTGGAAAGCAAAAAAGGAAAAAAAAATCTTAAAAATCTATTTTTCTATTAAGCATGACTTTGGGAACAAATACTCCATCTGAGTCATTTGCTGAAACTTCCCCGGAAGCAGGATGTGGTGGAAAGGAAAAGGGAGCACATGGCTATCCAATATGGACGCCTCATCTAATTTAAAGTCTCCCTCTCATAATTGAAAAGTTTTACAGAAATTTAAAATGCGTCTGGGTTTTCTGTTCACCTGTAAAGGGAAAAGTTGGATTGGAACTAATCCGCTCTCGTTCCTGTTAGGTTAGGTGGCTCAGGAGACTGCGCAAGAAATAGAGTCCAGTGAATCAGAAAAGAAAGGAAAGGAAAAGGTTTATTATGCATCCCCGGGAGACCCATGTAACCCCACGACAGGGCATGTGGATTCATGCCAACAGGGAGGGGGGTGCTTTTTTTATACTGTAGTTGGGTGAGGGGCCAGGACATGAGCTGAGGTATTCAGTTGAGGAAGTTCCAGCTGCAGGGGGTCATGGAAAAGCCAGTATCTGTGTCTGGCACGATGACCTGTGAGAAATTCCAGGGGAAGTCCATTGTCTCATTACATGTCGGCATTTACCGATCCTGGGCTCTCTCTGGCCTAATATCCCGGCCTTTTGGTGATGGGGGCGGGGGCGACTCTTTCTAGCTACTTCCAGCTGACAAAGGGCAACGAGGGGGGGAGGATTTAAAGGCCAGGGTTAGGCAGAGGCAGATCGGAGGGCAGCTGAGCATAGGGATGGAGCAGGAGCTGATTCACAGTCACCGGTGACATCTCCATGATCCGGGAGTGAATGAACTTGAGGAGGCAGGGGGCTAGGAGAAAAAAAGACACAGATGAGAATCAGGGGCCCTATCATGGGTAGGACCCAGGTAGCTAACGAGCTTTGGAACTAGCGGGAAGGAGAGTTGTCCTGGAAGTGTCCTGCATGTAGTTCTTCACTCAGCTTAGTCAGGGTCTGTACATTTACATTTTGCTCCACTACTCTGGACTCATTGATGCAGTAACAGCTTTCTTCCTGAAGGAATATGCATGTTCCTCCTTTTTCTGCAGTCAGAAGGACTGAGGCAAGCTGCTTCTGTAGGGCTACTTGGGCTACTGACGTCACTTGCTGCTGTAGGAAGGCTAAAAGAGGCGGTAGTAGACTCCAGGGCTAACTGGAGCTTGACATTAAAGTACTGAGCAGTGACCAGACTATTTACAAAGGGCCCCCAGGGAGGCCTACTGAGGCAGCAATACTCACCCCTAAAATGACAGGGAGGAAGGCAGCCCTGCGGGTCCAGGGATGGGATGGAGGGAGCAACCAGACAGCTCCGACTCCCATACAAGTTTAGTTGGGGAATTACTGTGACCACAAAGCAAGGCCCGGGGTCAGAGGAGTTCATGCAGTTCCTTAAGGTGCCATTGCACCAAAAGCAGGTACCTGGTCTGGCCTTGGTGAGACCGGCTGCGGTGTGGTATGACAGTCTCTCCCGTGGCAACCCCATAGGTGTTGACATCTTGATTACATCTGTCTGGGTTCCGCTGGTTGTAAGCAAAACAGACATAGGGTCAGCCAGTAGTGAACACTGACAGGATGTCGACAGCCATCTGGATCTTTGTCTGACATCCGAACAGAGGGCAGTCCTGAGATCCTACCTGCAGGGTCACATGTTTGCCATCTGATAGGAGGTTTCGCTGACCTTGAAGCTCCATACATTAGCGGGTGGGGGTGCGTTTAAGTTGCTCTGGGCTGGGAGCAGAAGGAAGGAGGAGGGGAGGGCAGTTAAGGCAGACCTTAGTGGGGCCCAACACCTCACATTTATAGAAGTCATGCTGCTCCGGGGTCCTCTTGAGTCTGGAGAGGCGGTGCCAGGACAGGTCGTCAAGCTGGGGTTGCCAAGCCGCTTTGCCACACTGGGGGCTGTGAGGATTACAGTGTGAAGTCCTGTCCGCCTGGGCTCCAAGGCTTGTGGTTGTAGGTTCTTAAGGAAGACCGAGTCACCAGGATGAGGAGCTGGTCTTGGGAGCCTTGGTCGGTCGGCTCTGGCTTGGGCAGAAACCTGAGCAATTGCCTGGTTAAAGACAGATATGGGAGATACGTACCCAGGGGAGGGGGATCGGAAAGAATACGGTGGATGAGCAAAAAGAGTCAAAAGGGCGCAAGAAAATGGGGCTTCTTGGTGTAGTCGGAGTTTGGTCAGGGCCCTGGGCAGGAGGTCCGGCCAGGAGCTGCGAATTTCTAGAGAGAGTTTAGTTAGATGGTTCAATAGGTTGGAATTGAGTGGCTATGATGAGGGTTTGAGCCAGTGACAGAAATCCAGCAGGATGTAGAGGAGGAGGGATTGATGTTTTAGAGTAGATGGAAAGTTGTATTGATGAGAGTGGGCATAGGAGTAGGTCCAGGGTTCGTAAATAGAGAGTGACACTAGAGGATTTCCCATCCCAGACAGTAGAATTGATGACTCCCTCATCATCCCATGTTCGTTTCACCAGAAAATATGAAAAACCTGAGCAAAATTGTAGGGTCCCTTGCCAGGTAAGAGCCTGTGAGGAATGATGGGTCATCCGGTCCTGGATGGTGTCCCTGAAGAAGATGGTGGGAGGCACTCGGTGAGCCTGAGATAGGTAGGTATTGCAGGAAAGCTGGAGAAAATGTTAGAATGCACTGATATCCAAGGGAAAATGGAAGGAGCAGTGGAAGCCAGGGACCTGGATATGAGGCTGGAGAAAAGGCGGGGAGGGAGGAAGCAGGTTGCGCAGCCTGTTCCCAGGCCTCTAGCCACTTGGATGTTAAAGTTGCTGCATTTTTTCTTTGGGAAGGGTGGAGGGGGATGGGGCGAGGTCAGAGCAGTTTTCAGTTCAGAGGAGGGGACAGTTGTGGCGGAGTGAAGAAGAAAAGGCGTTCAAAGCGAAGACTGAGATAGGCAAAGAATGAGCTAGGCAAAGACTGAGCTAGGCTACTGTGGTCTGGGACAACAGGGCCCCATGACGGGATGCATGGCAGTGGAGGATTGGTGTCCCTGTAAAGGGAGGGGGCCAGGAGTGGAAGGAGCAGGGAAGATGAAGGGCTCAGAGTGATCTGCAGAGTGGCCACTAGGATGGTGAAGATGTCTCGTCCTAACAGGGGCATGGGGCATGCTATCATCAAGGAGGCAGGGAAGGGGTCCAGTGGCCAGAAGGCAGGTGTATTTGCTGTCAATATACATGTCCGAGATCTTGGAAGGATAAAGGGGCCCTAAAAATGATGGCAGGACAGAGAAGGCAGCCCTCATGTCAACCGGGAAGGTGACCTACTACCTTCATTGTGACCCGAGGCTCAGCGAGGGTGATTGGAGTCATCGAGGCTGGGCTTCTTCAATTTTTAACCAGTTCCAACATGGCCAGCAGGTGGGTCCTGGCCTGGAAGGGTGGCCCGCCTACGCTGAGGCGTAGAAGGCCTTCCACTTTTTCCAGGGCAGTCACTTTTCCAGTGACCATTTTGACTGCATGCGGAGCAGGGCTTGGTCGGAGCTTGGGGCCAGGGGCACTGCATTGCCCAGTGGCCTTCATTTCCGCATTTGAAGCATTCTCTGGGGGCGTTACTTTCACTGCACCCCCACCACTCACAGCCCCCTTAGGGCCATGGTGGCTGCCATCAACCTCAGGGCCACAACTAAGGCATGACTGCAGGTCTACTTCTTGTTGAAGGCAGGCCTCCCATTGTTACTGTGCCTGCTCCTCCAGGGCATTAAGAACCTTCAAGGCCATTTTTCACTGGACCTCGGACCTGGGTTTGAGGACTAATAAAGACCTTAAAGGTCGGGTTAGAGAGTGGGAGGCCTAGATTCAGACTATGCCCCCAGGAGTAGAATGGGCGCAGATATGGAAGAGGCTGTTTTGTAGCTGACATTCTTAGGATTTGGGCTCTAGGGGAGCAGGAAGCTTCCTGTTAAGAGGGTCTGAAGAGAGCACAGCTGCAACCTCTCGCCAAGGGAACTGGCCGGCCACCTGTGAACTAAAGTGCTGGCAGTCATGGGGGTGGAGTTTCGGTGGAGCGCACAGAGGAAGGTGGCCGGTTAGATCTTACAGAGGGCACTGCGTGGGGTACAGGTTACTAAGGCAGGCCTGTAAGGGAAGTGGAGAGCACAGGAGAGGGGGCCTGGGTGGGCTTGGGAGAGGTCTTGGCAGTTGAGTTTAAAAGCCGCAACCTCCCAGGGGCAGAATGGAGGAGGAAGGACAGAAGGAAGTTAGAGCCTATGGAAGCGTGTGTGTACCTACTGGGAAAGCATGCAGGGGCGGCAGGGAACCTGATTTTCCGGCTCCCACAGCGGATACGGCGTTAGGGGCTGCGGTGGTGCGTGGACGGACCAACTGCTTGGTGGTGTAATGGGGCACAGTGGCAGCAGAGGAAGGCAGGGGCATGGGGTTGTAAAAGGCGGTTTGAGTTTTCGGTTACTGGGGGGCTGGCGGAAGAGTGGAGGTGGGATCAAGAGGCGGGATCAGGAGGCAGTGGAGAAGGCGTGGCTGGAGGAGGGTCCAGGAGAGAGGAGGAGAGAGGGTGGAGAGACGGGGCAAGAAGCTGGCGGGAGAACAGGCGACTTTCGACGGGGGCATTTGCGGTGGTCTCTGATAAAGGGGAGTGGGAGAACGCAGAGACAATGATGATGATTACGGTGCTGGCGCTGCCTCCCACACACAGCATATGAACCCACCCCTACACGCACCGCACACACCACGGGGCTCGGCGGTGCAGGGACAGCCCAGAGGGAGGAGGAACGGCGGAGCCAGGAGAGATGGCAGAAGGAACTTTGGGGGAGGGACGTGAACGCAGAGAGATGGAGAGCGGCTGAGAGAGAGACTGAGAGAGATAGACTTGGGCAAATTTCCCAGGTCGCTGGCAGAAATTATTGAGATTGGTGTGATGGTAAAGTCAGGGTCCCGTTTTCATACTGAGGCCATGCTACTTTACAGAAAAAGGACGCAGGTCCGGGACACGCCCCGTGTTTAGCCGGATCGGTGAGCCGGCACCGTAGAGGTGTGCTCAGGTCAGGTTTGGAATTTGGATTCCCCATGCTCAATACCCGTGGCCTGTAGCAGGGCTAAAGCCTGGCATCCCAGCGGTTTAACCCATGCTACGGAGGGACGGAGGGACCATGGGTGGGGTATAAGCGTCCCTGCTACCCCCCCAGGTCCGGAGGAGCCCTCCTGGAAGGGTCCGCAGAGGCAATCTCTGACGTGGCCACATTTTACGGTTAGAGATACCCGCGGGCAGGCGGCCACATGGGACCAGCACTGGGGCGGGGCGGGACTCACTGCTGATGCTGCCAAACTGGGAAAAGTTGCTGAGCTGAAGAGATGAGGTCCTTATGAGGCCAGAGCCACTAGGAGGGAGAGGCGGGCACCCCAAGCCATGGAGGGACGTCCAAAGGGAGTGCTCGAGCCACCCAGGTATCTAGGCACCAAATGTTAGGTTAGGGCTCAGGAGACTGCGCAAGAAATAGAGTCCAGTGAATCAGAAAAGAAAGGAAAGGAAAAGGTTTATTCTGCGTGCCCGGGAGACCCACGTACCCCCAGGACAGGGCACGTGGATTCAAGCCAACAGGGAGGGGGGCGCTTTATTATACTGCAGTTGGATGAGGGGTGGGGACATGAGCTGAGATATTCAGTTGAGGAAGATTCAGCTGCAGGGGGTCGTTGAGAAGCCAGTATCTGTATCTGGCACGTTGACCTGTGAGAAATTCCAGGGGAAGTCCATTGTCTCATTACATGTCTGCATGTATCCGATCCTGGGCTCTCTCCAACCTAACAGTTCTGATTTTGGACATTTAGATATAGTTTTGAGCTGGAATTTCTTTACAAATGCGCAGAATTATACCCAAGAAAGATTATTTCCTAAAGAAAATGGCGAAATTGACCCAGGGTAGAAATTCTAGCAACAAGATTGGTATTTTTCCATAGTAATGTTAATGAAGCCTATTCCAACTAACTTTAAGACCTCTACAAGGAAAATCAGTAAAATTGTCTCCGTTACAAAAATTTGCTAAATTAATTGCCTTAAAATAAGTGAATTTGAATCTCAAAAATTATTAAAATCTCTAATTATAAAAATCTAAGTAGCCCGGTAAAAAACCCGCCCTTTGTTTATTGAAAAAGCTGGCCAAAACATTTCTAATGAGAAAAGGGGCTAATTGCTTCCCGCCTGTAGCAAATTCTTAAAGAATGTGGTCAATTTACATCTGATTGGTCAAGGGTAGGCCAAACCTGTATTTCCAGGAAAAACATCCCCCCCGCTTCCTCCCCCAGGCCAATTTTGAACCTTCCTACCTTCAAGCAAGAGTCAGGAAACAATGTAGCTACAACCTTGTTTCTTCACCTTCCCTAGAGGAAAAAATTATGGTCCTTTTAAAATCAAAGGCTGGGCCAGGCCTGCCTTGCCAGCCTCAAATGTGGTTTTCCAAAGCTGCTGGGAAATTTAAGACCTTGGAGTTTATACCTAGGTTTCTTGAAGTGACATAATACTGAATTAAATGAGATCTGAGTATTCCTTGTACAAAATCTAGAGGATAGTATTAAATCTGTTGGTTGATTCTGTCTTGCATTTTTAAAGTTTAGTCTTAATGTTACCGATTGAGCAAATCCTGAATATTTGCCTTGCCAGCTAAGAGTTTAAGATTCCGATTGAATTGGGAAATATTGTATAATTATAATAGCTAAATGCTTAAAAAAATGTTTTGTTTTTGAGAAAATAATTTTTGTTTTCTCTGAAAAAATTAGACTTCAAAATATGTTGCTTATTGATCTGATTAAAAAAAGAGGATTAATTTTTAAGATCTCAACTGAAATTCTTAATACAAAAACCAGTTTAAATTTGATTAATATTCTTTAAGATATTTATAAAGGGTATCAACAGCTAATGAGATTTCTGTTTGTCTACAATAAAATGTTGGTCATCTACCTTTTAGGGGTTTTGGTTTGCTCTGTCAAAGAACAGTGTAGAGAGCCGCCCTTTTGAGCTGTGTGACTTGGCAGACGCCATGTTGGCCGCATGGCTCACTGTGCCCCTGGGGGCCACCATCTTGAAACAACGAAGGCCCTGCCCTCTGATTTAGCCAATCACAAAAGGAATGTCTGCTCACTGAGGCAGGATGGGATTTCAGGGGTGGAGTTTTAAGGCGGAGGTTTACTGTGGAAATGGGGATGGGGCAGAAAGTGTGCTTGCCTCTCAGATTTACTTAATACTATTTTTAAGAAGATATTTTTAATGCTTAATAAATTAGCAATCATGGTCTTAATATAATTTCAGTGGTATGATAGACCAATGTTTTAAGCAGTTGGCTTCATGAGGGCCGACAATAGAGCTCATATTTCTTAAAAGGCTTGTAGATACATTTTTAAAAGATATCTTAAATTCTCAGTAGAACCACAGTTCTGTGTATATCATAAACAAATTAAGAGTAATTGATTCCATGGTCAAGACGAAGTCCTATTATGTTGATAACTGCTTAAAAATTGTTGAACATGTTTAAATTAGATATGTATTTGGAAGTTTTTCCTGAGTTCTATATTTCAAAATATAAAATGCTTGCTTTCATAAAGAATGTCTGCCAAATAAAAGAAAGAATTGATTTATTACTAGCAAAGTTTTTACTTAAACCTGCAATGTCTTTTATTTAAAAGCTCCTCACCACTGCATTTTAAATTAGGCTGGAAGTGAAGCAGTGTTTGCATGTCTTGTATCAATATAAAACTTAACTAAATTTACTAATTTTGTAAGCAATTGAATACTAGTAAAGTAAAATTCTTCTAAAAAGTTACTGAAGGTTCCCATGATCCCTCTGTATATGCAAATCAGCGAAAGGGTATACTCTTTAAAAATATGATTGCTAACATTTACAGATTTTTGTTAAAATACTAAATCTGATTAGTCACCATAAATGAAAAATCACTTGAAATATATAGCTTTGTTACAGTATTTGTTAAAATCTCAAAAGGCAACCATGTTCCTTACATTTGTTGCTTGTGTGAGGAAGAAAACTGTCGGGAAGAAATAAAAAGAGGTTTCCTTCAGATGTCTAACTAAAATTAAAAATCAATATATTGGGCCTCATAAGCTAAATTAAAGAATTTGTGTTTTGCCTCCTTAAACAAAATTTATGTAAATTTAAAGACTAATACCAGAAATTTAATTAATGTCATTTACTGTCCATAAATTAGGACAAGTAATGTTACAAGAATAAATGTTATTTCAAACTGACTTAAATTAGCAAATTGGGCTAAGTGGATATACAGGGGAACTTAGCTGTCACCTATTAAAATATAAACTACTACAATTTTTTAAATAAGACCTCCATCATTATACCAAAAATACTAGGCAGGAACCAATTCCTGGAGCTTTAACTGTTTTTACTGATGGGTCATCTAATGGGAAAGTTGCCTATCATACTATAAATTCTGACCGAGGCATACTGACCAGTCATACTTCAGTGCAAAGAATTGAGTTAGAAGCTATTAAGGCTGCTTTGCAAGATTTCCAACAGCCTGCTAACATAATTTCTGGTTCCTCTTATGCTTCGGGCCTAGTGAATAGAATTGAAACTGCCCGGTTGAAATGGCTTAGTGACCAAAGTTTATTCTTACTATTTAAGTAAGTTCAACAGATTGTGCAACAGCCAACATACCCTTTTTAAAACACCCACATCAGGGCTCACAGCATATTACCTGGCCCATTAACTAAGGGAAATGCACATGCTGATCAATGCTTGCTTTATTAAAAGAGGCTACTGAGTCTCATCAGCTTTTAAAAATCCCACCTTGAAAATCAAAAAAGGGGGATGATGGAGAAATCACCTTCGGGTAGCCTGCACCTAGGTTTAATTAATCTAAACTTTTTCACTTGTGATGCTGATGGAAAGACACCTATGGAGCTACATTGGTGTCAGAATAAAACAAAAGAAAATGGTCTAGTTAAATGGAAGGATCCCGAATCTGGTTTTTGGAAGTGACCTGACCCATTATTAAGCTTTGGCAGAGCGTACGCTTGTATATTCCCAGAGAATTTTCCAAACCCATATGGATTCCTGCTAGAAATATTACACTTCATCAGGAATCTAGCCAGACTAAAGATCTTACACCTGGAGCCATAAAATGTAGCTGTAAACAATCAACTACCTCAGCCACAGAGAGCAGTGACTCCAAGCAGTCCACTGAAGATGAGGTACAGGAGGAAGACAAACCAGACAACCAACAGCCCAGAGAACACCTGGGGAACGGTAAAGTTAAGTATGGTAACAATTAATTCAGATAAAAACTATAGTTTCATACTTGTCTTAGAAGGCACATTTTTCCTTTACCTGGGAAGGACAGCATAGCTATCCCAAAGTCAGAAGGCTCCAGTCAGTGTGTCAACTCAGTGCTCTGGAGACCCAGTACTGCAATTTAGATAGAATGCTGTCTCTGCTTCTGTAAATTGCTTTTTTTTTTTTTTTTTGCTAACTAGGTTCCTCATTCCAAACCTGGAGACAGCCAGTTTAAAATTAAGTTGTCATGATCTAGAGCAAAGAATATTCTTACATGGTCTTATTCTACAAGTTTTATTAATAATTTTTGATGCTTTACAACAGTATATTGTGCATTTATCCCAAACAAATTTAAAAATGAATTTGAATGTTTTACATGAAGGGATTTATTCCTTTCCACTGTGCGGAGGACCTCCTGGGGAAGGCACTTAAGCATTCTGTATTGACCTATCTTGACTTTTTTTGTCAAGAGGAATCCAATTGCCTACAGCTGTTACCTGAGCTCTCTGTTCAAGCTGGGATCATGAAAAGCTGGTACCATGGATCTGTCTCTTTCCCAATGGCGTAAGCTGGGCCCTCTCTGGAGAAGAAACCTGGGTTCCCTATGATCAATGCCGGGTCCCCGCCAGCAGGCGGGGGGATCCAAAGGCAGTTGCTGGGCATGGAGGCCAGAGGGACATAGGTTAACAAGGAGAGAGAACTGAACCTCACAGCACCCTACCTGGTCCAGAAATGGTTGATAGTCAAAGTTGGGTAAGACCCCAAAGCATGGGGCGACTAAGACAGGCACAACCGGGGACCAGTAGGAGAAAACTTGTGGTGCAACAATGGAGGGGCACAGAACCCCCCCCCCCCAATGGTACACGGGCTTGAACACTCGCCCCTTCTGAGGAAGGTCTCCTGTCCCCATGGCTGCTTCTTTCTTCCCATGCCCAGCCCAGATCAGGAACCAAATAACAGAAGTGATTTGGTCCAGCTGAAGTCAGAATCCAGATAAACGGAGGCTTGGCTAACAGACCCTATGTCTAAATCTAGCCTAACAACAGGAATGCTCAGAGCCTTCACAAGGATGTAAAGTGATCCTCTTCATTAATATTTACAGTGTAAATTAAGATTATTGTTAAAATATTAAATTTGACAGCAAAATAGTTTTCAAATTAATTAAATTCAAGTTCACAAATTAATTACATTTGGCTAATTTGAAATAAGTAATTATTCAAAAAGTAGTAACAAAAATTTTCATTTCATGGTAAATATGCTATGAACCTAAAGAATGTTCAGGTTCATTTTTTGTGTATGCAAAAAATTAATATTTAAAGCTATCTAGACTGCATTATAAAATTTCCAAGAAGTCTCCTAATTAAATAAAAAAAAAGGGGGAATAGTGGAAAAATATCGTGGAAGAATACCATGTAAGGAAATAGATCCTGTAACTAAATTACATTTAGAGAAAAAAATTTTTCATTTATAATGCTAATAGTGAGACACCCAGAAAAAACACACATTAGGCCAGGGTAGGCCAGGGAAAGATCATGTTAAAGAAAAGACCCAAGTAAGGTTTTTATTTTCCTTTAACATTTGGTCGAGAATATGTTTGTATACTTTCAGAGAACAGCTACAAGTCCATGTGGATTCCTGTAACAACGGATCACAGAAAGCCAGCCACAAAGACAGAAGAGACAGTTCAGAGATGGAGATGGTGGAAGACGCCTTGCCATGCTACCAGTCAGCAGCTGTACAGCACTGCAGGGTGCCCAGGAACAGACCAGAAAGGACCGGACCTGCATTTTCCACCATCCAGAACCAACATTTCATTGCTGGCATGTACACATGAACTTTTGGACATTGAAACATGGAGTCATAACTTTAGGACATTGAAATTGGGACTTGATTATTTTTTAAAGAAAATATAAGGGAGAGATGTGGGAAACTGTTTATTGCCTTCAATATCTGATAAGCATAGACAGAGAACTCCCCAAAACACCCCGTAGGCTGGGTGCCTTTGAAGCCCTAGCAAAGCTCAGAGCTAGGGGCCACCTCTGTTTGTCCAGACAGTGGTAGCTGAAACTACTCCCCTATTTATTATTATGTAAATCCTTGCTGGGGGGCTAGGGTGCTTATTACTATGGGGTCACCTGCCTAAGGTCTATGCTATGGGTGCATCCGAGATCAATAAAAGCTTGGTGAGGCCTGAGCACAGAGGAAGTCCTTCGGGACTTGCCGACTGGTCCCTCAATATTGCAAAAATATCTCTTGTCTTTTTCTCTCCTTTGTTGTGCGGCTCCTCTTTCAGATACCGAACCCTACTCCACGCGGGACATGGAAGGAAACAATCAACACGAATCGCAAGGATGGTTGAAGGAACTGCAAGTCCAAAAGTGAATGTATGTTGGTATTGGGGGGGTTGGGGATGGTCATGGTTCCATTCATGAGGAACAGGGGGTTTTGTTAGTGCTGGCAGTGTATAATAAAGAATTTGAATTCCTTTTTACATGGCAGACTATTGAATACTGTTAAACTATTGAAAGGATGGTCAGCTCAAGATGTGAAGTTTTATGCCACAACTGGTACAGTTTAACCTTTAACATCATGGTTTAGAACAGCATTGTTGGATATTGGAGATACTGAGGAAGTGAGGTTTGACTCTGTTTCACTTCTGGGGAGGGATCTAAGGAGGGGGCAGGCATGTGAGAAGGGAGTAATGTAGATTTCTTTAATTTGAGCACCAGACAAGCCATTCTATACTGAGCCAGTCACTTTTAATAAGGACAAGGAGAAGACTGAATGGGGATTTTTATCCTCAACATTTTCTCATACTGGCAAGGAAGAAAAGAAGCTGATGTTTAATTTAGGTTTGGATTGGGTGGGTGGGATGGATGATGGTGGTCGCAGTCATGAGGAACAGGGTGTTATTTTATGCTGGCAGTGTATCATAATGAATTTGATTTCCTTTTTACTTGGTAGGCTATTGAATAATGTTAAACTATTGAAAGGATGGTCAGCTCAATATGTTAAGTTTTATGCCAAAACTGGTACAGTTTTTATTTAACAACTTGCTCTAGAACTGCATTGGTTGATATTGTTGATATTAGAGAAGTGAGGTTTCACTCTAACTGTTTCACTGATGATTCACTTCATGTTACATTTGCACCATACCTAAGTAAGATATTAGTAATAAGGGAAATTGGGTACGGTGTACATGCTTATTACCTTCACAACTTTTCTGTAAATCTGGAACTATTCTAAAATAAAACATCCATTAAAACACCTCACAAAATCGTAGGACATGGTCGCAACTGAACATAGTGAAATGGATCACTGAAATGACGGGGGAGTATGGGAATTGTCTTAGTGGAAACACCAACTCCCTGCCATATTCTGTACTATAATAGAACTAGAGGAAATGAGAGAGAGAGCGAGGACAGTTTGGGAAATTTTGGAGTTGAGAGGTAGGTCTCTGTTCTATAAGCAGAGTGTCTGAGATTTCTGCATCCTTTGCCCAGTCTTTCTCTTCCCTGGTTTATTCTATTAACCCCTCCAATGCTGAATCAGACCGATACCTGTTCTTAGTTTTCTCACAAAAGGTCTAGATATATCTTAAGAGTAAAAGTACATTTAAAATATGTTCATAAATATTAATCTAAAGTTGCTGAATGTTCACCTTTGATAATCATTAAAGGATTAAGGTTTCTGAGAATAAAATAAAACAACAACTGAACTCAGGCTAGAAAAGCGGAGGAGGAACAAAGCTAGAATCTGCAGCACTCCCTGCTGATTTAGAACTGTTTGCCAGGCAGAATCAGCCCCTGAGAGCCAGGTCAAAGATTTGGGGGCTGAATGCCTGAGTGCCCGCAAGGCCCTGAAGCCACTGGTGGAGAAGTGGCCTGCATGCTGTCACGGAGATCCTACAGGAGCTGCAGCAGCTGCTGGAGGGCACCTAGGTGCAGGCTAAGCTGGAGAAGGCCTAGGTGCTGGAGCTGAAGGTGCTGCGGGACCTGCGGGGCAGAGCTTGTGGGCGCGAGCAGCTGCAGGCAGAGGCCAGTGATCTCTTCGCTGCCAGCTACATCCAGTGACCCTCTGCTTGAGTCCATACCATTGCAAAAGGGCAGCGGCTTCCGGGATTTGCTGGGGGACGCTCTGGCTGGGCCCCAGGGAAACCCTAGGCCATAATAGGAGGGGTTAAGACCTCCTTCCAGTGCACTCCCTTGAAAGAGGCCTGGTTGCTGCTCTGCCACAAAGGGAACTGGTAAAAAGGCAAAAAGCAGGGCCCTAAGAGTTCACAAAACAGCACTCTCCCTGGACCTGGGAGCTATCAGGACTTTGAAATTCTCCAAGAGAGGAGGAGTCTGACTCAGACTGGACAAAACCTCGTTGGGTTAGAACAACCGGAGGCTACATAATGAACTCATAGACTGCAGTTTGCTGGGCAGAGGTCCAAGCCCAGTTATATAAGGGTTAAGCTACCTTGTACAGCAAAACAACTTTCTCCTGTGCCAGAATACATTGTAAAAAAATTGAATGCATGATAAACCAGTAAGCTGGAACAAGTAAAATAGGGAAACTTAGAAGAAATCCTATCTTCCCTAAAACAATGACACTTTGGAGTAAATGCTTTGCTTTTGCCTCCCTAACAAAGGTTAAATCATTTATGTCAATCTGATTAGTGTCATTTGTTTTCCACACCCAGGGACAAATGAAGTTTAAAAATAAGCCTTATTTTGATTAGTTCCTTTATTCAGGAGGAGCCAACCCGGTCCCTCCCTGCAACATAAGTGATAAAATGTGTGTTAAGGAATTTTAAAATTGCTCAAACCTCGATGCCTTGGGTCCAGTTCTGCATGTGTAAGAAGGGACAGAGTAAAGGCCAGAAGAAGCTGGCAAGGCCATCCAAACCACCCAGCCGCTATTGACCATAGCTGCCTGAGGCTGACCTCCTCAGACAGGCAACAGCTGACTCTGACAAGGAAAGATTGGGCTTTTTACAACTGGGCCCTCATGAGCTGATGTTCAAAATGAAGATCGGGGGCCAGACTGGGAACTTTATGATTGATGCAGCGGCAGAGCACTCGGTAGTTACTCAGGAGGTAGCTCCCCTCTCAGGAAAGGAAGTCACCAATATTGGAGCTACCGCTACAGTACCACAGCTGCAGACTGTTCTGCCACCCCCGCCGATGTCAGTTAGGCGGCCATCAGGTGGTTCATGAATTCCTATATTTACCAGATGACCTGGTGTCTCTAAGGGGCAGAGACATTTTAGCCAAAATGGAAGCAGAAATCACTTTTACCCCAGATGGCTCAGCAAAGCCTGGCCTAGGTGAAGAGACCTCTCCAATGATCCTGTCCTTAGCAGTGCAGCGAGAGAAAGAATGAAGAATTTATACCCCCCAGCCAAAGGATGCCACATCTGTTCTTGTCAGGCCCCCATCAGGGGACTTGGGCAGTGTTTCTGTTATCTGCCAAAATTCCCAAGACTGTAAAAGTACTTATTCACTGAAAAGGTATAAATGCAAATGTTTATTTGATATTTATATATCTACTTAGGTATAAATATTTGTAAGATAAATGAAACCCCCGCTTAGTTTACTGGTGTATTCTGGAGCAGCCTCTTCAGTCTTGACAGAGCCAATGGGACCAGTAACATCTAAAAAGACACCAGTTCTAAAAGCCGCCAGACAAACTGCCTTTTTCCTTGGACATCAAAGAGGACTGGGGACCTCAGAAAGAACATGGTAACTCATTCGTTTCTAGTCATGCCAGAATGCTTGTACCCCTTACTTGGATGTGAACTCTTACAGAAATTACAAGCCACCCATAAGCTTGTTCGAGATGCCCTGCCAGTGCCACCTCGGACTCTGTACATCCTTTCCAGACTGGGGACTCGATGTGGGTAAAAAAGTTCACGACCCCAGGACTCACCCCAAATTGAAAAGGACTATACCTGCCGAAAATTGTATAATAAACTCAGATGATGCCTGCATCTTCATAAACATGGCTTCAGAAAGACAAGGGCAATTTCGACTTATATTGAAAGGTCAAAGAGTGGACTTTAGTCACCTCTCTAAAATGTTTGTATAGCCCTGCCATATCTCAATTTTAGTAGCGGAGGATTTGACTGCCTGAAGAGGCCATGATGCCAATATTATGTTTCATTGAATTAATGTGTTCTATGAACCTTCAATTCTCATATAGGTTTAAATGTAGCTGTAACTGGCAAATGTCCAGTCTCCCACACTGAGGAACATTGCTATAGCTATGTGTTAGCTGTCCTGGAAGGGGACTATGTGGGGTGAACTCCAAAAGTAGAGGGTGTCTTGCTGCCAAGAGGGCAGGTGCCCAACTGGGCAAAGGAGAATACCCATCAGGTTTTAGTCTCTATTGAGAGACAGTTGACAGTTGGCAGCCTGTGTACTATCTTGTAGGCCTGTGTGACCATACCCATGTCAGAGGTGTCACCAAACCTCAACTGTAGAAAACTGGGAAAAGCCTGTTTGGAATAGAAGGTCTGAGGCATGGTTATGCATTTCTAAAGAACATAGAAAGAAGGTTTAAAGGCTGGTTTGAAAGTATAAAATTTATAAAAGTTGTGTACATGAAAAAAAAAGAAATGTTAAAAGAAAATGAATCAAATGGTACAGGCCAGTAAGTCAGAAAGAGTAAATAACTTACATTCTGCCTCACTAAACCGAGGGTAAATAGTTATGCCAAAGTACTTAGAAAGAACTGATACAAGAAATCCAGTAGTTACTGTTTTGTTATAACTCTGAAGAGTCCATGAGAAAGAACTAACAAGAAAAATCAGAAGATCTTACAGCGGATCAGTATGTTTTTCTCCTTATATAATTCCTCTGAAATTTGGCAATGCTAAATAAGTCATGGCAATACATTTCTTTGCATGAAATCAATAAGACCGGTTTTCAATAGTGATTTTATTGACCGGAAACTTTGACTGGAGTATCATGTTTTAAAAAAAAACCTGTCTGAGCTGTGAAGACTTGAAGCCAAAAAAAGTGCCACAGGAAAGGTCTGGTATCCTACTTGGAAGCCCTGGAGATGGCTGGCGCTGGAGCGTCAGGCCCATGCCCTACCATCACTGGCGGTTGGTAAGAGTAGAAGGGGAGCAATAATGCTGCCTCTGCGTCCCTGCGGAACCCCACACACTCTGGGACGCAACGAGTAGGAGGGCTACTGAGATGGGCCTTAAAGCCTAGAGCGTGGGCTCAGGTGGAGTTGCTACAGGTGAGGGATTCACCTAATGCAGCAGATACTGCAGGCAGGCCTGATGGCAGCTGGATGGCTTGGCTTCCTGGCCCTATGGAACACATTAAGATTCAATCATGAAATTCAAGCAAAGGTAGTCAGTTACCATTCTTGTTGTGTTTATGCAAACATCAGGCCAAATTGAATACAGTAGATAAATTGGTCTTGATTTGGCTTTTTGATAGCCATAGAGGACTTTTAAGAAGAAAAATCCTATTTCAATAGAAGTTGTTAAAGCTTCTTTCCCTTCCACCAAACCATTTGTTATAGTTTGTCTCTGCCAGGTCACAAGCCCAACTCCTTCTGTGCCCATGACAGCAGGGAGCCTGACTGGAAGGTGACCTCTGACTAAACACACCCGCTGCAGATCACCCTCAAGAAGACAGCGAACCTCGGCAGACCCCTTTTAACCCTCCTGATGCTGTTGACTTTCGGCCCTTGCATTATCAACGGACTAATTCAATATGTCAAGGAATGTATAAAAGTTATTCAGGTAATAGTTCAGTCCATCTCATGATTGAACCAGAAGTTCCAAGACTAGTGGGGAATGAAGGGACAGAACAGAACTTGAAAAACTAAGCAGAACTAAGCAGAAATGCACCCTCCTCCTTCTTCAAGGACGAGGCAGAGACATGCTCTTCTCCCTCTCCTCTATCTTGTCTTGCAAGGCTGGGCCCTCAGCCCAAGCCACCCCGCCCCCCCCGAGAGTGACCACAAGAATGCTGGTATTGTACTAACTCTCCCAAACCACCCACCTGTGTGTACCAATGAAGCTCCAGAAATGTAGCTAAGGTCCTAGTAAGGCTATAGTGGAGGATGGCTAAAACCTTCAGAATGTGATGGTCACTTCCTGACCCTTATGCTGTAAAACCCTGACCAATGTCTGTAAGTCACGTCACCCTAAAGCCCAGCGCAAATAGCTAGCCCTATATAACCTTTGTTCTCCTGGGACACGTGCTGTCGCCGCACCGCTGCACCGGATAGAGGCTGGGAGCTAATTCTAGAATGGATAAATAAAGACTCGTTGCTTTTGCATTGGAGGAGGCTCCCTGGTGGTGGATTATTGGGGACCCCGAACTCTGGGCATAACAGTGATGTCAAAATACACCATGGCAACCACTGATTTGGGGCAGCCAGGGCTTATGTGAGTGGCTCCTCAATAACTTAAAAAGTATATATAGACTCCAGAACGCTTTGAGTAGTGTCTGTTGCCTCAAGATAGCAAAACTTAATAAGACGATAGTCTAGACTCGAAGAGATAAGGAATAAGACACCAAACACAAGGATGGATGAAGAATCTGTAAGTACAAAATTCAATTTATGTTTGTATTGGGGGGGGTATGGATTCTCGTGGTGGCAGTCATGAGGAACAGGGTGTTGTGTTAGTGCTGGAAGTGTATAATAAAGAATTTGATTTCTTTTTTACATGGCAGACTATTGAATATTGTTAAACTATTGACAGGATGGTCAGCTCAAGAAGTGAATTATTATGCCACAAGTGATTGAGTTTTTCCTTTAACATCATGGTGTAAAACAGCATTTTTGTAATTGGAGAAACTAGAGAAGTGAGGTTTGACTCTGTTTCACTGATGAGGATGGATCTAAGGAGGGGGCATGCATGTGAGAAGGAAATAATGTACATTTCTTTTTTTTTTTTGAGTTTGCCTTCTCTTTTTTTTTTATTGATTAAGGTATTACATATGTGTACCCTCTACCCCCACCCCCCCGCTCATCCCCTCACCCCCCCCCCGTTGTCCGTGTCCATTGGTTAGTCCTATATGCTTGCATATAAGTCCTTTGGTTGATCCTTCCCCCTTGCCCCCACCCTCCCCTACCTTCCCTCCAAGGCTCGCCAGTCCAATCAAAGCCTCTCCGTCTCTGGATCAGTCCTTGTTCATCAGTTTATGTTGTTCATTATATTCCACAAATAAGTGAGATCTTGTGGTATTTATCCGCTCTCCAGTTCCATCGATGCTGTGGCAAATGGTAAGAGTTCCTTTTTCTTCTTCCTCTTCTTAAAGAATACCTTTCAGCATTTCATATAATGCTGGTTTGGTGGTGATGAACTCCTTTAGCTTTTCCTTATCTGTGAAGCTCTTTATCTGACCTTCAATTCTGAATGATAACTTTGCTGGATAAAGTAATCTTGGTTGTAGGTTCTTGGTATTCATCACTTTGAATATTTCTTGCCACTCTCTTCTGGCCTGCATGGTTTCTGTTGAGAAATCAGCTGACAGTCGGATGGGTACTCCCTTGTAGGTAACTGACTGTCTTTCTCTTGCTGCTTTTAAGATTCTCTCCTTATCTTTTGCTCTTGGCATTTTAATTATGATGTGTCTTGGTGTGGTCCTCTTTGGATTCCTTTTGTTTGGGGTTCTCTGCGCTTCTTGGACTTGTAGGTCCATTTCTTTCACCAGGTGGGGGAAGTTTTCTGTCATTATTTCTTCAAAAAGGTTTTCAATATCTTGCCCTCTCTCTCCATCTGGTACCCCTATAATTCTGATGTTGGTACGCTTGAAGTTGTCCCAGAGGTTCCTTACACTATCTTCATACTTTTTGAATCTCTTTTCTTTTTTCTTTTTCGGTTGGGTATTTTTTGTTTCTTTGTATTTCAAATCTTTGACTTGATTCTTGGGATCCTCTTGGCTGCTGTTGGATCTCTGTAAAATATTCTTTATTTCAGTCAGTGTATGCTTAATTTCTAGTTGGTCCTTTTTCATGTCCTCCATGGTCTCACTATACTCCTTGAGGGATTCATTAAATTTATCGGCGGTTTCCATAAAATTCTTGAAAAACCTTATAAACGTGGCCTTGAACTCTATATCCAGTCATCTGTCCTCCTCCGTTTCTGCCAATTGTGACCTGTTTCTCTGTCTCCGCATTTTGGCTGCTTCCCTGTGTTGATAGAGTGGCCCTGCGCGCCAGGTGTCCTGTAGGGCCCAGTAGCTCAGCCTCCCCAGTTACCTGGGGTGGACACTCTTGGTGCACTCTTGGTGCCTTGGTTGATGTAGGATCACTGGGAGGAATTGACCTCCAGGCCAATTGGCTGTGGGAAGCAGCTGTGTCTGAAGTGGGAGAATGGTCCCCCTCTGACCACTGGATACAGTGGCTCCTGGATCTAAGGAGGTGCTAATTCAGCCCCTGCCTGAGGCCTCACAGCCGGGGCCACGAAGAGGCTCAGCTGTGAAGCAATGGAAGCCGCTGCGGGGCCTTGGGCCTTCTCTTGGAAGTTCCGGGTCTGGCTGGCCCGGCTGCAGTTAGGTAATTATCAGGTTGCAAAGGGCCGGGGCATTCACATGCAAAAGCCTCTGCCTCAACCTGGGTGGGGCGGGGTCTCAGGGAGTCAAAAGGCCGGAGAAAGAAGCAATGGCTGATTCTCCGCGCCCGGAGTCGCGCGTCTCAGTGTCCCGGTAATGGCTGCAAGCACCTCTGAGGGAAATCCGCCCTCAAGTTCGCCCGCTGCCGCCTGAGAGAGCAGCCTCTCCCCGTATGTGTCCTGGGTCCCCAGAGACTTCCCAGAACCGGAGATCAGAGCAGTCGGGAGCTTGTGATTCAAAAAGACAGCTGCGTCCTCAGGTGCCACCCCCTTTCTGCCCGCGAGCCGCCGCCGTACCTCTGCACTCAGCCTCCGCAGCTCCTCTGGCTCTCAGCGTGCTTTTCTTTTCTTCTAGTTGTAGAAATTACACTCAGCCAGCCTTCCTGTTGTTCTGGACGATGTTTGCTCCGTCCTTTGGGATAATTTTCAATTGCTGTGGGAGGCAACTATTTCCCGTTGTTTATCTATGCCGCCATCTTAGTTTCTCCTTGCCTTCTCTTAATAATTAAATATAGTCGTGGATTTTCCCACGTGCATGAATCTTTTCTTCGCCACTCTTAGCAGTAAGTCCGCTGAGAGCAGTGATCGAGTCTTTTCCAGCCTGGCAGCACCCTAGCATCATGTTGCATTCCAAGTAAATAAACAGAGATAAACCCAGTGATGTGCGTGGTATTTGGGCTGATTTGCTTCCAACTTGGCATATTTTAAACACAAAGGATCTGGGTAATGACAACGACAGCACACATCCCTACAAGGAATGCAAACGTGTCTTGATATCACAGTGTCTGGCGCAGGGTTGCACTAATTAAACTACAGTTTGCCCGCTCTAGAGCCTTACAATTTACAAAGCTGCACCTCAAACCCGTGTGGAGGGTTCTGCTGGGAGACTCCTCAGAGGGGCCATTGACAGGTGCGGAGATCGGAGCAGGACGGCGCCCCTCTAGTTGCATCTGACGCAGGTTTGGTTCAGTTCGGTTCGGTTTGGTTCGGTTCGGTTCGGTGTTGACATTTCGGCTAGGCTGCCCCGGGATGGGCGAGACCTGAGTTCTCGTTCAGTCGGGGTTGCCGAGGTGGAATTTAGGGTCAGCCCCGTCCCTCTTTCGGATAGTTGACACTTCGCCCCAGACAAAGATCAATGTACATTTCTTTATTTGGGGCACCAGACAAGCCATTCCATACTGAGTCAGACACTTAGCATAAGGACAAGGATAAGTCTGAATGGGGATTTTATTGCCAACACTTTCAAATACTGACAAGGAAAAAAGAAGCTGATGGTTACTTTAGGTTTGGATTGGGGCAGCAGGATGGATGGTGGTGGTCGCAGTCATGAGGAACATGGTGTTGACAGAGAGCTGGCAGTGTATAATAATGAATTTGATTTCCTTTTTACATGGTAGACTATTGAATATTGTTAAACTATTGAAAGGATAGTCAGCTCAACATCTGAAGTTTTGTGCCGCAAATGGTCGAGTTTTTCCTTTAACAACTTGGTCTAGAACAGCATTGCTGAGTATTGGAGATAATAGAGAAGTGATGTTTCACTCTATTTCACTGATGATGCACTTCATGTTACCTTTGCCGACATACAATAGTAAGATATTAGTAATAAGGGAAATTGGGCATGGTGTACATGGTAGTTATCTTCACAATTTTTCTGTATATCTGGAACTATTCTAAAATAAAACATCCATTAAAACAACACTCAAAATCCTAGGAAACGTTAATATCTGAACTTAGAGGAATGGACCACTGAAATGACGGGGGAGTATGGCAATTGTCTTAGAGGAAACACCACCTCCTTGCCAAATCCAGGAGTATAATGGAACTAGTGGAAATGAGAGACAGAGAGAGGTCAGTTTGGGAACATGCTTGGGAGTTAAAAGGAAAGTCTCTGTTATATAAGCAGAGTGTTTGAGATCTCCTCATCCTTTGCCACCCCTGAACCTCCAAAATTGTTAAGCTGAGTCTTTATGATGTGAAGCCACACCATGGCAACCACTGATTTTGGGCAACCTAAGCTGAAGTGAGTGGCTCCTCATTAACCTAAAGAGTGTATATATTCCAGATGAATTTTTGGAGACTTCGTTCTAGATCTATGAAGTATGCCATTGGTATTTTAATGGGAAGTGCGATGAATTTATAGATTGCTTTGTGTAGTATGGAAATTTTAATGATGTTGATTCTAGCAATCCATGAACACAGTATGTTTTTCCATTTGTTTATGTCTTCCTCTATATCTTTTTTTAACGTCCTGTAGTTTTCTGAGTAGAGGTCTTTTACCTCTTTAGTTAGGTTTATTCCTAGGTAGCTTAATTTTTTTCGTGCAATGGTAAACGGGATTGTTTTTATAATCTCTCTTTCTGAAATTTCATTATTGATGTATAGAAATGCCTCAGATTTTTTGGGGTTCATTTGATGTCCTGCTACATTGCCAAACACATGTATTAAGTCTATTAGCTTTTTGATGGAGCCCCTAGGGTTTTGTATGTATAATATCATGTCCTCTGCAAATAAGGACAGTTTTACTTCCTCTTTTCTAATTTGGGTGTCTTTTATTTCTTCTTTTTGCCTAATTGCAATGGCTAACCTTTCCAGTACTATGTTGAACAGGAGTGGTGAGAGGGGGCATCCCTGTCTTGTTCCTGTTCTTAGGGGAAATGGTGTTAGTTTTTGTCCACTGAGTAAGATGTTGGCTGTGGGCGTCTCATATATGGATTTTATTATGTTGATTTATGATCCTTCTACTCCCGCCCTACTGAGAGTTTTTATCAAAAATGGGTGTTGAATTTTGTCATATGCTTTTTCTGCATCAATTGATATGACCCTGTGTTTTTTTTTCTTTCAGTTTATTTATGTGATGTATCACGTTTATTGATTTGCGGATATTGTACCATCCTTGCATCCCTGGGTTAAATCCTACTTGGTCATGGTGTATGATCTTTCTGATGTACTGCTGGATCCGATTTGCTAAGATTTTGTTGAGGATTTTGGCATCTATGTTCATGAGGGATATTGGCCCGTAATTCTCTTTCATTGTGTTGTCTTTACCTGGTTTTGGTATTAGGGTGATGCTGGCTTCATAGAATGAGCTTTGAAGTGTTCCTTCCTCTTGAATTTTTTGTTGTAGTCTGAGGAGGAAAGGTTTTAGTTCTTCCTTGAATATTTGGTAAAACTCCCCTCTGAAGCCGTCTGGTCCTGGGCTCTTGTTTGATGGAAGCTTTTTGATGACTGCTTCAATTTCTTCCATAGTTATTGGCCTGTTGAGATTTCTAGATTCTTCCTGAATGAGTTTTGGAATGTTGTATTTTTCTAGGAATTTGTCCATTTCCTCCAGGTTGTCTAGTTTGTTGGAGTAGAGCTGTCCATTGTATTTTTTAACAATCATTTGTATTTCTGTGGTGTCTGTTGTTATTTCACCTCTATCGTTTCTGATTTGATTATTTGGGTCCTCTCTCTTTGCTACTTGGTGAGTCTGGGTAGAGGTTTGTCAATCTTGTTTATCCTTCCAAAGAACCAGCTCTAGGTTTCATTGATTTTCTGTATTGTTTTTCTGGTCTCTATGTCATTTATTTCTGCTCTAATCTTTATTATCTCCTTCCTTCTGATCACTCTGGGGTTTACTTGTTGCTCTCTTCCTAATTTTTTGAGTTGTAGAGTTAGGTGATTTCTGCCATTTTTTCTTGTTTTTTGAGATAGGCCTGTAGAGCTATAAACTTCCCTCTCAGGACTGCTTTAATTGTGTCCCATAGGTTTTGGATTATTGTGTTTTCATTGTCATTAGTTTCCAGGACGTTTTTAATTTCTTCTTTGATCTCATTGGTAACCCAATCAATATTTAATAGCATGCTATTCAGCTTCCAGGTGTTTGAGTATTTTTTGTTGTTTTTATTGTAGTTTATTTCTAATATGCCATCGTGGGATGCGAAGATGCTTTTTATGATTTCAATGATCATGAATTTGAGGATACTTTGCTTCTGAACCAATATATGATCTATTTTTGAATATGTCTTATTAGCACTTGAGTAGAATGTATATTCCCTCTCTTTGGGGTGAAGTTTTCTGAAGATATCTATTAAGTCCCTCTGATATAGTGAGTCATTTAGGATTGCTGTATCTTTGCTGATTGTTTGTCTAGAGGGCTTATCCAATGCTGTCAGTGGTGTATTAAAGTCCCCTAGTATTATTGTATTGTTGTCGATCTCTCCTTTGATATTTTCCAGGAGAGTTTTTATGAATTTGGGTGCTCCTGCATTGTGTGCATATATGTTTACCAGGGTTATATCTTCTTGTTGTTTTGATCCCTTTAGTATTATGAAATGGCCTTCCTTATCTCTTGTTATGGCCTTCACTTTGAGGTCTATTTTGTCCGAAATAAGTGTTGCTACCCCAGCTTTTTTTTCCTTTCCATTTGCCTGAAAGATAATTTTTCATCCCTTCACTTTCAGCCTGTGTGAGTCCCTTCTAATGAGGTGGGTTTCTTGTAGACAGCAGATGTATGGGTCATTTTTTTTATCCATTCAGCCATTCGATGTCTTTTGGTTGGAGCATTTAGTTCGTTTACGTTTAAAGTTATTATTGAAAGGTACTTGTTTGTAGCCATTTCTTTTTTTGTGTGGCTGTTTTCTTTCTGAGCTTTTTATTTCCTCTTTTTATACCAGTCCCCTTAGCATTCTTTGCATTGCTGGTTTGGTGGTGATATACTCCCTTAGCCTTTTTTTGTCTGTGCAGCTTCTTATTTCCCCTTCAGGTTTGAATGATAGCCTTGCTGGATATAGTATTCTTGGATTCAGTCCTTCGCTTTGCATCACTTTGTAAATTTCCATCCATTTTTTTCTTGCCTGATGTGTTTCTTTTGAGAAATCATTTGATAATCTAATGGGAGATCCCTTGTATGTCACTTTCCTACTCTCTTGCAGCCTGCAAGATTCTCTCTTTGTCCTGAACATTTGCCATGGTAATAATGATGTGTCTTGGTGTGGGTCTTTTCGGGTTCACCTTGTTTGGGACTCTCTGGGCTTGTGTGAATTTTTTCTTCCCCACCTCTGGTAAGTTTTCTGATATTATTTCTTCGAATAGGTTTTCTAGTCCTTGTTCCTCTTTCTGTTGTAATAGCACCCGTATTATTCGTATGTTGTTTCGTTTCATGTTGTCCCAAAGCTCCCTTAGGCCCTCTTTCTGTCTTTAATTTTTTTTTCTCCAATTGCACTACATTTTGGGTGTGGTATGCTTCCTTATCTTCTAATTCAATTATTCGGTCCTCTGCTTCTCCTAGTCTACTGTTGATACTTTCAATGGTGTTTTTTATTGCAGCTATATCACTCTTCATTTCTTCTTGGGTCTTACTTAAGTTGTTGATATTATCATCTGTTTCTTCTTGCTTCTTGCATAGGTAGTTGACTTTTTCATTTGTTTCTTCTTGCTTCTTGCAGAAGTTGTTGATTTTTTCCTCCATCCGGTTTATGCACTCTGGGACCCTTATTCTGAATTCTTTTTCTGTCATGTTGCATGCCTCTGTATTACTTAGCTGCTTTTCTGGAGAGTCCTCCTTCTCTTTCCTTTGGGGGTTTCTTTGTCTCCCCATGTTTGATCTTACTGACATATCTAGACTTTGAGTCATTCAGTGGCTGCTCCCTGGGTTGCAGTGACTCCTTGGTCTTTGGTTGCTCTTCGGGCGGTTGCGGTCGCAGCTGCTCTTCCGTTGGCAGCAGCTCCTCTGGTGGGTGATGTTAACAGCTGTGGTGGCTCTTCTGGCTGGTGGGGGGAGGTTTCACGTACAGCTGCTGTTCCTCATCAGAGGGTGTGGTGCTCTGGAGGCTGCTGTTGCTTGTATCTGCTGCGTTGATTTAAAGGCACAAAATACAACACAACAAGGCACCACGTACCAGGCACTAAACACAAATATATTCACGATATCAATAACCCCAAATAAAGGTGACTGCCCGAATGATGAAAATTAGGGAATAAGGAAGATGGAAGAGAAAACGATAAAAGCGAAAAAAGAAAAGGAAAGTAGGGACCAAAAAAAGGAGTGCAAAAATGAAATTGGGGAAAAAGGAGGGGGGGAAATAAGAGTGAGAAAAGAAAAAAAAGAGTGAAAAGAGAGAATGAAGTGGAAGAGGGGAAGAGACTTTTATATGCTGAGAATACTCCTATAGAACCGCCACTTATCCCAACATATTCCAGCAACAGCACCCTGGAGATGGATGCAAACTAGAAACCACTAATAATATAACAATGAAAATAGAATGAAGGACACTAATCCCAAAATAAAATAAAGAGAAAATAAAATGGCAGTTTAAAAAATGGTAAAATGGTAGCAGTAATAATACTGGTTAAAAATAAGAAGGTAGTAATTAAAAGGGTAAAATCAGGTGATGGAAAAAGAAGAAAAAAAAAGAAAGAAAAAAAAATTGGTTTCTTCGTTCAAAGGTGAAAACAGAAAAAAAAATTGCAGTAGTGAAGGTCCTTCAGTTCTTCTATTCTTCAGTCTGGCTCGCCTTTAGTCCTGCCAGGTATTCAGGAGAGTGTTGAGTTTCCCTTCGCTACACTGTTCCTCTGTGTGGTAAACTATTGTCCTTATTTAAAGCAGGCCATATTTGTTTCCCAGACTGCCTAATTTTGTGTTTAGCAAAGAGTCAGTTTGTGGCTCAGCCTCTTGGTGGCAGTGTTCTGGGGTTGGCCTCTGAGGCAATACCGCTACTCTATCGCACTTAAAACTGATTTGGAGAGGTCAACTATCCAGAGATGGTTCCTTAATAGTTACCCGCTCTGTGTTGTTGCTGGGATTCTGATTTCCTTCTTAAATGGCAGACTATTGAATATTGTTAAACTATTGAAAGGATGGTCAGCTCAAGATCTGAAGTTTTATGCCTCAACTGGTCCAGTTTTTCCTTTAACAACTTGGTCTAGAACAGCATTGCTGGATATTGGAGATACTAGGGAAGTGAGGTTTCACTCTAACTGTTTCACTGAAGATTCACTTCATGTTACATTTGCCCCATACATAAGTAAGATATGAGTAATAAGGGAAATTGGGTATGGTGTACATGGTTATTATCTTCAAAATTTTTCAGTAAATCTGGAACAATTCTAAAATAAAAGATCAATTAAAACAACACTCATAATCCTAGGAAATGGTAGCAACTGAACATAGTGGAATGGACCACTGAAATGACGAGGGAGTATGGCTATTGTCTTAGAGGAAACACCACATCCCTGCCATATGCTGGACTATAATGAACTGGACGAAATGAGAGAGAGAGAGAAAGACAGAGAGAGAGAGAGAGAGGTCAGTTTGGGGAAAAATTTAAGAGGTAAGAGGAAGGTCGATTTTGATACCAGAGCATCTGAGCCTTCTGCATCGTCTCCCAGCCCCGTCCCTCCTGGATGTTCAAGCTGAGGCTTTGTGATGTCAACCCACACCATGGCAAGCACTGATTTTGGGCAACCAGAGCTGAAGTGAGTGGCTCCTCATTAACCTAAAGAGTATATATTGAGGCCAGGACCATTTGAGTAGTGTCTGTTGCCTCAAGATAGTGAAACTTACTAAGAAGATATTGTAGACTATTGGAGATAAGGAATAAGACTCCAAACACAAGGATGGATGAAGAAACTGCAAGTCCAAACGTGAATTTATGTTTGAAATTGGCGGGGCGTGGGATGGATGGTGGTGGTCGCAGGCATGAGGAGAAGGGTGTTGTGTTAGAGTTGGCAGTGTATAATAAAGAATTTGATTTCCTTTTTACATTGCTGACTATTGAATATTGTAAAACTATTGAAAGGAGGGTCAACTCAAGTTCTGAAGTTTTATGCCACAACTGGTACAGTTTTTCCTTTAACATCATGGTCTAGAACAGCATCGTTCGATATTGGAGATACAAGAGAAGTGAGGTTTGACTCTGTTTCACTGATCGGGAGGCATCTAAGGAGGGGGCAGTCATCTGAGAAGGGAGTAATGTAGATTTCTTTATTTGGGGCACCAGACAAGCCATTCCATACTGAGCCACACTTAGACAAGGAGAAGTCTGAATGGAGATTTTTTCCCAACACTTTCTCATACTGGCAAGGAAAAAGAAGCTGATGATTAATTTAGGTTTCGATAGGAGGGGTGGGATGGCTGGTGGTGGTAGCAGTCATGAGGAACAGGGTGTTGTGTCAGTGCTGGCAGTACATAATAATGAATTTGGTTTCCTTTTTACATGGTAGACTATTGAATATTGTTAAACTATTGAAAGGATGGTCAGCTCAAGATCTGAAGTTTTATGCCGCCACTGGTCCAGTTTTTCCTTTAAAAACTTGGTCTAGAACAGCATTGCAGGATATTGGAGATACTAGAGAAGTGAAGTTTCACTCTGTTTCACTGTTGATTCACTTCTTCTTACATTTGCCCCATACATAAGTACGATATTAGTAATAAGGGAAATTGGGTATGCTGTTCATGGTTATTATCTACACAATTTTTCTGTAAATCTGGAAGTATTCTAAAATAAAACATCCATTAAAACAACACTCAAGGTTTGTACAATATCCGCGAATCAATAAACGTGATACATCACATAAACAAATTGAAAGAAAAAAACCACATGGTCATATCAATTGATGCAGAAAAAGCATTTGACAAAATTCAACAAGCATTTTTGATAAAAACTCTCAGTAAGGTGGGAGTAGAAGGATCATACCTCAACACAATAAAAGCCATGTATGACAGGCCCACAGCATCATACTCTGGACAAAAACTAACACCATTTCCCCTAAGAACAGGTACGAGACAGGGATGTCCCTTATCACCACACCTGTTCAACATAGTACTGGAAGTATTAGCCATAGCAATTAGGCAAGGAGAAGAAATAAAAGGCATCCAAATTGGAAAAGAGTACGTAAAACTCTCCTTATTTGCAGACGACATGTTATTATACATACAAAAGACTAGAGACACCATCAAAAAGCTATTAGAATTAATACATGAATTTGGAAATATAGCAGCATACAAAATTAACCCCAATAAATCTGAGGCATTTCTATACACCAATAGTGAACTTTCAGAAAGAGAGATTATAAAAACAATCCCATTTACCATCGCACCAAAAA
Source organism: Myotis nattereri (assembly GCF_964212035.1). NCBI lineage: Eukaryota > Metazoa > Chordata > Mammalia > Chiroptera > Vespertilionidae > Myotis > Myotis nattereri. The sequence goes on along the minus strand of NC_138078.1, from coordinate 61,949,490 downwards.
AATTAAGCTACCTAGGAATAAACTTAACTAAAGAAGTAAAAGACCTCTACTCAGAAAACTACAGGACGTTGAAAAAAGATATAGAGGAAGACATAAACAGATGGAAGAACATACCATGTTCCTGGATTGGTAGAATCAACATCATTAGAATGTCCATACTACCCAAAGCAATCTATAAATTGAACGCACTTCCCATTAAATTACCAACGGCATACTTCACAGATCTAGACCGAACTCTCTAAAAGTTCATCTGGAATAAAAATACGACCGGAAATAGCTGCAGCAATCCTGAAAAAGAACAAAGTAGGTGGGATCTCAATACCAGATATCAATATGTATTGCAAAGATACTGTTCTCAAAACTGCCTGGTACTGGCACAAGAACAGGCATATAGATCGATGGAATAGAATAGAGAGCCCAGATATCGGCCTAAACCAAGATGCTCAATTAATATTTGACAAAGGAGGCAAGAACATTCAATGGAGCCAAGATAGTCTCTTCCATCAATGGTGTTTGGAAAATTGGACATATATATGCAAGAAAATGAAACTAGACCACCAGCTTACACCATACACAAAAATAAACTCAAAATGGATAAAGGACTTAAATGTACAACAGGAAACCATAAAAATTCGAGAAGAATCTAAAGGCAACAAAATCTCAGACATATGCCGAAATAATTTCTTCACTGATACAATTCCTAGGACACTTGAGACTAAAGAGAAAATGAACAAATGGGACTACATCAAAATAAAAAGCTTCTGCACAGCAAAAGAAACCATCAACCAAAGAATGAGAAAACCCACTGTGTGGGAAAACATTTGCCAATGCCATATCTGATAAGGGCCTAATCTCCAAAATTTATAGGGAACTCATACAACTTAACAAAAGGAAGTTAAGCAATCCATTCAAAAAATGGGAAAAAGACCTAGATAGACACCTCTCAAAAGAGGATATTCAGAAAGCCAAGAGACATATGAAAACATGCTCAAAGTCACTAATCATCTGAGAGATGCAAATCAAAACAACAATCAGGTACCATCTCACACCTGTCAGACTAGCTATCATCAACAAATCAACAAACGACAAGTGCTGGAGAGGATGTGGAGAAAAAGGAACACTTGTGCACTGCTGGTGGGAATGCAGACTGGTGCAGCCACTATGGAAGACAGTATGGAGTTTCCTCAAAAAACTGAAAATGGAACTCCCATTTGACCCTGTGATCCCACTTCTAGGAATATATCCCAAGAAACCAGAAACACAAATCCGAAAGGATATATGCACCCCGATGGTCATAGCAGAACAATTCACCATAGCTAAGAACTGGAAACAGCCTAAGTGCCCATCAGTAGATGAATGGATTAGAAAACTGTGGTACATCTATAAGATGGAATACTATGCTGCTGTAAAAAGGAAGGAGCTCTTACCATTTACAGTGGCATGGATGGAACTGGTGAGCGTTGTACTAGGTGAATTAGGCCAGTCAATGAGGGAAAGGTACCACATGATCTCACTCATTCATGGATAATAGAGACCATTATAAACTTTTGAATAATAATAGATACAGAGGCAGAGCTGCCTCAAACAGATTGTCAAACTGCAGCGGGAAGGCCGGGGAGGGTTGGGGGGCAGGAGGGAAGGGGGTAAAAGATCAACCTAAGGACTTGTATGCATGCATATAAGCATAATCAATGGACAAAAGACACTGGTGTATAGGGGAGGCTAGAGTACTGTCAAGGGCGAGGCGGAAAAAAAGGACACATATGTAATACCCTTTGAAATACTTTAAGCAATAAAAAAGTGATTTCAGAAATTAAAAAAAATAAAATAAAAAAATAAATCTAGAAAATTTTTTTTCATTTATAATGCTAACAGTGAGACACCCAGGAAAACACACACGGTGTCAAAATAAGCCAAAGGAAAATCATTTGGGCAAATATAAAAAGTACCCTAAGTAAAAATTTCTGTATTAACCTAAGGTTGAGAATATGTTTGTATATTTTCAGAAAACAACTTCAAGACCACGTGGATTGCTGCAACAGAGAGGAATTCTCAGGAATGCTCCAGTCATGAAGACAAGAGGAGAAGACAGTTCAGAGATGGAGACGCTGAAGACGCTTTTCCATGCTAGCAGTCAGCAGCTGTGTGTCGCTGCAGATTGCCCAGGACCAAACCAGAGAGGGTCGGGCCTGCATTGCCACCATTTTTCCACAATCCAGAACTGAAATATCATTGTTGACATGTACACATAAGGAACTGTTGGACATTGAAATTGGGACTTAAAACAATTTTTGTCCTTGAAATGTTATGCTTAAGTTTTAAAATGTTTTGAGTTACGGATTGGCATTGTTATCATTTTAATAGCCAGAGTTTTGTTCTTGATGTTTAAGTTTTATTTTCCTTATAGTAGCTTAATTAATAAAACAAAAAAGGGTGAGATGTGGGAAACTGACATAGGGTTAAGCCTCGGACTGACCTGCTGGCAAAGTCACA